>NW_024545578.1:26008556-26612834 GCF_018152505.1 Drosophila elegans | reverse complement strand
AGGGGTCGCAAGGTGTTGTTTCTCCAAACAAACTGGCAAATTAATCGAAGAAGAGCAGCAGTTATCCGCAGCGGTAACGATTGGCGGAACCTCACACAAATCCACAATCGACACCGGAGCAACAGCGAGCTTTATAAGCAAGGAGCTGGCAAATACTGGCTGCTGAAGGAAAGATTACAAGGACGAGAAGGCAAGTTAGGTTGGCAGATGGCAGGTGCAGCGGGATAAACACACAGCTCGAGGTAGAGATCGAGTTCGGCAATAGCGATTGCCCATGAGCCTGCTGATCCTACCAGGAGTGGTAGACTTGCTGGTGCTAGGATGGAATTTTCTCACAGGAGTCGGCGCCAATATAAAGTGTGCTGGACATACAGTGGTGATCCCAGAAAGGAGCAGCAGTTATCCGCAGCGATAACGATTGGCGGAACCTCACACAAAGCCACAATCGACACCGGAGCAACAGCGAGCTTTATAAGCGAGGAGCTGGCGGATATACTGGCTGCTGAGGGAAAGATTACAAGGACGAGAAGGCAAGTTGGGTTGGCAGATGGTAGGAGTCGGCGCCGATATAAAGTGTGCTGGACTTAAAGTGGTGATCCCAGAAAGGAGAAGGCACAAAGGATGGCTCAAGGAAAAAATTTCTGTGGCAAATCACCTCTGAGAAATGCGATGTTGAAAAATTCCTAGAGCAGGAGCTCGCAGAGCAGCAATACTCTACGTACTCTGTACTTACGATTCTATGATTTGTGTGAACATTGACAAGGTTGCTCTTCTTGTCTAGGGTGTTCCACCAAACGATGATCCGGTATAGAAGGATTGCTATTGCTATAGTGTGTAATGTAAGGGCAGAACCCATTAACGTCCTATTGCTTTCTTGCAGGCGAACACAGCTATGCTTTACGAGTACGATCGACTTTGTTTTCTGTCCAGAGAAGTTTCCTTCCCAGGTATTTGGCTTTTTCGCTGAAGGCTAGTACGGTGTAGTCTGGGTGAGGTGAATTCAGGTACCTTATACTTTCTGGTGAATAGTACCAGTTCTGTTTTACTTAGTCCTAGTCCACACCCCCTTGCAAAGTGTTGACAGGGCTGTTTCCATAAGGTTGCAGGTTTCGACCAGGTTGCTCTTCTTGTGTAGGGAGTTCCACCAAACGATGATCCCGTACAGTAGGATGTGTCTTACTATTGCTGTGAATAGCCAGCGTACAATAGAAGGGAAGAACCCACACTTACGTCCACTTAGTTCAGGTACTATATACTTTCTGGTGAATAGAACGAGTTCTGTGTTGCTTGGATTGACCCCTAGTCCACACCCCTCTGCCCACCTAAGAGTGTTGACAGGGCTGTTTCCATCAGGTTGCAGAGTGTTTCTGGGTATTTGCCTTGAATTAGAATTAGTACGTCGTCCGTTATGCGACCATCTTGAAGCCCCTTCTTTCTAGAAGTTGTAGTAGTTTGTTGACTACTATGACCCAGAGTAGAGGGGAGAGGACTCCTTCTTGAAGAGTTCATCTGCTGACGAGTCTTGTAGCGAGAGCCGATCTTATAGAAGAGATCACCAGTCTGCTGGTGAGCATTGAGTGAAAAATTCTCATCAGGGTTGGTACCACTTCAAGACTAGTCAGTGCTCTGATGATTATTTCTGGGGTGACGTTGTCGAAAGCCCCCTTTATGTCTATATAGACCGCAAAGGTGTATTCCTTATCTTAATCTTAATCTTAGCTTAATTCTTTTTCAATCTTGGAGACCAGTGTATAGAGTGCGGTTTCAGTCGATTTGCTCTGTCAGTATGCATGTTGTGCGTTTAAGAATGGGTTCGGGTTAACTGTGGCTCTGATATGGGTGTCTATCAGCCTTCCTAGGGTTTTAAGTAAGAATGAGTAAAGATTTATTCGTCTGAAGTCTTAAGCGGATGTGTGTGACGGTTTCCCAGCCTTTGGGATGAAGATGACTTTAACTTCGAGTCACCTTTAAGGTATATTTTGTAGAAGTTGAAAGTTTTAGTTAACTGTTAACTGTTAGCCAATGCATAATAGCATGGTTTTTCCGTTTGGCTATTCTAATTTCTTTTTTGTGTTTATGAGTGTATTCAAGGCTTCGCCGAAGGTGTCTATGAGGAAGTCGACTATCTTCTTTAGTTCTTCCCGGGTTTTGGGAGTGAAAGGAGGGAATGTCTCTAGGTTAGTGGCTGAGGTCTTTGTGTAGTAACCCCAGTTAGTTTTCCTAAGATTGTTTATATTCGTAGGGTTTGGACATACTATGTCTATGGTGAATTCTAAGTAACGGTGGTCGGAGAAGAAGTGGTCACCCCAACCCTCTAGTCCCCGATTTGGTCCAGAACTTCCCTTGTAGTCATAGTGATGAAGGTCGGGTCATTACCTTTATTGCTGATAAATAATTTTGATTGAAAGAGGTAATCAAAAAGTAACTCACCCTTTTCGTTTGTGTTTGTACTTCCCCATTGTTTGTGGTCTGCATTTGCGTCCATTCCTAGGACGAGTTCTTTTGTTGAGGAAGCATGGAATATGGTGTTTTGTATGGAACCACTGTGGCTATGGGCTATCTCCTCTGGAACGCCGACAGTATGCTCTGGGTGTCGGCTCAAGTCTGCAGACATTTGAAGTTCTATGCACTGTTTGTTGAGTAGGAGAACGTCGCTCATTGTATTCTTCTCGCTCTTTTCAGTTTTTACCACTTTCCATTCATCTGTGCGTAACTTCGGCTTGAAGCGGGTAAAAATCTTCCTCGGGGTCGTAGGGTTCAGCCGGAATCCAAGCCCTGGCCTTTGGGTGGGTCAAAATGCCAGCTGCATCGCTAACATCCAGATTGGCTTCGGGGTAGACGTTGCCAACCATGGCGATCGCAGCCTTATACAATTCGTTTTCCTCCCTTGACTTAAGAACTGAAGTGAAGTGTAAAACTCTTCGGAATCATTGGTTAAAACACTATCGCTTACAAATTGTTCCTCTCCC
This sequence comes from Drosophila elegans, assembly GCF_018152505.1. Classification (NCBI taxonomy): domain Eukaryota; kingdom Metazoa; phylum Arthropoda; class Insecta; order Diptera; family Drosophilidae; genus Drosophila; species Drosophila elegans. Next base: position 26,609,865 of record NW_024545578.1, on the reverse strand, counting down.
TCTTTACTTTCTTCAACTAGTCACTCGTTAAATGTTATTAAATTTCTTTTCTCCAAAATTGAATTCCATTTTAATTTAAATTTTGGAATTGTCATGGTTTTGGCCTAATCGGAGGTCAAATAAATGAAAACCGCTTGTAAATTCTAAATTAGCTAACTGTTCCAATTAGTGTGTAATCCCAATTAACGTAGGTACAAATATCCCCAGTAACAACGATTCTCATCCTGCAAAAGATCGATTGCTTTTGTAAAGATATCGGTAAAAGAATTCATTTCCTTCAAAAATTCTATTTACAAAAGATTTTCATTTTTACCATTAAAAAATGTAGATTTGATTTTAGAAAATGCTATTTTTTCCATTTTACTCTCTTTGAAAGTTCTCTTAAGTCCAAAGAGTGAGAATCATGCAAGACGGGGGCAAAAATCCAATAAGATAGAAAGAGAAGGACCCGCTTCCTTTCGCATTGCTTGTTTTTCGGGTATTTGACTTTAAGGTGATAAGACATCGGTAGTGCGTTTTACAAGTGGAGTGCAAGAAAATGTGAGTAGTGTTTTTTAAACTGTATAAATTAGTGAAATAGTAGTGGATGATAAGTTATGATTGTAACTAACAAGTTAAACAAGTTTTTGTTTTAGTATTTAAAATTTCATTATTCTTTTAAGTTGTGTAAGTGTCTATGCTGGCCAGCAAAAATGTGACAGTATGTGTGTGTCTATCCCAGACACACAGGTTTTCGAAATGTTTGGAACGCAGTGGGGCTTTTGGCATATACACACACATGTTCAGTCACTTATGCATTATTTTGGCCGGCTGGCATAGACACTCACACACTATAAATATTTAAGGTTTCAAGTTTAAAATCGACTCATTCCATTTTACTTTAGTATCAGGAACCGCAATATGTTTAGAAGGAAGTAACGGGACGGCACCGGACTTTGGACCCTGATATTGGCGCCGTGCGCAGAGGGCGAAAGGTCGAACGGTAAAACCGTGGAACCGAGAGCCCAGAGGTCACAGACGCACGTCCTGAACCCGCACGAAGCCTGCAGAGGGTGTGGAGATCAAGGACATTGGGAACGAGGATGCCGAAACCAGCGGCTACTTTTCTGCTGGATTTGCGGCAAGGTGGGGCTAGAAGCGTTGAGCGCTACCAGAGATCGGGAAATGGCAAGCGATCCCAGCCGCAGAGAGGCGAGCAGGGGTCGCAAGGTTTTGTTTCTCCAAACAAACTGGCAATTTAATCGAAGAAGAGCAGTAGTTATCCGCAGCGGTAACGATTGTCGGAACCTCACACAAAGCCACAATCGACACCGGAGCAACAGCGAGCTTTATAAGCGAGGAGCTGGCGGATATACTGGCTGCTGATGGAAAGATTACAAGGACGAGAAGGCAAGTTGGGTTGGCAGATGGCAGGTGCAGCGGGATAAACACACAGCTCGAGGTAGAGATCCAGTTCGGCAATAGCGATTGCCCATGAGCCTGCTGATCCTACCAGGAGTGGTAGACTCGCTGGTGCTAGGATGGAATTTTCTCACAGGAGTCGGCGCCAATATAAAGTGTGCTGGACATACAGTGGTGATCCCAGATAGGAGCAGCAGTTATCCGCAGAGGTAACGATTGGCGGAACCTCACACAAAGCCACAATCGACACCGGAACAACAGCGAGCTTTATAATAGAGGAGCTGGCGGATATACTGGCTGCTGAAGGAAAGATTACAAGGACGAGAAGGCAAGTTGGTTTGGCAGATGGCAGGTGCAGCGGGATAAACACACAGCTCGAGGAAGAGATCGAGTTCGGCAATAAGCGATTGCCCATGAGCCTGCTGATTCTACCTGGAGTGTTAGACTCGCTGGTGCTAGGATAGAATTTTCTCACAGGAGTCGGCGCCGATATAAAGTGTGCTGGACAAACAGTGGTGATCCCAGAAAGAAGCAGCAGTTATCCGCAGCGGTAACGATTGGCGAAACCTCACACAAAGCCACAATCGACACCGGAGCAACAGCGAGCTCTATAAGCGAGAAGCTGGCGGCTATACTGGCTGCTGAAGGAAAGATTACAAGGACGAGAAGGCAAGTTGGGTTGGCAGATGGTAGGAGTCGGCGCCGATATAAAGTGTGCTAGACTTAAAGTGGTGATCCCAGAAAGGAGAAGGCACAAAGGATGGCTCGAGCAAAAATTTTCTGTGGCAAATCACCTCTGAGAAATGCGATGTTGAAAAATTCCTAGAGCAGGAGCTCGCAGAGCAGCAATACTCTAGGGAGTAAGTGTACTTACGATTCTATGATTTGTGTGAACCTTGACAAGGTTGCTCTTCTTGTCTAGGGTGTTCCACCAAACGATGATCCGGTATAGAAGGATTGCTATTGCTATGTCTAGCCAGTGTGTAATGGAGGGGCAGAACCCATTAACGTCCTATTGCTTTCTTGCAGGCGAACACAGCTATGCTTTACGAGTACGATCGACATTTTTTTCTGTCCAGAGAAGTTTCCTTTTTGCTGAAGGCTAGTACGGTTTAGTCTGGGTGAGGTGAATTCAGGTACCTTATACTTTCTGATGAATAGTACCAGTTGTGTTTTACTTGGGTTGACCCCTAGTCCACACGCCCTTGCAGAGTGTTGACAGGGCTGTTTCCAAGAGGTTGCAGAGTATTTTAGGGTATTCACTTTGAATTAGAATACGTCGTCCGCATATGCGACTAACTTAACTTAACTTCCCTCTTTCTGGAAGTTATAGTAGTTGGTTGACTACTATTATCCAGAGTAGAGAGCCTTGACGAGTCTTGTAGCAAGGGCCGATCCCATAGAAGAGGTCACCACTCTGCTGGAAAGCATTGATGATTCTCACACGGGTTGGTTCAACTTCAATACTAGCCAGTGCTCGGGTGATTGCTTCTAGGATGATGTTGTTGAAAGCCCCTTCTATGGGACCAAGGTGTATTTCTTATGTTGGAATCAATCTTGGAGACCAGTGTATGGAGTGCGGATTCAGTCGATTAGCCCTTTCGGTAGGCATGTTGAGAAAACTTGAAAGGCTTGAACGTGCTTATAGCCCATTTGATGCGCTCTGCGCTTGATAGTTCCAGGATAACTTGGTCGTCGAAAGGGTCCGAGTTACTTAAGGTTTTTGCTTCTTGGGGGTTAAGGATGTTGCTTCTTGGGGGTTAGAAGGAAAGTGAGTGTCTAGAAGCAGCTTTGGAGTTTCTGGCTTGTTGGTTTTTTGAGAAATCCTATGGAAGTAGGGGACTTACAAATTATCTTCCTAAGCTGACCTGCCTCGGTGGAAGACTGCAGAAACGGGCCTATTTATTCCGTCTGGCCGTTCTGATTTTTTTTATATAAGCTGAGTTTTAAGAAGTACTCTTCCCAGCTGATGTCAGTGCTAACAAATTTAGCCCTGTTGAATTGGGGTCTACATTCCTGTTTGAGTTGCGTAAGCGTGGTGGACCGCCACGGAGGTTTCTGGGTAGATTTGACCTTCCTACTGGGGCAGGATTTTTTCAGGGCTTCACCGCAGGGGTCTGTAAGGACGTCAACTTTTTTCTCTAGTTCTTCCCGGGTGTTGGGAGCGAAAGAAGGGAGGTCGTCGAGGTTGGTGGCTAGGGTTTTTGTGCAGTAACGCCAGCTAGTTTTTCTAAGATTAGTTATATTTATACCTATGTCTATTGTAAAATCTATGTAACGGTGGTCAGAGAAGGAGTGGTCATCCCCAAACCTCCAGTTCCCGATTTGGTCAATCAGGGCTTCGGAGGATTGGTTGATGTCCTGAAAATTGATTGTCAGAGGCATTCATTTTGTGTGGTGTGCGTTTGCGTCTCCCCACCTCCTAGGACGAGTTCCTTTGTTGAGGTGGCTAGGTAAAAAGATGCGATGGTGTGTCTTATATGTATCTACTCAGTCTGTTGTGAGGAAGAAGATAGGCATTAAGGTGTGACTTAAGAAGGATGCAGGTTCTGGGTATTTCCTTACCACTGTTGTAGAATAAGCTATATTTGGGGGCTTTAAGTCCACAGTTGGTTGGCCATCTCATTAAAACATCTGCGGCACCCAGAGATAATTACAGAGGTGGAGTTAAAGAAGTCAAGGGCTTTCATTGTGCTTGACTGCCTGAGAAAAGGTAATAACTTTGCTGTGGTGTAGTGTTGGATTCAGAAGGGTTATAGCCTCTTGTGTTGCAAAGACCTCTGCTTGGAATATACTGTAGTGGTCTGGCAGCCGAAAGGAGTTTTTGATGTCCAGCTTAGGGGAGTAGACTCCGCCCCCTGCTTGCTTATTAAATTTTAAAACTTCCGTATAGATGTTGATAGCATTCTCCACCCGATGTGGGAGGTTTGCCCAATCTATACGTAATGGGATGAAAACTTTGTATAGTTTCGTGAAGTCTAAAAAGGGGGCAGCGCAGGACTTTAAAAATAGGCTCAGGGGTTAAAGGCTCAGAATTGCATCTAGGGCGACGGTGGGGGTTGTACGGAGCGCGCCACTGATGCAAAGTTCAGGGCTTCTTTGAATTTTGTGTACCTCGACCAGGTTGCTCTTCTTGTGTAGGGAGTTCCACCAAACGATGATCCCGTACAGTAGGATTGGTCTTACTATTGCTGTGAATAGCCAGCGTACAATAGAAGGGGAGGACCCACACTTACGTCCTATTGCTTTCTTGCAGGCGAACAGAGCTTTACGAGTGCGGTCAACTATGTTCTCTGTCCTGAGAAGTTTTCTGTCCAGTATTACGCCAAGGTATTTGGCTTTTTCGCTAAGGGCTAGGCGAGTATGACGTAGTTTGGGTGGGGTGAGTTCAGGTACTTTATACTTTCTGGTGAATGGAACCAGTTCTGTGTTGCTTGGATTGACCCCTAGTCCACACCCCTCTGCCCACCTAAGAGTGTTGACAGGGCTGTTTCCATCAGGTTGCAGAGTGTTTCTGGGTATTTGCCTTGAATTAGAATTACTACGTCGTCCGTTATGCGACCATCTTGAAGCCCCCTCTTTCTAGAAGTTGTAGTTGTTGGTTGACTACTATGACCCAGAGTAGAGGGTAGAGGACTCCTTCTTGAAGAATTCATTTGCTGACGAGTCTTGCGAGAGCCGATCTTATAGAAGAGATCACCAGTCTGCTGGTGAGCATTGAGTGAAAAATTCTCACCAGGGTTGGTACCACTTCAAGACTAGTCAGTGCTCTGATGATTGCTTCTGGGGTGACGTTGTCGAAAGCCCCCTTTATGTCTATATAGGTCGCAAAGGTGTATTCCTTATCTTAATCTTAATCTTAGCTTAATTCTTTTTCAATCTTGGAGACCAGTGTATGGAGTGCGGTTTCAGTCGATTTGCCCTTTCAGTATGCATGTTGTGCGCTTAAGAATGGGTTCGGGTTAACTTTGGCTCTGATATGGTTGTCTATCAGCCTTCCTAGGGTTTTAAGTAGGAATAAGTAAAGATTTATTCGTCTGAAGTCCTTAGCGGATGTGTGTGACGGTTTCCCAGCCTTTGGGATGAAGATGACTTTAACTTCGAGTCACCTTTAAGGTATATTTTGTAGAAGATGACAGTTTTAGTTAACTATTAACTGTTAGCCAATGCATAATAACATGGTTTTTCCGTTTGGCTATTCTAATTTCTTTTTTGGTTTATGAGTGTATTCAAGGCTTCGCCGCAGGTGTCTGTGAGGAAGTCGACTATCTTCTTTAGTTCTTCCCGGGTTTTGGGAGTGAAAGGAGGGAATGTCTCTAGGTTAGTGGCTGAGGTCTTTGTGTAGTAACCCCAGTTAGTTTTCCTAAGATTGTTTATATTCATAGGGTTTGGACATACTATGTCAATGGTGAATTCTAAGTAACGGTGGTCGGAGAAGAAGTGGTCACCCCAACCCTCTAGTCCCCGATTTGGTCCAGAACTTCCCTTGTAGTCATAGTGATGAAGGTCGGGTCATTACGTTTATTGCTGATAAATAATTTTGATTGAAAGAGGTAATCAAAAAGTAACTCACCCTTTTCGTTTGTGTTTGTACTTCCCCATTGTTTGTGGTGTGCGTCCATTTGCGTCCATTCCTAGGACGAGTTCTTTTGTTGAGGAAGCATGGAATATGGTGTTTTTTATGGAACCACTGTGGCTATGGGCTATCTCCTCTGGAACGTTCGACAGTATGCTCTGGGTGTCGGCTCAAGTCTGCAGACATTTGAAGTTCTATGCACTGTTTGTTGAGTAGGAGCACGTCGCTCATTGTATTCTTCTCGCTCTTTTCAGTTTTTACCACTTTCCATCCATCTGTGCGTAACTTCGGCTTGAAGCGGGTAAAAATCTTCCTCGGGGACGGAGGGTTCAGCCGGAATCCACGCCCTGGCCTTTGGGCGGGTCGAAATTTCAGCTACATCGCTAACATCCAGATTGGCTTCGGGGTAAACTTCGCCAACCATGGCGATCGCAGCCTTATACAATTTACAATTTTCAAAATCTTTTTCCTCCCTTGACTTAAGAACTGAAGTGAAGTGTAAAATTCTTCGGAATCATTGGTCAAAACACTATCGCTTACAAATTGTTCTTCTCCTTCTTTACTTTCTTCAACTAGTCACTCGTTAAATGTTATACAATTTCTTTTCTCCAAAATTGAATTCCATTTTAATTTTAATTTTGGAATTGTCATGGTTTTGGCCTAATCGGAGGTCAAATAAATGAAAACCGCTTGTAAATTCTAAATTAGCTAACTGTTCCAATTTGTGTGTAATCCCAAATAACGTAGGTACAAATATCCCCAGTAACAACGATTCTCATCCTGCAAAAGATCGATTGCTTTTGTAAAGATATCGGTAAAAGAATTCATTTCCTTCAAAAATTCTATTTACAAAAGATTTTCATTTTTACCATTAAAAAATGTAGATTTGATTTTAGAAAATGCTATTTTTTCAATTTTACTCTCTTTGAAAGTTCTCTTAAGTCCAAAGAGAGAGAATCATGCAAGACGGGGGCAAAAATCCAATAAGATAGAAAGAGAAGGACCCGCTTTCTTTCGCATTGCTTGTTTTTCGGGTATTTGACTTTAAGGTGATAAGACATCGGTAGTGCGTTTTACAAGTGGAGTGCAAGAAAATGTGAGTAGTGTTTTTTAAACTGTATAAATTAGTGAAATAGTAGTGGATGATAAGTTATGATTGTAACTAACAAGTTAAACAAGTTTTTGTTTTAGTATTTAAAATTTCATTATTCTTTTAAGTTGTGTAAGTGTCTATGCTGGCCAGCAAAAATGTGACAGTATGTGTGTGTCTATCCCAGACACACAGGTTTCCGAAATGTTTGGAACGCAGTGGGGCTTTTGGCATATACACACACATATTCGGTCACTTATGCATTATTTTGGCCGGCTGGCATAGACACTCACACACTATAAATATTTAAGGTTTCAAGTTTAAAATCGACTCATTCCATTTTACTTTAGTATCAGGAACCGCAATATGTTTAGAAGGAAGTAACGGGACGGCACCGGACTTCGGACCCTGATATTGGTGCCGTGCGCAGAGGACGAAAGGTCGAACGGTAAAACCGTGGAACCGAGAGCCCACAGGTCACAGACGCACGTCCTGAACCCGCACGAAGCCTGCAGAGGGTGTGGAGATCAAGGACATTGGGAACGAGGATGCCGAAACCAGCGGCTTCTTTTCTGCTGGATTTGCAGCAAGGTGGGGTTAGAAGCGTAGAGCGCTACCAGAGATTGGGAAATGGCTAGCGATCCCAGACGCAGAGAGGCGATCAGGGGTCGCAAGGTGTTGTTTCTCCAAACAAACTGGCAATTTAATCGAAGAAGAGCAGCAGTTATCCGCAGCGGTAACGATTGGCGGAACCTCACACAAAGCCACAATCGACACCGGAGCAACAGCGAGCTTTATAAGCGAGGAGCTGGCGGATATACTGACTGCTGAAGGAAAGATTACAAGGACGAGAAGGCAAGTTGGGTTGGCAGATGGTAGGAGTCGGCGCCGGTATAAAGTATGCTGGACTTAAAGTGGTGATCCCAAAAAGGAGAAGGCACAAAGGATGGCTCGAGGAAAAATTTTCTGTGGCAAATCACCTCTGAGAAATGCGATGTTGAAAAATTCCTAGAGCAGGAGGTCGCAGAGCAGCAATACTCTAGGGAGGAAGTGTACTTATGATTTGTGTGAACCTTGACAAGGTTGCTCTTCTTGTCTAGGGTGTTCCACCAAACGATGATCCGGTATAGAAGGATTGCTATTGCTATGTCTAGCCAGTGTGTAATGGAAGGGCAGAACCCATTAACGTCCTATTGCTTTCTTGCAGGCGAACACAGCTATGCTTTACGAGTACGATCGACTTTGTTTTCTGTCCAGAGAAGTTTCCTTCCCAGGTATTTGGCTTTTTCGCTGAAGGCTAGTACGGTGTAGTCTGGGTGATGTGAATTCAGGTACCTTATACTTTCTGGTGAATAGTACCAGTTCTGTTTTACTTGGGTTGACCCCTAGTCCACACCCACTTGCAGAGTGTTGACAGGGCTGTTTCCATGAGATTGCAGAGTATTTTAGGGTATTCACTTTAAATTAGAATACATCGTCCGCATATGCGACTATCTTAAAGCTCCCTCTTTCTAGAAGTTATAGTAGTTGGTTGACTACTATAATCCAGAGTAGAGAGCCTTGACGAGTCTTGTAGCAAGGGCCGATCCCATAGAAGAGGTCACCGCTCTGCTGGAAAGCATTGATGATTCTCACCCGGGTTGGTTCAACTTCAAGACTAGTCAGTGCTCGGATGATTGCTTCTAGGGTGATGTTGTTGAAAGCCCCTTCTATGGGGCCAAGGTGTATTTCTTATGTTGGAATCAATCTTGGAGACCAGTGTATGGAGTGCGGATTCAGTCGATTAGCCCTTTCGGTAGGCATGTTGAGAAAACTTGAAGGGCTTGACGGTGCTAATAGCCCATTTGATGCGCTCTGCGCTTGATAGTTCCAGGATAACTTGGTCGTCGAAAGGGTCCGAGTTACTTAAGGTTTTTGCTTCTTGGGGGTTAAGGATGTTGCTTCTTGGGGGTTAGAAGGAAAGTGAGTGTCTAGAAGCAGCTTTGGAGTTTCTGGCTTGTTGGTTTTTTGAGAAATCCTATGGAAGTAGGGGACTAACAAATTATCTTCCTAAGCTGACCTGCCTCGGTGGCAGACTGCAGAAACTGGCCTATTCTTTCCGTCTGGCCGTTCTGATTTTTTTTATATAAGCTGAGTTTTAAGAAGTACTCTTCCCAGCAGATGTCAGTGTAAACAAATTTAGCCCTGTTGAATTGGGGTCTACATTCCTGTTTGAGTTGCGTAAGGGTGGTGGACCGCCACGGAGGTTTCTGGGTAGATTTGAGTTTCCTACTGGAAAGGCTTCACCGCAGGTGTCTGTAAGGACGTAGACTTTCTTCTCTACGGGATCGAAAGAAGGGAGGTTGTCGAGGTTGGTGGCTAGGGTTTTTGTGCAGTAACGCCAGCTAGTTTTTCTAAGATTAGCTATATTTATACTACGTCTATTGCAAAATCTATGTAACGGTGGTCAGAGAAGGAGTGGTCATCCCCAAACCTCCAGTTCCCGATTTGGTCAATCAGGGCTTCGGAGGATTGGTTGATGTCCTGAAGATTGATTATCAGAGGCATTCAAAATGTGTCTTATATGTATCTAGTCAGTCTGTTGTGAGGTCACCGTCGGTAAGCTGTGGAAGAAGATAGGCATTATGGTTTGACTTAAGAAGGATGCAGGTTCTGGGTATTTCCTTACCACTGTTGTAGAATAAGCTATATTCGGGGGTTTTAAGTTCACAGTTGGTTGGCCATCTCGTTAAAAGATCTGCGGCACCCAGAGATAATTACAGAGGTGGAGTTAAAGAAGTCAAGGGCTTTTAGTGCTGCTTGACTGCCTGAGAAAAGGTAATATCTTTGTTGTGGTGAAGTGTTGGATTCATAGCGTCTTGTGTTGCTAAGACCACGGTTTGGAATATACTGCAGTGGTCTGGCAGTCGAAAGGAGTTTTTGATGTCCAGCTTAGGGGAGTAGACTCCGCCACCTGCTTGCTTATTAAATTTTGAAACGTCCGTATAGATGTTGATAGCATTCTCCACCCGATGTGGGAGGTTTGCCCAATCTGTATGGGATGGGATGAAAACTTTGTATAGTTTCGTGAAGTCTAAAGGGGGCAGCGCAGGACTTTAAAAATAGGCCCAGGGGTTCAAGGCTCAGAATTGGTGGGGGTTCTGTGGAGCGCGCCACTGATGCAAAGTTCAGGGCTTCTTTGAATTTTGTGTACCTCGACCAGGTTGCTCTTCTTGTGTAGGGAGTTCCACCAAACGATGATCCCGTACAGTTGGATTGGTCTTACTATTGCTGTGAATAGCCAGTGTACAATAGAAGGGGAGGACCCACACTTACGTCCTATTGCTTTCTTGCAAGCGAACAGAGCTTTACGAGTGCGGTCAACTATGTTCTCTGTCCTGAGAAGTTTTCTGTCCAGTATTACGCCGAGGTATTTGGCTTTTTCGCTAAAGGCTAGGCGAGTATGACGTAGTTTGGGTGGGGTGAGTTCAGGTACTTTATACTTTCTGGTGAATGGAACCAGTTCTGTGTTGCTTGGATTGACCCCTAGTCCACACCCCTCTGCCCACCTAAGAGTGTTGACAGGGCTGTTTCCATGAGGTTGCAGAGTGTTTCTGGGTATTTGCCTTGAATTAGAATTACTACGTCGTCCGTTATGCGACCATCTTGAAGCCCCCCCTTTTTAGAAGTTGTAGTAGTTGGTTGACTACTATGACCCAGAGTCGAGGGGAGAGGACTCCTTCTTGAAGAGTTCATCTGCTGACGAGTCTTGCGAGAGCCGATCTTATAGAAGAGATCACCACTCTACTGGTGAGCATTGAGTGAAAAATTCTCACCAGGGTTGGTATCACTTCAAGATTAGTCAGTGCTCTGATGATTGCTTCTGGGATGACGTTGTCGAAAGCCCCCTTTATGTCTATATAGGCCGCAAAGGTGTTTTCCTTATCTTAATCTTAATCTTAGCTTAATTCTTTTTCAATCTTGGAGACCAGTGTATGGAGTGCGGTTTCAGTCGATTTGCCCTTTCAGTATGCATGTTGTGCATTTAAGAATGGGTTCGGGTTAACTGTAGCTCTGTTATGGGTGTCTATCAGCCTTCCTAGGGTTTTAAGTAGGAATGAGTAAAGATTTAAAGATTTCTTTAGTTCTTCCCGGGTTTTGGGAGTGAAAGAAGGGAATGTCTCTAGGTTAGTTGCTGAGGTCTTTGTGTAGTTACCCCAGTTAGTTTTCCTAAGATTGTTTATATTCATAGGGTTTGGACATACTATGTCTATGGTGAATTCTAAGTAACGGTGGTCAGAGAAGAAGTGGTCACCCCAACCCTCTAGTCCCCGATTTGGTTCAGAACTTCCCTTTTAGTCATAGTGATTAAGGTCAGGTCATTACCTTTATTGCTGATAAATAATTTTGATTGAAAGAGGTAATCAAAAAGTAACTCACCCTTTTCGTTTGTGTTTGTACTTCCCCATTTTTTGTGCTGTGCATTTGCGTCCATTCCTAGGACGAGTTCTTTTGTTGAGGAAGCATGGAATATGGTGTTTTGTATGGAACCACTGTGGCTCTGGCCTATCTCCTCTGGAACGTCCGACAGTCTGCTCTGGGTGTCGGCTCAAGTCTGCAGACATTTGAAGTTCTATGCACTGTTTGTTCAGTAGAAGCGCGACGCTCATTGTATTCTTCTCGCTCTTTTCAGTTTTTACCACTTTCCATCCATCTGTGCGTAACTTCGGCTTGAAGCGGGTAAAAATCTTCCTCGGGGTCGGAGCGTTCAGCCGGAATCAACGCCCTGGCCTTTGGGCTGGTCAAAATTTCAGCTACATCGCTAACATCGAGATTGGCTTCGGGGTAAACTTCGCCAACCATGGCGATCGCAGCCTTATACAATTTACAATTTTCAAAATCTTTTTCCCTCCTTGACTTAAGAACTGAAGTGAAGTGTAAAACTCTTCGGAATCATTGGTCAAAACACTATCGCTTACAAATTGTTCTTCTCCTTCTTCACTTTCTTCAACTAGTCACTCGTTAAATGTTAAATTTCTTTTCTCCAAAATTGAACTCCATTTTAATTTAAATTTTGGAATTGTCATGGTCGACAAATCAAAAGGTTTTGGCCTAATCGGAGGTCAAATAAATGAAAACCGCTTGTAAATTCTAAATTAGCTAACTGTTCCAATTTGTGTGTAATCCCAATTAACATAGGTACAAATATCCCCAGTAACAACGATTTTCATCCTGCAAAAGATCGATTGCTTTTGTAAAGATATCGGTAAGAATTAATTTCCTTCAAAAATTCTATTTACAAAAGATTTTCATTTTTACCAATATAAAATGTAGATTTGATTTTGGAAAATGGTATTTTTTCCATCGAGATTTTAACATCGAGATTGGCTTCGGGGTAAACTTCGCCAACCATGGCGATCGCAGCCTTATACAATTTACAATTTTCAAAATCTTTTTCCCTCCTTGACTTAAGAACTGAAGTGAAGTGTAAAACTCTTCGGAATCATTGGTCAAAACACTATCGCTTACAAATTGTTCTTCTCCTTCTTTACTTTCTTCAACTAGTCACTCCTTAAATATTAAATTTCTTTTCTCCAAAATTGAACTCCATTTTAATTTAAGTTTTGGAATTGTCATGGTCGACAAATCAAAAGGTTTTGGCCTAATCGGAGGTCAAATAAATGAAAACCGCTTGTAAATTCTAAATTAGCTAACTGTTCCAATTTGTGTGTAATCCCAATTAACATAGGTACAAATATCCCCAGTAACAACGATTTTCATCCTGCAAAAGATCGATTGCTTTTGTGAAGATATCGGTAAGAATTAATTTCCTTCAAAAATTCTATTTACAAAAGATTTTCATTTTTACCATTATAAAATGTAGATTTGATTTTGGAAAATGGTATTTTTTCCATTTTACTCTTTTTGAAAGTTCTCTTGAGTCGAAAGAGAGAGAATCATGCAAGACGGGGGCAAAAATCCAATTGCAAGACGGGGGCAAAAAATCTTTCGCATTGCTTGTTTTTCGGGTATTTGACTTTAAGGTGAGAAGACATCGGTAGTGCGTTTTACAAGTGGAGTGCAAGAAAATGTGAGTAGTGTTTTTTAAACTGTATAAATTAGTGAAATAGTAGTGGATGATAAGTTATGATTGTAACTAACAAGTTAAAGAAGTTACTGTTTTAGTATTTAAAATTTCATAGTACTTTTAAGTTGTGTAAGTGTCTATGCTGGCCAGCAAAAATGTAACTGTATGTGTGTGTGTCTATCCCAGACACACAGGTTTCCGAAATGTTTAGAACGCAGTGGGGCTTTTGGCATATACACACACATATTCGGTCACTTATGCATTATTTTGGCCGGCTGGCATAGACACTCACACACTATAAATATTTAAGGTTTCAAGTTTAAAATCGACTAATTCCATTTTACTTTAGTATCACAAACCGCAATATGTTTCAGAAGGAAGTAACGGGACGGCACCGGACTTCGGACCCTGATATTGGTGCCGTGCGCAGAGGGCGAAAGGTCGAACGGTAAAACCGTGGAACCGAGAGCCCACAGGTCACAGACGCACGTCCTGAACCCGCACGAAGCCTGCGGGCAGAGTTCAGCGATTCTTTGATTTTAGTGTACCTTGACAAGGTTGCTCTCCTTGTCTAGGGAGTTCCACCAAACGATGTTCCGGTATAGAAGGATTGCTATTGCTATGTCTAGCCAGTGTGTAATGGAAGGGCAGAACCCATTAACGTCCTATTGCTTTCTTGCAGGCGAACACAGCTATGCTTTTCGAGTACGATCGACTTTGTTTTCTGTCCAGAGAAGTTTCTTTTTTCACTGAAGGCTAGTACGGTGTAGTCTGTGTGAGGTGAATTCGGGTACCTTATACTTTCTGGTGAATAGTACCAGTTCTGTTTTACTTGGGTTGACCCCTAGTCCACAGCCCTCTGCCCACTTGCAGAGTGTTGACAGGGCTGTTTCCATGAGGTTACAGAGTGTATCTGGGTATTTGCCTTGAATTAGAATTACTACGTCGTCCGTTATGCGACCATCTTGAAGCCCCCCCTTTTTAGAAGTTGTAGTAGTTGGTTGACTTCTATGACCCAGAGTCGAGGGGAGAGGACTCCTTCTTGAAGAGTTCATCTGCTGACGAGTCTTGTAGCGAGAGCCGATCTTATAGAAGAGATCACCTGTCTGCTGGTGAGCATTGAGTGAAAAATTCTCACCAGGGTTGGTATCACTTCAAGACTAGTCAGTGCTCTGATGATTGCTTCTGGGATGACGTTGTCGAAAGCCCCCTTTATGTCTATATAGGCCGCAAAGGTGTTTTCCTTATCTTAATCTTAATCTTAGCTTAATTCTTTTTCAATCTTGGAGACCAGTGTATGGAGTGCGGTTTCAGTCGATTTGCCCTTTCAGTATGCATGTTGTGCATTTAAGAATGGGTTCGGGTTAACTGTAGCTCTGATATGGGTGTCTATCAGCCTTCCTAGGGTTTTAAGTAGGAATGAGTAAAGATTTAAAGATTTCTTTAGTTCTTCCCGGGTTTTGGGAGTGAAAGGAAGGAATGTCTCTAGGTTAGTTGCTGAGGTCTTTGTGTAGTTACCCCAGTTAGTTTTCCTAAGATTGTTTATATTCATAGGGTTTGGACATACTATGTCTATGGTGAATTCTAAGTAACGGTGGTCAGAGAAGAAGTGGTCACCCCAACCCTCTAGTCCCCGATTTGGTCCAGAACTTCCCTTTTAGTCATAGTGATTAAGGTCAGGTCATTACCTTTATTGCTGATAAATAATTTTGATTGAAAGAGGTAATCAAAAAGTAACTCACCCTTTTCGTTTGTGTTTGTACTTCCCCATTTTTTGTGCTGTGCATTTGCGTCCATTCCTAGGACGAGTTCTTTTGTTGAGGAAGCATGGAATATGGTGTTTTGTATGGAACCACTGTGGCTCTGGCCTATCTCCTCTGGAACGTCCGACAGTCTGCTCTGGGTGTCGGCTCAAGTCTGCAGACATTTGAAGTTTTATGCACTGTTTGTTCAGTAGAAGCGCGTCGCTCATTGTATTCTTCTCGCTCTTTTCAGTTTTTACCACTTTCCATCCATCTGTGCGTAACTTCGGCTTGAAGCGGGTAAAAATCTTCCTCGGGGTCGGAGCGTTCAGTCGGAATCAACGCCCTAGCCTTTGGGCTGGTCAAAATTTCAGCTACATCGCTAACATCGAGATTGGCTTCGGGGTAAACTTCGCCAACCATGGCGATCGCAGCCTTATACAATTTACAATTTTCAAAATCTTTTTCCCTCCTTGACTTAAGAACTGAAGTGAAGTGTAAAACTCTTCGGAATCATTGGTCAAAACACTATCGCTTACAAATTGTTCTTCTCCTTCTTTACTTTCTTCAACTAGTCACTCCTTAAATGTTAAATTTCTTTTCTTCAAAATTGAACTCCATTTTAATTTAAATTTTGGAATTGTCATGGTCGACAAATCAAAAGGTTTTGGCCTAATCGGAGGTCAAATAAATAAAAACCGCTTGTAAATTCTAAATTAGCTAACTGTTCCAATTTGTGTGTAATTCCAATTAACATAGGTACAAATATCCCCAGTAACAACGATTTTCATCCTGCAAAAGATCGATTGCTTTTGTGAAGATATCGGTAAGAATTAATTTCCTTCAAAAATTCTATTTACAAAAGATTTTCATTTTTACCATTAAAAAATGTAGATTTGATTTTAGAAAATGCTATTTTTTCAATTTTACTCTCTTTGAAAGTTCTCTTAAGTCCAAAGAGAGAGAATCATGCAAGACGGGGGCAAAAATCCAATAAGATAGAAAGAGAAGGACCCGCTTTCTTTCGCATTGCTTGTTTTTCGGGTATTTGACTTTAAGGTGATAAGACATCGGTAGTGCGTTTTACAAGTGGAGTACAAGAAAATATGAGTAGTGTTTTTTAAACTGTATAAATTAGTGAAATAGTAGTGGATGATAAGTTATGATTGTAACTAACAAGTTAAACAAGTTTTTGTTTTAGTATTTAAAATTTCATTATTCTTTTAAGTTGTGTAAGTGTCTATGCTGGCCAGCAAAAATGTGACAGTATGTGTGTGTCTATCCCAGACACACAGGTTTCCGAAATGTTTGGAACGCAGTGGGGCTTTTGGCATATACACACACATATTCGGTCACTTATGCATTATTTTGGCCGGCTGGCATAGACACTCACACACTATAAATATTTAAGGTTTCAAGTTTAAAATCGACTCATTCCATTTTACTTTAGTATCAGGAACCGCAATATGTTTAGAAGAAAGTAACGGGACGGCACCGGACTTCGGACCCTGATATTGGCGCCGTGCGCAGAGGGCGAAAGGTCGAACGGTAAAACCGTGGAACCGAGAGCCCAGAGGTCACAGACGCACGTCCTGAACCCGCACGAAGCCTGCAGAGGGTGTGGAGATCAAGGACATTGGGAACGAGGATGCCGAAACCAGCGGCTACTTTTCTGCTGGATTTGCGGCAAGGTGGGGCTAGAAGCGTAGAGCGCTACCAGAGATCGGGAAATGGCAAGCGATCCCAGCCGCAGAGAGGCGAGCAGGGGTCGCAAGGTTTTGTTTCTCCAAACAAACTGGCAATTTAATCGAAGAAGAGCAGTAGTTATCCGCAGCGGTAACGATTGTCGGAACCTCACACAAAGCCACAATCGACACCGGAGCAACAGCGAGCTTTATAAGCGAGGAGCTGGCGGATATACTGGCTGCTGAAGGAAAGATTACAAGGACGAGAAGGCAAGTTGGTTTGGCAGATGGCAGGTGCAGCGGGATAAACACACAGCTCGAGGAAGAGATCGAGTTCGGCAATAAGCGATTGCCCATGAGCCTGCTGATTCTACCAGGAGTGTTAGACTCGCTGGTGCTAGGATGGAATTTTCTCACAGGAGTCGGCGCCGATATAAAGTGTGCTGGACAAACAGTGGTGATCCCAGAAAGAAGCCGCAGTTATCCGCAGCGGTAACGATTGGCGAAACCTCACACAAAGCCACAATCGACACCGGAGCAACAGCGAGCTCTATAAGCGAGAAGCTGGCGGATATACTGGCTGCTGAAGGAAAGATTACAAGGACGAGAAGGCAAGTTGGGTTGGCAGATGGTAGGAGTCGGCGCCGATATAAAGTGTGCTAGACTTAAAGTGGTGATCCCAGAAAGGAGAAGGCACAAAGGATGGCTCGAGCAAAAATTTTCTGTGGCAAATCACCTCTGAGAAATGCGATGTTGAAAAATTCCTAGAGCAGGAGCTCGCAGAGCAGCAATACTCTAGGGAGTAAGTGTACTTACGATTCTATGATTTGTGTGAACCTTGACAAGGTTGCTCTTCTTGTCTAGGGTGTTCCACCAAACGATGATCCGGTATAGAAGGATTGCTATTGCTATGTCTAGCCAGTGTGTAATGGAAGGGCAGAACCCATTAACGTCCTATTGCTTTCTTGCAGGCGAACACAGCTATGCTTTACGAGTACGATCGACATTGTTTTCTGTCCAGAGAAGTTTCCTTTTTCGCTGAAGGCTAGTACGGTTTAGTCTGGGTGAGGTGAATTCAGGTACCTTATACTTTCTGATGAATAGTACCAGTTGTGTTTTACTTGGGTTGACCCCTAGTCCACACGCCCTTGCAGAGTGTTGACAGGGCTGTTTCCAAGAGGTTGCAGAGTATTTTAGGGTATTCACTTTGAATTAGAATACGTCGTCCGCATATGCGACTAACTTAAAGCTCCCTCTTTCTGGAAGTTATAGTAGTTGGTTGACTACTATTATCCAGAGTAGAGAGCCTTGACGAGTCTTGTAGCAAGGGCCGATCCCATAGAAGAGGTCACCACTCTGCTGGAAAGCATTGATGATTCTCACACGGGTTGGTTCAACTTCAATACTAGCCAGTGCTCGGGTGATTGCTTCTAGGATGATGTTGTTGAAAGCCCCTTCTATGGGACCAAGGTGGATTTCTTATGTTGGAATCAATCTTGGAGACCAGTGTATGGAGTGCGGATTCAGTCGATTAGCCCTTTCGGTAGGCATGTTGAGAAAACTTAAAAGGCTTGAACGTGCTTATAGCCCATTTGATGCGCTCTGCGCTTGATAGTTCCAGGATAACTTGGTCGTCGAAAGGGTCCGAGTTACTTAAGGTTTTTGCTTCTTGGGGGTTAGGGATGTTGCTTCTTGGGGGTTAGAAGGAAAGTGAGTGTCTAGAAGCAGCTTTGGAGTTTCTGGCTTGTTGGTTTTTTGAGAAATCCTATGGAAGTAGGGGACTTACATATAATCTTCCTAAGCTGACCTGCCTCGGTGGAAGACTGCAGAAACGGGCCTATTTATACCGTCTGGCCGTTCTGATTTTTTTTATATAAGCTGAGTTTTAAGAAGTACTCTTCCCAGCTGATGTCAGTGCTAACAAATTTAGCCCTGTTGAATTGGGGTCTACATTCCTGTTTGAGTTGCGTAAGGGTGGTGGACCGCCACGGAGGTTTCTGGGTAGATTTGACCTTCCTACTGGGGCAGGATTTTTTCAGGGCTTCACCGCAGGGGTCTGTAAGGACGTCAACTTTTTTCTCTAGTTCTTCCCGGGTGTTGGGAGCGAAAGAAGGGAGGTCGTCGAGGTTGGTGGCTAGGGTTTTTGTGCAGTAACGCCAGCTAGTTTTTCTAAGATTAGTTATATTTATACCTATGTCTATTGTAAAATCTATGTAACGGTGGTCAGAGAAGGAGTGGTCATCCCCAAACCTCCAGTTCCCGATTTGGTCAATCAGGGCTTCGGAGGATTGGTTGATGTCCTGAAAATTGATTGTCAGAGGCATTCATTTTGTGTGGTGTGCGTTTGCGTCTCCCCACCTCCTAGGACGAGTTCCTTTGTTGAGGTGGCTAGATAAAAAGATGCGATGGTGTGTCTTATATGTATCTACTCAGTCTGTTGTGAGGAAGAAGATAGGCATTAAGGTGTGACTTAAGAAGGATGCAGGTTCTGGGTATTTCCTTACCACTGTTGTAGAATAAGCTATATTTGGGGGCTTTAAGTCCACAGTTGGTTGGCCATCTCATTAAAACATCTGCGGCACCCAGAGATAATTACAGAGGTGGAGTTAAAGAAGTCAAGGGCTTTCAGTGCTGCTTGACTGCCTGAGAAAAGGTAATATCTTTGCTGTGGTGTAGTGTTGGATTCAGAAGGGTTATAGCCTCTTGTGTTGCAAAGACCTCTGCTTGGAATATACTGTAGTGGTCTGGCAGCCGAAAGGATTTTTTGATGTCCAGCTTAGGGGAGTAGACTCCGCCCCCTGCTTGCTTATTAAATTTTTAAAACTTCCGTATAGATGTTGATAGCATTCTCCACCCGATGTGGGAGGTTTGCCCAATCTATACGTGATGGGATGAAAACTTTGTATAGTTTCGTGAAGTCTAAAAAGGGGGCAGCGCAGGACTTTAAAAATAGGCTCAGGGGTTAAAGGCTCAGAATAGCATCTAGGGCGACGGTGGGGGTTGTACGGAGCGCGCCACTGATGCAAAGTTCAGGGCTTCTTTGAATTTTGTGTACCTCGACCAGGTTGCTCTTCTTGTGTAGGGAGTTCCACCAAACGATGATCCCGTACAGTAGGATTGGTGTTACTATTGCTGTGAATAGCCAGCGTACAATAGAAGGGGAGAACCCATACTTACGTCCTATTGCTTTCTTGCAAGCGAACAGAGCTATGGCCGCTTTACGAGTGCGGTCAACTATGTTCTCTGTCCTGAGAAGTTTTCTGTCCAGTATTACGCCGAGGTATTTGGCTTTTTCGCTAAAGGCTAGGCGAGTATGATGTAGTTTGGGTGGGGTGAGTTCAGGTACTTTATAGAACGAGTTCTGTGTTGCTTGGATTGACCCCTAGTCCACACTCCTCTGCCCACCTAAGAGTGTTGACAGGGCTGTTTCCATCAGGTTGCAGAGTGTTTCTGGGTATTTGCCTTGAATTAGAATTACTACGCCGTCCGTTATGCGACCATCTTGAAGCCCTTCTTTCTAGAAGTTGTAGTAGTTGGTTGACTACTATGACCCAGAGTAGAGGGGAGAGGACTCCTTCTTGAAGAGTTCATCTGCTGACGAGTCTTGTAGCGAGAGCCGATCTTATAGAAGAGATCACCAGTCTGCTGGTGAGCATTGAGTGAAAAATTCTCATCAGGGTTGGTACCACTTCAAGACTAGTCCGTGCTCTGATGATTGCTTCTGGGGTGACGTTGTCGAAAGCCCCCCTTATATCTATATAGACCGCAAAGGTGTATTCCTTATCTTAATCTTAATCTTAGCTTAATTCTTTTTCAATCTTGGAGAACAGTGTATAGAGTGCGGTTTCAGTCGATTTGCTCTGTCAGTATGCATGTTGTGCGTTTAAGAATGGGTTCGGGTTAACTGTGGCTCTGATATGGGTGTCTATCAGCCTTCCTAGGGTTTTAAGTAGGAATGAGTAAAGATTTATTGGTCTAAAGTCTTTAGCGGATGTGTGTGACGGTTTCCCAGCTTTTGGGATGAAGATGACTTTAACTTCGAGTCACCTTTAAGGTATATTTTGTAGAAGTTGGCAGTTTTAGTTAACTGTTAACTGTTAGCCAATGCATAATAACATGGTTTTTCCGTTTAGCTATTCTAATTTCTTTTTTGGTTTATGGGTGTATTCAAGGCTTCGCCGCAGGTGTCTGTGAGGAAGTCGACTATCTTCTTTAGTTCTTCCCGGGTTTTGGGAGTGAAAGGAGGGAATGTCTCTAGGTTAGTGGCTGAGGTCTTTGTGTAGTAACCCCAGTTAGTTTTCCTAAGATTGTTTATATTCATAGGGTTTGGACATACTATGTCTATGGTGAATCCTAAGTAACGGTGGTCGGAGAAGAAGTGGTCACCCCAACCCTCTAGTCCCCGATTTGGTGAATAAGGGTCTCAGAGGTTAGGGTGAAATCCAGAACTTCCCTTTTAGTCATAGTGATGAAGGTCGGGTCATTACCTTTATTGCTGATAAATAAATTTGATTGAAAGAGGTAATCAAAAAGTAACTCTCCCTTTTCGTTTGTGTTTGCACTTCCCCATTGTTTGTGGTGTGCATTTGCGTCCATTCCTAGGACGAGTTCTTTTGTTGAGGAAGCATGGAATATGATGTTTTGTATGGGACCACTGTGGCTATGGGCTATCTCCTCTGGAACGTCCGACAGTATGCTCTGGGTGTCGGCTCAAGTCTGCAGACATGCACTATACAGTGTTTGTTGAGTAGGAGCACGTCGCTCATTGTATTCTTCTCGCTCTTTTCAGTTTTTACCACTTTCCATCCATCTGTGCCTAACTTCGGCTTGAAGCGGGTAAAAATCTTCCTCGGGCGGGTCGAAATGTCAGCTGCATCGCTAACATCCAGATTGAATTCGGGGTAGATGTCGCCAACCATGGCGATCGCAGCCTTATACAGGGCTGCCGATCGTTCGTCTTCGTAGGCGATAAAACACATTGGTTTTTTTTTTCTGAGATACATTAATCATATGTCATATTGGATTCTTTTTCTGAGATACTGAGATTTATTAATTGATGTACTTTATTTTTTAACATAACAAGGGTTTCAAACATTACGTTTCCAAGCCGTTTCCTTTCAGGATAAGAATTTGACCCCCACAGCTAAATATGCGTTCAACTGGAGCCAAACTCGGCAGTACAGAATTAATCTTTAAAAATCATGAAGGATTCTTCTATATTTTTGAAATGAGGTTTTTACAATTTACAATTTTCAAAATCTTTTTCCTCCCTTGACTTAAGAACTGAAGTGAAGTGTAAAACTCTTCGGAATCATTGGTCAAAACACTATCCCTTACAAATTGTTCTTCTCCTTCTTTCAACTAGCCACTCCTTAAATGTTATTAAATTTTTTTTCTCCAAAATTGGATTCCATTTTAATTTAAATTTTGGAATTGTCATGGTCGACAAAACAAAAGGTTTGGTCTAATCGGAGGTCAAATAAATGAAAACCGCTTGTAAATTCTAAATTAGCTAACTGTTCCAGTTCGTGTGTAATCCCAATTAGGTACAAATATCCCCAGTAACAACGATTCTCATCCTGCAAAAGATCGATTGCTTTTGCAAAGATATCGGTAAAAGAATTCATTTCCTTAAAAAATTCTATTTACAAGAGATTTTCATTTTTTCCATTGAAAAATGTAGATTTGATTTTGGAAAATGGTATTTTTTCCATTTTACTCTCTTTGAAAGTTCTCTTAAGTCCAAAAGAGAGAATCATGCTAGACGGGGGCAAAAATACAATAAGATAGTAAGAGAAGGACCCGCTTACCTGCTTACACGTCTTTCGCATTGCTTGTTTTTGGGGTATTTGACTTTAAGGTGAGAAGACATCGGTAGTGCGTTTAACAAGTGTAGTGCAAAAAAATGTGAGTAGTGTTTTTTTATCTGTATAAATTAGTGAAATAGTAGTGGATGATAAGTTATGATTGTAACTAACAAGCTAAACAAGTTATTGTTTTAGTATTTAAAATTTCATAATTCTTTTAAGTTGTGTGAGTGTCTTTGCTGGCCAGCAAAAATGTAACTGTATGTGTGTGTGTCTATCTCAGACACACAGGTTTCCGAAATATTTGGAACGCAGTGGGGCTTTTGGCTTATACAGACACATATTCGGTCACTTATGCACTATGCCGGCTGTCATAGACACTCACACACTATAAATATTTAAGGTTTCAAGTTTAAAATCGACTAATTCCATTTTACTTTAGTATCAGGAACCGCAATATGTTTCAGAAGGAAGTAACGGGAGGACACCGGACTTCGCACCCTGATATTGGTGCCGTGCGCAGAGGGCGAAAGGTCGAACGGTAAAACCGTGGAACCGAGAGCCCACAGGTCAGAGACGCACGTCCTGAACTCACACGAAGCCTGCAGACGGTGTGGGGATCAAGGACATTAGGAACGAGGATGCTGAAATCAGCGGCTACTTTTCTGCTGGATTTGCGGCAAGGTGGGGTTAGAAGCGTAGAGTGCTGCCAGAGATCGGGAAATGGCTAGGGATCCCAGCCGCAGAGAGGCGAGCAGGGGTCGCAAGGTGTTGTCTCTCCAAACAAACAGGCAAATTAATCAAAGAAGAGCAGCAGCTATCCGCAGCGGTAACGATTGGCGGAACCTCACACAAAGCCACAATCGACACCGGAGCAACAGCGAGCTTTATAAGCGAGGAGCTGGCGGATATACTGGCTGCTGAAGGAAAGATTACAAGGACGAGAAGGCAAGTTGGGTTGGCAGATGGCATGTGCAGCGGGATAAACCACAGCTCGAGGTACATATATAAAGGTACCGATATAAAGTGTGCTGGACATAGAGTGGTGATCCCAGAAATGAGAAAGCACAACGGATGGCTTGAGGAAAAATTGTCTGCGGCATATCACCTCTGAGAAATGCGATGTTGAAAAATTCCTAGAGCAGGAGCTCGCAGAATTTCGAAGAATGAGTGGAACATCCAATATCCAACAAGCCAATAATACCCAAAAAATCCAAAGGTCTCAGGGGAAATCAATGCGAAAGTCGAGGAGTTGCTAGGGAAGGGATGCATAGAACACTTGAGAAGTCCGTACAGCTCCCCCATTGTCATGGTGAAAAAGAAGACAGGTCAGTGGAGGCTTTGTGTCGACTTTATATAGATCAGTGATAACCGTTTAATGATCTATTGCGGAAAGGCACGAAATGGACATAGACTACAGATCACCAGCAGGCATTCGAGAAGGTAAAGGTAAGGCTAGTGGCCGATCCTGTGCTGGCATGCCCAGATTTCGCTAAACCATTCGTACTGCAGACAGACGCAAGCGATTATGGTATGGTCATTTCGTATTCAAGCCGGACCCCGAATGGCACGGAAAAGAACTATTCAACCAGCGGAAAAGAATGCCTGGCAATCGTGTGGGCGGTCCGAAAGCTCGAACCATCCTTGGAAGGATACCACTACAAAGTGGTGTCTGACCATATGGCGCTTAAATGGTTGAACAGCATCGAAAGTCTTTCAGGAAGGATAGCGTGGTGGCCCTGGAGCTGCAGTAGTATGATTTTGAAATATTGTACAGGAATGGGCAGCCTAACGTTGTCGCTGATGCACTGTCGAGACAACCTCTGCCAGTAGCCCTTAGGCTAGCCAAGGAAACTCCGGAGGACACACAGGGAGCATGCAGCTGGGTCAAATATATGTATGAGAAAATCACACACAGCCACAGAAGTTTCCGGACTACCTCATGGAGGGAGGTATAGGAGGTATATAGGAATATCCCATACAGAGCAGGCCGCCGGAAAACGATTGTAAGGCTGGCAGCTCGATATTACTGGCCAGGAATGCATAGGGACACCCGAAGAGTCATGGGCAACAGTATGCGCAGACTTTGTCGGACCATTGCCAAGATCGAAGCATTGTAACCAGATGATGCAGTGCTGATAGATTGATTTTCAAAGTGGACAGAATCGGTGCCACTGCGAACAGCAACGGCAGAAACACTTCAAAGGACGTTCAGAGAAAGAATCGGTGGTAATAACGGACAATGAAATACAGTTTGCCAGCCGAGAATTCAAGAAATTCCTCAGCGAAATGGGCATTAAGCAACAATTCACAGCGCCATATACACCGCAGGAGAATCAGACAGAAAGAGCAAACCTAGCTGTCAAAACCATGATAGCTCAGTTTGCAGGACAGAAGCAGAGGAATTGGGACGAGAAGTGGCCTGAGATTATGCTTCCGGTAAACGACGTACTTGACGTCGAAATCAACAGGTTACTCCCCGTGTTTTTTCACGCAGGCTCGAGAGCCTTGGCTGCCCAGCGCCATGTACGACAGGGGAAACCATCGGCACAGGAAAGCAGACGGAAAAGCCTGCAGATAAGGCCAATAAGATGAAGGAGATCCTCGAAATTGTGCGCCGGAACATGGAGAAAGCTGCTCAGGACCAAGCCAGGCATTACAATTTACGAAGGAGGCAGTGGAATCCAACAATAGGTGAATTCTGGGCGAGGGAGCACCATCTGTCGAAAGCAACCGAGCAACCGCCGAGATATGACCAGTCATTTGTAGAATCCGCCACAAGGAAACACAAAAGGAACGAACCGTCCAAGTCAGTGAGCTTAAACAACAAACACAAGAACTCGGTACAGACATGCAAGGACAACACGGGCAGACAGCGAGCTGGATAAGACGAGCATGCAACGACAAAAATAGCGGACTATAGCGTCGGGCAGGTACCAGAGTCTTTATAGAACGCAGGACAACACGAGCATGCAACAACAAAAAAAAGCGGTCTATAAAGTCGGGCATATACCAGATTCTTTATAGTACGCAGGACACACGGATGCACAGTGCAGACAACGAGGCAAACGGTTTCTGCGTCGGGCATGAAGCCAGAGTCATCCGTTGATACGCCGCGTAGATTAAGGTGATCTACAGGACAAGAAACCGAAAAGACCGCAGGCCAACAACAATCTTTGTTTTCCCGAGGAAAGAGGAGTGACGGTACAGCTCGAGAGCTTTACCGTAGCATGCCAAGCCGGGAAAACATGAAAATGACGGGCACACACATAAGCGGCCACAACCACAAAAAAACACACACGCATAAAATGCACTACAGCAGAGCCGTCAATCTGAAATGAGAAATATACATGAAAACTGGGTTGGCAGGGAAACAAACCACTTGCCAACTAAATACAGAACGCCGCAAGAGAGTGATGAACCTAACAGGGTCATTGACCTCGGCCCCAAGGGCAGGAAAGGTCAACTCTGCAATCCTTGGCCAAGCTTTGAAGGAAAGAGGCAATATATGATATGAAATTGCTCTTACCATATCATTGTGCGAAGTCACCATAAGTAAGGGATGGGGGCGCTTCAATTTATAGCGGCCGATTGGCACTGTACGATAGTGTCGATCGGTGGGCAGAAATGAAAATATTGGCATACGGAGAATCACACTGGGGAACATCGATTACATCGGGTGGCAACGCCACGCTAGGTCACGAGACCGATCGGCTTGGCGGAGAGTGGCCATACAACGGAGAGTCACACTGGTGAATATCGATAACACCAATAGCACCTGGAGACCGATCAGCACGGCGTAGGGTGACCATCCAACGAAGAGGACAAAGCACGGGAATTCAAAAGTCTATGGGGAAAAGTCTAAGGCGAGAATTCAAAAGTTTATGGGGAAACGTTTGGGGCGGGAGATTCAAAATCTGGAAGGAGGATCGGCGCTGTGGGTCTCAAGAAGGAGCTGTGAACGTCATGGGAATCATCTCGAAGAACGAGTGTACTAGAAGGCTACAAGTAAACGACGACAAGTACGAGGAGAAGACACGTCGAGGGAAGGATGTCAGACTGTGGAGTATACCAAGGCAGAGAGAACAGCAAGTCTCTTTTTCGTTCTCGAAGTAAGGGAAGAATGTAAGGAGTTGAATAATTCCCCACAAGTTAGAAAACAAGCAGAGTAAGCGCATGCAAACAGTGGCCTACCAGTTTCCAGTTACGCGGTGGTGCCCTGAGCACCAGACAAGGATAGGAAGAGTCGAACGGTAAAACAGTGGACTTTGGACCAGGAGGCAAGGAGACGCCGATAACTAGCGGTAAACAGAGGCCTATAACGCAGGAAACTGGATAAGTCGTTTTCTACTAGTCAACAAGTATCAGTCATCAAGTGAACCAGTAATCAGTGAAACAACGTGAAGAACCAAGTAGAGCCGTGCGGAGACATCAAGGAATCAAGATCGCTACGTCGAGACGTTCGGGACTTAGAGCTAAAGTCTTCCAATTGAGACACAGGTAGCTGAGGTCCTTACTCCTGTCACGATTTGAGCTTGGCATCCCACCCGGCGTGTCCGACAGAGTTGAACAAATAGAGTCCTTCGGCAAGGAACCGTGGGTTCAGAAGGAAAGTTGTCTAGAAGCGGCTGCCTGCCTACAAGGACTGCATTGGCGAACTCCGTCGTATGCTTGATCGTCCTGCAGAAATTTTACAAGGTCCTGGGCGACTAGCCCGGAAGAAAGCGCGTTTGTTCAGCTAGTGTCTCGAAAGGCGTATGTGTTGAGAGCACAGCAGTTCGCCGCTAGAGTCCCAGAACGGCAGCTTACCGAATCGTGAGCGCTGCGCCAACAAGAAGCGGACCCAGTCGATATATCCGAAGGCACAGCAAGGACAACAAGGACCCCCAGGTCGATGAACAACGAGCGCCGTGCGAGCATCAGATACGTCGAATTCTAAAGTCTGCGGCAGAGAGGGTAGGGTGGAAACGTTCGTTTTGAACCTGACGTTTGACCCAGGGACTGCGATGGTGGCTTCCTGCGTACGCTTGAACCGTCAGGTAGAAACTGAGCCGACGTCCGGTGCGAACGGCCGGGACAGAGCAAGGGACAGGAGGCTGCGGCTGCGAAAGGCATACGCCTTGATCGCGAGCAAAGCCGGCGAAGGAGACATCACTTCTCAGCAATCACAACCCAGCGAGACGTTCAACGTGGGAAGGAGCCAACGGCGGGAGTATTTCCACATTGTCAATGCAAAACCCCGGCCGAGGGTCAAGTTGGCGAATAAAAGATCCTTGTATATTCCCAATCTTTCTGTGCGTCTACACTGATCAATACGGCGGTCACGTTTATATAAATTTGGAGGGACGAACACTTACATCTTCTGAGCTAGTCGCACGACAATCGTAGCGAGCAGATAAACCAAGAAAATCAGTTCAATACAATTTATAATATTACGAAGTTGTCGTTTTACACAAAAAATACGAAAATGTAATAAGGCAACGCATTAAAATTCGCGGGAAAGTACACACACACAGAAACTTACTTACCTTCGAACATTTATAAAAAGCATCTTTGTGCTATTATTTAGGTGGGTGGACAGGTTGCTTGTATTGCCGCGTCTCTTAATTTCCTTCACGCATTGTGTGAGTTTTGCAGAATATGGCTTAAAGTCGGTGTAATAATTATTTGTTGAACTCATTTTAATATTACGTGTACTCACGTTTGACTTGCCAGCGTAAGAGTGGCCGGCTTTGAAATATCAAAAAATCATCTAAAAACAAGAAACGAAGCAAACTTCGGTAAGCCGAAGTTCATATACACTTGCAGCTTTCTCAAAAATTAAATATTCTTGAAAACATTAAAATTATGATTTACTTGCGTTTATGTTTAAAAGCATTGAAGCTATGACGATTTGCTATAAAATTTTAATAGGTCAATTTTTAAGTATTTTTATTGTTTCTGTGGGAACTATATAATATAGTCGTCCGATTTTGATGAAATTTAAACCGTAATTCTGAAATATTTAACCATTACTATTTGTCGAAAAACTAAAATAAAAATTAAGAAACAGCAAAGTTATAGTTTTGTTTCATTTTTTTCCGACTGTTCCTATGGGAGCTATATGCATAGTCGTCCGATCAGGCTCGTTCCGACTTATGTACTACCTGCAAAGACAACTTTTGGGAAAGTTTTATGCAGATAGCTTTAAAACTGAGAGACTAGTTTGCGTAGCAACGGACGGACAGACGGACGGACAGACGGACATGGCTAGATCGACTCTCCTAGTGATGCTGATCCAGAATATATATACTTTATAGGTTCGGAGATGTCTCCCTCCTTCACTGCGTTGCAAACTTCTGACTGAAATTATAATACACTCTGCAAGGGTATAAATATTGAATATGAGTTTACTCAACTCTTTAATACTCAGCAGGATTTCCATAATGCGACCGAGGCATTTGCCAACATGGAGAACAAGGAAGAGAAGGTGATGGTGTTGCTTGACGGATTTGCAATGGAGACCACCACAGTACCTAAAAGGGGCAAGGATCCCCGTATATGTGGGAGTTATTTTATTTTACAAAACAGAAAAGTTACATTAAAAAAAAATAGTTTTTTATATTTATTGTTTCTTTGGGAGCTATATGAAAAAATCCGATTTTGATGAAATTTAAACCGTAATTCTGAAATATTTAACCATTACTATATGTTGAAGAACTAAAAAAAATTAAAAAACAGCAAAGTTATAATTTTTTTATTTTTTGCCCGATTCTTCTTATGGGAGCTATATGCTTTAGTCTTTCGATCCGACTTATGTGTTATATGCAATAAAAAGACAAGTTTTGGAAAAGTTTCATGTAGATAGCTTTAAATCTGAGAGATTAGTGTGCGTAGAAACGGACGGACAGACGGACGCACAGACGGACAGAAGGACGCACAGACGGACAGAAGGACAGACGGACATGGCTGGATCGACTCTCCTAGTGATGCTGATAACGAATATATAAGTGACGTATTACCAAATACTCTAGACATAAAGCCTAACACCCAGCCTGTATATCCTGAGATACCCATTACTTCATTTGTCAAACATAACAATAACACCTAGCCAGTATATCCCGATATAACATTTCCCATTAGACATAAACATTTCCCATTAGACATAAACATTTCCCACGTCTGTTATCAACAGTCCCCTTACTATAAACATTTCACACAGCTTTACCGACGACAGAATACATAAACAAATTATAAACTTTTAAGCAAAGAGTCCAGCTTGATAACCCATTCATCAGCATAAAAGCTTTGACCAATCCAAATTTGATAAACAAAAAATGGGTTGTCATTCATCAGGCCACCATTTCAACCAATTGAAGCCATAGTTATAAGAATAATGCAATTGTAAAATCAGTTCAACTTTACCAATAAAACTCCACTGTATATTAAAATAAAAATCGTTTTTTTAATATATTTCAAATTGAAAAATCTATTTTATATACTTTATAGGGTAGAAAATATGTTCTTCATTGCGTTGCAAACTTCTGACTGAAATTATAGTACCATCTGCAAAGGCATATAAACTAATATTCGCTATTTTGGCTCAAAAAATATCACGATAATATTTTTCGTTTAGTAACCACGCAGACCCATAGTGGCCTCTACTCGACTAGCGCAAGGGCTGTGTTGGTGTTGTGTTGCTCCTCGTCTTTATCCTCTGCGTCGTTGCTCCTCGACGCTGTTCTCTGCGGCGTTGCTCTTGACGAAGCTCACCTCACTTAAGGTGTAGCGCCCAACAGGTAGAACTATGTTCTGCCTCTTTGCCCAGTAACCTTTTTCGCAGATTCCATGCAAGGACTTCTTGACCTCGATTTAATCAGCCTCCGTTGGATCTCAGCGTTGTAGCCTTGGCCTTGTAGACTAATCGTCGTTCGGCGTCTCGACTTTGCCATCTAGATTCTGGCATTCGGCACTTGATTAACTTGCTACTGGTCTCCCGCACTATGAGTCCTCTTTGTGCGTGTCCGAAGTTCGTCTTTTTACCGTTCGACCTTATTGGCCTTGCCTTATGATGGTCCAATGTCCAGCTCGGTACCGTTACTTCACGGTGTCTCTGCTTTGCTCGGGTCCAAGGCCCGTTGTTTACAGTTTGACCTGCCCTTGACTTCTCTGGCATTCTAGCCTCCTTCGCGTTTGCTATGCAGTTCTCCTGCACCGAAATTTGTGGGGAGTTTTAAGACACCTCACAGTTGTTAAATAAGTAAGCATATTTATATTTTCAGTCAGAAGTTTGCAACGCAGTGAAAGAGACATCTCCAACCCTATAACGTATATATATTCTTGATCAGCACCACTAGGAGAGCCATGTCCGTCTGCCTGTCTGTCCGTCCGTTCGTTTCTATGCAAATTAGTCTCTCAGTTTTAAAGCTATCTGCATGAAACTTTCCCAAAAGTTGTCTTTATTTTGCAGGTATTATATAAGTCGGAACGAGCCGGATCGGACGACTAAAGCATATAGCTCCCATAGGAACAATCGGAAAACATGAAAAAAATTATAACTTAGCTGTTTTTGATTTTTTTTTATAGTGATGGCATTTCTATTGTAATGGCATTTCTATAGTAATGGCATTTTGACATAGGTATAGTAATGACTAAATATTTCAGAATTACGGTTTAAATTTCAATTAAATCGGACGACTTTATCGTATAGCTCCCATGGAAACAATAAAAATATATAAAAATTTTTATTAATGTAACTTTGATATTTTTTATTTTTTATTTTTTTAAATTATTTTTGAACTTATTATTAATTTGACAGTTCAGAATTACGCTTTTAATTTTATTTATATCGGAAAACGATATCATTTAGCTGCCATAGCAATTATCAAATAATTAAGCTGCAAATCATCATAGCTTCAATGTTTTTAAACATAAACGCAAGTAAATCATAATTTTAATGTTTTCAAGAAAATTTAGTTTTTGCAATAGCTGTAAGGGCTTATGAACTTCGGCTTGCCGAAGTTTGCTTTCTTTCTTGTTTTATATTACTTTAATACTATTAATTACTATTTTTTTAAAGTATTTCTGTGTACACCGAAATTGTAAATATCGAACTATTGTTAACAGTGAACTGCTTTAATGGTTAATACAGTTCCTCAACAGTTTACCGATTTCGGTCATCGATAGCTTATTTTCCTAGAAATCGATCATTCTTCAACTCTTCCATACATATTATAAGGATAGGTTTAACCTCTTGACGAGGTAAGAACCTAACCTCAAAAATTTCTTATATCAAATTTTGTGACGATTATTATTATTAAATTTACCAAAAAAATAACTGTAATTTATTTAATTAGTGTCGTAATCGGCGCAAAGCTGCGCAATATAATCAAGCCCTGTTACTAAGCAATTCAAATCAGTGTGTTGAATTATAAACGAATTAAATAACTTAAAGTTAAATTTTTGGTAAAATAAATAATAATCGTCAGAAAATGTAATATTAAAGCTTTAGATCAGAAAGACTAGCTTGCGTTGAAACGGACGGACGGACGGACGGACGGATGGACGGACGGACGGACGGACGGACGGACGGACGGACGGATGGACGGACGGATGGACGGACGGAGGGACGGACGGAAGGAAAGACGGACAGACGGACGGATGGACGGACGGACGGACGAACGGACGGATGGACGGACGGACGGACGAACGGACGGATGGACGGACGGAGGGACGGACGGAGGGACGGATGGACGGACGGAGGGACGGACAGACGGACATGACTAGATCGACTCTCCTAGTGATGCTGATCAAGAATATATGTACTTTATAAGGGTCGAAATTGTCTCCTTCACTTCGTTGCCAACTCCTGAGACATATGTACACTTTTATGAGTCCGTCAGTGAGAATCGAACCCGGGTACCTCGCGCGAACCGACTTCATACTGCTTCATGAACGCGTGCAAAGACGACAGGGCAAAACGAAACACTATTTGAACCAGAATATATTTTGTTTCTAAAGTTCGTTAAGTCGCAACCGTGAAAGTTCATGTTGCAGATATTCAAAATATTCGACATCAATTAAGTTTTCATAAAAAGTAGTATTTTGTTTGTCCACATTGATGTTTTTGTCGGCATTGGGATTTGATCTTTCGTAGCTTAGAATTCTGATTATACGCTCTAACCCTAGGCCACGGTTTCATTCGCAATAAAAGCAAGCAAAAACAAGAATCAGAACACTCAATTCAACAATTATATTATTTGGGGAATATTTATATTTTTTAGTTAATAATTATAATTAATTAGGTTTTAGAAATTTTACTTTATGGAAGTGAAACACATTCTAACAAACATATTTGGTTGCCAAAAAACCTCAGACCTTTTCGAAGGTGCCGACTGGAAATGACGCTACAGTGCCAGTGCGATATCAAGTGGCGTTCTTTTTTCCAATACCCAAGTCATACATGGTGAACTGTGGTCGTGGTACTTTTTAATTTTAACTAGGTTTTGGAGCTTGCAGACTTAGGACGGAAGTTTTAAACAAAAACTTCTCATATAAAGCAAAAATATCTCTTGGCGAGGTATGAATAATAATCACATATTTAACTCAAAAAATATCTTATATCAAATTTTGTGACGATTATTATTTATTTAACCAAAATCTTTCCAAAAACAAAAACCTTTTTTTATTGCAGATAAGTTCGCTGTTTTTCATTAAATTTGACTTTAAATTTAACTCTATAATATAGTAACTATTTATTATAAATATTAAATATTGTATTTTACTATCTGTGGATAACGGACCAGAATTGGATAATGATATAATATAGCTGCGATTGATCTAAAAATAAATCTAAAAGTCGGCATAGCTTTGTTGTTTTTTAACAAATGCGCATAGAAAACAAAATAAAAAGTTGTATGGAAAATTTCATTTTTGTAATGGCTTCAAGGGTATATATACATCGAATTTCCAAAGTTTTCTTTCTTTCTTGTTGTATTTTATTTTGTATTTTTTTTAGTTTTTCAAACAATGAGACTTAATTGTTTAAGCGCACTTGTTTATTTAAAAATATAGTTACGAGACGAACTTAATATCTTATTGCTCATTTATTATATGCAATAAATTAGTAAGAGGAATTAACACATTTTAAATTGGTATATACACCATCCATAAAAACATGGTCTTTGGTTTGCTCGCGGTTTAATTGACTTCTTACCAATGCTAACAAAAAGTTTATTTGTACTACATATGAGTTTATATGTATGTAGATATATGTAAAAAAAGTAAACAACCAGATTTATTGGCTGTTGACTGCTCAATGCTAATGGTGGTTCTCATTAGTACATTTCAGGCAACTGAAATAACGAAGTGTGAATTCTGGGCGGAGCCCTAATCGTGTTAAGGCATACGTATTTTTAAAGTCAAACATTTAAAGTTGTAGTCGGTCTTAAAAACAAGATGAATCGGCCGCTCGGAGACGGAAAATTGTGCTTAAGTTTTATTCAAGTTGATTCTAATAATGTTTGCACTGATGTAAACAAATTAGTTAATAGCAGTTTTAAATTTTCAATTGATAAAAATGAGAAAAATACTAAAATTGAAAACACTGGACGATTAGGACTTTTTAGTATTGACAACATATTGAGTAACTCAGATTCTTATTCAAAATTAAATTGTCGAACTAAGGATAATACTACTACCTTTATACAGCCGGCAAGTAAGATCAATTTTTTTTTACTGAAAAATCTTACAAAATTGTTAAAGATATATAAGTTAAAAAAAAACAAGAAACGAAAGAAAACAATCAAGTTTTGTTTTTCTCTAAAACATTGTCAATTGAATTTAAGTGCAAAATAGATAAGAAACAATAAAATAGGCAAGCCTCGGCCGAGGCTATTTCAAAATTTAAGTATTCTATAAATCAAATATATTTCGTTTTTAATGCGTTTATCCGTTTACGTTTTCGATCGTTCCTGTGGCAACTTTATTATATCATTGTTCAAACTTAATAAATTATATTCATCTAAATTAAAAAACAACGACTTTTATACACTCAAAATAAAGTTTACCATTAAAAATATATCCAGAAAAAATTTTTAGTTTCCAGAAAATGTTTTTCAACTCAAGGTTGTTTTATTTTTTGCAAATTTTACCATTCAACAAAATCACTCTAAAAACATGAAAGGAAGCAAACTTCGGCAAGCCGAAGTTCATATACCCTTGCAGCTATTGCAAAAATTAAATATTCTTGAAAACATTAAAATTATGAAAGTTAACTTTTTTTAAAATTTTATTTATTTTATTTGTGGGAGCTATATGATATAGTCGTCCGATTTTAATGAAATTTAAACCGTTATTGTAAAATATTACTATATGTCGAAGAGCTAAAAAAAAAACTTAAAAAGCAGCAAACCTATACAGCCCTGCTCCTGTTTTCACTTCAGAAAGATTCACACAGATTCGAATTTCTCAGACCTCAATTTTCACATCCAAATGATTTGCACGGAATTTAGATCCCTCTGTAAATTCTCTGTTAACTTCCGCAAAAATCACAAGGAAACTTTTCGGCAACCATTTGGCTGACGGATTCAGATCCGCAAGAACAGAAATTAATTATTTTAAAATACTTTGCGATAACTTAAGTGCAAATGAAATTTGTAACTTATTCTTTGATGTTTTAAGAACATTGTCGCATAACAGATTTGGTTAATAGTAACATATTTGACTTTTTAAAAATTATTTTGTGATGGCACCTCAGAATTGCTTCGATTCTAATCTACCGGAGTTTTGCAAATCCGCCGCAACTGTTCTAGTTTCCGAACGAATTTGATAAATAATAACATTTTATCTTAATTTACGGTTGGGTAATTGGGTTTCCAACAGTTGTTGGAAATAGTAATTTCCCTAGGAAATTTGCAATGATAACGAATTCATTTCCGAGTGAAAACTGATAACTTTTTTTTATTTATTATGCTATATACTATAGTCGTCCGATCGTTCCGACTAGAAAGAGAACTTTTGGGAATGTTTCATGCAGATAGCTTTAAAACTGAGAGACTAGAGTGCGTAGAAACGGACGGACAGACATAGATAGATTGACTCTCCTAGTGATCCTGATCAAGAATATTTATAAGGTCGGAAATGTCTTTTTTACTGCGTTGCAAGCTTCTGACTGAAATTATAATACCCTTTGCAAGGGTATTACTAGAAAATTTTTTCTAAATAATAGGAATGCTTATAAAAACATCCTTTAATATAGGAAGTACTTCTCTGCCCTAGCAAAAAAATATAATTGTTTTCTATAATATAAAAATGTTTTTTAAAATATAGAAATGTCTTCTAAAATACAAAAATATTTCCTAAGTATGGAAGTGTTTTCTGAAACATAGAAATCAATTTCTAAAAATTTCATACCCTGACCCTAACATATTACTAACCCTAAATTATAGAAATTTTCTAATAATTTGAAATATTCGGATTCTTGTTATTACTTCTAAGCTACGGAAGTTCAAATCACACTGCCTACACTAACATTTTTTTTAAAATTTATTTTAATGTATAATTTTTTGTTTAAAATCAAAATACATTTTTTTGTCATGTGCAATAAAATAACAATCTTAGAAAATTGGTCTCGAAAATTTTGACTGTCTGTACCATAAGTTTCACGGTTCCGACTGACCACGGTTTAAACAGTCTTTCGTGTTGCCTTGCGTTTTTTACACGCGTCGTATAGTTCTCGCGCGGGAGGCACGGGTTCGATTCTCACCGAGTGACCAATACAAATTGTAAGTTTCTTCTCGGGTAGATTGATTAGAATTTACTATTATAACTTAATTATATCATGTTTATCCCACATATCCCTTCCCCAGCTTTTCTGTTGAAATTTTCAATACAAACAAAATTTTCAATTCAAACAAAACAGTTCAAATTGAAACCTTCAATTCAAATTTCAAATTAGTTGAAATTGAAATTCTCAATTCAAACAAAGCAGTTGACATATAAATTTTCAATTCAAACAAAACAGTTAAAATTTAAATTGCCAATTCAAACAAACCATACATTACGTCTTAAGCAAAAAATGCTGTCAACAATACAATGCTAAAAAATGTATATTTTCAAAAATAAATAAACTCTATTTCTTTAAAAATAATATTTATATTTTGTTTATCTCCAGAACTGAAGATATGAAATATAATTGGCATGAAAACAGGTGAAAAACGTAATTTACACTTTAAAAAAAAATGGTACTATACAAAAGATGTTGAGTACCATTTTTTTAATCTGCACAGGAAAATCAAGTTTGATCTCTGGAGGATTTCATCGATTTAAATTTGTAAGCCAGTGTTATTATATATAATTAAAAATTTTCTAAAAAAGTTAAAACAAGTAAAAAGAAAATATATATAGAAAATATATAAAGTCAGTGTTATTATATATAATTAAAAATGTCCCCTAAAAAAGTTAAAACAAGTAAAAAGAAAATATATACAGAATAAATAGTGCCTTTAAAAGCAGGAGTCGAGAACTCAAGCCGTTCTCGCCCAGAACCCAACCAACATACGCCATTCGCCACTAACCACTTGCATTCTATGCGCACAATGCACTACTTTGTTTTGTTCCTCGTTTTCAACACCATTAAAACCAAAAGGCATTTAAAAAATTGAAAGCCTATTTAATTTCTTGAAATAGATTAAATTAGAACTCAGTGACACGAGAACGTATAAAGCGGATATATGTTACGTGTGAGTTTGTTTTGTGTTCGGCTTTACAAAAAAGCCGCCGCAAAGAGACAAATTTGTGTTCCTCGATACTAATCTGAGTAACAGACTGTAGATCGATTGACAAAGTGACATGAGCATAGCTTATAAAATCTTATTCCTGGGATTATAATCTTATTTCTAATAACCAACGGAGTGGCTTGCTATCCCAACTTGGGAAAGCAAGCTACCGTGATAGCACCTATTTTGTATATATTAATTGCTTTTAGACTAATTTATATTTTTGTTTAGGGTTATTTATTACTCCCAAGCCTGTTTAGGCAAAGGGTTAGATATATTTATAAATGTTTTCCTTAACACAGCTATGGCTTCGGAGTACTAAACGTAGACTAAGTTAAGGTTCTGATCCGGCCACAGCTTGAGGGCTTTGCCTGCTAGCAGCGCTGTCACCAAAATGCAAGGTCAGCATTTGGTATCCGGCGATCATTCGCTGGGCGATGGGGCGATGGCACCCGAATTGTGGATTCGGCAGTTTCCTTGCTGCGCGTGTTGGCCACCGGATATGACCTGCAACTCGACAAATTCCGCTCATGGGAACTGGTCGTGTTAACTCTTCCCTCTTTTAAGTGGTTGCCGTCCCGGTGACCTGCTGCTTCTACGCCGCCATTGGATCCTGGGTTGCCTTGTTCTCTGGTCCTGAGAGCGTGGTATCCTAGCCAAATGGTAGAGCACAATAGGAAGGAGGCAAGTATGTCGAAGGAATAGCTAAGGAAGAAACCCGCGGTAAATTTTTCTCTAAGGGTCCAAATGTGGTGGAGATTTCTCAGGCTCAGCTCGTAAAGAAAGGGGAGGCTGAGTCGGTTCTGATGAGCGGTGATGTTTACCAGGGTCATGGCTGAGACTGCAGGCTTTTTCCTCGAAGTTCCAAGTTGGTTTATGTACCAGGAGCCGTTTATTGATACCCTGCTAGAGTAGGTTACAAGGTATGAACCAGATATTTCTTGTTTTATACCGAGGTCGTCGATGATGGGTGTCGTTGATGATGAGGGTACCGTGATCCACTACAGTAACTGGGCTCAAGTGACCTGGTAGGGTGGAGCATTATCAGTCACCCAGGCCACCATCTGTTGTGCGCATGCCTTGAAGTTTCTCGCAGAAGGTAGTGCCTACTGTAGCTTTAAAGCCCCCGATGTTTACAATTCGTGCTGCGCAATCGGCGACTAGTTCTCCATTCTCGAAGCCTAGGATCCTGTTGTGGTGCTGAACCGGGTAAACTGTTATCTTTTTACAAACTAGCTTAGAGTAGGGAAATTTAATGAGAAAGTGGATTATTTCTGAATTTTGCTTATGTCTAGCATACTTCTAATATTTCTACTAAGCTTATGTTAGTAGGCTGTTTGTCTTTGAATTCGCCTATGTCGCTGCTATCCAGGATAGCCGATATTTTCTAAGTCTGTGATAACAATTCTGTTTTTTGCTAAAATGATTTCTAAAAGGTGGGTCTCTTTATCTCTGTCTACTTTCTGATTTTGATTCATATAATTGGTAAGTGCATTTAAACGTTCTTGAAATTTAATATTTAGCTCAGATAGTCCTTCGGCGTTAAATTGATTTCTAAAAGGTGGGTCTCTTCATCTCTGTCTACTTTCTGAATTTGATTCATAGAATTGGGAAGTGCATTTAAATGTTCTTGAAATTTAATATGTAGCTCAGATTGTCCTTCTTCGGCGTTTCTTAATTGTTTCTGTTTAAACTTTATTTGCTCCCAATCATTAAAGTCGGGAGTTCCTGCAATGACTTTAAGTGTTGTTCCAATCAAGTTAATGCTCCTAGTATCCCTGCGGTGGATTTTAAGGATAGCAAATAATTTACGAATGTGTCCTAAGTCCGTGGTTACTACCTGAGTCCTGTGATCGTTCGTAAAGGTCTCTGTCATTGCT
Organism: Drosophila elegans; assembly: GCF_018152505.1. Classification (NCBI taxonomy): domain Eukaryota; kingdom Metazoa; phylum Arthropoda; class Insecta; order Diptera; family Drosophilidae; genus Drosophila; species Drosophila elegans. Next base: position 26,570,861 of record NW_024545578.1, on the reverse strand, counting down.
TCTGTCTGGTCCGCATAGTCCTCGATGTCAAGTTCGTTGAGTGCCGTAGGTAAATGTAACTATTCCAAATTAATATGTCACCGTCCACTATGGGGATGTAGTCTGCGTTCGTATAGTTGTTAAGTTTGACTGTCGCGTTCGTCATGGCAGCCGTTAGCGTATGTAGTAAAAAGTATTTCTTAAACCTAAAAAAAAATGTAAGGGCAATTTTAAAATTTAATGATAATCTTTATCGTCCTTATAGACCACCCTCCCTTTAATGAGAACCGTGGTCCCCAGGTCTTCTTCAATGGTTTCTTCTGAGCACGAAGGTGAGAGTTTATTTCCTAGACGTTTATTTGCCTTTAGGAACACCTTGTCCCCCACGTGATAATTTTTATGGGTTCTGTCCTTGTTAACATAGTCAAGAGACTTATTCTGTGCCTGTTGAATTTTTTTTGAATTTCTTTCTCAACTTCCGTGGGTGTCGAATGTATCAATTCTATTGGTTTCCTGTTTGTTACTGTGTGAATAGTTTTATTTTATCTGTTGGTTGCCAGTAAAAGGATTTCGGTTGTGTCGTTCAATTTATTTTCCAATTTCAGGCACCTAGCTATTTCTGCGAGAGTGCTATGGAATCTTTCTACCTGATCATTTGAAGTGCTGTGTAGGAGGGGTGCATTTGAGATGCAAATATTAAAATTATTAAGTAGAATTGATTTTATCGTTTCGGAGTTAAGTGACCTCTCGTTGTCACAGTAAATAGTTTTTGTGTTCAGAAAAAAAATTATTACATATAATATTAGAGCTTTTACATCAACGATGGCTCTTGTGGTTTTTTTTGTACTATAGCGAATTTGGAAAATTTGTCGATGCATGTGAAAAAAGTTTTCCGTCTGTTGAAAATATGTCGATATGAAGAATTTTTCCTGCGTAAGAGGGTATTGGTGTTTGGCCGCCCGTCTGTTTGGTGGAGTGGCGGCTGTACTTGGCAATGGAATAGATTCTACAATTTAAAGTAACCTCTGATGCTAGCCTGAGCATTTTTTGAAAAAATAGTCCCGTAAAATTTGTTTTACATTTTCCTGAGCAGCACGGTGGGCTCTATTTTGCTCAGTTATTATGATTTCCTTTTGTTCGGTTTTATTTGTTATGTCCTTCATAAAGCTTTTTGAGTACTTAAATGTTGTGCCTGGGAATAACTCGATTATCCGATGCTGAATACAAGCTAGGACTGGTAGGAAGCAATGTATCGCATTTACTACTTCTGGATTTATTACATCTTGAATTGTATTGATCAGGCTATTGCGATCCGAGAACTTTATTATGTGTCTCATTTTGGTTTTGAATAAAATAAGGTTGTCTATAGACGAACTGTTTCCTTCTTCAATTATAATTTGATTTCAGAAGCAGTTGACCGGGTTTTCGGTCGTGTCAATGGTGTAAGAAAGCGATTGCTCGCTATGTATTGCAGCCGCGTCCGATTCTGGAGTGTCTTGTAAGATGTTGGCGAGACAATGCGTCTGCTACAAGGTTTTCCTTGTCTGGCTTGTAAATTACTTTAGCTCCGTGATCACCGATAATACCTTTCCAGCGTTTTAGATTCGCATTGGGATTTTTATCCGACACAGCGAATGTTATCAGTGTGATCAGTATAAATGCGTAAGTCTTTTACTCCGTATAAGTAGTTGCGGAGGTTTTTTAGACCGAGACCGAGACCTGAAGCGCCCGTTGTTAAATCAAACGGCTTCGTAAAGTCAGGGTATGGCAGTAGGACATCTTCTGATGCTAAAATTTCTCTTAACTTATGAAATGCCTCCCTCTGCTGTTAAGTCATTTCGATATCAATTTTCCTTCATTGATACTTGCTTACTTTTCCATTTTCCCCTTTTAGTATTCCTGTAAGAGGTCCTGCTATTGATGCAAAACCTTTAATAAAGCATCTATAATAACTCACTAACCCCAAAAAAGACCTCAGGTGAGGTTCGTAAGCACCCTTCTTATACTATAAATTCCAAATATTGAAGGTTTTTTTAAAAAACTGTGACTTAAGAGATTCTCAAGAACCCACTGAATATCAATAACATGGTCCTCTTTTGTCTGAGAAAAAATTATTACATCATCAACATACAAATAGCATGTTTTTGAAATTTTTTCCGTAATACATCTTCAATAGCCCTTTGAAAAATGCTCGGAGCATTTTTTAGGCAGAACGGCAATCTACAAAATTCATACTTACCGTTATTTATTGAAAAGGCTGTTTTTTCCTATCCCTTTCCGCCAGTTATATCTGGTGGAAGCCCGACTTAAGCTCAAGTGTTGTAAAAAATTTAGATTTGCCCATATTTGACAATATGGTAGAAATCGCGGGAATAGGATATCTATCGTCCACTGTTTTCTGATTTCATTTCCTGAAATCAATAACTAATCTTTTCTTTTTTAACCCATTTTGGTCGGTGCCCTTTTTGTCCACGATCCAAGTTGCATTGTTGTAGGATGATCTAGATGGCCTTACGATGCCGTCCGCTAGAAGTTGTTTAACCTCTGCGTTCACAAATTCTGTAACGCCAATGGGGTGCGGGTACGACTTGGAGTACACCGGTTCCCCATCTGTTTTTATTGTGGCAATAGTGTTTATGTTAAAAGGTAGAGCTTCCTCTGGGTCAGCGAAGGCTTTGGAATTTTTTTAATCGTATTGTCAAAAACGGGTTTTATTGCATGTGGGACACTTTCATCATCAATGTTGATGAAATTAACCTTTTTCTGATTTGGTGAATTAAAGCTTTCTGTTTTCTGTTCAAGTTTCGCATTTACCTATTTAACTGAATCCCTTAAGAGCAATTAAGAAAAAGAAATGAGACTTAACTTGAAAAATTGAAATTAACGGTTTTTTTGTAATTTGTGTGTGGCCATGACTTAACACTAAACATGGTTTCTACTTCCGCGACGCCTTTCAACATCGGGATGGGTGCAATGTAATTTTTTGAAGTTTCGGTTTCGGTTTAACTTCCCGCCCTGCTAGCCTTCGTGTAATGTACGGGAGCAGGGATTTTATTCTAAAAAATTGCTAGTATCATCTGCATCTAAGTCATCTTCAATGTCCATAGCACACGCTTGGGCGACGAAGTCGTATTCTTCCCCCGTGAGTTTTTCCTCCGGCAGGTAGTTAATTTTCTGATGGCTCCTTGTTGACTGCCCTTTTCGCCAATTTGTGGATTGTTTGAATTGCGAGAGAGTATCAACCTCCATCGGCTCCGGTGAGGGCCTGGCCTGACTATTTCGTAAAAAAGGGCTTCGGCTTTGTTTAAAAGCGCAAGTTTCTTTATTACTCCAGTTTTGATTTTTTATGAAGTGGGGGTTTTTTTTATTGCCCCCGTATTATGATTTTGTTTATGATTAGAGGAATTTGACTGGTGTGAGGAATTTTTCCACGAAGGTGGTCGATAAGTATGTGTTTTTTATTCAGCAAGTCGGGCGAAACTGGCCACAAATATGCTTCTATCGTTACTTGATTCTGTCTCTTGGGCTAGGGCTAATGCTGTTGGTAAATCTCGCGGTTGCGCTGGGAAAACAGCTTCATTTAATGATTTTTTCAAGCCGGAAATGAACGCATGAAGCGCATCTTCCCTAAATTAATACCAACGCTGAGGCTGCATCATGTGTCAATACTATTTTATTTATAAGAAGTGTTAATTTTTTTGCACCTTATCATAGTATTTAAGAAGTGGTAGATCCCCTTGCCTTGACAAGCTCAGTTCTTGCTGAATCACATGTGTTGGAGTTTTGTCCGCGAATGTGATATCGAGACGTGCCAAGATGGCGTGAAAGTTTAGCACTGTATTAAACGAAGCTATCAGGCCACTGCCTGATAATGCCGACTGCTGCCATTATAAGGCTCAAATACCTTACAGGCCGCAATGGCTGTCTGTCTCCAGGATATGTACGACTCCTGTTTCCCATCAATCTCGGGAACTGACTTAATAATGTCTAGAGGCTCATTGCAATCTGCCCCTGGTGTGATAGGGATTCCTTAAAAGTCTCGATTTTAGGGGCTTTCACTTTTAGCCTGTCCAACTCCCCTATGATGGTTCCTAATTTCTCATCGAACAGCCTTTGTTGTCATTCTAAGGCCGCGTTTATAGCTGCATCCATGTTCGCGATTTGTTCGGCCTGCATTTCTCGCGTATGGGTTTCTATCCGTTCGGGACTTTCGAGAACACTTTTTTTTAATACAATTTGACTTCTACTGGTTGATAAGGTGCAGGTCTCGTCTTGGTTGTTTCTCTTTATTTACTTTGGTTGTTATTAACCGCTTATATTCTTCTAATATTTCATCCCCCGACGAGCTAGGGTCGTCGTTTCTGTACATGAGTTAGAGCTTTCTTTTATTTTCCAAAAAAACCCGTTTAATACTTTCGGGTATAAAATCGAAAAAAACATTAAAATAAATTAAATTGTACTCACAGACCATTTATTCATATTATATATTTTTTATGTTTTCTACTGAGAATTTTGCGAATAATAGAAACAGCCTACTTACATTTTTTGTTAGTGCAGCTTGTGTATTCCGATCCCTCGTGCGGGGCGAGGGGTAAAAAGTGCGCTGGCAACGACTGCTGACGGCGACTGCAACTGCGAACTGCGACCTCGAGGACTGCTGATTTCTCGTGCGGGCGAGGAACAATTTTTGAAAATTTGATGGCTCAATTTTTTGTCTAACATTTTTTCACTCTTTTTTATTAACTGCCTACCTTTGGTTGGGGTCCGACCTCACGGGTATTAGTTTAATAAAACTTCGCGCGTTTTTTTTCGATTAAACTTCGGTTTTTTTTTATTTAATTAACTCCTTTATTATTTTCTTTTTTAGTGAGTTCCTTTTTTCAAGTTTGGGCGCCAATTACTTTTATACCGTTTTATATTTTTGTTTAAGGTTATTTATTACTCCCAAGCCTGTTTAGGCAAAGGGTTAGATAAATTTATAAATGTTTTCCTTAACACAGCTATGGCTGCGAATTACTAAACATAGACTAACTAACAAGGTTCTGATCCGGCCACAGCTTGAGGCCTTTGCCTGCTAGCAGCGCTGTCACCAAAATGCAAGGTCAGCATTTGGTATCCGACGATCATTCGCTGAGCGCATGTTCCCTGTTCTGCCGCTTAACTTTTATAACTTAACTTTTATAATTGTGTTTGGCTCATGTGGCGGCTGTGCTTAGTTCATATACTTATATTAATACGTGTTTATGTTTGAACACACATCCTTAAACAATAACACCTTAAGAACTGCACAAAACTTGGCGTTTTGGCGATTGGAAATTAATAAATATTTTACGATTATGCGAAGTAGCCAAGCAAAATAGGGACAAACTTTAAATACATAGTGCAAGAAGTTGTCTTGGGCTAGAAGATGTTGTATAAAAACAAGCATGTTGTATTTAGCGGACATCTTCCTAGACAAAAAGGGTATTTGAAATTTAGGTAGCCAGAAGTAGTTTTTGGTCTTCTCTGGATCGCTGACCCTTGTTCAGACTCAGCCGCTTCTTTATATAGTGATCTAGGGTTAGAAATGGTGAAAATGTGAATTCCACTATTCCTATTCAAATGCCGTTTCATTCATAAACTCTTCCCATAATTGCACCCACTACTTTTGTCCTCAATTTAGGTGCAAAGTCTGGCATTTTCGTGGTCGTACAAAATAACCTATGGTGTCGGTTATCACATTGCAGAGCAATGAAGCCGGTTGACTTGGGAATGATTTAAGTTCAGTTTAGGTAAAATGATTGAACCAGGACAAATAGTGAAATGCAGTGCTATGGAGTGGGGAGGTATTGCAGGTCACTTCAGTCATAGAGCGGTGGTACTATTATTGAATTTAACTTTGAGGGTGGACCTAGGCATAAACTTTTTTTTTATTATGTTTAGCCTACGTATCACATATTTTCAACACAATGGACGACGAACACGAAAGTGTGCAAAGTAAGAGCGAGAGTTGTCTTTGACCACAGCAAACAAATTGAGAAAGAGACAACGAAGACAATTCTAAGCAACAACCTGGTGATAAGCGAAGACGTTACGTTATAGAATGCATACCGTACCTGAATTTGTGTTGGTAATCCAAGTTACAAGAATTTCCAAAGGGAGATCAGCTGCTTTAGCCGAATAATAACTGTTCGTTTATGAGATCTTCACAGGTAATCAAAACAGGCCAAATGTATAAGCCTCGTGCGGTATATGCAGAGCAGATGAACAAAAGAAGCCCCCGGAACGACGTAAAGTGTTTCAACTTCAACAGCATATAGTGTCGCAAGCCCAGGCTTCAAGATAGACCTTGAATTGAGCCATATACATATACATATACATATACAGGAAGTTTCAACCCCAAATTAAATATGTAAGCTGTTTGTCAAATAACAACATCAGCTCCCCTTCCTTGTCGTTCAAGTTGGCAAATGCTCCGATAGCGTTATGGATGTCCTGCAATAAAGATTTCCGTAGACTTGCTCAAATTCATGATTTTAAAATAATTTCGTTTTGATTTGCGACAATTCAAAAGTAAACAAACCCAGATATGCTGTTCGTGACAATCACATGTCGGCATTAGATAAATGCTAATGCGACACATTTAAAAAGTTCACTAATGCGGCAATGGAATCAAGCTATTACTGAACAATCTATTTCAATAATTTTCTTTTTAAAACGTTCTTTAAATTGTGCATTCTTTACTTTCTCGTCAAATCTTTCATCTCTGACAGTTTCTTTATTTTCTTCATCTCTAACTGTTTCACTAATTTCTTTATCTCTAACTGTTTAACTTATTTCTCCATCTCTTTCTGTTTCACCTAAGGTCTCACTTTCATTCTTATCTAATTTTTCTTCAACTGTTTCCTTTTCCTTAACATGTTCATTAATTTGGACAAAATCAAAATTTTCCAATTTCTCCATCTTTACCATTATCCGAGCGTTTAGATCAATATTTAAATTACATGTGAAAATTTAATACTATTTTGTATTAACGAACGCCAAACTTTTGTGATTGCAGTAGGATTCGGCTGATTTATTTGCGATATTAACTTGTGTAAAAGCTAACGAAAATGCGACGACGAAAGGGAGTGGTTTCGATGGATTTAACTCCATCACTAAATTTAAATAATTTCTCTTAGAATCTAACTTATGCTAAGGTGGCGAGAGACGGGGCGAATTCGCATGAGCGAACGGACAAAAGTTTTATTGGCTCCCGCTCTCGTCCTACACTTGAGACTTCAATTTAAATAAAAGCGTCAAGTGCGCAAACACCGCTTCCTCTGAAGGGACGACGTCCTTCCGCCCAGAACGGGCAAAAGGGGCAGGCGGTGGACTGCTTACCGATTCTCCCCCTCCTGCGAGCTGACTTCCGCACCGCGAACCTTGCTATCGGCGCAGGCGTGCACCGCTACCATACGGCCTATCCTCCGCTGCTGGGGCGGAAGGTTGTCTTCGGCGATGACGACGAGTGCTCCCTCGACCAAGTTGGGCCCCCCCAGGTTCCACTTGGACCGCTGCTGGAGGCTGGGTATGTACTCCAGGGACCATCGCTGCCAAACCCTGTACCTGAGAGACGAGACACCTCGCCATCGTCACAAGCAGGTCAGGCTGATCTGGTCCGGGAGCGCCGCTGATGCTGGGGCCATAAGAGGGCCGCCGATGAGCATATGACGGAGGGCTTCGCCGTCGTTTGGGTCGCTGCTTAGATCTCCGAGGGACCTGGAGTTCAGCACGGCCTCCACGCTGGTGAGGAGAGTTCCGAGCTCCTCCGCGGTCAAGAGGTCTTGGCCTACCTTCCGAAGGAACAGGTGCTTCGCAGACTTCACACCTGCCTCCCATAGTCCGCCGAAGTGCGGTGTTCTGGGCGGTATGAACGCAAACTAGCATCCTTTATTTTATGCGAATGCTTCGATTCCGCCCCCCTGCTCCTCCAGACGGAATCGGAACTCCCTCATGTGCCGACGAAGTTGGTGGCGTTGTCGCACGACACCTTCGCCGGAATCCCGGACACGTTGTTCTGAAGGGACCACAAAATCAACGCCACAAATATTAAACAGACGGAGAGCTCGAAATCTATCTGCTGGCAAGTTCACCATAATTTGCGTCAAGAGTTGCAGCTTGCAGCGAAAGCAACGCAGGCACGACCGAACTGTTCGTCGGCAGACTTCTTGAGCATTAACCAGCCATATTTTCTCGCGTAGACGACTTACGAGAGCTCGTGGGCCAGCGTGACAATTCGTAACGTGCAGGTATGACACATATGATGTGACGAACTGTGAGCTTTTAGACAACAACAACGAAAATTTGACTTCGTACGTACTTGATCGTAGCAATGTCAAGGAACACCAATCTAATTTATTTTCCTGAAGAAAAGGGTTTAGCTTTTGAATATTCGTTGCTACCGGTTTATTTTTCTGAATTTTACTTATGTCGTCCCTAAATTCGTGAACTTTTTTCAAAGGGCTTCGACACCCCTCTGCACCTTTAATAAAACGGAAAACCCACATGATCACTCTCAGAAGCTTAAGGTGCGACGAAAAGGACCCTATTTTCTGAAGCAAATAATTTGGCTCTGGGCTGACTACGAGAGCTTGTGCCGATTTGCGTAGCTGCATCGACACTACATCAGCAGGGAGTTCGAAATGTCTATTTACAGGCCAATTATTCTCTGAGTCTAGCAAAAACGAAGGCCAACCGAACCAAATCGACGTTGTAAGCTCCTCTACGTCACATCCTCGGGACACTATGTCTGCTGGGTTGACTTTCGTGGGAACGTAACTCCAAATTTCTTTGTCCGACACGCCTGAATTTCTGCAACCCGGTTCGAAACAAAAACCGACAACGACGAGGGATGGGTTTTGATCCAGTGGAAAGAGATCTCGGACTTTGTCCACCGGAAAACATTCTCAATGGGACAATTTAGCAATGGCCAGCTTCATTTCTAACCAAATTAGGTAAAAATCTGCGAAATATAGATATTTTTGCTGAAGCCTTTGTGTTGCTATGCAAAACATTTACAAGAAATCTAATAATTTTCCATTTATTCCCATAATGAACCAAAAAAAATTCATTATAATCGTTATAAATTGAAATGTTAATTTTGTAGCTATAAGATGAACATCTGAAATTATTAACCAATTCCCGTGCATTTGAAATCAAATTTTTGAAACTTATCTTGAGAAAATCTTGACCGCCATAACCATATTACGTCCATTGTCTGTACTTACGCGGTATAATTACAGCTTTTCAATGTCAAATTGCTCAAACACAGGCTACATTTTCACGCGTTTTATATTTGTTGTTATTCTTATCCTAGCGCTACAAGACAAGCCTTATACGCCAATGCACTTGTCACTCCACTCAGCGACTTTCACAGCGAGGAAATTGGTATTTACTATTATTATCCTAAATAAGTGAGAACAATTGTATTATATTTGCTTATAAAATTTGAATTGTTAGGATTATATATTTTTTTCTATTTTAGTGGTCTTTCATATATCGAAAGATTTTGTTCGTAAAAGTATGTGTGCTTGTGGTATTCTGAAATGTGTTTGGAAGACTGTTCTATATATAAAAGCCGATACGAAGAATTGACGTTCAGGAACTAGAGTATTTTTGCATTGTAAACGTAATCACTAAATTAGCCAATACTCTACATTCAATCAATTTCTTGTGGATAATGACACACTTCACATTTGTTTAATACATACTACAGTCTGACTTCTGCCATAAAAATAGGATTGCATTAATTGCAACTTGGTGCTAAAATATTAAAATTTACCAAGTCAAACGCTTTTGAAAAGTCAAGTAATGACAGAAAAGTTAATTTGCTTTCATCCGTGGGTTCGAATATCCTCGACGAAATCGATTAGTGCAGTTCCACAGCTTCTGTTCCTAAGCCTAGATTGTCTTGAACTTAGAGGATTGTTATTATTTAGAAATTTGGAAATTTTATTTGACATTAGCCGCTCAAAGACTTTTGACAAATATGTTAAATGGAAATTGGGCTGTAATCACCTTTTGATTTGGCTATTGGAATTATTTTAGCCATGTTCCATGGACTTGGAATTGCTGATTTTGTAAAGTTAGTTTTAAATGTATAAGTTATAATGTCAAGAAGTCGAGGGAGAAATTTTTATAAAAATGTTGGAATTAATCCGTCTTGGCCAAAGGTCTGAGTAACAAATATTTTTGTTTGGTCTATAAATGCATCCGAATTAAAGTTTTGGTCGCTGACAGTTGCTTGGTTAGCTTTATAAAAGTAAATTAAATTTCATGTATCATGATTTTTAACTAGTTGGTTAAATATGTATATATCACATAGATATGACATAAGCTATGATGTGACGCATATATAATTTCAGAAATGTACATCAAATTTATCAATTTTGTATAACCTTACAGAGGGTATTATAATTTCAGTCAGAAGTTCGATCTGGCCATGTCCGTCTAGTCTCTCAGTTTTAAAGCTATCTGCATGAAACTTTCCCAAAAGTTGTCTTCTGTTGCAGGTAGTACAAAAGTCAGAACGAGCCGGATTGGACGACTATAGCATATAGCTTCCATGGGAATAATCGAAAAAACAAATGGAAATATTATAACAAACTGCACCTTACCTTAAATCACAAAATAAAAGTCACTGACAGGTTCAAAAGTCATTGATAAATGACTTTTATTTTAAAAGTCTTTGATAACAGTTATTCTCAGTCGGGTAGAATAAAAGTTTTTTGAGAAATAAAATAAAAGTTTTTTAACAAAATATATAAAACGACTTTTAAATAAAAAAACCCTCAGTCTAAATAACGTATGTTTAAAGATTACTTTTGAAGCACGTTATCACAAATGAAGTGAACTTCAATAGCTCGTGGTGGTTAATTTCCGTTTCATAAATCTGTGTTCACACGGAGAAAGACTTGATTTACAAAGGTGCTGTCAATGTGGAGTCATAATATATTCTAAGATGTTTGGAATAGCCGAGAACTTATATAAATAACAAATATTGTTTTGTAAAAGGTTAACTTGTTCGTCTACTTCGGAAAGGGAATATATGTCATTCCAATTGCACAAATTAAAGGTGGAGTCCAAAAGGTCATAGTTGATATTTCTAAAGTCCCTAAAAACTATTGGATGGTCAAGGTATTGTAGGTCAAGTGCGTAAGTCAAGTATATGAGGTCATGTTTTGAGAACGACGGGACAATAAGTTGGTCATATATAGCTACTTTGTCTGTATTAGACACAAAAAATAAGTCTAAAAGCGAGTTGCGGGTTTTGGTAAAATGCGTAGGGGACACAAAGTTAACCCCCAGCGATTTCATGTCCTCTGCAAGGTGGGAATCCCTTAAAATATCGCTATTAAAATCGCCTGTTATAATGACGTCTAAATAATTAATTGACACGTCAGGAATGATGTTTAAAAATTGTTCATAGTCAATCCGGCAGTTAGGTCGGTATATACACCCAATTAGTAGCATATCAGCATATCTTTGGCATCTAATTTCTATAAATAAGTATTCAATTGCACTACTGGTTGAGTGTTTACATATAAACGTGGAACATAACTTTTTACTAACATATATTGCAACCCCACCCCCATGACTATCACGATCAGAGCGATGCAAATTATAACCATCACATTCAACTAAAACATCACATAAATTAGGAACAAACCAAGTTTCAGAAACACATATAACATCTACACTCGAATTGATAAAGAGGTATCTAAATTCTTCAATTTTTCGTGTGAAGCTTTGAGCATTTATATGACACACATTAAGACCAGCTCTCTTCTCTCCGAGAACCCTTAACATCGCATGGCTACTTGATCGATTTAGATTTATGTTTATGTTATTGTTGTTGCTGTCACCCATTTTAAATTATTTAATTGTAATATTAGCTGCGCTCGCAGTCTATAAATATTTATGACATAAAGACACACCACACCAAGAAACAAAATAAAATTAATGCGACTGATACTAATCCTAAATAAATATAATAAAACTACTGATAATTTCACAACAATGGTATATAAATAGAAGCGCCTCTTAGGTGCGAAATGAATTATCATTTAATGTCCCAGAACTAGCAGCTTCCAGCGCAGCTAATTCATTGGGGGTGCAAATCTCCAGTTCGCCCAGGCTTTGTTCGCAAATGGCCTCCCCTCCCTCTCTCTCCTTTACGAAGATATCTCCACGGCGAGAGAAAACAGCTGAAAAAACGGACAATTTTTATTCATGTTATATATTAAATAGAACGACCACAGTACCAGGAAATGGGAACTGAAACTTCTAAGCGAGCAATTAAAGGAACCGTAAGAGCGAATACACTGCACGCTTAGAACTTTCGAGAGAGATAGAGAGAGCAGAAGTTGAAGAGAGCTGGAGATCAAGAGAGCGGGAGTAAAATGCACTAAACCCATGCAAACCCAACACCAAAAACAAAACTACAGCGTGGAGGGACACAACGCAAAGGAAACTCCGCATAATCACAAAAACAGAAAATACGCTTAAAAGTTTTGCTAGTTTATAATTAAACGGATAATTTTTACTTGCGAAGCGAACAGAACATTATAATTTGAAATTAAGAGAAAAAACAGATTAACATAAATTTTTTAAGTCTCACCGTGGGCTTATTACTAAAACAAAAATCTCGAGCGCACGAAAACCTTTCTCGATCTTAAATGGCTGGTAATCTCCGCAACTGATTTCCAATATAAGTCGCCTCAATGAAATCGCCTCACTCGCAAAAGACAAAGCTATTTTCTGTGCCTTAGTACTGCTGGTAGCCTGTTAAAGATTTTTTAAAGGTTTTGTCGCCTCTTTTTATTTCCATCGACGAGAGCTCCCATTGTGGTATTCTGGGTTTGGAAAGTTAATTATACACATCTGCCTAGTAATACATATATCAGTGCAAATTCACCTAACATTATTGATAAATTGTTAAATTAATTTACATAAAATAAAGAAAGGAAGCAATATTCTTGAAAACATTAAAATTATGATTGACTTGCGTGTATGTTAACATTGAAGCCATTTGAAGCTTATTTGAAAGTTCCTATGGCAGCTATATGATATCGTTTTCCGATTTTAATAAAACTAAAAGCGTTATTCTGAACTGTCAAATTATTAATTAATCGAAAAGAATTTCTAAAAAAAATTACAAAATATAAAGTTAAATTTAAAAAAAAAAATGTTGATGAAAATTAAACCGTAATTCTGAAACATTTAACCATTACTATATCTCGAAGAACTAATGAAAAAAATTAAGAAACAGCAAAGTTAAATTTTTTTTTATTTATTTTTCGATTTTTCCTATGGGACCTATTTGTATAGGCGACCGATTTTGATAAAATTTAAACCGTAATTCTGAAATATTCAACGATAGCTATGATTTTTTCCAGTTCGGGTCCGTGGTCCCGACGAATCTGCTTGTACATCCGTAGGAAATTCAGAAGCAATATAAGGATAAAGAGTCCAGCAATGAGGCACAAAACATTGTAGACTTTAGTGATGTCCTTACGTTGTTTACCACGTTGGCCTTATTGTCGGATGCCTTCGAGGTTGTAGACCCAATGATATATAAATAGTGGGTTTCTATCAAGTTCCAAATTAGAACACTCGGATAGGTCTCCCGCGGTTACTGTTTTCGCCGGTAGTGGACCTAATGCGGATCCGGGGTCGTTTCTGTTTCGACTCCCGATTCTCAATTATCTTGCCCGATCATAAGGTGGCGGGGGACTTTTTATACCGACGGTATTGCGGATCATTTAAGTGTTCCCATTAAGGTAAAGCATTTTCCCGTTTTCTGGCTTAATGGCCCACTTCTGGATTCTGCTAAGATTCGTATTATTTGCTGCTCACACCCATTGCCTGCTGTATTTTCTTGTGAGTTGATTACTCTGACCAATTCGTTGCTGGGCAGACGGACAGACGGACGGACAGACGGACATGGCTAGATCGACTCTTCTAGTGATGCTGATCAGGAATATATATACTGTAACGACCCTGTTTTGGGAGGGCGGTATAGCTCGCCGTGGCCAGGGCTCGAGACAGAAATTTATTTCCTCTTTTGATCGGTTTTCCCAAATAATAACACAAATCGAACGCTACAGACTACGTTTTCTAACTATAATTATATCGAGCGTGATACTGTTTGCTACGTGGTGTCGGCGCTGCTGAAGAGCCGAATGTGGTACTGCTTGATGATATCGACGCTGCGGAAGGGCCGAGTGTGGTTCTGCTTGGTGATATCGGCGCTGCGGAAGGGCCGAGTGTGGTTCTGCTTGGTGATATCGGCGCTGCGGAAGGGCCGAGTATATCGCAGCTTGTTGAGTATCGCACTGCTTTATGTGCGGGATCGGCGCTACGGAAGGGCCGTATGTTGCACTGCTTGCTGCTGGCACCACGCAATCGTTCGAGGAACTGCTTGCCGTGTGTTGTTGACGTCGTGCGGTCGCTGGGTACACTGCTTGGTGTCGATGATGCGCTGTGGTCAGGTGTACTGCTTGGTGTCGATGATGCGCTGTGGCCAGGTGTACTGTTCGGCGTCGGCGTTTCGTCGGTCGAGTACGTCGGGTTCGTAGAGTTCTGGGTCGTTTTTAGAGGAACGAACTACTTGGATTTTCTAGTGGGATGTGGGAATGTAGGGCATCGTTAGTTTCGAGCTGCCGGGCATCGTTAGTTTCGAGCTGCCGTTTTATTCCGTATCGTTTCCGGGTCGGAAACGTGACTTCTGGGAGGAACTCACTGAGATGGGCCGGAGTTACGAAAACCGTGCCGGGCTCAGCGATCTCGACCGGACCTAGGTGCGTATTCCTAAACCACACCGGGCGTCGGTGATCCTCACCAGGTCGTAGAGCCGAATTTCAAACCGAACTCTTACGGATCCACTACCAAGACAAACTACCAGAACACTTACCCGGGTATTCCTCCTGCTGGTTGTTTTCCCGAGAGTCGTCGGAACGCAAGTGACTGGTCTGGGGCTGTGTCTTCGCTTATATAGGAGCTGCTTAGTGTGACCAGATCGGACGATGATGATAATCCCGCTTTGGGTGATCGGCTTTATTTGGCGATGATTATCGGCAATCGATAACTTCGTCGAATAAATGTGAGCGGGGCTGTTGGCTTTGGGCGCGCGTTTGAATAATAAAAGGCCAGTACTTGGAATGTTCTTTTTAAGCTTTAATGTGAAAGTTGAATTTTATATTTGTGACGGTGGGTCGTCACATTCCCCCCCGTTTAGGAGGCCGTGGCTCCCGTGGTCGTCACGCTGACGTTGCCACTTCGTTTTCTACCACAGGTTTCAGTTCGTTGATGTATGCTCTGTGTGTTTTTCCAGTCGCCGTATGTCTTATTGTCGCTATCACTGTTGAAACGAAACCCGTCACTTTGAATGGGCCCTCGTATTTCGGTGCTAACTTTGCTGCAAACCCATAGCTGCCTTTGACAATGGGTGTTGTCGTTCCCATACGAGATCTCCTACTTTGGGTCTCCAGTCTCTTTTCCGTAGGTTGTATGATTTGGCTTGGTCTTGTGCTGCTTTTCCCATGTTCCGATGTGCTAGTTTGCTCGTTTCTATCATGCGTTGTAACCTTGCCTCTATCGTTTCCTTTGCCATTCCGGATCCAGGTGTGGTTTCGTTATACAGGTTCCCGGATAGTCGTATTTCCCGTCCGTATAGTAGGTACGCCGGGCTGTATCCTCTTGATTCTTACCTGCTGCTATTAATGGCCATTGCTATTTCGGGTAGCCAGTCATCCCACCGTGTGTGTTCGGTTCCGGAGAATTGAGCTATCATAGTTTTTACTGTCCTATTTGCCCTCTCGGCTGGGTTCTCTTGCGGGGTGTATGGCGCTGTTAATTGGTGGACTATTCCCCATTTCTGTAGCTGTGCCTTAAACTTATTACTGGTAAACTGTACCCCGTTGTCCGAGATGAGTTTTTTCGGTGGACCATATCGTGTGAGGAGATGTTCCCGTAAGACTTTTAATACAATTTCTGTTGTTGCTTTTCTGACGGCTGCTAGCTCCACCCACTTGGAGAACTTGTCGAACATCACTAGAAGCATGTTATTGCCATGACTAGACTTTGGTAGTGGACCAACGAAGTCTTGTACCGTTAGCATGTTTCACAGCGACGTACGTACTGTTGTATGTCTCTGTGCATCCCTTGCCAATGGTACGATTGCCATTACCCGATGCTTCGTTTTCCTAACTCCTAGGTAGCCTGCTGTATCTTCGCTGTGGTTTTCTCGTAGCACCCGTTCTCTTTGGTTCTTTGCCACGCATAGCTTCCATGGTTGTGTATCCTCGTCTGTGGTCCATGACGGTAGATGTCTGTATAGTTCTCCTTCTATTAGTGCGTAATCTGGCCATGTTTCTGGTTCTTTTTCTATTGCAAGGAGTTTCTGTTTTATCCACTCGTCCTCCTCTACTTCGGCTCCGTGTATTTCTTCCTCGAGCATTCGGGACAATGCGTCTGCCACGACGTTAAGCTTGCCTTTGCGATAGCGTACCTCGAATAAGTATGGCTGCATTGCCAATGCCCATCTGGCAATCCGTCCTGAAGGGCTCTCGATCGAGTTAAGCAATTTAAGTGCTTGGTGGTCCGTGATAACGACGAAGTGGTACCCTTCCAGGTACATCCTTATTTTCTGATTGCCCCAGTGTATTGCCAGACACTCTTTTTCGGTGGCCGAGTAGTTTTGCTCTGTTTTTGTCAGCTTCCGACTGGCATATGAAATAACGTGTTCTCCGATTTCGTACTCTTTGGTCAGTACTGCTCCTAGTCCGTAATTACTGGCGTCAGTCTGAAGTACAAAGGTTTTTTCAAAGTCCGGACAAGCCAGGACCGGTGCTTCGGTTAGGGCTTTCTTTAGGTTTTTGGTCGCCTCTTCTGTCTCCTCGGTCCATTTGAACTTTGTCCCCTTCTTGACTAGGTTGTACAGTGGTTGCGCTAGTTCAGTGAAGTTCGGGACGAATCTTCTGTACCAGGAGGCCACCCCTAGGAAGCTGTGTACTTGCTTCGTTGTCTTTGGGCTTGGCATGTTGAGGATCGCGGCTATCTTTTCCGGGTCGGTGTGTATACCTCTTGCGCTAATTACGTGTCCTAGGTATTTCAGTTCCTCCTTAAAGAAGTGGCATTTCTCTGTGTTGATTTTTAGATTTGCCTTGCGGAGTCGCCTCTTTACCTCCTGTAGCTTCTCCAGGTGTTCCCGTTTCGTGCGTCCGATTACCACTATGTCATTCAGGTATGCGAACGCGAATGATTCCATCTCCGGTCCGATGACTGAGTCTAGCGCTCTTTGGAACGTCGCTGGTGCTGTGTGTAATCCGAAGGGCATTGCTTTCCACTGAAACAGTCCGCGTCCTGGTACCGTAAAGGCAGTGTACTGTTTACTGTCTTCAGTTGCCTATAGTCTATGCAAAGTCTCCATTCATTCTTTTTCTTCTCCACGATTACCACTGGCGAACTGTAGGCGGAGTGCGAGGGTTCTCTGAGGTTCTGTGTTATAAGTTCGTCGACTTGTTTGTTTATTATTGACTGCATTGCTGGGTTTCGAGGGTAGTACCTATGTTTAATTGGGCGGTCGTGCTTCATGAATATTTTGTGGCTTGCAATGTGACATACTCCTTTGATTTGGCTCATCATCTCTAACTCCCTTTTGAGGGTCTCTTGGATCTGTGCGTCTGTTAAATCCCCTGTTTCTAGTGATCCGATGCCGTGTCTCTTGTGTTTCTTGCTTTTGCATTGGTTCCTTTTCTTCGTTTTAATTTTCGCTGTGATGCCTCCGCATTCTAGTGTAGCGTTGCATTGTTCCAAGAAGTCTATTCCCAACAGTAGGTCTCCGATGACTTCGTCGGGGACTAATAGTGTTGTTGTGTTTGTTTGTGTCCCGAGTTGTATTGGTACCTCTAGTGCCTCTGTGACCGTTCTGTTTGTTCCGTCTGCAAGTCTTATGGCTTCAATTTTCCCATGTCTGGCTATTCTACTGGCTAGTTCTTGGCCGATAAAACTCCGTGTGGCTCCTGTGTCAATTGCACCGCGAATTCTAGGTGTCCCACTGCTTTGCACCGCGAGCATCTATTGCTCATGTCCCAAGATCTTGTGACGCCTCTGTTAAGTATTGGTTGTGTTTCTTGGGGTCTCCATTGGTTTCTTGGTGGTCTCCAGTAACTTCCTGGTGGTTGGTGTCCCAAGCGTGTTTCGGGTGTGTGTTGCGTTGTCTGCTGTGCTGTCTGCCCATGTGGTTGGAGTGCTTCGAATTCCTCGGCTAGTCGGAGGTATTCCGCTAGGGTTTGGCTTTCTCCACGTTTGGCATATCGCTTGAACTCCACTTGACTGTTTCGGTACACCCACTCCAGTTTTTTCTCTTCTGTGAGCGTAGTGAATCGCATGATTTTCCTGAGTTCTAGCGCATATTCCTTCGCTGGCTCGTTCTCGCCCTGGTGTCTATGTGTGATGCTTTCCATATCTTTCTCCCCATGATCCGCTGGCCTGTAATACTCTAGGAATTCTTTCCGGAAGGTGCCCATGACGGCATCGGGTTTGGGTGGGTGTGCCACCAATCCAAGGCACAGCCTCTGAGAAGTATTACCATTGCTCCTGCTGCATGATCTAGATCTATGCCGTATGCCTCTGCTAATTCCTCTGTTCTACTAATGAACTCTTCCGGGTTCCGTCGTATTCTTTTCCCCAGCTTCGTATTACTCCCTACATGGCCACTTTATTTCCTTCTGTCCTTGCGGGCTTAGGTTCAGGTTTTCCTTCGACAAACTCCGTCGGTTTCGGCACTTGCAGATATTTATGTTTTTCCTCGATGTGTTCCTCTGTGTCGGTTGTCCCGCTAATGCCTTTTTGTTGGTTTCCCGTTCCGTAAGGTGCTGGTGATGGGCTTCTTGCGTGTTTCTGAGCCAGTTCCAAGAGGCGTTTGATAGTTTCCTCGCCGTGGTTGCCGTTTATTATAAAATCTGGCATTTCTCTTCGCATGTCCTCGCACAGTGTTTCTGGTTTGACCTCGAATTCTATTAGATAGGCTTCCAGTTGGGCTTTATTGGCATTGTTTATCCAGCCTCGAGTTAACTTCTCTGCCATTGTATTATATCGTGTTGTGTTGAGGAAGAGGGTAAACGATCTTTGGTGTTTCTATTTGAGGATACTGTCTTTTTGTGTTCAATTTGCTCGGGCGCCACTGTAACGACCCTGTTTTGGGAGGCGGTATAGCTCGCCGTGGCCAGGGTTCGAGACAGAAATTTCCTCTTATGATCGATTTACCTCCCTTTCCCCAAATAATAACACAAATCGAACGCTACAGAGTATGGTTATATTTTAATCGTACCATTGATTAAGACTACGTTTTCCAACTATAATTATATCGAGCGTGATACTGCTTGCTACGTGGTGTCGGCGCTGCTGAAGGGCCGAATGTGGTCTGCTTGGTCATATCGGCGCTGCGGAAGGGCCGAGTGTGGGTCTGCTTGGTGATATCGGCGCTGCGGAAGGGCCGAGTACATCGCAGCTTGTTGAGTATCGCACTGCTTTATGTGCGGGATCGGCGCTACGGAAGGGCCGTATGTTGCACTGCTTGCTGCTGGCACCACGCAATCGTTCGAGGAACTGCTTGGCGGTGCCGATGTGTGGTGGCTGAGTGTACCGTGTGTTGTTGACGTCGTGCGGTCGCTGTGGCCAGGTGTACTGTTCGGCGTCGGCGTTTCGTCGGTCGAGTACGTCGGGTTCGTAGTGTTCTGGGTCGTTTTTAGAGGAACGAACTACTTGGATTTTCAAGTGGGATGTGGGAATGTAGGGCATCGTTAGTTTCGAGCTGCCGGGCATCGTTAGTTTCGAGCTGCCGTTTTATTCCGTATCGTTTCCGGGTCGGAAACGTGACTTCTGGGAGGAACTCACTGAGATGGGCCGGAGTTACGAAAACCGTGCCGGGCTCAGCGATCTCGACCGGGCCTAGGTGCGTATTCCTAAACCACACCGGGCGTCGGTGATCCTCACCAGGTCGTAGAGCCGAATTTCAAACCGAACTCTTACGGATCCACTACCAAGACAAACTACCAGAACACTTACCCGGGTATTCCTCCTGCTGGTTGTTTTCCCGAGAGTCGTCGGAACGCAAGTGACTGGTCTGGGGCTGTGTTTCCGCGTATATAGGCGCTGCTTAGTGTGACCAGATCGGACGATGATTATAATCCCGCTTTGGGTGATCGGGTATATTGGGCGATGATTATCGGCAATCGATAACTTCGTCGAATAAATGTGACCGGGGCTGTTGGCTTTGGGCGCGCGTTTGAATAATAAAAGGCCAGTACTTGGAATGTTCTTTTTAAGCTTTAATTTGAAGGTTGAATTTTATATTTGTGACGGTGGGTTGTCACAATACTTTATAGGGTCGGACATGTCTCCTTCACTGCGTTGCAAACTTCTGACTGAAATTATAATACCCTCTGCATGGGTATAAAAATTATGGTTTATGACATTTCTTGGAATTGGTCAATGTTGGTCACATTAGAGCGATACGAATTGCGGGGAAGAGAAGAGTGAAAACAGTGATGTTTGACGACGGCGCTTATAGCAGTGGTTTCCTCTGGTGGTTCCAACTACATATAAACTTTTTGGTGTTTTGCTTGCATTTATTTGTTCATTTATTATTGTTGGGTGTTTTTGGTTGTTCAAACGAGTCTTATATTGACGAAATTAAAATAAATAAATATTTAGTATTAGTAAGTTGTGCACGGGTTGATATTTTAGCGCTGGCTCCCTTCTGGCCAATTGGTAATAATAGCTATGATTTTTTCCAGTTCGGGTCCGTGGTTCCGACGAATCTGCTTGTACATCCGGAGGAAATTCAGAAGCAATATATGGATAAAGAGTCCAGCAATGAGGCACAAAACATTGTAGACTTTAGTGATGTCCTCCTTGTGATCTATAATTTCGACGTTGTTTACCACGTTGGCCTTATTGTCGGATGCCTTCGAGGTTGTAAACCCAATGATATATAAATAGTGGGTTTCTATCAAGTTCCAAATTAGAACACTCGAATAGGTCCCCCGCGGTTACTGTTTTCGCCGGTAGTGGACCTAACCTAACCTAACCTAACCGGAACCGCTTCCGCGGTCGTTTCTGTTTCGACTCCCGATTCTGAATTATCTTGCCCGATCATAAGGTGGCGGGGGACCTTTTATACCGACGGTATTGCTTCCGGATCATCTAAGTGTTCCTATTAAGGTACAGCATTTTCCCGTTTTCTGGCTTAATGTCCCACTTCTGGATTCTGCTAAGATTCGTATTATTTGCTGCTCACACCCATTGCCTGCTGTATTTTCTTGTGAGTTGATTACTCTGACCAATTCGTTGCTGGTTACTGTATTGGCAAATTTCGGTGTTTCGCCACCTGCACTGTCTTGGGTCTCTGCTTATTTTCACTTTTTTTTTATTTCTTACCCCGCCTTAGCCAGCTCCCCTAACACATATGCAACATTTCGTGGTCGTCACAATCAAACGTTGAGATTAATTTATCTTTAAACTTATAAGATCATTCTTGTCTTGACAAGCTAAGATCAGTCCACATATACGAGAACAAGCGATAGATAGGCTCCAGACATGGCTCGTTTCAACATGAAGCGAAACCAATGCTACAAAGAACTTCATCCAACTTGTGATCAACTCTTTGTCCGATTGTTATGATCCATAAATAGCCATTTTAAATAAAACCACGTCGACTGTAAAAACCCATACCAGGAAATCCGCATGCTAGATTTGTGTGTGTGTGTTAATTCGCTGATCAAGTAAGCAGTGCTGACATCCGTTTGATGCAAGTTCAGTTTTAACTGTGCAGCTAGGGCAAGAATAAAACGTTTGCTTTCCATCCAACATGCGAAAAATTCTCATAATAACTAATTTCATACTGCTGTGAGCAAACCTTAGCTATTTGTTCCTTGTACCACTGCACTTGCGCGTTGGTATCCCTCTTCACAGTACAAAGCCATTTGTAGCCAATAGCGCGATAGTGGGAACATCTACGATCTAACCAGTTGTATTGGTCATCAGAGCCTCGTACCTCGAACTTAAAATTAAAATACGTCCGACTCCGTTAGTTCTTGTTATTCCATACCTGACAAAATAAATGACAAAAATTTTAGATGTCTTCCAAAAACTAAAGATTTAAGGGGGCTATGTTACGTTAAGTTTTTTTTCCGCGATTCTTCATAGAAAATCCAATCCCTTTAGGAGTGTAATTTTAACTTGTGCGCAAGTGGTTCCGCTTTACTAACCGCTCCTATTTTAAAGTTCAGAGAATCATTGACTGCGGTTCCTACCGCGGATATGTCCGAATCCCATTCCCCCCGTGGCCGAAAATCAGGCTGACTCCTCCAATACCCATAAAACTTTCTATTATCAATAAACTATATTATAATGGCCATTATGTATTTAACATCTTTGTCCAGCCTGGGATCTGGAACAGTTTTTCTGTTTCTCTGCTCTCGAGCCTCCGTCCAAGTATGTTATTGTGAACTCCACACTGGCACGAGCCTCGCAAATCCTGGGCAATGCTTAGTGCAAACAGCAGCGTCGGTTGTATGGTTTCCGGTCAGTTCTCCAACCTCATTTCAGTCCTGGATGGAGAAGCGAATGGCCTACCCGTTAACCTAACAAGGACCATAATATTTTCGAAAGTTATGGGGTTCCCAATTCTGATCCTGCAGGTCTCTGAACCTTGAACCTGAAAACTTTTAATTTGTGTAAATTATGACGCTAACTGTTACGGAATTATATTTAAATTCGTCTGTCTTCTGTTTTTGCCGCCCGTAAGCTTCACGGGTAGCTGTCTTGATCGCTTAAACGAAGTACAATCGGAAGCGTGTGGCTGTAACGAAAATTTGAAATCTACTGGCAAGGCCGCGAGGGAAGTATTTTTAAAGTTATTTTTATTTCATTTACCTAAAGAACAGTGTGTCAACTCAGGTTGCAGCCGCCATTACTTTTTGCTTTTCAACCAACATTGTGAGTACTAAAATATAAAGCCATAAATGGAAAAATTCAATTGGATTTATTCGGAGTTGTGAGGGTGTGGACAACTGGTCTGCATTACCGTACATTCAACAATGGGTCAATGGATCCGGATTAACACGTAGATTAACAGGTACAACAACATTAATGGTTCTTCGAAGGACTACTGTACGAGACATTGGAAATATTTTCCTTTTTCATCACGAACATTTACACAGGAGATGTGCACTCTTTTGATCACGAATTTCACCATAAGTCAAAAACCTAGAACTTGAAGGCGACGCCTGTCGCGGCGACACACATACACAACTATGAGTGTATCTTCGGACTTCGAAATCGGCATAGGTCAAGGTCATAGGTCAAGCAAGGAAGAAATTGACAATATGGATGAAGACATCGACTGCGAAGACAAAGCCAGTGGATTTGAAGATCGAAAGCATTCGGAAATAACCGTAGTGCCAGCATCCACGCCATATCCACTTGCCTAAAATCTTCAAGCTCTTAAAGCATCGTCTGAAAGAGAACTCCATCAACAAACAACTTAGTAACAGGTTCTTCAAGCCGGATGGAGTATTTAAGGGTCCGACAAGAAATCCAAAAACAACTAGCTGCACTGGACTGCTAGTCCAACTCGAGAAAGATGACGATGACCAGCAAGGGGACGGAAAGGACGAAAAACAGAATAACCAACAAGTCAACGAAGCGCATTCGCGTACACGTACACGTGAGTAAATTGCTCGTCATTCAAAAAGGTTAGATTTTACGAATGACGATGACAATAATAATCATGATGAAAACATTTATATCTCGACAGACAATATCACAAGATCTGCCTTATTTCTCTGGAGATCCTCTTAACTGGTCAATATGTTATTCTGAGCTTATTAACAGCTAGAAAATTTGTAACTTTCCCGACTATAAAATATGTAGACTAAGAAAATCTTCAACTGACAGAGCAAAAGAATGTATCTAATCTCTTTAATAGTTACCACAAAATGTAAATGCCATAATCAATTCCTTGAAATACCGATTTGGAGACTAGAAAGGAATCGAGCCCGATGTAACCCTTAATGAAGTTATCGATGCCCTCAAAGAAAACAGTTATTCTGTAAAGAACGATAGTAACCTCATTACAAAAAAAAAAAAACCGCAAGCACTCTTTAAGGTAGAGCTGGAGCCAGATAGCAAACTCTTGAAGAAAAATGAAGTGGATCCTATCTATAACCTGCAATACCTATTGCACCGAAGAATTACGGTAAAATAGCCACTTAAAAGGAACGGCCTATGGACACACCAGGACATATCGTACCCTCCGATCAGTCTGTGTAGTTTGTGGAAGCTTTCACAATTCCGCAAACTGCCCTGCCATCAAGGAAGACCTCCAAAAGAAGAACGTGGAAACTGCCGAGGAAATCACACGGCTAACTACCGGGGCTGTGTGGTCTACAAGGAGTTGCAAAACCAAATGCGACGAGTGACAACCACGCGCCATCAAAATCCTCAAAACATGTACACTTACTCAAAAACGATGCCGGAAGTTTTACAATACCCAGCTTAGTTCAGCTTAATACCCAGAAGGGCTTATCATACGCCTTTGATCAGGAACGGAAAACCCACTCCAGTCTATTCTAGGAAATCTTCAGCATGTCCCAGGACAGACACAAAGCACACAGGAATCAATGATGGTTACCATACAATAAAGTATAAGGGATTTTATGTCCTTCATAAAAACGACCAGACCAACACTGGTTCAAAACCAGAACAGGGTGTTACAGTTTAGCTGCAAGCAAATAATGGCAAATTTACGAATAACTATGTCGAACGCCAATGGCGTTTCCCGACACAAACTTGAAATAACACAGTTCCTGAATGTAAATCATATCGATATTATGCTACTGGTAGAGACGCACCGCACAAGCAAATACAACTTCTAAATAAGAGGCTTCTGACATCGCACAGAACCAACTGGTTAAAATATAAAAAGTATGTAAGTTCCCACGTTGAATTAACCCCGCAGCTTAACATCGAAGCGGGCATCGACTGCTCTACCGATGCTATTGAAGATATACTCGTATACGCTGTAGTCACTAATTCAACACCACAAGGGAAGGAAGTGCAAGCCAACCTTTTCAAAACTAACCTATAAATTGAACAGCTTGTACTGGAAAAGGGGCGAATTCGTCGTGCTTGGCAAACCAACAGATCGCCATCCTCAAAACAACGTCTTAAGGTTGCCACAACGCCCATCGAAAAACTTTCGCCATCCAATACAAAATATCCTCTGCGGTGCCTAATTCTACCTACAAGCCACATCTATATATATTCAAGTAAATATTGGCAACCAACTTAACCTAGCTGCTGTATACCACCC
Organism: Drosophila elegans; assembly: GCF_018152505.1. Lineage (NCBI taxonomy): Eukaryota > Metazoa > Arthropoda > Insecta > Diptera > Drosophilidae > Drosophila > Drosophila elegans. The sequence goes on along the minus strand of NW_024545578.1, from coordinate 26,545,480 downwards.
ACAAGCTTTTAGAGTCTAACGTCTTCGACAGAAAATTTGCTGTTTGGTGCAACACTGCTATAACCGACGATATCACTATTGGTGCTGAAGTTCAAGGTAGCGTGCTTATATGTCCTCTACACAGCAGACATCCCGACAAGCACACGACTAACAACATCTACGTGTGCTGATGATTCAGTTATTCTTGGCCGCTCAAATGGCTGATGCAAGCAACTGCGCAGCAAGCTCTTCATCTGGTCGATGTTGAGAAATGGTTATCAGATGGCGCCTGGTACACTGAAGCCCAAAAAATCACAACTAAAGCTAAAAACCAGCAGCCTTCATTGGCTTATTAACGCTCGGTCTCCCCTTAGCCTTGACTATAAAGTCTTTCTATATAAATCGGTACTAAAACCTATATGGATGTACGACTCCCAGTTATGGGGGAATGCCAGCAATAGTAATATTGACATGGTCTAACGGGCTCAGTCGAAGATCTTGAAAAAAATCACCGGGGCACCGTGGTACGTTTGCAAGAAAAACATTCATCGTGACTTAAAAATTGTACCAGTCAAAGAAGTTATCGCAGAACAGAAGGAAAAGTACTTTACCAAGCTTTTTTTGCACTCTAACCGCCTGGCGAGAGGTCTAACAAAATCGAGCAACCAATCATCTTCGTCGCAATGACTTACCCAGCGACCGACTTGAGGGACGAGCAACCAGAATGCAGTCTTAGCTGTTAGTTAAATTTTTGTGAGACAAGATTCGTAAACGTGTTGTTAGTCTCAAAATCATGAGAAAATTCAGTATTAAAGCAAAGTTTAAATAAAAAAAAAATCTGAATTTGGCAATTATTGTAAGAAAGCTAATAATTACCTTTCGACTTGTCAACAATTTAAGGAGTTAGATTTTGATCTACGACGGCAGCACGTTACAAAATATCGGATTTGTATTTTTGTAATATAGGCAATTACACTCATTTACATAATGAACTTTTACACAAACATTGAGGGTAGTGAGAAATCTGAGATGGAAAGTAAAAAAATAATATCTGCTTCGCATCTGGCAAGAATAAGAAACATAAAGTTCCCTCAACCCGCACATTAGCGTAGGCTGAACAAAAAGAGTCTACTGCAAAATCGGAGTACACTACACGCATAGAAATGCCTTAGGCAGTTTAAAAGAAATTCAACTAATACGTTGATTGCATAGGTCTTTACGAGAATGTGGAAGAATATGTTGATCCGGAGATCAAAAACGAGATCTACGAAACCAAATTTCTAAGGGAAAGGTGCTTTAAGGTGCTTTACAACCGAGTACATCTGCAGGCATAGGAGGTGGAAGCAACGTGCTTCATCCAAACAGCGACGTCATCCTAAACTTGATGCGCCGAGCGTCAAGCAACAAATCATGGTGTATCAAACATCCAGCTCCAAATTCACATTCGATAAACGGGTTGACAACACAGAACGAATTGCCTAAAATTCAAATCAAATTGTTCTCTGGCAACTACACTTTGTGGCCATCCTTACAAGATCAAAATTCAGAACAAGCAGCATTTGTCCAACACACAGAAGTGTCATCACTAGAAAACACTTCTTGTAGATGAGGCTGCCAACTAATTGCGACACCCGGCTATTTCTGATATGGCTTATAGCTCTGCCTAGGATCGCCCCAGGAAAAGGTGCAATTGTCCTCGACACATTGTAAATTCTTTTTTGGAGCTACTTATGAACTTGCCAACTACCACTGCAATAGATGCATTAGTCTTAAGGTCAATGTGTCTGACAGAACAAACAAAATTTTTCGCAGGCTGGATGCAGTTTATCAAAGAGATGCTGGACCATCTAGCTTACTCGGCGCAGGTGGATTCAGCGCAGTATTGACTCGGATTCACCCACTCTTGTGGAGTTCTTTAAGTTTCTAGACCAAACTGCTGGATAATCTATCTAACTCGGCGCAGATGGATTCAGCGCAGTATGGTCTCGGATTCACCCCTTCTTGAGGAGTTCTTTAAGTTTCTAAATTCCCGCTGCAAGGAACTAGAGCTCAGTAAACGGGAGCTTGCCACTGATGGCAAGACAGCAATGCATGGCGAAAAGCCCAGAAATATCACACAATCTATGGTTGCAGTTTAAGGGAGTAGCAGTTTGTGGGCATGTCTGGCGTACAAAGCAATCTTTCGTGAAGGAGAAATCAGTATGCTATAACTGCTTGAGACGTGGACATGGGGTCAGCAAGTGCAAGTCAACATACAATTGTAAGCAGCGCGAAGGTCATCATCACTCCCTTCTCCATATACAGGGGATTCAATAGGCTTTTGGGACAATTGCCCAAATAGAACAAGGGGCGGGCAAACCAGTGGCTGTAAGTGCGCTAGGCACTGCAAAATTCACACAACAAAAAGGAGTCAAGCAAAGCATACTGCCATGGTGTATGTTCAAAACGCAAAGGGAGACAAGGTAACATGCCTTTTCTTATTGGACACGGGCTCCAAGCTTTAGGATTGGCACGATCCTCATCTCACATCTTGGTTACGGGAATCACATCAGTGAAGGCAGACACCACAAGGGGATGCAGCAAACTCCATATCAGGTCACGTATTTCGGATCATAATTTGGTTATCTACGCTCACGTGCTAGGAAGAATTATTTCTTCGCTAGAAAGGCATCACCGTTCAAGGATCTGCAGCTGACAGATGAACACGTTGGGTCCGTGTTTACTGGAAGGAAGCTGTACAACAACAAGGGCGATCTTATCGCAATTTCATCGGTTTTTGGTTGGGCTATAATTTTTAATTTTTTTTAAATTTTATTCAATTGTTAAGGCAATGGTCATTACACTATGAAAAAAATAAATATAAACATAATTGACTTAGACTAACACCTGTAAACTAACTTATTTGAACGAATTTTATAATATTTTAATATAAAGGTTTATTTTCTAATATTTATTATTTGTAAATTTTTTTTACTTTAGTTTTAAATAGAGTTGCGTTCCTAACTGTTTTAAGTGCGTGTGGTAGACTGATCCATAATCGGATTGCATTGACGTAGAACTGCCTCTCCGAGCAGAGACATCGACTGCGAGGGCATATATAGTAATTTGGTTCGTTGCGATATAGCAGGAATGAGCATGCTGCTTAGATATATTGGTTCGTGGCTGGTCACAATTTTATAGAATTAATTTATTGATTTATATTTAATCTATGAGTTTTAATTTAGGTCAAGAATTTTATTAGTCAGCTGTGATACAACATAACATAAGTTCAATGCTAATGTTATTTTGCTCATATCTCGCGAGTCGCAATGATCAAATATTTCAACACCGAAGAATAGTGTGGGGACGAGGATCTTTTGCGATTAGCAGCTTTATATCTACTGGCAGGAATAATTTTGTATCGGAAAGTTTACGTATTACGTCATATGTTCGCCGGTTGCTGTTCCTATGTGCTTGCCCCAAGACAATGTGTTACTAAATGCCCATCCAAGCAACGCTATTGAATCAACTACAACAATGGTCATTGACACCTCGTTTTAGAAATTTTGGGAAGACGTTCAAAACAGCACCAAATTGGAAGGATAAACATGTCGAGAAGCACATTCTCACCACTCACAATCGCAACGAAAACGGAAAGAATATCGTGGAACTTCCATTCTCCAGCGCAAACCTTGATTTCGAGATTCTCTCAAGGAACGCTCAAAAATGTTAAATCTGTGAAGCGACGCTTACAGCAGAATGAGCAGCTGCGTACACAGTACGAAAACTTTATGCGGGAACACATCAATCTCGGACACATAAGAGAAGTGCCGCCAGACAAAATTGCTACTAGAAACCAATTTTATCTGCCACACCACTCGGCTTTGGGTTGAAAATTGCAAGTTCTTTTTGACAGATCTTTTCGCGACCAATGATCAAGCTTTAAAGGATATCCTTTTCACAGGCCCCAGTATCCAGCACGATCTATTTACTGAGTCCCTTCGGTTTATAATGTACAAATTCGCATCTCAGCGGACATTGTAAAAATGTCAAATATGGGTCAGCGAAGGCATAGAAACTTCCAGAAAACTGCCTACCCAAATGATCAAATCAAGCATTTTTAACTATGCAGTGTCACTTACGGAATTTCATGTGTCCCATTTCTGGTCATTCGCGTGCTAGAACAACTGGCTGTCGATTATCAACAAAAATATCCAAAGGATTTTTACGTTGATCACCTTTTTACTGGTTCGAATAATGAGGCTGAGCTACCACGAAACCGCAACGAGTTGATTGAGCTGATGTCTTGTTCTAATCATGAGCTCGTTAAATGGGTGTCCAATATTCCCTGCATACAAACGAATGACACCGAGGGCTCTACTCAGTCGTGGCCAGTCAAAGTTCTTGGGTTTTACTGGCATCATAGAAAGACATGTTTATTTATAATGTGAGCCTAGCTGCAAATCCCAACTGTACATAGAAACAAGTCTTGTACGTGTCAAGGATATTTGATCTTCTTCAACTGTTGGCATCCATCGTGATATAATATATAATCTTGTTTCAAAGGCGCTGACTTCTCAACCTTGATTGGGGTGTTTATTTGCGGAGCAAGCTAGCTTTTCCTCGCTTTGTTGGCAACACTGAACTCCACGGATGTTCCGAGGCATTAACAAAGGCCTACGCTGCTGTGGTCTACAGCAGGTTGGATGGCTCGGTGTCTATAGTGGCTGCACAAACCTGCGTGGCTCCACAAACAGATTACCGTTTTTGCCCGGTCGGAATCATCAACCGTGCATCCAGGGGTCTGATGGCTGCCGATCTTATTGATTTTCATGTGTGGTGGAATTGATCTGCATGGCTACGAGACCAAAAACAATCGTCGGTAAAGTTGAACAACTCACAAGTTGGCTTATATATTTCTGACAAACGCATTAAAGGATAAGTCAAAAGCACCTATTTGGCTACAATTGCTGATGCAAGTGCTTAGCATCCACTTGATGAACTCGTCGAACTCGTCTTGGCTAAAGCTCGTTTACCTTTTTGGCTATGTTATACGATTTGTCCAGGGCGCACTAAATCCACCTCGCAGCGAGGCCTTTTGGTCTCTGACATTTAATCAAGACGGAAAAGATTTTCTGTTTGAGACATGCGCAAACCTGCTTCCAAGAGCTACTCGCAAAGAAACTCCTAAGGAACCGCTCGCAACTGATCAAACTAGCGCCAATGATTGACGAACACATTTTGCAGAGGGTTGACGTCATCACACATCTCATCAGCAAATGGCGGTTTTTCCCAGCGTGTCTATAACTCAAGCACTTCCATTTGTTGACACTGTTTGTTATTATGCAGGACTAACTTTCCTAAAGGACACCCAAGTACGCAAGCCGCGGACAAGCAAGGGGTATATATGCCTCTTTGTTTACTTGGTAACCTCGGCCATATACTTGGGCATTTAAGTAACCTCCTCCTATGTACCAAGGTTTATAGATAAAGTGGCATCAGGAGAACCTGACTTATCTGCAACAGCGTTTAAAATAGGCCACGTCAACACCCAAAAATTCGATTGATGATTTTGTAGTGGTTTAGGAGCCCAATACACCACCGGTAGCATGGCATACCCCACGGGTTATTGAAACCTAGCTTGAAGTATGTATTACCTCGTTCAAAAACTGTGTTCCAGGGCGGGCCGGGATGTACTTGAACGCTTGCAGCTACACTTTTATTAAATCACCTTATAATTTTTGGCGTATAACACCTCGCTATCCTTATATTTTGAGAAGACGTTTTCTCTTATTTTAGTTCACATGTATTCTTTTTATCGAAATGGCAACGCCGCAACTATAGCGTCTTTATTGAAATTCAATTCAGTACCAATAAGACGTCGCAACTTGCAATAATACAAAAATACAGTCCTTCAACCCACTTGTCTTATTCCTGATTAACTATCATTGGTCCAAACCAGTCTATAGAGGCAATTGCTTTATTAGACGAAGCGTCAACCGTTTGAATTCTAAATTAAAATCAGACGATCTTGGTTTGGATGGTCCTACTCCACCATTGAGAATGCAATGGACAAACAACAAGATCTATGATCAAAATAATTCAAAAAAAATTTGTATCTGCATTCAGGGAAAAGGTTGCCCGTCAAAATCTTTTACACTAAGAAAAGTTAAAACAGTTTCAGATTTAATTTTACCAGTTTAATTTGTTATATTAAACGAGCTAGTCAAAACATGGACATTTTTATAATTTTTAACTTACTGTTCGTACAACAACGCACACCCAAAACTCCAAATTGGATGGGAGAATTGGTCACTTATCATTACACGAAAACTGGAATACGATTCGTTCGACGGTACAGTATTAAGCAAGGCATATTAAGTAAGGCATATCAGGGACTGTGAAAGCAATAGTAACGACAAAGACCCTTTAAATTTGTTACAAGTTCATGTCAAATCGTATCGGAATTTGGAAAACGCTCTTACGAATACAAAAGACACTCCCACTTCTGAGGACGACAGAATATGTATGAAAATCATCGAGACCACATTAAAAAGAAAACGAATTATATGGAATGCGGATTGTTTTGGAAAGAATAATAAATTTAGCTGCCAGAAAGTTACACTAACGTATTTAACAGATTAAACAGAATTATAAAGAAAAATTGACAAGGAGATAACGTATGGACACAAATACCAATCAATGATCGACTCATACTTTACCAAATTAAATCCCAGTGAGATAGCAAAGGAAACACCATTGACTTACCACATTTCGAAGTAATTAGTTCCAACAAGCCAGAAAAATTAATTAACTTTCGTGATCATAATGTAGTTCTTGTTGGGGATATAAGAAAAATGTTTTTACAGATCGAAATACGAGAACAAGATCGACATGCTCAAAAAATTCTATGGCGAAAAATTAAGCGAGATAGTAAGCAAGATGATTTTGAAATCCAGGTTCTCTTTTTCGTTGCTAAGCCTAGCATTACTCAGCAAACCAGAAACCGAAATGCAGGACAATTTAAAGTTTAATAAATCTCATTCAGACATTCTGAACCTCATCAAACGCCCTACAAAACAGGAAGTCCCTAAGATCACAATGTCAATATTTCATCAACTAAATTTTCTATCAAATTTGTTAATAGGTCAGAAAATTATATCACAAGCAGTTTGGGATAGTGGAGTTGGTTGGGATGACCCGATGACGGATGACAAGTGCCTACTTGCAATAAGGTGAAATGGTCATTAGTAATGGCTTAATCCAAAGTTTCTCCCATGAAGACGATGTCAATTCCCAGATTGGAATTACTTAGAGCCAGACTAAGTAAGGTGGTTAAAGATTTCTTGAACATACAAATCAATAGTACGTTCATGTGGAGTGATTCCGAAATAGTCCTTTACTTTAAAGTAAGCGCTTTAAGATGTTTGTTGCGCAACGATTGAGAGAACTTCAAGAATTGCCAAATATAGAAGACTAGAGACATGTTCCTACAATATTAAATGTAGCCGACCAGGCAACAAAAGTTACGAAATAAGGTTGGCAAATTGGGATGTGGAAAATATATCAAAATATCTATATTGATATATTTTGAATAAAAATATATTAAATTAAATGTTAGCCGGCTCGAGGTCAGGATGTTGAAAAATTAACACAATTTTTTTAATTTTGATTATTTGTCAATATATTTCGGATGCTCTTCCGCAACCGTCTTTACGAAAACTATAAAATAATAACAACGATTTTAATATTCTTAACAAACAGAAAACAAATTACATTTGACATACATTTAATTTAATAAAAATAAATATTTATATCTTGGTATTTTATTCACATCATATAACAAATATCGCTGCTTTTTTTTAGATATATTTTTTATATTTATTTATGGAATTCCTGTCTTGACATAGAAATTTATTTTTAAAATCTTTCAAAGAAAGTGACAAGCCGGTCAACTTCTGAGAAATGGTTACCAGAGTTGCTAAGGCGTTTCTGATTTACTAACGCCGTTAAAGGATGCGACGGAAAAAACAAACGGGTAAAGTTACGTTTCCGTGAGCATGGTAATTCCCCTAATATCACTCTTGTTAGATACAATTCGCAACTTAAAAGTAGAACCGGCGTAAGGAGTTTTAACTAAAGCAGCTGTACTGAAATAATCTGAAAAACGTGTTTAGTCATAGCAAGACAACAAAACACTAGTCAAGGCATCTATGTTGGTTCCCCGTTTTAAGAAACTGTACCTCTCGCCTCTCACAGCTTATGAAGCGGTCAAGGAAATTTCTTTGGAAATTTCTCAAAACAGCTCTGAAGAAGAAGTACTTAAAACTGTCATCAATAACTTCATTTTGAACAACTTTTAGTAACTCTTTTTACCTTAATCTGAAACGCAAAATATAATAATATACCTTTATTTCTAACAAAAACAAGAAAGGAAGCAAACTTCGACAAGCCGAAACTTATATACCCTTGCAGCTTTTTCAAAAATTAAATATTCTTATAAACATTAAAATTCTGATTTACTTGCGTATTTGTTTAAATTGAACCTATGATGATTTGCAGCTCAGGTATTCGATAGATCCTATGGCAGCTATATGGTATCGATTTTAATAAAATTAAAAGCTTAATTCTGAACTGTCAAATTATTAATACGTCAAAAATAATCAAAACAAAAATTACAAAATAGAAGTTACATTTTTGAAACATTTATTTTTTTTAATTTTTATTGTTCTAATGGGAGTTTTATGTTATAGTCGTCCGATTTTGATGATTTTAAAAATATTTAACTATAACTATATGTCGAGGAACTAAAAAAAATTAAAAACAGCAAACAGTTATAATTTTGTTCATTTATTTTTCCGATTGTTCCTATGGGAGCTATATGCTATAGTCGTCCGATCCGGCTCGTTCCAACTTATGTACTACCTGCAATAGGAAGAGATTTTTTTTGGAAATAATATATGAATTTATAATACTCTCTGCAAGGGTATAAACAATGAAACTAAATTACACTATAATGTATTTAATACAGGAGTCACGGTTCGTTGCGAATATATACGGACTACCGTAACATAAGATTCCTTGAGTCGCATAACCGATCAATTGCAATGCCACCAATTATGGAAGACCAAGATAATCAAGAGCTAAATATGTTTTTAGGCCTACCATTTACTCCGTGGGATAGCGATCATTTATCATTGCCAAAACAATGCCAGGGCTGTCAAAATTGGCAATGGGATACCTCATTACGCCAAGTAGCTCGGTGCCATCACAGAGGCTGGCCTCGGCTATAAAATGCGTTGTTTGTGACACGCGAAGCGGCATGACAGACCTAAATGTCATACAGAGAGTATTTTTAAAATCATTAAAAATTTAGTTTTGGTGTAAGAAACTGATATCCATTTAAAGAACTAATTTAAAGTCTAATATTCGGTATGACAAAAAGTGATTTTCTTGGCTTAAATGTTCATCCTTTTGTATCAAGCATCTTCAGAATGGCCTAAAGGTAAATTCAACGAAGAATGCCAAAAAATAGATCCAGAGTCGGAAAGTAAATATGTACAAATTAAATTATCGCTTAGTGAATTTAAAAATATATATATATTTTTTATTGTTATTTCTTATACACTAGTTTATTAGTACCGAACTTAATTTTCACTGCTCGCGATATTTAAGTTGTCGACCGATGAATTCGGATTCAAAAACGGACTGACTGACTTTGGTTCAATAATCCATTATCAAACCTCGGCTTTAGAGATTTATCTCAAAAATCTGATTAAGAGAATCAGTGTCGGAAAATAGGACGATGAAAATTGTCAATTAAATTTGAAATTGAATTTTTGCAGAATTGAAATTCTGCCGGAAATCGATGCTTACGTTAGCGGACTTGGGGCTCCCTTTTTGGGGCTCTGCTGTTTACAATATCGGCTTGGATGTTTACAGAATCCGTTTGAAGCGGAGAGTGTGAAACTGATCTGGGTGGAAATCGATTGGAGGCTTTGTTTAAAGAATGGAAAAAAGCTCTTTGCTCAAAGTTGTTTATAAATTTGGCAAGGGCCCCTAAGTAATGTGTCATATAACTCCCCCCATTCTAAATTAGTTCGTCCCGATTCATTGGAACTGATGGGTATAATGAATGTAGCTGATTAGTCAATTCGACAATGATATTTTCCTCTACAGTATTTGCATTGCCGGGGATATTAGTTTCTGGTAGTATTTCAATGTGAATTTTCCGTGGTTTGAATACTAAGAATTTTCTGTATTTAATTAAAAACATGGTAATTAAATATAAAAATGCGATTATGATCAATATTAATGTAATTAGTATTTGAGTTTGTTTAGTTTGAATAAAATGATTTAATACGTTAATAATATCGAATGAGAGTTCCGAATCATTTGATATAATATATTCGGAAATTAAGAAGTCAGTATATTTTCGTGAAGTGATGTATTCCAATATCTTATTGTCTACATCAGTGTAGTATTTATTATTAATTTTAGTGGTGACATTAAAGGTTATTTAATATGACCCATCTAAATGATTTTCATTACCTGTATTATCTCCGCTTCTAAAATTGTCTCCTTCTTGGATTACATCTACATTTTTATTTTTATACCCTTGCAGAGGGTATTATAATTTCAGTCAGAAGTTTGCAACGCAGTGAAGGAGACATTTCAGACCCTATAAAGTATATATATTATTGATCAGCATCACTAGGAGAGTCGATCTAGCCATGTCCGTCTGTCCGTCCGTTTCTACGCAAACTAGTGTCTCAGTTTTGAAGCTATCTGCATGAAACTTTCCCAAAAGTTGTCTTTCTATTGCAGGTAGTATATAAGTCGGAACGAGCCGGATTGGACGACTATAGCATAAAGCCCCCATAGGAACAATCGGAAAAATAAATGAAAAAAAATTATAACTTTGCTGTTTTTTAATTTTTTGTTTAGTTCTTCGACATTTAGTAATGGTTAAATATTTCCGAATTACGATTTAAATTTCATTAAAATCGGACGACTATAGCATATAGCTCCCATAGGAACAATCGGAAAAATAAATGAAAAAAAATTATAACTTTGCTGTTTTATAATTTTTTGTTTAGTTATTCGATATTTAGTAATGGTTAAATATTTTCGATTTACGGTTTAAATTTCATCAAAATCGGACGTCTATATCATATAGCTCCCATAGAAATAATAAAAATATATAAAATAACTAACAAATAATTGAGCTGAAAATCATCATAGCTTCAATGTTTTTAAACATATACGCAAGTAAATCAAAATATTAATGTTTTCAAAAATGTTTAATTCTTGCAATAGCTGCAAGGGTATATGAACTTCGGCTTGCCGAAGTTTGCTTTCTTTCTTGTTTTCTCTTATTTTATTACATAAATATTTTTCTCCATTTAGTAACCTGGTAAAACAAGAATCTTCTGGGCTTAATGTGCAATAGTTGTTAAATAACTCCATCTTAAAATTAGACATTACATAAAACTTTTTTTTTTACATTTTGCGGCATGATTATTGACTAACAATTTTCCATCACTGTGGATCTTGAGTTGTAAACTTCATAACGATCGATAATTATAAGGTATTTAATATATATAATAATAAGATCTTGATGCAAAGCAAGTTTACATTCAATAGATCAGTAATAATAACAGGTTTTTGTTTATGTTGATAAATTTCCTGTATGTTATCATTGTTTAGAATTTTTGTGTTGAAAACATCTGTTTTTGCTAATGTAATTGTGTCCATTAAATTCATAAGATCGTAAGTCAGCAAACGAAGACAGTGTTTTCTGAGTGGAATTTCTTGATCTCTAAAGGCGGTTTTAAAGTTGTTAGATAGAGTTTTTATTTCTTTAAATATTTTGGAACTAATAACGAATTGATCGTTATTGTTTTTTATCAAATCATCAGTTTTATATTGAACTGTTATAAAATCATCATGATCTGGTGTTCCTGATATCCATTTCCAAATTGTGCCAAATTCATTAATGCCTCTTATTGATCTAGGGGGTATTATTTGAGAAATAAGTATTTTAATAATTTTTAAATCGTGGTGTATTTCCCATTGAGAATTCTGAACGTCACGACTGTTTAAAAATTCTGTTTCAAGAGTAATAATATCTTTATAAAAACTTAAATTTGTTATATGAAATAAATCCGCGTATGATTCATAAATGAGGACTTCTTTGGTATCCTTGTAAAGAAAGAAATCATGGTTTGTGTAATCGATAATTTCGGATTTGGTCGTAGATACCAGCAATAATAAGTACATTATTGAATTCATTATCTGGAATTTAAGATAAGTCAATTTGTTTAAAATTTAATATTATCATTATGAATCGTACGGTTTCTTTTATTAATAATAACTTTATTATGATGATTTTCCTTAACTACCTGTTTTTTGTATCTAGAGTTTAGCTTATTTCTTTCCCCGTGTTTCTTTTCTTAAATTTCTTCTCTTACGTTTTCTTTTATTTTGTGTCTTTATTATGAAAATGTGACATTTTACCCTGTGCTTGCTTTAACAGTTGAGGAGTTTTATCTTGTTTGATTTTATTAAATAATAATATAATACGGTCGTTGATTGGTTATAGAGTGAATTGATAAGTTGTATTTTTGTGCTGCTCTTATTACTATTTCGGAATAATCAACTAAGTTAAGTTCATCTTGCAACGTGCAATTTCTGTTAAAGAAGAGTGTGTCCTTTCAATTTGTTCGTTGGAAGTACTATGTCGAGGATCTGCATAAAATAAAGATATCCCGTTTCTTTGTGCAAAGGATTTAAAAATTGGGATGAATAAAAACTTGGTTCGTTATCTATCATCAAGGTTTTGGCTAATGGGAATTGTTTCAGAATCTCTGAAACTTTGTTTTCTATATTTATTTATTTTGGATTTCTTTTACAACTAAAAATGTTCAATATGAGTCTATAAAAGTGATGAATATAAGATTTTGGGCGTAATAAATGTCAATATGCCAACTTTCATATTCTCTATCCGGAATAGGTGCTTGACCGATAGGAATTTGCACTGGATGTTAGTTATATTCGTTCTGATTGCAGATTTTGCAATTCTTAACTAATTCCTTTAGTTTTTGATATAAGTTAGGCCAATTATATAGCCGGTTAATTTGTTTATAATTTTCATCAAGCCCTCTGTGTGCTCGATAATGCGTTTCTGTTATTATAAACGATCTGTCTTCAGCGTTTTCTACATCTTGGACATATATTCTAGTAAATAGAAATGTATTTATAAAATTATCCTTTAAATTATATAAAGGTCTTCTTAGCTACAATGAATTCCGATTGTTATATTAGGTGGAATGTATTTCTTTAAGATAGTTGTTAAATTTTCCGGTGTGTCACACTCCGAACACATTAATCGACTCATGTATTGTATACCTTCCCGTTGCTATTAGCAATTATTGCTTAAACTGGTTTAAGGGTTTTCGGGTTTCTTGAATAACATTCTCAAAACTAATTTCTGCTGAATGCTGAGTGTTTTGATCTGAGACCGACTCGATACTTTCTGATAATTTATTAATTGTATCCTAGATAATGCATCTGCAACAACATTTGTTGCTCCTGGCTTGTAAATAATTTTTGATGAATAACTTTCAATGAAAGAATACCATCTTTTCATTTCGATACTAGGGTTCTTTCGAGAAATTGATAATGAAAGAGGTTGATGATCTGTGTAAATTTCAATGTTGTTAACTCCATATAAATAATTTCGTAAATTTTTAAAAACCCAAACTATATCTAAAAGTTCCATCTATTACTAGCATATAATTGTTCAGTTTTTTTGATACTTTTTGATATAAAAGTAATTGGTTTTCCTTCCTGAGAAAGAACCGCACCAATAGCCAAATCTGACGCATCGGTTGTTAAAGTAAATTTTTTATTATAATCGGGTTGAACTTATTCTACTTGTGCGATTAAATTATTTTTGAGCTCGTTGAAAGCTCTTACAGCTGCCTCATCCAACTGTATAGAAGTTTTACGGAATGCCTTTTTTATAATTTGCCATTATGGCCTTCTAAATATTTTGTTAACGGTTTAGCAATTTTGGCGTAATTTTGAACAAATTTTCTGTAGTATCCTGTAAGGCCTAGGAAGCTTCTAAGCTCTCGAATATTTTTAGGGATTGGATATTTTACGATTGTGGAAATTTTTTCGGGATCGGTTTTGATCACATTGTGAGAAACAACCTAACCGAGAAAGTTTGTTTTCAATTTGAAGAACTTTTTTCAATCGAAATTTTCATATTTGCGTTCAGCAAAATTTTAATTATAACAATTAAATCTTTATAATGCTGTTCAATGGTTTTTGAGAAAATAATAATGTCATCCATATAGACATGACACGTTTTTTCAACTTGTTCTCTCAAAATATCATCCATCGCTCTATGGAATATTCTGATACCAAATCAATTGTGGAAAAGTACTTAGCTCTCCCGAAGTTTGTGAAAATTACGGAAGAATTCTGCATTGGATATGGTGTTTTTGTTAAGTTTCTTAAAATCTAGACTATACTAGTCTGAGTTTTGGAGTTCCATCTTCGTTAAAACCCTTTTTTTGGTAGGACTAAAACCGGGAAATTATAAGGGCTTCTTTTTTATTTTTTCGAATGTTCCTATGGGAGCTTTATGCTATAGTCGTCAGATCCTGCTCGTTCCGACTTATATACTACCTGCAATAGAAAGACAACTTTTGGGAAAGTTTCATGCAGATAGCTTCAAAACTGAGAGACTAGTTTGCGTAGAAACGGACGGACAGACGGACAGATGGACAGACGGACATGGCTAGATCGACTCGCCTAGTGATTCTGATCAAGAATATATATACCTTATAGGGTCGGAGATGTCTCCTTCACTGCGTTGCAAACTTCTGACTGAAATTATAATACCCTCTGCAAGGGTATAAAAATTATAACTTTGGTGTTTTTTAATTTTTTTTTTAGTTCTTCGATATATAGTAATGGTTAAATATTTCAGAATTACGGTTTAAATTTCATCAAAATCGGACGACTATAGCATATAGCTCCCATAGGAACAATCGTATAGCTGCCATAGGAACTATCGAATAATTAAGATGCAAATCATCATAGCTTCAATGTTGTTAAGCATACACGTAAGTAAATCATAATTTTAACGTTTTCAAGAATATTTAGTTTTTGAAATAGCATCAAGGGTATATGAACTTCGGCTTGCCGAAGTTTGATTCCTTTCTTGTTTTTATTTAAATTTTTTGATGTAACTTCATATATATATAAAACTATAATTAAACAGCACACTAATTGTTCTTCTTAGTTTCCTTGGATATGGGATGTCTTCTTTTTGCCTGATTATCCTGTTTGGGATCTTCGTATAGCGAGGGATGGCCCTCAGCTCTTCCTTCAATTTGTTTCTCGGCTCTTTCTTTTTTTGTTGAGTTTATATTTGATTTTTAATTAATTTTTTATTTATCCGTTTAATTTTTTTAATATCTGTTTTTTTTCTTTTTAATATTTGTTTTTGAGAGTAATAGTTTTTTGTTACGGTCACTGATTAAAGGATTGTTGTAAACAAAGGGGGATTATTGCATTTGTTATTTTCCTCCTTTAGCTATTTTCACGATGTAAACACTTTTAATTATGTCATCGGTTGGGGTTTTGAGTGGCGCAAATCATTGCTCGCCATATTCAAGTTGTCGACCGATCAATTCGGATAATACTATCCAATAATTCATAATCAAACCTCGGCTTAAGAGATCTATCTCAAAAATCTGATTAACAGAATCATCCAAGAGAGTCGGAAAATAGGACGATGAAATTTGTCAATTAAATTTAAAATTGAATTTGAAATTTTGCAGAATTGAAATTCTGCCGGAAATCGTTAGCAAACTTGGGGCTCCCTTTTTGAAGCGGAAAAAAGCACTTGGCTCAAAGTTGTTTTTAAATTGGACAAGGGCCCCTAAGTAATGTGTCATATAACTTACATGTCATCACGAATTTGACTAAGTCTACAATACTACCAGATGTGTTTAAATTTTCTACTTTGAACCGTTTTATATGCACCACAGCATGGATTTTTATACCCTTGCAGAGGGTATTATAATTTCATTCAGAAGGTTGCAACGCAGTGAAGAAGACAATTTAAAAGTATAAAGTATATACATATATTCTTGATCAGCATCTTTAGGAGAGTCGGTCTAGCCAAGCCCGTCATACCGTCTGTCCGTCCGTCCGTCTGTCTGTCCATAGGAACAATGGAAAAAACGAAAAAAAAAATAACTTTGCTGTTATTACATTTTTTTTTGTTTATTATTTAAAAAAAAACAGTTTAAATATGATCAAAATTGGACGACTATATTATATAGCTCTCATAGGAACAATCGGATTAAAAAAGCAAGAAAGAAATAAAACTTAGGCAAGCCGAAGTTCATATACCCTTGCAGCTGTTGCAAGAATTAAATATTTTTGAAAACATTAAAATTATGATTTACTTGCGTATACGTTTAAAACATTGAAGCTATGATGATTTGCAGCTCAATTATTAGATAGTGATTTTATATATTGTAACGAACTGATCTCTTTGTTATCTGCTCGCTACGAATGTCGTGCGGCTAGCTCAGAAGATGTAAGTGTTCGTCCCACCAAATTTTTATATACGTGACCGCCCTGTTACTCAGTGAAAACGCACAAAAAGATTGGAAGTAGACAGTGATCTTTTATTCGCCTACTTGACCCTCGGCCTGGGTGGTGTATTGATAATGTAGAACTATGTTCTGCCGTCGTCTACTTCCCACGTTGAACGTCTCTGCTGCCTTTGGCTCGGAGGGATTACAGGGATTAGGGATGCGTCACCGTTCCCAGACTAGGGTGAACAGGCACTGTGCTCTCAAGGCGTACGCCTTTCGCAGCCGCAGCCTCCTGTCCCTTGCCCTGTCCCAGTCGGTCGCACCGGACGTCGGCTCAGTTTCTACCTGCCGGTTCAGGGGTATGCCGGAAGCCGGCAAAGCAGTCCCTGGGTCAAACGCCAGGTTCTAAGCGAACGCTTCCACCCTACTCTCTCTGTCGCAGGCTTACGAATTCGAGGTATATGCTGCTCACACGACGCTCGTTGTTCGTCGTCCTGGGGTCCTCGTTGTCCTTGTTCTGCCTCCAGGTATTTCGACCGGCTCCGCTTCTTGTCGGCGACTCGGTAAGCTGCCGGTCTGGGACTCTAGCGGTGGACCGCTGTGCTCTCAACGCATACGCCTTTCGAGACACCAACTGAACAAACGCGCGTCCTTCCGGGTTAGTCGCACCAGGACCTTGTACAGTTCCTGCAGGTTTATCAGGCATACGCCGGAGTTCGCCAATGCAGTTTTTGTAGGCAGGCAGCTAGTTCTAGACAACTTTCCTTCTGAGCCCACGGTTCTTCGTCGACGGACTTTATTTGTTCATTTTGTCGGACACGCCGGGTGGGATGCCAAGCTCAAATCGCGACAGAAGTTACTTGTTCACTTGATGACTGTTACTTGTTGACTTTGTAGAATCGACTGATCCAGCTTCCTGCGCTCGGCCGGTTTATATAGGCCTCCATTTACCGCTAGTTATCGGCGTCTCCTTGCCTCCTGGTCCAAAGTTCACGGTTTTACCGTTCGACCTTTCGCCCTCTGCGCACGGCACCAATATCAGGGTACAAAGTCCGTTGCCGTCCCGTTACTTCCTTCAGCACGCGGCCCTTCGCCGCTCTCTTCTATTGCTGTCCCTCTCGGACTGTCCCTGTCCTTGTCTGGTGCTGAGTGCACCACTCTCTCTCGCCGCACTACCGTTACTACGGGCGAATTCTCCGCGTAACTGGTAACTGGTAGGCCACTGCTTGCCTGCGCTTGCTCTGCTTGCTTTCTAACTTGTGGGGAGTTATTTAACTCCTCACAATATTTTTATTATTTCTATGGGAGCTATATGATATAGTCGTCCGATTTTGATGAAATTTAAAACGTAATTCTGAAATATTTAAACATTACTATATGTCCAAGAACTAAAAAAATAAATTAAAAATCAGTAAAGTTATAATTTTTTTTTCAATTGTTCCTATGGGAGCTATATGCTATAGTCGTCCGATCCGGGTCGTTCCAACTTGTATACTACCTTCAATAGGTAGCTATCATGCAGATAGCTTTAAAACTGAGGGACTAGTTTGGGTAGAAACGGACGGACAGGCGGACGGACAGGCGGACGGACAGACGGACATGGCTAGATCAACTCTCCTAGTGATGCTGATCAAGAATATATATACTTTATAGGGTCGGAGATATCTCCTTCACTGCGTTGCAAACTTTTGACTGAAATTATAATATCCTCTGCAAGGGTATAAAAATAAATGAAAATAAATAGTAATTTTTTCAATTCTTATTTTTGTAATTCTTTTATACATATAATTAGTTTAACAATTCAGAGTTTCGCTTTTAATTTTATTCAAATCGGGAATCAATATTATATAGCTGCCATAGAAACCATCGAATAATTAGCTTCAATGGGTTTTAATGGGTACTCATATATTTCAAAATTAAGAACTTTTTATTTTTGCAATAGCTGCAAGTGTATATAAACTACGTCTTTCCGAAGTGTGCTTTTTTCTTTTTAATTTAATTTTTATTTATTTTGGACAGTGTAATGGTTTTATAGTTCAGAATTACGATTTTTACTAAAATGGGTTTAGGGTCGATAACTGAGATAAAAAACATTATACCTTCATATAAATCGACATTTAGATGTCTTAAATAATATTTTATTTTTGGAATAGCTTAAAGGGTATATAAGCATCGACTTGCCGAAGTTTGCTTCCTTTCTTGTTTGCTATCTGCAAATGTAGAAAAAATACATTTCAGCACGACACACGGTGAAAATCGAGTAATGGTAGTAGGAAGAGTACACTAGTCGGCATAATTATTTTGACGAAAAACTAATGGTTCAAATTTGTATGTAACCCTTTAATGGTTTAATATAACTCAATGATTTTTTTTCGGTTTTACTTAGTGCTAATACAAACTTAAAAATAATGAATTCAACATTTTGTCATATGAACTTAAAAAAATATAAGTTAATGTAATTTTCATGTGGTGGCATAAGTATTTTGACAAGTACCTTTTAATATGAATAACAAAGTTTAAACTTAACAAGAAAGAAAGCAAACTTCGGCAAGCCGAGGTCATATACCCTTGCAGCTATTGCATGAATTAAATACTTTTGAAAACATTCAAATTATGATTTTCTTGAGTATATGCTGAAATACATTGAAGCTATGATGATTTGCAGCTCAATTATTAGATAGTTATTTTATATATTTTTATTATTTCTATGGGAGCTAGACGATTTTGATGAAATTTAAAACGTAATTCTAAAATATTTAACCATTACTATATGTCGAAGAACTAAACAAAAAATTAAAAAACAGCAAAGTTATAATTTTGTTGTATTTTTTTCCGATTGTTCCTATGGGAGCTATATGATATAGTCGTCCGATTTTGATGAAATTTAAAATGTAATTCTAAAATATTTAACCATTACTATATGTCGAAGAACTAAACAAAAAATTAAAAAACAGTAATGTTATAATTTTTTTTGTATTTCTTTTCCGATTGTTCCTATGGGAGCTATATGATATATTCGTCCGATTTTGATGAAATTTAAAACGTAATTCTAAAATATTTAACCATTACTATATGTCGAAGAACTAAACAAAAAATTAAAAAACAGTAAAGTTATAATTTTTTTTGTATTTCTTTTCCGATTGTTCCTATGGGAGCTATATGATATAGTCGTCCGATTTTGATGAAATTTAAACCGTAATTCTGAAATATTTAACCATTACTGCATGCCAAAGAACTAAAAAAAAAATTAAGAAACAGCAAAGTTATAATTTTTTTTTATTTATTTTTTCGATTGTTCCTATGGGAGCTATATGATATAGTCTTCCGATCTGGCTCGTTCCGACTTATATACTACCTTAAACAGAAAGACAACTTTTGGGAAAGTTTCATGCAGATAGCTTTAAAACTGAGAGACTAGTTTGCGTAGAAACGGACGGACAGACGGACATAGCTAGGTCGACTCGCCTAGTGATGCTGATCAAGAATACATATACTTTATAGGGTCGGAGATGTCTCCTTCATTGCGTTGCAAACTTCTGACTGAAATTATAATACCCTCTGCAAGGGTATAAAAAAACCAAAGGAAAAAAAAATATTTAGTAAAATATATTATTTCCTTTGGTTTCAACAACTTTTTGCAAGCGTCGCGGTACTGAATCGACCAAATTTTGGATAACCTCTAGAGATATCTCTTCCCAAAGGGAAGTGACCTCAGAAATAGTCTCCTCTCTGGTTTTATTCAACGGCACTGTTCTTTTACGTTTTATAAAAGACCAGACGTTTTCAATTATATTTATGTTGGTAACACCAACATCCTTCAAAAATGTTGTAATCATCTTGGCTTTGTGGCATGGGGCGACATCCTGTTGCAAAATGAAGGTGTGTCCAATAAGCCTGTCTTCGGAACTAAACGCGTTATCATTTAGAACCCGCAAATACTGGCCTTGGTTCATCGAGCCAGTGACAGGATCGAGGTCACCCAGTCCATTATACGCCACACATCCCCAGAACATCACAGAGCCTCTACCATGGCTTACTTTTTGGCAAACGGGCCGCCGTTTCTGCCTTTGTACCATTGGTAATCTTACAAAAATTTTATTTTTGATGAATTATACTCAAAGGAGCTTTCATCTGTCCATAGAACGCTTCTCCAGAACTCCTTTGGCTTATAAAGAAGTTCCTTTGGAAAAGACAGTCTTTTAAGCTTGTTTTTTCTGTTATATATGGTACGTCCTTGGCTTTATAAGTCTTGAAATCGCATTCTTTTATTCGTCGACGGACTGCGCGCTCACTAATTGGTGTCTTAGCTGTAATATTAAATTGATATGCTGCGGATTGGGGCTTTTAAAAAATATTCTTTTTAAATTCCCGTACAAAAACTCGGTGTTCACTGAGATCTGTTTTGCGCTTAGTACCCGATCTTCTTAAATTACGCACGTCATTATGCTTTTTAAACTTTTTAATTTGGTAGTGCTCAGTTTGACGCGACACATTGGCTGCTATTCCAGCGTTAAGCTTTGCTACTATTGAAGATCTGGTAACCAAACTTGGCTCAGCCATTTTATCCATGTTATTCACTAATTTTTAATAACTTTCTGTTTTAATAACAATGTTTAATATTACTCAAAGTTAAACACAGAAGTTCGTTGATTCTCGCGTGCTTAAAAGTGTGAAAATATTTTCATAAAGATGATGTCAAAATACTTGTGCCACGCATAAAACCGTTGTCTGCATGCATTCTTATCAGTAGAAAGTGAATGCAAAAGGTAAAAGAAATAATATTTGGCATGCAGATAGCTGAAAATATATTCTTTGTGTTGCGCCTTATTTTCGCACCGTTATTTGACTATTTCAAGCAACGCTAAGTTCAATAGTCAAAAAAGAGTTGCGTCAAAATAATTATGCCGACTTGTGTAATATACCCAAGAGAATGGCCACTTCTTTTTGCCGATGGAAAAGTTTAAATAGATAAAATAAAACCCAAATAGGGCAATTTATAAACCGAAGACAAGATATTGTATTCATCTAGTGAACGGTGATTTTAAACCGAACCTGAAAGGGAAAGCTACCGTGGAAATTTAGAGTAGTTATGGGGTCCGCACGCTTCAAACTGTTACGCAGAGAAACTTTGTCTTCGCGTATTCTGCCTTCCACGAGACAAAATTCCAAAGGGCTGAACTTTCGGGCGGGACGCAGTCTTGTTTCTTGTAGCTTAGAAAAATTAGTTAACTAATAAGAGGGGACGCGTACAGAGGGTACAGAGTTTGTCTACGAACCAAAAATTCCATGGACTTAACCTTCAGGTGAGGCCGTAGTCGGAATCTTCATGGGTTAATATTGAACTTTGTTGATTTAGGATGGGTATATCCGTTCGTCTACCCTACTGGGACTTATTGGGGGTCTGGCGACCATCTCGTTCAAGTCCCGGAGAAACAGGAAGCCGCAGTGTCAATGTGACTGCGTTCTTCTCTCCCTCTCTTCCCTCCTCCAAGATCGTTTAGTATAATTTGGCTTTCTAGTGTTTTACGTAGCCACCCCGTGGTTCGGAACCCAACTTATGTGAATCTAGTTTCGTTTTAATCTTAAAAATATCTTTAATAACGGACTCTGTGTGGCATAACTTAAAATAACATTAAGATTATCCAGGAAGAAAAGTATGACGGCCTATCGATTAGATTGTGTCGTTACACCCCTCCCCCTCTTGCCAGCCGAGTGCTGATGAAGATTTAACCGTCGTCCACGCCATCTTCGCTTTCGGTCTCGTATTCCGCGAAATACACGCTTCCACAGATACGTTTAGGGTTCGGTTTAACGGTCTCGTCAGGCGTGGGGATCGAAGCCTGGGTGCTACGTGACGATGTAGGAGCCATCATATTTGGGGGCCAACTTGGCAGCGAAGCCTTTGACTGCCTTCGAAAGAGGGTGTTGCCGTCGCCATACCTAAGTTTGTGCCTCCACTCCCAGCGTCGCTTGCTCTTAGGACGCCTGTTGCAGGTTAGTCCGGACAATTTCAAAGATTCCCCTTGATTGACACGCTTTGCCTTTGGGATCCTTATTTTCCACCGCCGATCCGGGGGTAACATTGTCATACAGCATGGCGGGTAGTCAGGTTCTTGTCCTTGGGTTAGGAAGGCAGGGCTTCATCCTATAGAGTCTGATACACTAGAATTAATGGTGAGTGCTATCTCTGGTAATAGCTTATCCCAGAATTACTGTCTGGTTATCAGCTTTTTATACCCTTGCAGAGGGTATTATAATTTCAGTCAGAATTTTGCAACGCAGTGAAGGAGACATCTCCGACCCTATAAAGTATATATATTCTTGATCAGCATCACTAGTAGAGTCGATCTAGCCATGTCCGTCTGTCCGTCTGTCCGTCCGTTTATATGCAAACTGGTCTCTCAGTTTTAAAGCTATCTGTATGAAACTTTCCCAAAAGTTGTCTTTCTATTGCAGGTAGTATATAAGTCGGAACGAGCCGGATCGGACGACTATAGCATATAGCTCCCATAGGAACAATCGGAAAAATAAATTTAAAAAATTATAACTTTGCTGTTTTTTAATTTTTTGTTTAGTTCTTCGACATTTTGTAATGGTTAAATATTTCCGATTTACGGTTTAAATTATATCAAAATCGGACTACTATAGCATATAGCTCCCATAGGAACAATCGGAAAAATAAATGAAAAAAATTATAACTTTTCTGTTTTTTAATTTTTTGTTTAGTCCTTCGACATTTAGTAATGGTTAAATATTTTCGATTTACGGTTTAAATTATATCAAAATCGGACGACTATAGCATATAGCTCCCATAGGAACAATCGGAAAAATAAAGGAAAAAAATGATAACTTTTCTGTTTTTTAATTTTTTGTTCAGTTCTTCGACATATAGCAATGGTTAAATATTTCAGAATTATGGTTTAGATTTTATCAAAATCGGACGTCTATATCATATAGCTCCCATAGAAATAATAAAAATATATAAAGTAACTATCAAATAATTGAGCTGCTAATCATCATAGCTTCAATATTTTAAAACATATACGCAGTAAATCATAATTTTAATGTTTTCAAAAATGTTAAATTCTTGCAATAGCTGCAAGGGTATATGAACTTCGGCTTGCCGAAGTTTGCTTTCTTTCTTGTTAAGATAGTTTTTTGTATGTAATAGTAATTAAACCTATGAATAAATTAATTTTACCCAGTCTATAAACAAGTTTTCAATTTTAACTTTCAACAACTTTGGAAAAAAAGTTTCAACTTCCAATCGCTTTGGTCAAGAAAAACGAATCCTACTTTAAATAAACCCCTGTCGGGTCGACGTTCAAAAAGTCTCTTTTGGATTGAAGCCGCCATCGGTTGATCTATAAAGTAAAATTTAAAAATTTTATTAAAGAATTAAGTAAATAATGGTTTAACAGCAATAAATGAATATAAAAAAAAATATTTTTTCCATCAACAAGCAACAATTCAATTAATTAATAATCTACCTTATTAAGAATATTATGTTGTATATTTTTAGGCGAATCTAAAGATGTTGAAGCGTTCCACTCGATTCAGCAAATTCAAATTAAGAAGATATTATACGAAAATATTGCTTTAAAAAACGGAAGCTGCCCTCAATTACCATTGACAAATGATATGAATAATGGGTCCTCTTCTGATTGCCAATCGAAAAATGTTCTTCCAGCTCATATTACTAATCCGATAAAATTTCAAGGTATTATATTTAAATTAATTAATATGTCTCTAATTAAAATTCAACTAAATATTTACCCTTTGCTTAAAGGAAATCAATTTAAATATCAGCTTACTGACAGAAAGCCTCGCCAAGCCTATAATGCCTCTCAGTTGGATCGTCTCGAAAAAGAATTCATTATAGACAAATATCTTAGCGTTAGTAAACGTGTTGAACTTTCGAGATCTCTTCTTTTGACGGAAGTTCAAATAAAAACATGGTTTCAAAATCGCCGGACAAAATGGAAAAAACAGATGGCATCTCGGTTAAAAATAGCGCAAAGACAAGGATTATGGATTCCAACTCTACCAACAGCACCGATTTTTCCATATACAATATATGAAAACATTGAAGCACAATTAAGCATTATGAAACCCTAAATAAAGTAATTAACAGACATAACGGTTTTCAAAAATTCAATTTGTTCAATTTCTTGGATTAAACGAACCAACTACAAATATCGCCAGGCTCAGAATACAAAACACTGCTACCTGTTTGAGAAAAATAGTTATTTAAGTCCTATTATACTAATATTTCATGCTGCTAACTTTGTTATTTATGATACCATGTTAAATTTTTGTATATTAAAACGTTTTTAAACTTTTCGGCAACCCAAAGTTTGAATTCCGCTGAAGTCAAGGGATGTTTCCGAAACTATATAAGACCATTACTTTAGTCAAAAACATGAAAAAAGCAAAATTTCGTAAGCGTTTCAACAGTTAAAAATTATTAATTAATTTTATACCCGCAGGGGCATCCCTAGATGGTTGACGGGCTTGACACACCCGCGGACACTAAAAATGAAACTAGACTAACGATTGCGCACACATTTTTTTTATTTTATGACCCCGGGCATGACACCTTTAGAAGCGAGAGTGAGATCTTTCAGAAACGGCTTTCGGGAATGTAATTGTTAGTTTCGCCAACGTCCAGTTGGACAGTAATAAGTAATAATTTGATATCCTCTGCGGACATACAGACCTTCCAAAGCAATCTTGACGTTATTGAAGACGCTGCCAATTAAGTTTGTTAGCGGGAGTCTTTAATTCAAGAGCGGAAGATTGGGGCATGGCATCAACCAGCTCCAGAAGAAGAAGATTTCTAGACATGGCGGCGAGACTAGGGATGGTAACTGTAAACACAGGCTCAACCGCTACATTTAGTCTAATAGGAAATGCGTGTAAAATTTCAGACATAACCCTAGTCAATGGAGTTTTGAATACCTTTAATGGAAGCGACCACGAGTACATATCGATCAAACTGGTAGCAAGAGAACAACATCGTCCCTAAAATCTTACTGGCCAAGACAACAGAGGATGGAACGTCTGTCGTTTAAATAAAACAGCTCTAATCAATAATCAAAAAAACTCCGAAGGACGAGAATGTTGCTATCAGAAGGTATAAAATTTGTAAGTGAAAATCCCTCAGTAACGACGTTAACTTAATGAAGAAACTTAGGTCTAGGGTTCCCCTGCCGGAACTACAGGAAGAACAGATGAGATAGTCAAAACACTATATCCTGCTCATCAGATCAGACCTGCGAGAACAACTAGTTCTGATTATGCAGCGGATATTACCTTTTTTTAGAAGATGAACTTGACAGGGCCTCAAAAAGCTTAAAAAGTAGGAGAGCCCCGGGGACTGATAACTTAATAAACCTGTTGAGCTTTTGAAGGCAATCCTATAAGTATGTTGAACACGACAGGAGATGATGTTCAAGCCGCGACTAGCAATGACAGTCATGACAATTTGGGTTTAGACCAGGGAGGTCCACAATCAGAGCTATTCAAGAGGTGGATCATGAGGCACTACGAAGCCAACAAGATAATCACGTTTCGAGACCTATAATACACTTAGCTTCTTCGGATGTCTTAACATTATTAGCATTTAAAAGTGTGAAATGGGCGAATATGATTGAACCACTAGAAAGCCGATTCGGAATCTTAGGATATCTGTAAATAATACTGCAGAGCTACCTCGGAAATCGAAAGCATCTGTACCGAACAAAAAAATATGAAAAATGTATGCAGATAACATCAGGAGCCGCCCAAGGTTCTACACTGGGACCTGAAATAATGCGTATAGAAATGCCAGAAGACGCGGCACTAAAGGGATATGCAGATAGTGTTGGTATTTCAGACCGAAACAGCATAGGCTAAATGAAATGATGCTTTGTGTTAATGGATGGATGGAGTCTAAAGGCTTATAGGTTGCAACCGAGTTGCTGCTAGTACCAGTTCAACGGATTTCCCCTAGAAATAGGCATGAGAGTAGGAGAATGTATCATTAGAAGTTTGGAGTTTGGCTTAAGTCAAAACTGACTTTGAAGGCACATATACAGCGCCCAAGTAGCCGAGCGACAAACACTGCAAAATCACTAAGCAGACTCATGGCAAATATAGGCGGACCAACCCAATCAAAACGGAATTGCTAATGGAGGTAAATAACGCAATCCTGATGAAAGGATGTAAGGTATGGGCAGATAAGCTGCAAACTGAAACCCGAAACTCGAGATATAAAGGACAACAGCATCAAGGATAATAACCGCATAAAGAACGGTATCTACACCAGCAGCATTGGTCACCGCGGGAATTATACGGATTGATCTCCTAGCTAGAGAACGAGAAAAAGTTGACAGCAGAGGGAAGTTCCGAGATGGCAAACAAAGAACATCTGCAGAGAAGACTAGGTGGGAGCATATATCGGGAAAATGACCAGCAAGGTTTATACCTGAGAAGATGGGAGGAAAGTCCAAGGTTCGGATACAATCCAAGTCAGAAGAAGTGTTGGTCAAGCCCTCAATAGGCAAAAACAACTCCGAGGTACTGAGGGGATTTATATATGAATCAGGGGATATGTTTCTTGGACATACAAGAGGAATGCATGCAAGAGGGCATGTCATCGACCAACTTCAGGTCCCGAAAAAATCTTAATATGCCAGCAAGAGCTGTATTGAACATGACCATTTTAACTTAAAAAATAAATCAATTTTATGCCAATTTTGAGCTTAACTTTTGTTATTTTAGAACGTCGCTTCCAAAATCAAAAACCTTTTTTTGTTTTGCTACCACAATGGTTACCAAACACATCTGTGCCTTTTTGCCTTAAAAGAGGTTCCTAGTTAAAGTCTGTCACGCCCGAAATCGGGATTTTTTTTAAATACAAATCGATGAGACTAACCATATTCTTAGCGACATTTGTTAAATTGACGTTTCATGCTTTAAAACCAAAACTATAACAAAACTAACAAAAAATTAGTAATTGTTAAAAAAAAAACATGATGAATTTAAATAAATTAAAATTTATTTTTGAATCATTTTGGAAAAAAATTGCAATTTTATATTTAGTAGCAATATGTCGCGTCCGAAATCTATTTTCATTTAAAAAAACTCCACCCAGATTCGCAGACCTTTTATCATTTTTTGTAAGTTGCTATTCAATTTTTGTCTCGTCTGAAATTCATGTATTTTTTTAATTCTTAGAAGTTACAGGACATATTTAGCTTAATTTTTTACCATTGTTAGAGATGATTAGGAGTTTTTTTAAACAAAAGTTAAAAAAAAATAAGAAGCCTACTTTTTCACACTTATATTGAATGTTAAAGTGTTCAGGATGTCACGTCCGAGGCCCTATTGTCAACTTTTTTAGTAAGCTGTCTTACATCAGATTCATTTTCTTCCGTTGCACTTACACACACATTCTTATAATGAAACCTTTTGTCAACTCTGCACAACATATAGCACAAGTAAACTCAATCTGAAATAAGAACCCAACTAAAACACAAAAATAATTTTCGTCGCGGCAAAAAGAAAAATATCAGCCTCAAGAATAAGACTTTTCTTGTGTAAAGTCGTGTCGTATAGTGGTTGATCTAATAAAGATGCCGGCAGATGAGAGCTTTATCCAAAGAATCCTTGCCCAACAGCAAGAATTAACATCAACAATTCTGAAACAACAAATGAACTGGATGCAAGCAATAATGGAAAAAATCGCTTCGCCAGGGACTGTGACTGTGAATGTCAATTTGTATGTAATGGAAATGGTTGTACAAAAAACTATGTGATAGTACATTGCTTGCTGCTTACGCCATATGATGCCATTCGCGAATCTGCTCTTCAAAAGTACCAGTCAACTCTTGAAGATATGCTCATATTTGGAGAAACCTATGAGACAACTGCATAGTCCGTTGCAGCCTTTAAAGAAAATATGCAAAAACGAGATCGAATCAATGCGATTCTCACTTACATAAAG
This sequence comes from Drosophila elegans, assembly GCF_018152505.1. Taxonomy (NCBI): domain Eukaryota; kingdom Metazoa; phylum Arthropoda; class Insecta; order Diptera; family Drosophilidae; genus Drosophila; species Drosophila elegans. The sequence goes on along the minus strand of NW_024545578.1, from coordinate 26,516,905 downwards.
AAACCAGCAAACAGTGAAAGTTCCGTTTGTGGACACAATCAGGCCAGTGAGAATTGCAAGTTTCGCGATGCCGTATGTCACAAGTGTGGTAAGAAAGGTAAACGGCAATACCACATTTTAGATAAATTCCTCTCCATCAATAAATTCAAAGATTATTCAAAGCCACGTGCAAAAGGACAATCTTCTCAAGCAAGTCTTACAGTCTTACACGCGAGGAATCCTCCTTGTCTTACTATAGTCGAAGGTGATGGTACTCTTTCCATTATTCCATCCGGAATTTAACAGATTATATGTTAGGAGATAGCGACTTACAGTTTGAACCCATGAAGCATGAATAACAATAGTGAAATACAAGAAGGAGAGAGAAACATTCCAGAAGAGCAGGAAAATTATGAGGTCACCAGATCAATGCGTTACAAAAGCAGGAAAGACGGGCTAAATGGTGCAACCCGATGTACATCAAAAGAATCAGCAAACACCTCCCAAGAGGTAAGACCTGCGATAGAAACCCCGAGACAAGAGGTTATATGTATACTCTATACTCGAGAAGTGCTGAGCTGTGCTGTGAATAATGTAACATGCGATGCAAAGACAGCGAAACATCAGTATGGATGTTAAAGACGAAGCGTTTGAATTAAGCGAACTTCTTAATATCGTTGGGATACCGCAGGAAAATCTGGTTGACTGCCGAAGCAGTGAAAGTCAAGGAAGCTAACATGGCAACAGAAGCCAACAAAATGCTATAGGAAACTGAATAAAAATAAGTACGATGTTTTTCTTTATTTCTGACACCACTGTATGCATCTCTTAGCACTTTCTGAAATTATAATGTGAGAAAACATGATAAGCTATAAGTCGACCCAACTCATAAGCAGATTGCGCCACACTGGTATCACATTCTGCAGTGCACTAGCCCGTAAATGGATTCAAATGTATGAAATCAAATGGATTATGTTAGCAAACATATTGAAGTCAGCTCGATAAATATTAAAAAAAAAAGACAGAACAGTAACAGAAAACAATCAAAAACAAAGAAAACAAATTGTTCACCTAGGCTGGAGCTTGAGCCAGGTTCCTTCACTAAATTTGATTTTTAAGGCATTTATCCGATGGGCTAACATTAATGTAGCCCATTTTTGTCACGTTATTTTGCAAGTTCGGATTTATTCATTAAACGTTCGGAAAATTTAATACTAGTTAAGGGGGTAGTCAGGTTTAGAATTTTCAAAAAATCGATTTCTTTTTTTTCATTTTCAGTCACTATATGCCCTTAGAAATAAGTTAGAAACCCTTTTTAAGCGCAGACGGTAACAGAAGTGGCCGAAAAATGAATTTCACCGCAAGGCCGCGAGCGCTCGAATCGAATTGGCGCGTTGAGTCGGTCGCCTTGTCATAGCCGCAGCTGCGAGGCCTCAAAAGAACATCAAACACAGATGAGAGCGGGCAGGTCTATGAGGACGAAGAAGGGGTATTGTATGGAGCAGGCATTGCTGATTAGAGGTACGATGATTTTCTTTCGACTAAGGCAGGTGTTTCCCGTACTCAAACTTTAAACGCGTTTATCACGAAACGCGTTTTTTTTTTGTGGTCGCCACGATTCCAGCCGATCTACTGGGCCGATTTCATTCAAATTTTTTTTAAAATGTTCAGAAAAGACCTGGCTATTGACCCTCGGCTTTTATTGTAAATTGATATTTAACAACAATATAAAGCAGTTAATGTTGAAAAAATGTGGAAAAAAAACGAAAAATCACGAAAACGATCACCATTTGTTTATTGATTAATATTTTTTCATAATTGAGGGTCATGCGAAAGCCATTTATGTGCCCTTTACGAATAACCTTGATTTTCGTGTTTCAGATGACTTGAAGATGAGAAATCATGGCGACCGTTTTTCAACATGGCGATATTAGATCGCCCTTAACTTGGCCAGATAATAATGAAAATTGAAATTTTTTTTTTATTTTGTAGGTAGTAACATGCCTTTCGATATATAAAAAAGTTGTGAATGTCAAATATCAATAAAAAACAAAATAACGTTGTTGAAAAAAAGACCTTTTAAACCTGACTACCTCCTTAACTCGAAACTTGTGTGACTGCAGTAGTATTCGGATGATTTATTTGCGATAATAACTTGTGTGAAAGTGTGAATTCGCAAGAGCGAGCGGACGAAAGCTTTATTGGCTCCCGCTCTCGCCCTACAACTAGTGACTTCAATTAAAATAAACGCGCCAAGTGCGCAAACACCGCCCCCTCTGAAGGGACGACGTTCTTCAGCCCAGAACGGGTAACAGGGCCAGTCGGTGGACTGCTCGCCGATAGTCCCCCTCCTGCGTCCTGACGTCCGCCACGCGAACCTTGCTACCACACGGCCTATTCTCCACAGCTGGGGCGAAAGGTTGTCTTCGGCGATGACCATCGGTGCCAAACCCTGTGCCTGAGAGGCGAGACACCTCGCCATCGTCGCAAGCAGGTCAGGCTGATCTGGTCCGGGAGCGCCGCTGATGGTGGGGCCAGAAGAGGGCCGCCGATGAGCATATGACCGCGGGTCAGGGTTTCGCCGTCGTTCGGGTCGCTGCTTAGAGCTCCGAGGGGCCTGGAGTTGAGCACGGCCTCCACGCTGGTGAGCAGAGTTCCGAGCTCCTCCGCGGTCAAGAGGTCTTGGCCTACCGTCCGAAGGAACAGGTGTTTTGCAGACTTCACACCTGCCTCCCATAGTCCGCCGAAGTGCGGTGCTCTGGGCGGTATGAACGCAAACTCGCATCCTTTTTTTGATGCGAATGTTTCGATACCGCCCCCCTGCTCCTCCAGACGGGCTCGGAACTCCCTCATGTGCCGATCTGCGCCGACGAAGTTGGTGGCGTTGTCGCACCACACCTTCTCCGGAATCCCGCGACGACTCACGAATATTTGAAATGCCAACAAGAACGTATCAGTGGTTAGGTCAGACACTAATTCTAAGTGGACGCTTTGGACGCAAAACAGACGAACAAGGCCACGTACGACTTGTACGGTGGCTTACCACAGAAACGATACGTAGTGCTGAAGGGATCACAAAAATCAACGCCATAAATATTGAGCGGGCGGAGAGCTTGAAATCGGCGAAGGCAGCGCATGCACGACCGAACTATTCTTCGGCAGACTTCATGAGCATTAACTCGCCATTTTTTCTTGCGCAGACGACTTACGATCTGATGAACTGTGGGGTTTTAGACAGCAACAACGGAATTTGGCTTCGTACGGGATAGAAGCATTCAATAACCGACCCCCAACTCGTAGCAATGTCGAAGAACACCAATCTAATTAATTTTCCTGAAGAAAAGGGTGTAGCTTTTGAATATTCGTTGCTACCGGTTTATTTTTTCGAATTTCACTTAAATCCAGCTCTCTTGGCGAAATACTTTTTTCCAAGGGCTTCGACACCATTCTGCACCTTTGAATAAAACGGAAAACCGACACGAACACTCTCAGAGGCTTCAGGTGCGACGAAAAGGACTCTATTTTTTGAAGCAAATAATTTGGCTCTGGGCTGACTACGAGAGCTAATGCCGATTTGCGTAGCTCCATCGACACTACATCAGCAGGTAGTTCGAAATGTCTATTTACAGACAAATTATTTTCTGAGTCTAGCAACAACTAAGGCCCACCGAACCAAATGGACGTTGAAAGCTCCTCTCCTCACATCCTCGGGACACTATGTCTGCTAAGTTAACTTTCGTGGGAACGTGTCTCCAAATTGCTTTCTCCGACCACTCCTGAATTTCTGCAACCCGGTTCGAAACAAAAACCGACAAGGACGAGGGATGGGTTTTGATCCAGTGCAAAGTGATCTCGGAGTCTGTCCACGGGAAAACATTCTCAATGGGACAATTTAGCAATGGCCTGTTACGATTATAGAGATCTGCTAAAAGGTGTGCTGCCCACAGTTCAAGGCGAGGCAAAGTTTTCGTCTTGAGGGGAGCTACTTTCGATTTGGCGGTCAACAAAGACACTTTCAAGCCTTCAGCAGTTTGATTACGAACGTAGATGCACGCTTCATAAGCTCGTATGGAAGCGTCAGCGAAACCTTGTATTTGAATCGGGACTTGTGGATCTGTGTTGCCGAATCGCGATACCATAATTTTCGGCAGCTGCAGAAGCGTCGCTTTAAACGTCTCCCACGATGTAAGCAACTGAATCGGTAGCGACTCGTCCCAATCTAATTTTCGAAGCCACAGTTCCTGCAACAACATCTTTGCCTTTCTGACCAAAGGACACAAGAGGCCAAGTGGGTCGAAAAGTCGAGCAGTCACCGATAAAATATTTCGCTTTGTCGCGCGATGATCCAGGAAAGAGTCATCCCACCGAAATTGAAAGTAATCTTTAACCGGTAACCAAACCACGCCAAGGGTCTTAGTTACGTCCTAGTTTGCCATAAGTGGCATTACAATGCTATCGGATGTGGGTAACTCTGGGCAGTTTAAAAACCAACCTGTCTCTTGCAAGACCTGAAAAACTTCGTCACGAATACTTTGCAGGTCCTCAACGCATCCGGCGCCAGTCAACAAATCGGCAACATAAAAATTATTCTGAATAACCTTTCCGGCTTTTGGATGAGTTGCTTGCGCCGACTCTCCTAGCCGCATTTAACACCGAAACGCCAAAAAGGGTGCTGGCGAAGTTCCATATGGAAAGATTTTCAGGGACTCGGAAGGATCTCGTCTCCATACTATGAGCTGGAAGTTTCGGTCAGCTTCGTTCACCATCACTTTGCGATATATGTTTTTGAGGTCGGCCGCAATGGCAAACTTATGTATTCTTAACCGAAGCAGAGTCGAGTACAGCTCCTCTGGGATAGTTGGGCCTACCATCAAGATGTCATTCAACGCTACCTGTGTGGCTCGATGCAGCGAAAACTACTCTCAACTTAGTTGAAGTACTTTGTGGCCGTAGAACGCAATGGTGCGGAATGAAATTGTGCGGAGTGTTCGGAATTTTGTCATTGTTGGAGGACATGTGGCCCATTGAAACATATTCCTCCATGAATTCAAGATACATCTTCTTCAGCGAAGGGTCCTTTGACAATTTCCTTTCTAGCGACAAAAATTTACGTTTCGCAACTTCGTATGATGAACCAAGAGTATTTGGGTCAGATTTGAACGGCAAACGAACCGAAAATCTACCGGACGACAATCTTTGAGTATTTTTGAGTTGTTGAGGAGTATGGACTTGAGCCTTGGGCGGCAAGTTCTCCACAGCCCAACATTTCTGCAGGGTTGTGTCAATTGACTACAACGCTTCCTCCTGGCAGCTGAGATGTACCATTTTTTCAGTGTTTTTATTATTTTCAGAGGCACATCTCCCTGACACTATCCAGTCGAAAACTGTCTTTTGTAAGATGGGGAGCTCAGGCCCCCGCTTTATCCGGCCAATAGATAAACGTTTAAAGAACGCCGATAAGCATATCTATTTTCAGGGGCTTGAAGAAGAATGGATCTGCCAACTGAATATTTTCAGGCACCCTCCACCCGCTGGTGTTCATCGTTTGATCCGGATGATAACCAGAAATACATGTCCTCTCTTGTAATTTTGAGCCTATGAGCGAACTCATCGGTCACAAAATTTAATTGTGAACCAGAGTCGAGCAATGCTCGAGCTGCTACAAACTCGCCACTTTTGGTTTGAACGCTCACAACAGCAGTGGCAAGAATGACTCGATCCGATGCAGTCGCATGCAAAACATGCGACCTGGATGGAGACTCCTGCATGAGCGTGGGTTGAGAAGGGGGTGGCAACGCGAGATTTGTATTTGGCGAATATATGTGTAGCAACGTGTGATGTGAGGAATTGCACACTCTACATCTGTTCGATTTGCATTTTTTGACCGTGTGACCCTTTCTTAAGCAGCTAATGCATAAGGGTGCTCTTTTAGCGAAATCGAATCTTTACTGACAGTTTGGACTGCGAAGGAAGCGCAATTTCCAATCTGATGTTCAGCTGAGTTGCAATACACGCATTGAACAGAGTCGTTCCTGGCAGCGACAAGCAAAAAACTCCTATTTCAATTCTTCTTAGGATTTGATTGGGTCTGTTGAACACCACATTTTGGTATCGCCTGTTAAGGGCCGCCTCACATTCGCTCCAAAGTGGAAGCGAAGTATAATCTAACTGTTCTTTTCATTTTCTTTTAGTTCCTGCATCGACCTTGCTCATTACAAGATGTATTAAAATATCATTAGTAACGCGTCTATCATCCCCAATAGACAGCAAGGAGTCATACAGGGCTGTGACCGTATCGAAGATGGGTTCTCAAGGCTTTAGCTGAAGGCTGGGAAATTTTTTGTAACTTACAAAGTGTTGATATGTTGTAAAAAAAAAATAAGACAATCATTATCGTACACCCGCTTCAGGCTAGCAAGGGCTTTGGGATAATTTTCCGCAGTGACTTGAAAGGCCCTAACTGTTCCTAAAGCGTCTCCAGCTAAACACGAAATTAAATGATTGAATTTTTCAATATCGTGTAAAGTGTCATCTTTGTCAACGAAAGTTTCGAAAACGCTTATAAAATTTTTAAATTCGGAGTATTTTCCGCTAAAAGTTGGGAGAGCAACGCTCGGCAGACGGCATTGAGGCGGGCGATTTGCTGGCGGAGCGGGTTTCTCGATATTATTTTGTTTGTATTTATTTAAAATTGAAATCAGCAATGACTTTGTCAATACGGCCTTCTCTTCAAACTTTTCGCGGTATACAACTTTTGTATCTCTCACTTCTATTTGGCTTTGCAAAAGTGAAGCATTTTTTATGTGCGTATTGAGAGTCTCTAATCGACACTCAAGCTCAACCGGATTTACAGATAATTAAGCTTCTTTTAAGTGGCGATACGTTCGGTTAATACTTTTCATGCAAACATCTCGTTGGTGTTTAATCTCTTCGATATCCATTGTTGTCATTGCGTTTATTTGTATTTATTTTTGTTGGTATTGTAAAGGTGTTAAATATTTATTTTTTATTAATATTATTTATTTGTTAATAATCTAATAAAAAAACCAACGGGTAATATACCGATCGAACGCAGTGTAGGGGAGCTAAGTGCCGGGAGAGTATATAATCCCTGCAACAGTGATATGCCGCACGTACGCACTGTAGAGGAGCTAACGCTCGCTCAAGCTCAAACGTGCCGAAAAAAACGAAGAAACGATTAAGCAGACCGAAAATTGCACTGCTGCAGCGATCGAGAACGAAAACGACTAAAGATAACACGAAATAGCGGCAGCGGTGTCGGAGTGCGTGTGTAAATTAGTTATTATAGGTTTGTTGCAGTTAGTCCCTCGCTGCAGTCCCGTTGTTGATCGCAGGTTTGGTCGATTTACGTTGGTATTAGGATGGTGGTTCTGCGTAGCTCTTGTAGGTAGGTGTACGGTCGTCCGGTTCACGTTGATACGGGGATGATGATTCCTTGTATCTCCTGTAGGTAGGTGGCCGGTTGGCCGACGGTCAGCTTTCGTCCACTGAAGAGTTATGACGATTACGCTGGAAGGGTTACTGCCCTCCGTTCACTACTGGCCTAGAGACTCAATTATTGTTCAAATAATAAATTGGTTAACAGCGGTTGCCGGAGTTTGGTTTACGAGCGATGTGCTCTTTATTGGATTCAAATCAAAACGAAAACTAAGTGATTGACTTAAAGCTAACAGAGGCTCGCAGCGGCCACGCAAATATGCAGTGTTTGCCGTCTGCGCACGAGCATCCGGCTCATTGCATGGTCAGCAATTTGGCCGGAGCGAAGTTGTTTACGTAAACTGTGGTCAACGACTTTAGTTCGGCTGGCCAAAGTTAACTACTCCCTCTTCTAAGTTAAGGCCGCCCTCGGCCGACCCTAGTTCTGCAATTACTTCTCTTATTTGAATTGCGGATCTCTTTGCTCTACTAAGTCGCTGGTAAGTGAGGCCAATGCAGATGAGCGCGCAGCATATTGCTCCTACAATAGTTGCTGCGAGATGCATTTGGTTGTTGTCGATCTCATTTTTGAACTCCTTGATAAACTCCAAGTTTCGTTCACTCAAGCGGTGAAGGTACGGGAGGCTGAGAACATCTTGGTTGGCAGAAATGTTTAGTAGGGGGGAGCCTGCTGCCCCCGGAGTTTTCTTCTGGGCGTTAGCGTGGTTGATGAAGAGGGTTTCGTTTATCACGGCCTTTTCGTCGAAGGTGATGAGGTGTGTGCCATGTCCCATTGTCCACCCGAACCTTGGCTGACCTGTCGTTGATGATTAGGATCCCTTCATCCACGTATGTGATTGGATGTAGGTCGCTCTGTTGTGTTCGGCAATGCGCCACCCCACCTGCATGCAGTTCTTTGGCGCATGAACTCTCTGACGCCAAACGGCAGAATGTGGCTCCCGGTGACATGCAACAGTTTTTAATGGCGTGAATTTCTCCTCCGCATTCCGCTATGGTGTTGCCTAGGATCTGCAGCATTGTCTCACTATGGGCGACTGAAAAAATGGTTATCTTTTTACATGCTAATTTTATTTTAGGAAATTTTATGATGAAGTGTAAAACGTTAACGGACTGTAGAATCTTCACGGACGAAACAGACAAAAGATCCCCTATGGGAGTGTTGGTGGGTTCCTCAAGCCAAACTGATTTTAAGTCTTCGTGGTCTAAAATATTTGGACTGACAATATTAATTTTGGCAAGGGTTATTGCAAGCATTAAATTCTGTAATTCCATCATCAGCATTCTGTTTCTAGCAAGTAGCGTCTCAAATAAGTGTTCAGTATCTACTTGTGATTTTTTGGCAGATCTCAGAATTTGATTAACGGTAGAGGTTAGCTGATTTATTTAATTTTTAACTTTAGTGTTTATTTGAATTTGCCTAACTTCATTTCGGTAAATCTGATTTTTTCTAAATCGCCGGCGTCCGGTTTCCCTGCTACGACCTTTAGCACTGATCGTAAGAAACCTAAACTCTTAGCTACTCGTTGATGAATGCCCAGCGACTCCAACAAGTAATGGAGGTGGGCGGTATCTACGCTTAGAAGCTTCTTCATATGGGACAGTGGAAACATGCTGATCAAATTTTCTGTTTCCTCCACTACGCGCGCATATTCCGAGAGGTTCGCTGTATGAGTGACGAACTCGAACTCCTCCCACACTAGTATTTGGCCGTCAATAACGGGAATATACCTGGCCTGCCAATATTCAGTTATGTGAGCCGACGCCAAGGATAGGAGGAGATCAAATATGAGTCCGAACCTGTGGAATTAAACTTTAGCTATTTTTTTGATCATAGAGAGGTATCCCACCACCAATGAAATACATTTAAACTTAGAAGGATGCCGGTGGCAATGAAACTTATAGCTAGTAAGAATTTATGCAAAATGGTTTAAAGGCGTTATAAAAATGAATCAAGAAGAACATCGTTGGTTGTATCATTTAAGATTGTCCCTGTGGACCACTTTCCCCTTAATGAGGACCCTTGTCCCCAGGTCCGCTTCTACGGCTCTTTCCTCACGCAAGGGTGTAAGTTTATTTCCTAGCCTTCTGTTTGATAGCAGTGGCTATTAAAATCAACTCTATGGTATCAGTTATGCCTTTGTCAATCTTAATGCATCTAGCGAGCTCTAGTAGGGTGCTGTGAAAGCGTTCAACCTGTCCGTTAGATACACTGTGTAAGGGTGGTGCATTTGCGATGCCAACCCCAAAGTGGTTAATCAGCATGGTTGAGATCGTATGAGAACTCAATGGAGGTTCATTGTCGCAATAGATCGTTTTGGCTTTTGGAAAATAGTTCATTAGCTGCAACAGTGCTGGTTTCAGGTCCTCAATTGTTCTAGAGGGAATGGGTTGCACGACTCCGAACTTTGAGAACTTGTCGATGCACGTCAGGAAGTATTTCTTGTCCGTTGAAAGGATATCAATGTGTAACATCTCCCATGCATGGGACGGGATTGGTGACTCGCCGATTTCCTGTTTTTTGGGGTGCCCATCATATTTGGCCCTCGCGCAGGTCTTGCAGTTTTGGACAACTTCGTTGGCTAATTTAGTCATTTTAGGAAAATAATATTCGGAGAGCACCTGCTTGACATTCTCCTGTGCCGATCTGTGTGCCCTATTGTGATCGGCAGTAATGATTTCCCGTCTCTCCGCAATTGCAAAAACGTCTGTCACTCGGTTTTTGCAATGCCAGAATTTGGTGGCTGGGAATTGCCGGACCAATTTATCCTGTATCATTGCTAGCGTATGCAGATCGCAATGTATGGCATTTACGCCCTTGGGGACTATGGTGTCCGCGAGTTCCTCAAGCAGAGACTCCATGCACGTGAAGTCAATGTTGTGCCGTCTGGCTAAGAGTTCCCTTTCGTTTGTGGCGTAGTTGACCTCCCTGTCTTTCAATGTCCTTGAGATCATTGTTATTGACCGACCCTCTTGGGACAATACTGCGCCAATACCATAGGCCGAGGCATCTGTCGTTAGATCAAACGCCTTTTTGTAGTCGGGATATCTTAGCATCACGTCGTCGGACGCCAAGATATTTCGTAGTTTCTGGAACGCTTGTTGTTGCGCCTCAGAAAACTGAACCGTAATGCTTCGTAACCTGTGTCTGCTAACTGTTCCGTTTTTCCCCTTCAAGATGTCCGATATAGGCTTCGCTATTGCTGCAAAGTCCTTAATGAAACATCGATAATAGCTGGCTAGGCCTAGAAATTATCGTACCTCAAAAACACTTTTGGGTTCCGGAAATTCTTTTATAGCCTTTACCTTTTCTTGGTCCGTTGTGGCACCGTTACAAGTGACTATAAACCCAAGGAAGCTTACACTTTTCTTTAAAAAGCTAGGCTTTTCTCCCGATATTCTACGTGCTTGATGTGAGAGTTTTCATCTTTTGAAAATATGATTACATCGTCAACGTAAAGATAGCAGAACTTGCCGATCTGTTCCCGTAGGATGTCGTCGATGGCCCTCTGAAAAATGCTGCCTGCATTTTTGAGGCCAAACGGTAATCTGCGGAATTCATATTTCCTCCCATTTACTGAGAAAGAGGTTTTTTTCTCTGTCGCGTTCCGCGAGTATAATTTGCTGATAGCCAGACTTGAGGTCCAGCGTTGAGAAATATTTAGCATTAGCTAGGTTGCCTAATATCATGTTTTTATTCGGCATGGGATATTTGTCGGACACGGTTCTTTCGTTTAATTTGCGAAAGTCAAGCTCATCGGTCCCTTTTTTATCCATAACCCATATCGGATTTTTGTAAGGGGATACCGACTTCTGAATTATCCCATTTTTAAGCAGATCCTCAATCTCTTTGTTGACGAAATCCGCTCCCATTGGGTACGGGTATAACTTCGCGTATATGGGCTCCTCACTAACCGTTCTGATGGTAGCTACCACCGACGTGTTGTAAGGTAAAGCCTCATTAGGGTCTGCAAAAACCTTTTTCCTGGTCTTTAGCATTTCTAAGAACGCGTTTTTTGTCAATGGCGGTGCATCTGAGCAATCCACGTTGGTGAAGTTTACATCAGCGCACGTATGGAAATCAATCTGCTTTACTTCAGTGCCCCATTTAAGGTGGCCGGAAGCTAGGCAGAGTGACGCCCCTGCCTGTTTTAATAGGTCGAGGCCGATTATTCCATCAAAGGTAGTCAAGTCTGGCAGTATGAAAAAGGTAGCCTTAAGATTGATATTGAGACGAAGCATTTATTCGTGATAGTTGTACCCCCATGAATTGAATGAATGGTAAATGGAGAGTCTACTGGGCGAACGCCTTTCAATCCTTTGTGAGGTCGGATGAAATTTTTCGATGCGCCCGTGTCGATAGGGAATCTCATGTTAGTCCCCGCTACTCTTCGTCTGATGACGGGCAGCAGGGATCTTCCCCTAAAAAATTTATTATATCAGAGTCATACTCTGAGATGACGTCATCATCGATTTTGGCCGCTGCGCTGGAAGCTGCGACGGTGTATTTTTCTTCAGCTTCGTCCGCGCTCTGCGCGACATGGTTAACTCTCTGCCTTTTAATGGGGCTTGAACGATCGGACACGGCCGGCTTCCTGTTTTGGTAAGCCGGTGCCTGAGGAGGCTTGTGTATTTTGGACATTGAAGGGTCGGAATTATTCTCACGAAGTCTGTCACTGCTTGGTGCAGAGTGAACTTGAGCTTTGTGCTGCTTTGTGAAATAGGGATTTTTGGCAGCACCTGTTTGGAAACTATTCTGAGGAGGGGTTTGTTGACGCTCTTGCGCCTTTGGATAATGTTTTTTATCCCTATCCTCCTGGATTCTTGCAAATGAGGCCGCGAAGGAATACCTCTCGTGATTTGCCTCCACCTCCTGAGCAAAGGAAGTGCTGTTGGCATGAGATGATATGAATACTCGAAGGGCATCATCCCGGAATTTTTACGAAGCGTCGTGCGACATGGTGGCCTTGTTTGTGAGGAGGGTAAGTTTTTTCTCCACCTCGTCATAATGTTGCTGCAGTGAAAGACTTCCCTGCCTGAGGTTGCCCATCTCCTGCTCTATGACATGCATTGGGCGTTTATCGCTATATGTAAAATCTAGGCGACTTATGATCGCATCGAAATTGAGTACTGTTCCGAATGACGACAGTTCCGCGTCGGCGGGTCCCCTAACCTTGCTCCTGATTATTATTACTGCCTGGTAGTGGCGAGAGCTGCCATCGTATCGTCTAAAAATATGATAGGCCGCTACGGCCGCCTGTCGCCAGGAGACGTATGTCTCCTGTGCTCCCGCGAATTCGGGCAAGCACTTTATGGCGTCCAGAGGCTCGTTACATTTAACGGTGTCCTCTATCTCTATAGCTTTATATGTTCTTATTTGAGGGGTATGGGCTGGAGCTGACGTGGTGCTGACTGCCGCTACTCGCCCGGCCAATTCCTCAATTTGATTCCTAAGGGCTTGCTCCCTCAGCCGGCTTTGGGCGGTCTGTTCTGCAAGGGCATTGCTAACGACGGCCTGTATAACAGCTCGGAGCTGCTCGGGATCCATTTCTGTAGAGGGGGCTGGGGGCCTGAGTATTGGGGTTGAGGCGTGGAGCTGTCCCTCACTCTCGGACTCTGAGTCGCTTGAGTATTGTTTATTGTTTCTATATTCGAAAAACGGATTACCATTGGGCAGCCGGATCTAGTCGCAGAGAGACTCGCGCGCATAAGCCAAAGCGCTGCACAACAAAGACAAAGTCGAAAGACTTTGGGGTCGAATTTCTTTTTGATACGCGGGACAATAAAAACACCAACAATGTCTGCAGGGTGACAGAATGTGCGGCCGCTGCACAAAATTATATTTAGTATACAGTGAAAAAAAACGAAAAAAGACCTCTGAGATGGCCGGCGAAATAGCGATGCGCCGTTACACAGAAAGAAAGATTATGGGGCATAATTTTAACTAATAAATGTATTATGTTGTTAAAAAATTTCGCATTGAAAATTATAGCTTTTGTATTTTGTTTGTTTAAGATAACTAACCTAATAACTGTTAAATTATAAATTAGAAATTTATAAATACTGAGATTTTCCAAAAAAAAACTCACTACACACTTGTTATTAATACATTTTAAATTCTTTCGCTTTGTTGCTGCAGGGGACAGAATTCAATACTTGTCCTCCCTTTGCAGTCACATAAATTTTTTTGAAGACATAAAAGTTTTGGCCGAAGGGTCCACTTACATGCTTGGTGAATTCGTTTTTTCCAAAAATTTGTTTGATTTATCCTGTGGGTTCTAGTAACCACTTATTTGAGCGCCAATTAGTTATTATAGGTTTGTTGCAGTTAGTCCCTCGCTGCAGTCCCATTGTTGGTCGCCGGTTTGGTCGATTTACGTTGGTATGAGGATGGTGGTTCTGCGTAACTCTTGTAGGTAGGTTGACGGTCGTCCGGTTCACGTTGATACGGGGATGATGATTCCTTGTATCTCCTGTAGGTAGGTGGCCGGTTGGCCGACGGTCAGCTTTCGTCCACTGAAGAGTTATGACGATTACGCTGGAAGGGTAACTGCCCTCCGTTCACTACTGGCCTAGAGACTCAGTTATTGTTAAAATAATAAATTGGTTAACAGCGGTTGCCGGAGTTTGGTTTACGAGCGATGTGCTCTTTATTGGATTCAAATCAAAACGAAAACTAAGGGATTGACTTAAAGCTAACAGAGGCTCGCAGCGGCCACGCAAATATGCAGTGTTTGCCGTCTGCGCACGAGCATCCGGCTCATTGCATGGTCGGCAATTTGGCCGGAGCGAAGTTGTTTACGTAAACTGTGGTCAACGACTTTAGTTCGGCTGGCCACAGTTAACTTGTATGTATACGCGGCTAGCGGCTCTTCTTAGGCAAATGCTAACGGAGAATGATACACTAACCGATAACTAAGGGAAATGAATGTATAAGCAAACATCATGAAAATAGAGGGAAAATTGTAAAAAAAAAATTAAAAGCGCTCGAAAATTTTCAGACAACATTTTTGAGAACTACGCTTTCCACAATTTGCACTTTTTTCCAGCTTTTTTATTTATACCCTAAATTGGTGCGCAATACGACGAAAATTGGGGGAATTAAGTTTGCACTATTTGGGTCGGCGACGATTATTTTATTTGCGTATTATTGGCCAAGCGATTCACGTATAATTTGAAATATATTATGTTTATTGCAGAATTTTGATTTTTATTTCTTGTTTAGAATGCTCACTATCTACCGATTTTTACACGAATGCAAAAAGTTGAAAGATGGGCCAAAAACACAATTAACAAAACGCCACAGATTAACTTTCAACTTTTAGCACTCTATACCTGGTTGGCCGACTCGACAATCGAAACTTCCTTTTTTTAATTTACGTCCCAGCGGCAGCAGCAAATTAAACAATTAAAGTTGCAGTGGCGGAAGAAACGTCTTGGGCAACAACCAAAGGAACGGCAGAAAAGTTCCAACGACGGAATTTATTTCGGAAGAATAAACTTGTTAATTTTTTAGTCAAGCCGACAAGAATAATTTGCTTGTGTGTGTTTGTTGGTAATTGTTCTAGCTTTTCACAGAAAATATTTGTAAACAAATCGCGTACTCTACTGCGATCACGTCGGGGTCACCATGAAAATTTAATAGTAGTTTGTATTAACGAACGCGAAACTTGTGTGACTGCAGAAGTATTCGGATGATTTATTTGCGATTATATCTTGTTGTTAGCGAAAATGCGACGACGAAAGGGAGTGGTTCCGATGAAGTTTAAATGATCACTAAATTTAATGTTCCAATAATTTCTCTTAGAACCTAACTTATGCTAAGGTGGCGAGAGACGTAGCTCTTTATTGCGAACGTACGAAAGCTTTATTGGCTCCCACTCTCGCCCTACACCTAGTGACTTCAATTTAATTAAACGCGCCAAGTGCGCAAACACGTTCTTTTCTAAGTCCGTTTGCGAATATTTAACGAGACTTCAGTCATCGCTCGTTAATACCCTTACAGAGGGTATTATAATTTCATTTAGAAGTTTGCTAGGTAGTGTTATAACCATTTCCGACCCTATAAATTATATATATTCGTGATGAACATCACTAGTTTCTACGCAAAATATTTTCACAATTTTAAAGCTTTCTGCATGAAACTTTCACAAAAGTTGTCTTATAATATCAGTCAGAAGTTTGCAACGCAGTAAAGGAGACATCTCCGACCGTATAAAGTATATATGATATATTCTTGATCAGCATCACTAGGAGAGTCGAACTAGCCATGTCCGTCTGTCCGTCCGTCTGTCCGTCCGTCTGCCCGTCTGTCCGTCCGTCTGTCCGTCCATCTGTCCGTCCGTTTCTATGCAAACTAGTCTCTCAGTTTTAAAGCTATCTGCATGAAACTTTCCCAAAAGTTGTCTTTCTATTGCAGGTAGTATATAAGTCGGAACGAGCCGGATCGGACGACTATAGCATATAGCCCCCATAGGAACAATCGGAAAAATAAATAAAACAAAATTATAACATTGGTGTTTTTAATTTTTTTTAGTTTTTGGAAATATAGTAATGGTTAAGCATTTCAGAATTACCGTTTAAATTTAATTAAAATCGGACGACTGTAACATAAAGCTCCCATAGAAACAATAAAAATATTAATTTTTTTTTTTAATTTAACTTTGTTATTTTGTAATTTTGTTTTAGAAATTCTTTTTGATTAATTAATAATTTGACAGTTCAGAATTACGCTTTTAATTTTATTAAGATCGGAAAAAGATATCATACAGCTGCCATAAAATTAAGCTGCAAATCATCATAGCTTGAATGCTGTTAAACATAAACGCAAGTAAATAATAATTTTAATGTTTTCAAGAATATTTAGTTTTTGCAATAGCTGCAAGGGTATATGAACTTCGGCTTGCCCAAGTTTGCTTCCTTTCTTGTTTTGTTTGTTTAACAATTTTAATTTTTTTATACCCTCGCAGAGGGTATTATACTTTAAGTCAGAAGTTTGCAACGCAGTGAAGGAGACATCTCCGACCCTATAAAGTATATATATTCTTGATCACTGGGAGAGTCGCTCTAGCCATGTCCGTCTGTCCGTCCGTCTGTCAGTCTGTCCGTCCGTTTCTATGCAAACTAGTCTCTCAGTTTAAAAACTATCTGCATGTAACTTTTCCAAATATTGTCTTTCTATTGCAGGTAGTATAACGAAACGGATCGGACGACTATATCATATAGCTCCCATGGGAACAATCGGAAAAATAAATAAAAAAATTATAACTTTGCTGTTTTTCAATTTTTTTTTAGTTCTTCGACATATAGTAATAGTTAAATATTTCAGAAATACGGTTTAAATTTCATTAAAATCGGATGACTATATCATATAGCTCCCATGGAAATAATAAAAATATATAAAAAATTTTTATTTTTAATGAACATTTTTAAAATGGGAAAACGATATCATATAGCTGCCACAGGAACTGTCGAATAATTAAGCTGTTTATCATCATAGCTTCAATGTTTTTAAACATATACGCAAATAAATCATAGTTTTAATGTTTTCAAGAATATTTAGTTTTTGCAATAGCTGCAAGGGTTTATGAACTTCGGCTTGTCGAAGTTCGCTTCCTTTCTTGTTTGTAAATATTTTGGAAATAGTATTAGATTAATAAATCAGAATTAAGCTTTTAATTTAATTCAAATTCAAAAAGTTATCGTTGGTTCAATGTTTTTAGTTTTTTAAAAAAAATTGAATTTTTGCAAAAGCTGCAAGGATATAAAAGCTTTGGCTTGCCGAAGTTTGCTTCGTTTCTTGATTTTAAAATCTTTAACGAACATTTTACAATTGTTTCGATTTACTATCGAAATCGTGTCCGCTGGGACGGTTAACTTTTAACTCAAAGTAGTAATAATTTAAAAGATATTTGTGATATTAATAAAATAATTTTCGAGTGCTAGAGATTTAAAAGACAATAACGGGAAAAGCCTTTCAACTAGCCTAGTAAGAAAAATTCAAGAAAATAGAATCTCTATTCCCTAATTTGTCTAGATTAGAGAAATAATATTAAGAATTAATAAGTACTCGGCCGCTATACAGGCCCATGAATGTCCCTGCAAATCAACCCGGATGTTCAGCCAATCAAAATAGTACCACGTCGCATACCTTTTCCATTAAGCACATGGTAGAAAAGGAAATTGACAAATCCAAACCCAGAATACCACAATGAGAGCTCTCGTCGATGGAAATTAAAAGGGGTAAGTGAGTTGTGTTCGACTTACTGTCAAGCAAACTTTTTATATATATATATTTACACATATGCGTATATACCTAGATCTTTGTGCAATTTAAACATTTAGATATATATATATATAGTCTTCATACATTAGATTTAACGTCCTGTAAGATTCATATTATTATTTTTATAAATTAGCCCAAAATATTATTCTTAAATATATATATTCATTCTTAATGTTTATGTGCACCTTTTTAAATAAAAATCTTTTTAATAAATTGTAATATGAAGCAGAACTCAATAATGTCTTGGTAAACGTTTATAAAAGGGGGAGCTGGCGCAAATGGAAAAACTCGGGTCAAGAACAATGACATAACTTTCGACTGACGACATTGACACTAGGGGATCGCATTGCAGTGGCCGGCGGCGATCCATCGGCATACGGGACGTATGAAGGGGCAGGGTAAAACAGCCACACGCTGCCGATCGAAATTCGGTCAAGCGCTCGAACTAGCTACTTGAGAAGCTTGTGGGCAGCGACGACAAATGACAAAACGAACTGAACGATCTCTATATTTTTTCTAAGGCACGATAAATTTATTCTCGTAATGTAGGGGAGGGAGTGGTTTCCAAAGAACCCACCCCATCTGGCAAGCTTAGCCGGCACCCAGCGTGCCTACTCAGGACGCAACTCCCTCGGCCCAAGTCCTGTGGACTGGGCACTAATACACCGACGTAACAGAATTGGCGCCCAACGAAGGATTCTTCGCATCCTTAGAGCTAGGACTTTTAACATCTGAAGATTTTTTGTTTTACGTATTAAAAGGTTACGATTTCAAAAATCGGAATACCGGATGTAGGGCATATCTGAAAAATTACTTGCCAGACATAATTTTCAATTTATCGGAACAAAGATCAAAAATAGTTTGTGTCCCCACCTAAAATTCCTCTTCGCAGGTATATTTAATTTAAATTTTTCTTGCACATATAAAGTCCCCAAATTCAGCGACAGTCTGAATTGAGAGGCCTCGCAATCGGAACCTTGTCTCAGAGTAGCCGTCCCACTTTATGACTCTTTTCAATATCTAGTATAATCATTTGTCTTTGTTTTATTAATAGAACAATTTAAACCGTTTTAATTGAAAATTTTATAGTCCTTATATAATAGTATCAAATCACGTGCAAGACCGACATAGCATTTTTAGGGAACCAACTTAATTGTTTGGGTTTTCTCTGGCCGACGCTATCCGCTTGAACCTGGCAAGGACCAGGTCGCTCGAGAGGTTCGAGTCCAGAGGAAACCGATTGACCAAGAGGAGGGAGGGGCCGAACAGACCAGATCCGTACAAACCGACGCTATCCGTTTGGACCAGGCAAGAACCAGGTCCCTCGAGTGGTTCGAGTCTGTACGGATTCCACCAATACAAGGGCGGGAGGACTAAATCTATTTCTCTGGCCGACGTTATCCGCTTGTACTAGGCATGAACCAGGTCGCTCAAGAGGTTCGAGTCCAGAGAGAGAGAGGAAACAGGGAGGCAATTTCTTTCGTCTGTCTGAAATAAAGCTCTAGTCGTCTGTCTGTGAGCGAGTCTACCTGTTTCCGACGACTGGGAGGGAGAGGGTTTCGGACAGTTCCTTCTACGGGGAATCAGCACTCCGGTGGAGGCTGTAGTCCTGGGAAGAGGTCAGAAGGACATGAATGGAACTGGTGTCTCCGGTGGAGACCAGTTGAATCCTATCATAAAATTCACTTATTTAGGGACCTTTTTAATAACTTCTTGGGGGCTTAATTTCGGACGGTTTCTTGACCCATAAACAACTTCCAATGCCAGCGAACCCGATTTAAAAATTTCTGTATTCTCTTCATAATACAATTGTCAAATAAAACTGCTGTTGTATGCAAAAACAATCAAGCAGCGAAAAAAAGTGAACGAAAACACATTTGTCCAGTTTTTTTGAGTCGCGACTTGGCTAAAGTGTCTTTGTCGTCGTCATTCAAGTTGGTAATTTGAAGATTTACCTCAATTATTTTTAATTTTTATATTTTTCTGATTTAACAAAAAAAAAAGGTGTGGCAGGCGTATGCCACTATCAAGGTTGGTTATTGTTTATTTATTATTTAATTACTTCGGCACGAGCCAAAACCTTGAAATAAGAAGATAGGTTAGTAAATGGCAGGGAAGAGGAAAAAGGTAACGTTGACAATACCGCCTACTAGGACTGCAAGGGCTTCAACCTTAGCCGCAAGACAGGCCTGGAGAGCCAGACAAACCGTGACAACTAGCGATCAACAGGCACAGGAACAGTCGGTCAGGTTTGGCAGTAAGCTAGATAATTTAGGAAGCCTGGCAGATTACCACAGTTCCACCATGGAGGAGACGACAGGAGCTGTATGGGGTGAAAACTACTACTTAGGACCGCCACAAGGAAGGTCCAGCGTGCTACCTAATACAGGAGCACGGTCACGACAGTCGGAGTCAGAAAGCAGGCTGGAGCGAATGATGTCTGCGTTGATCATGCAAGGCAACGAGTTAAGGGCTACAGTCGCAACCCAGATTACGGAATTAAACGCCCAGATAATTAATCTGCAAACAAAAGTGGCAGAAATGAGTGAATCACAATCAGGTAATTCACAAACAACCGGAGACACGTCTGCACAAAGCAGCACTTCTCGGCCGGCACCGTCGAGCCGCGGTGAGCGTCAACTTAACACCGAAACAGGAGTTTCGGGGTCAGCACCGCCGCCAGAACTTAATTCCATGGACCAACATAATCAGAATGACTCTGGCCGAAACTGCAACAGTGCATGGGAGATATCGGGAGCTGAGCACCGACCAACAGAGAACCGGAACGTTAGATTGGACAAGTGGAATCTTAAATTTGATGGGACCAGCCGAGGGATGTCAATAGAAAGTTTTCTCTTCCGAGTAGATCGCATGAAAGCACTGTATGTGTATACAGATGAACAGGTATTCCGAGAATTTCACTGTTTACTCACTGGCTCCGCCAGCAAATGGTATTGGCAAATGCTTGAAGACAAAGCGGACGACCATTATTTTGGGTACCACTCGTTAACCCGAGCGATGACCAGAGCCTTTTCGACTTCGGAGAGCGACTATGTCACCATAAAAGAGTTAATGGAACGACGGCAGGGATATAACGAGAGTTTGGAGGATTGTATTTCTGCGATGCACAATCTACAGTTTAAACTAAGAAATAAGATTCCAGAATCCAACCTGGTGGAGATATTAAAGGAGAACCTTAATTCGCAGATGGGAGCCTTTTTGTTGGCGTCAAGCATATCGACATTAGCCGAGCTTAAGAGGAAAGGAATACGGGTCGAAAAATGGTTGAAGGACAAGAGGTCGCGCCCGCGGCACGTTAACGAAATCATAAATGAATCGGAAGAAGGATATGAAGCCGATGACTACCAGGTGGAGGCTTTTCAGAACAACCGGCCACCGAAGGGAGCTGGAATGGTAAAGCCAGCAAAAGGAAATCCATTTCGTCAAAACTTGGACAAGAAAACCTTGGAGTCAATGGGAACGGAACCCGGAGGGGAATGCACGTCCCCGTTTCATACATACCTTTGCTACACGTGCAATAAGCCGGCGGACTTTTATCGACACCGTAAGAGTGTAGACGGAACAGGGTGCCAAGCCCGGTTCCATGCAACGCAGTGTCATTATTGTGGTAAAAACGACTCTTATCACTCTACTCACTCTTCTTTTTTACGGAAAAGTCTGATCGGAGAGCCGGGGAAGACCGGTCAGAAAAACGACACCCCGAGACAATAAAAGAGGCGACCTCAAGCCCCGCACAGATATCGTCTCATAAGACATGGTATCAGCGTAAGGCAGAGTACGAGGAGGCTCGCGCCCGTATCTTTAATACGGCACAAGAGGAAGAAGACGAAAGGAGTAACCGGAACAATAAGAAACTTCGACACCTGCACCAGACCCTGGAGACTGCACGGGAACTTAAAAGAAAATTAGTTGCGTCTATCATCAGCCTGAAAAATGACAACCGTCTTTTTGCCAAGACAAAAGTAGACGGCGAAGAAATTGTAGCCTTATTGGATACAGGGGCAAGTGCCAACTGCATTGGCAAAGGAGCGGAGCTGTTTTTACAACGGAGGCAGCATAAGATGCAAAGATTAACCAGACAAAACGTACAAACGGCCAGTGGGGGAAAACTCAAGTTACAGGCATGATCACTCTGCCGGTAGAATGGGAAGGCGAAACAAAAGAATTGGAATTTTTAATAGTGCCCGCCCTACAACAACACTTTTATTTCGGAATAGAATTTTGGGAGGAATTTAAGTTGCCTTTGCCGGGGAAACGCCTATTAGAGGTTGCGGAGTTAGATACAGTAGTGCCCGAAGAAGAGAATCCCGAACGCCCCGAAACTGCATACACCCCACACAAACAACTTACCGAACAACAGGAAAGCACCCTTAAAAAGGTAGTCAACACCTTCCCATCCTGTACGGATTTGGGCTTAGGGAAAACCGAGTTAGAAGAACATGTCATAGAGGTTACCCAGGAGAATTTACCTATCAAGCAGAGGCATTATCCCATCTCTCCAGCAAAACAGAAACTGGTATTTGCCGAACTCGACCGAATGATAAAATTAGGGGTAATAGAGGAAAGTAACAGTAGTTGGAGTTCTCCTGTGACCCTAGTACAAAAGGGCCCCAAAAATCGCCTTTGCCTAGACGCCCGCAAAGTTAATGCCCGGATATCTCAGTCGGTAGAGCATGAAACTCCTAAATCCCAGGGTATGGGTCGAGGCCACACGTTAGGGCAATAACGGACTAATTACAATCGCTCCTCGTAGTTTTTTTTTGCGAGTGCATTCCATGCTGAATCAGCATCGACGACCCTCGAGCGTGTTACGGGAGCGGGGTAAGAAATAAAACCAGAAAGAAATAGATACCGTAACCAGAGACAGAAGACACTGTGAACTGCAGGTGGCGAAACACCGAAGTTGGTCAATACAGTAACCAGCAACGAATTGGTCAGAGTAAGCAATTCATACGAACATACAACCGACAATAGGTGTATGCAGCAATTAATATGAAACCTAGCAGAACCCAGAAGTGGGACAGTAAGCCCGAAAAAGGGGAAATTCTGTACCTAAGTGGGAACACTTAGATGACCCGGAAGCAAAACCACCGGTATAAAAGAGCCCCACCTCAGGTTCAAAGGCAGAGTAAAAAAGATCATTGCGAATCGAGCAGTCGGAGTCCAAGATAAGTGCGAATCAGACAAGAAACGACCGCGGAACCGCGTTAGGTTCACTACTGGCAAAAACAGTAATCGCGGAGGACTTATCCGAGTGATCGAATTTAGAACCCGATAGAAATATAACTTATATATCATGGGATCTACAACCTCGAAAGCATCCGACAACACGGCAAACGTGGTGAACAACGTTGAAATTGTAGACCACAAGGAGGACATAACCAAAGTCTACAATGTTTTGTGCCTCATTACTGGACTCTTGATCTTTATGTTGATTCTGAGCTTCCTCCGGATCTACAAGCGATCTGTACAGAGACGTCGGGACCACGGACACGAGCTGGAGAAAATCATGGCTGTCGCCGCCAATTGGCCAGAAAGGAGCCAGCACTAATATATCAGCCCGTGCAAAGATAAAAAAACTACATCATTATTATTATTATTTCAATTTTCGACAAAACAATAAACAATACCCATTCATGATAAACCAGCAATTAAATACAAGCAAAAGACCAAAGTTTTGATTTGTAATTGGAACCACCAGAGGAAACCTCAGCTAGAAGTGCTACCGTCAACCGTCGCGAGTGCCGTTTTCACTCTTCTCTTACTTGCAATTCGTAGCGCCGTAAGGCGAATAACTTTTTTTCTGTTTGTGAAATAAGACCAACATCGCGCAATTGCCCAAGAAATGACAATTAACATAATTTTTTTATATATAAATTAATCCAACACCTTATTAATAATGCTAAGAGAATTGCACTAATATAAATATATTTATGCATATGTGTATAATTAATTTTCCAAACCCAGAATACCACAATGAGAGCTCTCGTCGATGGAAATAAAAAGGGGTAAGTGAGTTGTGTTCGACTTACTGTCAAGCAAACTTTTTATATATATATATTTACACATATGCGTATATACCTAGATCTTTGTGCAATTTAAACATTTAGATATATATATATATATAGTCTTCATACATTAGATTTAACGTCCTGTAAGATTCATATTATTATTTTTATAAATTAGCCCAAAAATATTATTCTTAAATATATATATTCATTCTTAATGTTTCATTTTTATACGTTAATACAAATATTACATACACTATATACAGAATATTTCTCAATTTAATTAATTTGGCACCCCAATTTACTCTTATATTTGTCAATTAAATGTGCACCTTTTTAAATAAAAATCTTTTTAATAAATTGTAATATGAAGCTGAACTCAATAATGTCTTGGTAAACGTTTATAAAAGGGGGAGCTGGCGCAAATGGAAAAACTCGGGTTAAGAAAAATGACATAACTTTCGACTGACAACATTGACACTAGGGGATCGCATTGCAATGGCCGGCGGCGATCCATCGGCATACGGGACGTATGAAGGGGCAGGGTAAAACAGCCACACGCTGCCGATCGAAATTCGGTCAAGCGCTCGAACTAGCTACTTGAGAAGCTTGTGGGCAGCGACGACAAATGACAAAACGAACTGAACGATCTCTATATTTTTCCTAAGGCACGATAAATTTATTCTCGTTATGTAGGGGAGGGAGTGGTTTCCAAAGAACCCAGCCCATCTGGCGAGCTTAGCCGGCAACCAGCGTGCCTACTCAGGACGCAACTCCCTCGGCCCAAGTCCTATGGACTGGGCACTAATACACCGACGTAACAGAATTGGCGCCCAACGAAGGATTCTTCCTTGCAATTTCGCAAGCGGGTTCGGCCACGCAGACAGGCATGGATCGCTATATTAATATTTCCAAGCGCAAGCTAACCCCCCCAAAAAAATCTGACGGCAATATGCCCAAAATAAACCGTACCAACAAAGGCACTGAAAATCTCGGGCCATTAAATGAAAATAGATTTTCCATTCTGGCGGAGCCTGAAACAGAGTACGAAGAATTAGCCCCAAAGAAACTAAAGCCCCCACCTATCTTTATTCGGGAGAAGATCTCTAACGTCCTAGTAAATAAAATAGTTGAGCTTGTCGGGAAGGATAACTTTCATGTTATTCCGCTTATGAAAGGGAACATAAGCGAAACCAAACTTCAAACCAAAACCGAAGATGATTTCCGAGTAGTGTCGAGGTACCTAAACAATGCCAAAAAGAATTACTACACGTACCAGCTGAAAAGTTGCAAGGGCTTACAAGTTGTCCTCAAGGGAATAGAACCCGATGTGACCCCCTCTGAAATTATAGAGGCTTTAAAGAAAACGGTTTTTGCGCCAAAAATGTTATAAACATTATGAACAAAAACAAGAAGCCGCAACCCCTTTTCAAGGTCGAGCTGGAGCCAGACAGCAGAACTTTGAAAAAAAACGCAGTACACCCGATCTACAAGTTGCAGTACCTTCTGCACCGTAGGATCACAGTTGAAGAGCCGCACAAACGGAACGGGCCAGTGCAATGTACAAACTGCCAGGAATACGGACACACCAGGGCTTACTGCACCCTCAGGTCCGTTTGTGTAGCTTGTGGTAACTGCCACGGCTCCGAACCCTGCCCTGCCAACAAGGGAGACTCTCTCACTAGAAAGTGTGTAAACTGCCAAGGAAACCACACAGCAAACTACAGAGGCTGTCCAGTCTACAAGGAGATGAAAAGTCGGATGCAAAGAGCGACAACGGCACGCCAGAACATTTACATGAAATCACAAACGACACCCGAAGTTTTCTTCGCAAAAGCAGCCAGGTCATCATTTGGCCCTTCAATTACCACCAACAGCATTTCCTACGCCAGTGCTCTAAGATCAGGCACAGCTCACATAGAGCCGAAAACCGATAACATACAGCAGGCCATGGGACAGCCACAAAGTAACATGGAAACTATGATGATAACTTTGCAACAAAATATGATGGAATTTATGTCCTTCATGAAAACCACCATGCAAACTCTAATGCAAAACCAAAATATCTTGTTACAAATGCTTGCAGCTCAGCAGTCCAAATAAATTATGCCTAGCCTCCGAATAACTCTGTGGAACGCCAATGGTGTTTCACGGCATATACCTGAAATAACTAAATTTCTGTACGAAAATCACATCGACGTTATGTTGCTGGCAGAAACGCATCTCACCAGCAAATATAACCTTCAAATACGAGGATACACGTTCTACGGCACCGATCATCCAGATGGTAAAGCACATGGCGGAGCCGGCATCTTAATAAGAGAGCGTATCAAACACCACTTTTACCAACGGTTTGCAAAAAATTATCTGCAAGCTACATCGATAAAATTACAGTTGGGCACCAGCAACCTTGCCATTGCCGCTGTCTACTGCCCACCCCGCTTTACAGTCTCAGAAGACCAATTCATGGACTTCTACAATTCACTTGGAGAGCGATTCATAGCAGCAGGTGATTACAACGCCAAGCACACACACTGGGGATCCCGCCTTGTTACCCCCAAAGGAAGGCAACTATATAATGCACTCATCAAAACATGCAACAAACTGGACTACGTTTCACCAGGCAGTCCTACATACTGGCCAACAGATCCTAGAAAACTACCTGATTTAATTGATTTTGCTGTGACAAAAAATATTTCCCGCAATCTAATATCTGCAAAATCGCTTTTGGATCTATCATCGGACCACTCACCAGTGCTAATAACTCTTCTTCAAAGCCCGGAATTAATCGAGCACCCTTGCAGGCTGACGTCGCATCGAACCAACTGGCTGAAGTTCAAAAAGTACGTAAGTTCCCACATCGAACTAACTCCACAGCTCAACTTCAAGGAGGACATCGACTGCTATGCCAATGCACTGGAGTCTGTACTCGTCGCAGCAGCCAAAGTCTCTACACCGCAAGGGAGGGATGGGCACACACACCAACACAAAACTAACCTTGAAATCGAAAAGCTTGTTTTGGAGAAAAGACGTTTGAGGCGTGCTTGGCAAACCAGCAGATCGCCATCCTCAAAGCATAGTCTTAAGGAAGTTGGTCGCAGACTTACCAGGGCTCTAAGGCACGAAGAAGAAAAAGCACAACGCCAGTACATTGAGAAACTTTCACCCACCAGCACCAAGCATCCCCTGTGGAGGGCCCACCCAAATCTAAATGCGCCGGCCGAAACAGTAATTCCCGTAAGAGACTCTTCAGGCAGCTGGGCCAGAAGCGACAAAGACAGAGCCTGTACATTTGCTTTACACCTTCGAAATGTTTTTCAGCCAAACCCTGCAAATAATTCATTCACACTACCGTCGCCGCCAATTCGAGGTGGAACTGAGACGGCGCCAATTCTGTTCCAAACAAACGAAGTTGCAAAAGTCATCAGCGAGCGATTAAAAACAAAAAAGGCCCCAGGTGGTGATCTAATAACTCCTAAGATGCTAATTGAACTCCCAAACTGTGCAGTTGAGGTAATTTGTAAACTATCTAACGGGATTACACGACTTGGCTACTTCCCAAAAAAATGGAAAAAGTCGGTAATCATAATGATCCCAAAGCCAGGAAAAGATCACACAATACCTGCCTCATATAGACCGATAAGTTTACTCTCGTGTCTGTCAAAACTGTTCGAAAAATGCCTTTTGACACGCATAATCCCATATCTGGAAGAGCACAACATTATTCCGGCGCATCAATTTGGCTTTCGAGAAAGCCATGGAACAATAGAGCAAGTTAACAGATTAACAACAGAAATACGAACAGCATTCGAGTCTCGGGAGTACTGCAGTGCGGTATTCCTTGACGTTGCGCAGGCTTTCGACCGAGTCTGGCTCGATGGCCTTATGCATAAAATCAGAACGTTACTACCGGAAAACACTCACAGGATACTTGAATCGTACCTTTACAACAGAGCCTTCGCCGTGAGATGCAACACTACAATATCCGACGATTACACGATAGAGGCTGGAGTTCCTCAAGGTAGCGCCCTTGGTCCAACTCTATTTCTCCTTTACACCGCAGATATTCCCACGAACGAGCGGCTAACTACTCCTACATTCGCAGACGATACCGCGATCTTAAGTCGGTCCAAATGCCCAATTCAGGCAACAGCACAACTAGCTGATCATCTCGTTGTAGTGGAGAGGTGGTTATCAGACTGGCGTATAAAAATAAATGCGCAAAAGTGTAAACACATAACGTTTACTCTTAACAGACAAACGTGTCCCCCGCTAACTCTGAATAACACGCCACTTCCACAAGCTGACGATGTAACGTACCTTGGCGTCCACCTTGACAGAAGACTTACATGGCGGAGACATATCGAAGCTAAGAAAATTCATCTAAAACTAAAATCCAATAACCTCCATTGGCTCATAAACGCTCGCTCCCCCCTCTGCCTGGACTTCAAGGTTCTGCTCTACAATTCAACGCTTAAGCCAGTCTGGACTTACGGCTCCCAATTGTGGGGAAACGCGAGCAGCAGTAACATCGACATTATCCAGCGAGCACAATCAAAAATCCTGAGAACTATCACTGGGGCACCTTGGTGTGTTCGGAACGACAACATCCACAGAGATCTGGGCATTCTACCCGTAAAAGATGAAATTTCAAAACAAAAGGCGTCCTACCACACCAAGCTAACTTCTCATCCAAACCAGCTCGCCAGGGGCCTAGCCAGGGTTTCCAACCGGACACGATTGCAACGAAATGA
This sequence comes from Drosophila elegans, assembly GCF_018152505.1. NCBI lineage: Eukaryota > Metazoa > Arthropoda > Insecta > Diptera > Drosophilidae > Drosophila > Drosophila elegans. The sequence continues at coordinate 26,488,403 of NW_024545578.1, read as the reverse complement.
CCTTCCAGCTCAGCAATAGTTATTAGAGCCCTTACATCCCGCGTCAGTCAACTTGACTGTCAGATATAGCTTTTTAATTTAAGATTTTATATACTTATTGTTAGTCTCAATTCAGAGAAGATTCAATAAATAAAATGCATAAGTAAAAAAAAAAAAAAAAAAAATATTTTTCTGATTTAACAAAAAAAAAAGTGTGGCAGGCGTGTGCCACTATCCAGGTTGGTTATTGTTTATTTATTATTTAATTACTTCGGCACGAGCCAAAACCTTGAAATAAGAAGATAGGTCAGTAAATGGCAGGGAAGAGGAAAAAGGTAACGTTGACAATACCGCCTACTAGGACTGCAAGGGCTTCAACCTTAGCCGCAAGACAGGCCTGGAGAGCCAGACAAACCGTGACAACTAGCGATCAACAGGCACAGGAACAGTCGGTCAGCTTTGGCAGCAAGCTAGATAATTTAGGAAGCCTGGCAGATTACCACAGTTCCACCATGGAGGAGTCGACAGGAGCTGTAGGGGGTGAAAACTACTACTTAGGACCACCACAAGGAAGGTCCAGCGTGCTACCCAATACAGGAGCACGGTCACGACAGTCGGAGTCAGAAAGCAGGCTGGAGCGAATGATGTCTGCGTTGATCATGCAAGGCAACGAGTTAAGGGCTACAGTCGCAACCCAGATTACGGAATTAAACACCCAGATAATTAATCTGCAAACAAAAGTGGCAGAAATGAGTGAATCACAATCAGGTAATTTACAAACAACCAGAGACACGCCTGCACAAAGCAGCACTTCTCGGCCGGCACCGTCGAGCCGCGGTGAGCGTCAACTTAACGCCGAAACAGGAGTTTCGGGGTCAGCACCGCCGCCAGAACTTAATTCCATGGACCAACATAATCAGAATGACTCTGGCAGACGAAACTGCAACAGTGCATGGGAGATATCGGGAGCTGAGCACCGACCAACAGAGAACCGGAACGTTAGATTGGACAAGTGGAATCTTAAATTTGATGGGACCAGCCGAGGGATGTCAATAGAAAGTTTTCTCTTCCGAGTAGATCGCATGAAAGCACTGTATGGGTATACAGATGAACAGGTATTCCGAGAATTTCACTGTTTACTCACTGGCTCCGCCAGCAAATGGTATTGGCAAATGCTTGAAGACAAAGCGGACGACCATTATTTTGGGTACCACTCATTAACCCGAGCGATGACCAGAGCCTTTTCGACATCGGAGAACGACTATGTCACCATAAAAGAGTTAATGGAGCGACGGCAGGGATATAACGAGAGTTTGGAGGATTATATTTCTGCGATGCACAATCTGCAGTTTAAACTAAGAAATAAGATTCCAGAATCCAACCTGGTGGAGATATTGAAGGAGAACCTTAATTCGCAGATGGGAGCCTTTTTGTTGGCGTCAAGCATATCGACATTAGCCGAGTTTAAGAGGGAAGGAATACGGGTCGAAAAATGGTCGAAGGACAAGAGGTCGCGCCCGCGGCACGTTAACGAAATCATAAATGAATCGGAAGAAGGATATGAAGCCGATGACTACCAGGTGGAGGCTTTTCAGAACAACCGGCCACCGAAGGGAGCTGAAATGGTAAAGCCAGCAAAAGGAAATCCATTTCGTCAAAACTTGGACAAGAAAACCTTGGAGTCAATGGGAACGGAACCCGGAGGGGAATGCACGTCCCCGTTTCATACATACCTTTGCTACACGTGCAATAAGCCGGCGGACTTTTATCGACACCGTAAGAGTGTAGACGGAACAGGGTGCCAAGCCCGGTTCCATGCAACGCAGTGTCATTATTGTGGTAAAAACGACTCTTATCACTCTACTCACTCTTCTTTTTTACGGAAAAGTCTGATCGGAGAGCCGGGGAAGACCGGTCAGAAAAACGACACCCCGAGACAATAAAAGAGGCGACCTCAAGCCCCGCACAGATATCGTCTCATAAGACATGGTATCAGCGTAAGGCAGAGTACGAGGAGGCTCGCGCCCGTATCTTTAATACGGCACAAGAGGAAGAAGACGAAAGGAGTAACCGGAACAATAAGAAACTTCGACACCTGCACCAGACCCTGGAGACTGCACGGGAACTTAAAAGAAAATTAGTTGCGTCTATCATCAGCCTGAAAAATGACAACCGTCTTTTTGCCAAGACAAAAGTAGACGGCGAAGAAATTGTAGCCTTATTGGATACAGGGGCAAGTGCCAACTGCATTGGCAAAGGAGCGGAGCTGTTTTTACAACGGAGGCAGCATAAGATGCAAAGATTAACCAGACAAAACGTACAAACGGCCAGTGGGGGAAAACTCAAGTTACAGGCATGATCACTCTGCCGGTAGAATGGGAAGGCGAAACAAAAGAATTGGAATTTTTAATAGTGCCCGCCCTACAACAACACTTTTATTTCGGAATAGAATTTTGGGAGGAATTTAAGTTGCCTTTGCCGGGGAAACGCCTATTAGAGGTTGCGGAGTTAGATACAGTAGTGCCCGAAGAAGAGAATCCCGAACGCCCCGAAACTGCATACACCCCACACAAACAACTTACCGAACAACAGGAAAGCACCCTTAAAAAGGTAGTCAACACCTTCCCATCCTGTACGGATTTGGGCTTAGGGAAAACCGAGTTAGAAGAACATGTCATAGAGGTTACCCAGGAGAATTTACCTATCAAGCAGAGGCATTATCCCATCTCTCCAGCAAAACAGAAACTGGTATTTGCCGAACTCGACCGAATGATAAAATTAGGGGTAATAGAGGAAAGTAACAGTAGTTGGAGTTCTCCTGTGACCCTAGTACAAAAGGGCCCCAAAAATCGCCTTTGCCTAGACGCCCGCAAAGTTAATGCCCGGATATCTCAGTCGGTAGAGCATGAAACTCCTAAATCCCAGGGTATGGGTCGAGGCCACACGTTAGGGCAATAACGGACTAATTACAATCGCTCCTCGTAGTTTTTTTTGCGAGTGCATTCCATGCTGAATCAGCATCGACGACCCTCGAGCGTGTTACGGGAGCGGGGTAAGAAATAAAACCAGAAAGAAATAGATACCGTAACCAGAGACAGAAGACACTGTGAACTGCAGGTGGCGAAACACCGAAGTTGGTCAATACAGTAACCAGCAACGAATTGGTCAGAGTAAGCAATTCATACGAACATACAACCGACAATAGGTGTATGCAGCAATTAATATGAAACCTAGCACAACCCAGAAGTGGGACAGTAAGCCCGAAAAAGGGGAAATTCTGTACCTAAGTGGGAACACTTAGATGACCCGGAAGCAAAACCACCGGTATAAAAGAGCCCCACCTCAGGTTCAAAGGCAGAGTAAAAAAGATCATTGCGAATCGAGCAGTCGGAGTCCAAGATAAGTGCGAATCAGACAAGAAACGACCGCGGAACCGCGTTAGGTCCACTACTGGCAAAAACAGTAATCGCGGAGGACTTATCCGAGTGATCGAATTTAGAACCCGATAGAAATATAACTTATATATCATGGGATCTACAACCTCGAAAGCATCCGACAACACGGCAAACGTGGTGAAAAACGTTGAAATTGTAGACCACAAGGAGGACATAACCAAAGTCTACAATGTTTTGTGCCTCATTACTGGACTCTTGATCTTTATGTTGATTCTGAGCTTCCTCCGGATCTACAAGCGATCTGTACAGAGACGTCGGGACCACGGACACGAGCTGGAGAAAATCATGGCTGTCGCCGCCAATTGGCCAGAAAGGAGCCAGCACTAATATATCAGCCCGTGCAAAGATAAAAAAACTACATCATTATTATTATTATTTCAATTTTCGACAAAACAATAAACAATACCCATTCATGATAAACCAGCAATTAAATACAAGCAAAAGACCAAAGTTTTGATTTGTAATTGGAACCACCAGAAGAAACCTCAGCTAGAAGTGCTACCGTCAACCGTCGCGAGTGCCGTTTTCACTCTTCTCTTACTTGCAATTCGTAGCGCCGTAAGGCGAATAACTTTTTTTCTGTTTGTGAAATAAGACCAACATCGCGCAATTGCCCAAGAAATGACAATTAACATAATTTTTTTATATATAAATTAATCCAACACCTTATTAATAATGCTAAGAGAATTGCACTAATATAAATATATTTATGCATATGTGTATAATTAATTTTCCAAACCCAGAATACCACAATGAGAGCTCTCGTCGATGGAAATAAAAAGGGGTAAGTGAGTTGTGTTCGACTTACTGTCAAACAAACTTTTTATATATATATATTTACACATATGCGTGTATACCTAGATCTTTGTGCAATTTAAACATTTAGATATATATATATATATAGTCTTCATACATTAGATTTAACGTCCTGTAAGATTCATATTATTATTTTTATAAATTAGCCCAAAAATATTATTCTTAAATATATATATTCATTCTTAATGTTTCATTTTTATACGTTAATACAAATATTACATACACTATATACAGAATATTTCTCAATTTAATTAATTTGGCACCCCAATTTACTCTTATATTTGTCAATTAAATGTGCACCTTTTTAAATAAAAATCTTTTTAATAAATTGTAATATGAAGCTGAACTCAATAATGTCTTGGTAAACGTTTATAAAAGGGGGAGCTGGCGCAAATGGAAAAACTCGGGTTAAGAAAAATGACATAACTTTCGACTGACAACATTGACACTAGGGGATCGCATTGCAGTGGCCGGCGGCGATCCATCGGCATACGGGACGTATGAAGGGGCAGGGTAAAACAGCCACACGCTGCCGATCGAAATTCGGTCAAGCGCTCGAACTAGCTACTTGAGAAGCTTGTGGGCAGCGACGACAAATGACAAAACGAACTGAACGATCTCTATATTTTTCCTAAGGCACGATAAATTTATTCTCGTTATGTAGGGGAGGGAGTGGTTTCCAAAGAACCCACCCCATCTGGCGAGCTTAGCCGGCAACCAGCGTGCCTACTCAGGACGCAACTCCCTCGGCCCAAGTCCTATGGACTGGGCACTAATACACCGACGTAACACTGTTTATCATCATAGCTTCAATGTTTTTAAACATATACGCAAATAAATCATAGTTTTAATGTTTTCAAGAATATTTTGTTTTTGTAATAGCTGCAAGGGTTTATGAACTTCGGCTTGTCGAAGTTCGCTTCCTTTCTTGTTTGTAAATATTTTGGACATAGTATTAGATTAATAAATCAGAATTAAGCTTTTAATTTAATTCAAATTCAAAAAGTTATCGTTGGTTCAATGTTTTTAGTTTTTAAAAAAAAAATTGAATTTTTGCAAAAGCTGCAAGGATATAAAAGCTTTGGCTTGCCGAAGTTTGCTTCGTTTCTTGATTTTAAAATCTTTAACGAACATTTTACAATTGTTTCGATTTACTATCGAAATCGTGTCCGCTGGGACGGTTAACTTTTAACTCAAAGTAGTAATAATTTAAAAGATATTTGTGATATTAATAAAATAATTTTCGAGTGCTAGAGATTTAAAAGACAATAACGGGAAAAGCCTTTCAACTAGCCTAGTAAGAAAAATTCAAGAAAATAGAATCGCTATTCCCTAATTTAACTAGATTAGAGAAATAATATTAAGAATTAATAAGTACTCGGCCGCTATACAGGCCCATGAATGTCCCTGCAAATCAACCCGGATGTTCAGCCAATCAAAATAGTACCACGTCGCATACCTTTTCCATTAAGCACATGGTAGAAAAGGAAATTAACAAACTATGCGAACAAGTCATTTTGGAAGCAGTGGAATACAGTGATTGGGCAACCCCAATAGTCCCAGTCGTTAAAGTGACAATAACAAGTCGACCTTTAACCAAGCTATTAAACCCCACTGCCACCGGATACCAGCAATCAGCACAATGTTGGTTTCAATTGAAGGTGGATCCTTATTCGTCAAGATCGTGATAGTAATAAAAATTTCGCGTGCTAGGGATTTAAAAGAGAATAACGGGAAAAGCCTTTCAACTAGACTAGTAAAAAAAATTCAAGAAAATAGAATTTCTATCTCTAGATTAGGAAAGGATGTATAAAAGAAGTCCTTTAACGACATCGAGGGAGACTTAGGTGCTCTACCATGATCACTATAAGGGTTAATAGAAAATATATAGATAAAATGTAGAAATAAATTAATAACGAATAATAATATTTATGAGTTAAATATTCATTCAAAATAAAGAGGAAAAATTATTATTTGTAGTGTAGAAGGGGAACTAATAATTATATCTCCATCGTATGCTTTCCAAAGGACACGCTTTTTAATTAAATCTTTTTAATTGTTAATCATTATATGCACGGTTACTTATGTTGATTTGTGACTTAAAAAAATGTATTATTATGCGTAACTAATTAAATAACCTACAGTGTAGGTATGAATGTACATATGTATACATTGAGGTAGATCAGCAAACTGACTGATAAGGGCCATGAGCCAGGGAGAGACGGGCTTTTTGATGCTACACCGGAAGAAATGCGCGGGGAGCGAAATTAAAGTTTGAACCGGTATATTCCGAGAATCATATTCCTAAATGCCTATTTAAATTTCGTGGGTTAGACACTTACATATTAGGTGTACAAGTAGTAAACCGCCGTTTTTTCATAGTTTGAGGCTTTATTGCTTAAAAATAGCTACATTCTGATTATTCAAAATAGAGAGCTCCTGTGATGGATTCTTGTTGTATCTGACAAGAATCTTCATCCAACAGAGTCTCCAATGCTGTACCTTCAAACTTTTTCACGGGACCCGGGCGATTCTTGTCTTAAGTAGTGTAAGAACCATTTCCGACCCTATAAATTATATATATTCGTGATGAACATCACTAGTTTCTACGCAAAATATTTTCACAATTTTAAAGCTTTCTGCATGAAACTTTCACAAAAGTTGTCTTATAATGTCAGTCAGAAGTTTGCAACGCAGTAAAGGAGACATCTCCGACCGTATAAAGTATATATATTCTTGATCAGCATCACTAGGAGAGTCGATCTAGCCATGTCCGTCTGTCCGTCCGTCTGTCCGTCCGTCTGTCCGTCCGTCTGCCCGTCTGTCCGTCCGTCTGTCCGTCCATCTGTCCGTCCGTTTCTATGCAAACTAGTCTCTCAGTTTTAAAGCTATCTGCATGAAACTTTCCCAAAAGTTGTCTTTCTATTGCAGGTAGTATATAAGTCGGAACGAGCCGTATCGGACGACTATAGCATATAGCTCCCATAGGAACAATCGGAAAAATAAATAAAACAAAATTATAACATTGGTGTTTTTAATTTTTTTTTAGTTTTTCGAAATATAGTAATGGTTAAGCATTTCAGAATTACCGTTTAAATTTAATTAAAATCGGACGACTGTAACATAAAGCTCCCATAGAAACAATAAAAATATTAATTTTTTTTTTTTAATTTAACTTTGTTATTTTGTAATTTTGTTTTAGAAATTCTTTTTGATTAATTAATAATTTGACAGTTCAGAATTACGCTTTTAATTTTATTAAGATCGGAAAAAGATATCATACAGCTGCCATAAAATTAAGCTGCAAATCATCATAGCTTGAATGCTGTTAAACATAAACGCAAGTAAATAATAATTTTAATGTTTTCAAGAAAATTTAGTTTTTGCAATAGCTGCAAGGGTATATGAACTTCGGCTTGCCCAAGTTTGCTTCCTTTCTTGTTTTGTTTGTTTAACAATTTTAATTTTTTTATACCCTCGCAGAGGGTATTATACTTTAAGTCAGAAGTTTGCAACGCAGTGAAGGAGACATCTCCGACCCTATAAAGTATATATATTCTTGATCAGCATCACTGGGAGAGTCGATCTAGCCATGTCCGTCTGTCCGTCCGTCTGCCCGTCCGTCTGTCAGTCTGTCCGTCCGTTTCTATGCAAACTAGTCTCTCAGTTTAAAAACTATCTGCATGTAACTTTCCCAAATATTGTCTTTCTATTGCAGGTAGTATAACGAAACGGATCGGACGACTATATCATATAGCTCCCATAGGAACAATCGGAAAAATAAATAAAAAAATTATAACTTTGCTGTTTTTCAATTTTTTTTTAGTTCTTCGACATATAATAATAGTTAAATATTTCAGAAATACGGTTTAAATTTCATTAAAATCGGATGACTATATCATATAGCTCCCATGGAAATAATAAAAATATATAAAAAATTTTTATTTTTAATGAACATTTTTAAAATGGGAAAACGATATCATATAGCTGCCACAGGAACTGTCGAATAATTAAGCTGTTTATCATCATAGCTTCAATGTTTTTAAACATATACGCAAATAAATCATAGTTTTAATGTTTTCAAGAATATTTAGTTTTTGCAATAGCTGCAAGGGTTTATGAACTTCGGCTTGTCGAAGTTCGCTTCCTTTCTTGTTTGTAAATATTTTGGAAATAGTATTAGATTAATAAATCAGAATTAAGCTTTTAATTTAATTCAAATTCAAAAAGTTATCGTTGGTTCAATGTTTTTAGTTTTTTAAAAAAATTGAATTTTTGCAAAAGCTGCAAGGATATAAAAGCTTTGGCTTGCCGAAGTTTGCTTCGTTTCTTGATTTTAAAATCTTTAACGAACATTTTACAATTGTTTCGATTTACTATCGAAATCGTGTCCGCTGGGACGGTTAACTTTTAACTCAAAGTAGTAATAATTTAAAAGATATTTGTGATATTAATAAAATAATTTTCGAGTGCTAGAGATTTAAAAGACAATAACGGGAAAAGCCTTTCAACTAGCCTAGTAAGAAAAATTCAAGAAAATAGAATCTCTATTCCCTAATTTGTCTAGATTAGAGAAATAATATTAAGAATTAATAAGTACTCGGCCGCTATACAGGCCCATGAATGTCCCTGCAAATCAACCCGGATGTTCAGCCAATCAAAATAGTACCACGTCGCATACCTTTTCCATTAAGCACATGGTAGAAAAGGAAATTGACAAACTATGCGAACAAGTCATTTTGGAACCAGTGGAATACATTGATTGGGCAACCCCAATAGTCCCAGTCGTTAAAGTGACAATAACAAGTCGACCTTTAACCAAGCTATTAAACCCCACTGCCACCGGATACCAGCAATCAGCACAATGTTGGTTTCAATTGAAGGTGGATCCTTATTCGTCAAGATCGTGATAGTAATAAAAAAATTTTCGCGTGCTAGGGATTTAAAAGAGAATAACGGGAAAAGCCTTTCAACTAGACTGGTAAAAAAAATTCAAGAAAATAGAATTTCTATCTCTAGATTAGGAAAGGATGTATAAAAGAAGTCCTTTAACGACATCGAGGGAGACTTAGGTGCTCTACAATGATCACTATAGGGGTTAATAGAAAATATATAGATAAAATGTAGAAATAAATTAATAACGAATAATAATATTTATGAGTTAAATATTCATTCAAAATAAAGAGGAAAAATTATTATTTGTAGTGTAGAAGGGGAACTAATAATTATATCTCCATCGTATGCTTTCCAAAGGACACGCTTTTTAATTAAATCTTTTTAATTGTTAATCATTATATGCACGGTTACTTATGTTGATTTGTGACTTAAAAAAATGTATTATTATGCGTAACTAATTAAATAACCTACAGTGTAGGTATGAATGTACATATGTATACATTGAGGTAGATCAGCAAACTGACTGATAAGGGCCATGAGCCAGGGAGAGACGGGCTTTTTGATGCTACACCGGAAGAAATGCGCGGGGAGCGAAATTAAAGTTTGAACCGGTATATTCCGAGAATCATATTCCTAAATGCCTATTTAAATTTCGTGGGCTAGACACTTACATATTAGGTGTACAAGTACAAGTACAACCGCCGTTTTTTCATAGTTTGAGGCTTTATTGCTTAAAAATAGCTACATTCTGATTATTCAAAATAGAGAGCTCCTGTGATGGATTCTTGTTGTATCTGACAAGAATCTTCATCCAACAGAGTCTCCAATGCTGTACCTTCAAACTTTTTCACGGGACCCGGGCGATTCTTGTCTTCCACTTCATACCCACCATTTTTGAATTTCACGAACCATTCTCGGCACGTTTTTTCACTGATACACGACTCACTATATGTTGCTATATTCATTCGACGCGCGTCAGCAGCAGATTATTTCAAATGAAACGCGAAAAGCAAAATATTCCGCAAATGACGCTTATTCGGTTCAAATTTCGACATCTTTGCGCACCAACAAAAAATGGACAATGAGAATAGACGAGCGAGATGATGTGGAGTTGTTGACCGATACCTAAGCTTGCCATGTGATGCTTCTGATCGGAATTTCCTCACCGATTTCCAAAGGTGGCGCCACCCAGTGGAAAACGGCGGTTTTCTACTTGTACACCCAATATTTTGCAATCCAGCGGTGAAAGGTCTTTCGCCGACCTGTGTGGGAAGCAATATTTTTTTTATTTTTTTTTTCTCGTGTGTTCATATCTTCGAGATTGCAATTATTGGTTAGAGATATGCTATCTCGGCTGCTCTTTTGTACACTCAAAACAAATCACTTCGCATGGAACATCTTTCAGTTAAGTAATCGGTGGACAATAAAAAATATAAGCAAAAGATTAAAATGAAAAAGAAAAATATATACAAATTGTCAAAACTATAATAAAGAGAATTCAAATATGAAATAAAAAAAAAAAAAACAAAACAAAAATAAAAAAAAAATAATAAAAATAAGTCAGGAACAAAATAATAGAATTGCATATCTAGCAGATCGGTTCTTTTTTCGTTTACCGAAAAAAATATACTTTAATGCATTTGAAGAGGTTAAGGCGTGACATGATAGGTTTTCGCTCACTGCATCCGCGATCTTTTAAAGACTTTTTGGCGACTTAACGCGAGATTTGTTTCCACTTTTTTTCACTGTATGTGCAAATAAAACTCGTACAAGCGGTTTTTATGTAGCGGTTTTTTGCTGCTTTATAGGTGTGATCGGGCGAGCCAACCGTCTACAGAGGTCCGCAGCGGCGGCTGGTTTGAGTGCTGGTAAATTGGCTGGCCACTAAGTAAAACAATAAAATATTACTCGGTGACAGATCTACGTTTAAAAACGTGAATATTAGCATAAAACTTACATAGGGTATTATAATTTCAGTCAGAAGTTTGCAGCGCAGTGAAGAAGACACTTGTGACATACGCCTAATACACTTATGTGATCTTAAATCTAGTACACGAATTTAAAAACATCAAACAAAAAGTTCGAGCTGATGTCCACCCTAAAGTGGAGTCATACGACATCTACACTACCCAATGACTCAGGTGCATCCAAACTTTATAGTTTTGTGTTTAACAATATGTCTAGGCTCAAACTCTTTCCCATAAATGAATTTAAAACATTCTCAAGTCAACAGGGTTCATTGCTCTGCAATGTGATAACCGACACCATAGGGTTATTGTACGACAACGGAATGCTTGACTTTTCAGCCAAGTTGAGGGCAGAAGTAGTTCAGTCCGTGAAATTGATCTAAGTGCAATTATGGGAACAGTTTATGAATGAAACGGCATTTGATTAGGAACAAAAGTCATTGTCTCCGGTCGCGTGTGGACTTGTATTCTTAACGCTCCGGAAAAACAAATAGTTACTCAGTCGAAAACGTTCGAAAAAATTTAAAAACGCGAGGTTTTGCGATTCGCGGCTAGTTCGCATATCGTAAAGTAAAGTTTTAATTAATTAATTAATTAATTAATAAGCACTAACAATAAACAAATGAGTAAGAACGTGGATCAGCGCACTCAACGCCAAAAACAAGAAGACGAAGGTCGTGAAAACGCTCAGAGAGAGCAAGACAAACGTCGGCTCTCCTTGGCCCGCACTAATGCTTATTTCTCTTTCACGAGTAATACTCTAGAACCGAAAGTGCAAGAAAGTGCAAGTTTACTGACCGCCGAAAAACAGAGAGCTAGTTATTGCTCTCCCGTCCTACTTTTGACCACTCAAACGCCATGGAGTGAGCAATGCAAAACTCCAACCGAGCTTCTGCCACCTAGTGCAACAACAACAGTAACTACTACGTCAACCACAATGGTCTTTGTCGCGCGTAAAGCAACAACACAACTAACTGCAAAAATCGGGTCAAACGGCAAAAACAAAGCTACGGAAGGTGAAATGACAATTCCGCAAGCGGGTTCGGCCATGCAGAAAGACATGGATCGCTACATTAATATTTCCAAGCGCAATCTAACACCCCCAAAAAAATCCGACGGGAATATGCCCAAAAATGCCGTACCAACAAAGGCCCTGAAAATCTCGGTCCATTAAATGAAAAAAAATGTTCCATTCTGGCGGAGCCTGAAACAGAGTCTGAAGAATTAGCCCCAAAGAAACTTAAGCCACCACCTATATTTATTCGGGAGAAGATCTCCAACGTTCTAGTCAACAAAATAGTTGAGCTTGTCGGAAAAGATAACTTTCATGTTATTCCACTTATGAAGGGGAATAAAAGCGAAACCAAACTTCAAACCAAAACCGAAGATAATTTACTTAAACGATGTCAAAAAGAAAAGTTGCAAAGGGTTACAAGTTGTGCTCAAGGGAATAAACCCCGATGTGACCCCCTCCGAAATTATAGAGTCTTTAACGGGTTTTGCGCAAAACATGTTATAAATATTATAAACAAAAACAAGAAGCCACAACCACTTTTCAAGGTCGAGCTGGAGCCAGACAGCAGAACTTTGAAAAAAAATGCAGTGCACAAAAACTACAAGTCCAGTACCTTCTGCACCGTAGCATCACAGTAGAAGAGCCGCACAAACGGAACGGGCCAGTGCAATGCACAAATTGAAAGGAATACGGATACACCAGGGCTTACTGCACCCTTAAGTCAGTTTGTGTAGCTTGTGGAAACTGCCACGGCTCCGAACCCTGCCCTGCCAAAAAGGAAGACTCTCTCACTAAAAAGTGTGTAAACTGCCAAGGAAACCACACAGCAAACTACAGAGGCTGTCCAGTCTACAAGGAGATGAAAAGGCGTATGCAACGAGCGACAACGGCACGCCAGAACATCTACATAAAATCACAAACGACACCGGAAGTTTTCTTCGCAAAAGCAGCCAGGTCATCATTTGAACCCTCAATTATCACCAACGGCATTTCCTACGCCAGTACTCTAAGATCAGGCACAGCTCACATATAGCCGAAAATCGATAACATACAGCAGGCCATGGGGCAGTCACAAAGTAACATGGAAACTATGATGATAACTTTGAAACAAAATATAATGGAATTTATGTCCTTCATGAAAACCACCATGCTGGCAGAAACGCATCTTACCAGCAAATATAACTTTCAAATACACGTTCTACGGCACCGATCATCCAGATGGTAAAGCCCATGGCGGAACCGGCATCCTAATAAGAGACCGCATTAAACACCACTTTCACCAACGGTTTGCAAAAAATTATCTGCAAGCTACATCGATAAAATTACAATTGGGCAACTGCAACCTTGTCATTGCCGCTGTCTACTGCCCACCCCGCTTTACAGTTTTCGAAGACCAATTCATGGACTTCTACAATTCACTTGGAGAGCGATTTATAGCAGCAGGTGATTACAACGCGGGGTGGGGACCCCGCCTTGTGACCCCCAAAGGAAGGCAACTATATAATGCACTCATCAAAACATGCAACAAACTGGACTACGTTTCACCAGGCAGTCCTACATACTGGCCTACAGATCCTAGGAAACTACCTGATTTAATTGATTTTGTTGTGACAAAAAATATTCCTCGCAATCTAATATCTGCAAAATCGCTTTTGGTTCTATCATTGAAACAGTAATTCCCATAAGAGACTCTTCAGGCAGCTGGGCCAGAAGCGACAAAGACGGAGCTTGTACTTTTGTTTTACACCTTCGAAATGTTTTTCAGCCAAACCCTGCAAATAATTCATTTACACTACCGTCGCCGTCAATTCGAATTGGAACAGAGACGGCGCCAATTCTGTTTCAACCAAACGAAGTTGCAAAAGTCATCAGCGAGCAATTAAAAACAAAAAAGGCCCCAGGAGGTGATCTAATAACTCCTAAGATGCTAATTGAACTCCCAAACTGTGCAGTTGAGGTAATTTGTAAACTCTTTAACGGGATTACACGACTTTGCTTCTTCCCAAAAAATATGGAAAAAGTCGGTAATCATAATGATTCCAAATCCAGGAAAAGATCACACAATACCAGTTTCATACAGACCGATAAGTTTACTCTCGTATCTGTCAAAACTGCTCGAAAAATGCCTTCTGACGCGCATAATCCCACATCTGAAAGAGCACAACGCTATTCCGGCACATCAATTTGGCTTTCGAGAAAACCAACGAACAATAGAGCAAGTCAATAGATTAACAATAGAAATACGAACTTCATTCGAGCTTCGGGAATACTGCAGTGCGGTATTCCTTGACGTTGCGCAGGCCTTCGACCGAGTCTGGCTCGATGGCCTTATGCATACAATCAGAATGTTACTGCCGGAAAACCCTCACAACAGAGCCTTCGCCGTGAGATGCAACACTACAATATCCGACGATTACACGATAGAGGCTGGAGTTCCACAAGGTAGCGCCCTTGGTAAAACTCTATTTCTCCTTCACACCGCAGATATTCCCACGAACGAGCGGCTAACTACTTCTACATTCGCAGACGATACCGCGTTCCTAAGTCGGTCCAAATGACCAATTCAGGCAACAGCACTACTAGCTGATCATCTCGTGGTAGTGGAGAGGTGGTTATCAGACTGGCGTATAAAAATAAATGTGCCCCCCCTAACTCTGAATAACACGCCACTTCCACAAGCTGACGTTGTAACTGGCGTCCGCCTAGACAGGAGACTTACATGGCGGAGACATATCGAAGAAAATTAATCTAAATTAAATAAACAATAGCCTTCATTAGCTCATAAACGCTCGCTCCCCCTGCTCTACAATTCAACGCTTTAGCTCGTCTGGACTTACGGCTCCCAATTGTGGGGAAACGCGAGCAGCAGTAACATCGACATTATTCAGCGAGCACAATCAAAAATCCTGAGAACTATCACTGGGGCCCTTTGGTATGTTCGGAACTACAACATGCACAGTGATCTTGGCATTCTACCCGTAAAAGATGAAATATCAAAAGAAATAGCGTCCTACCACACCAAACTAACTTCTCATCCAAACCATCTCGCCAGGGGCCTAGCCAGGGTTTCCAATCGGACCCGATTACAACGAAATGACATTCCAGCTCAGCAATAGTTATTAGAGCCCTTTCATCTCGCGTCAGTCATCTTGACTGTCAGATATAGTTTTAATTTAAGATTTTATATACTTATTGTTAGTCTCAATTCAGAGAAGATTCAATCAATAAAATGCATATGTAATCAAAAATTAGGAATAGTGGAATTCACCTTTCCCCATTCCTAGCCCTAGACCTCTAAATAATGGTCTGCAAAGCAACAAGAAAAGCAAAGAGAACGGCGAAAGAGAAGTAACTTAAAATTCCAAGCTGAGCGCTATGTAACTTTGAAAAGGAGGGATACCTTGCAGATGAGAACAATAAATATGCAATAACCAAAACGTTAATCGAGAAACAAAGTCTAAAGTATAAATATGTTTCAGTTTTTATACCCTTGCAGAGGGTATTATTATTTCAGTCAGAATTTTGCAACGCAGTGAAGGAGACATTTCCGACCCTATAAAGTATATATAAGTAAGTTTATTTGTTGATCCGGTGGGTGATGAGTCGCCGTCGGTATCAGGAAGTTCCTTTTCTTCCTCTCCAGCGAACGGTATGTCCGCTGTTGATTATTGGCCGGCTGGCCGAAGGTGTCCCAATGCTGAATTAGGATGATTACGTTGGAGGGGTGATTGCCCCTCTTACCTGCTGATCTATGGACTCAGACAGTAAATAATTATATGCAGTTAACGACTGATAGTCGGAGTTAGGTTTATGAGCGATGGCTCTTTATTATTCAAAAGTTGAATCAGAACTGAAACTTAAAGCTAACATAATTGAACTTCATAGCGGCCACGAGCATCCGGCCAGACTCTGTGTCAGCAGTTTGGCCGGCGCGATGTTTACGTAAACTGTGGTCAACAACTTTGGTTTTGCTGGCCACAGTTAACTACTCCCCCTTTTAAGAAATGACCGCCCTCGGTCGATCCTAAATCTGCAATCACTTCTTTTATTTGGATGGCAGATCTTTTTGCCCTACTAAGTCGCTGATAAGTAAGACCAATGCAGATAAGTGCACAGCATATTGTTCCTACAATAATTGCTGCGAGATACATTTGGTTGTCGTCAATTTCGTCTCGGAACTCCTTGATGAACTCCAGGTTTCGTTCACTCAAGCGGTGAAGGTACGGGAGGCTGAGAACATTTTGGTTGCCAGTGATGTTCAATAGGGGGGAACTGGCTGCCCCTGGAGTTCGCTTCTGGGCGTTAGCATGATTGATGAAAAGGGTTTTATTTATTATGGCTTGTTTATCGAAGGTGATAAGGTGAGTGCCATGTACCCAGACTTCTGTCCCATTGTCCACTCGAACACTGGCAGACCTGTCGTTGATGATTACGATCCCTTCATCCACGTATGTGATTGGGTGCAGGTCGCTCTGTTGTGTTCGGCAATACGCCATCCCACCAGCATGCAGTTCTTTGGCGCATGAACTCTCCGCCAAACGGCAGAATGTGGCTCCCGGTGACACGGAGCAGTTTTTAATGGCGTAAATTTCTCCGCCGCATTCCGCTATAATGTTTTCTGTTATCTGCAGCATTGTCTCACTATGAGCGACTGGAAAGATAGTAATCTTCTTGCATGCTAATTTTACTTTGGGAAATTTTATGATGAAATGTAAAACGTTAACGGACTGCAGAACCTTCACGGACGAAACGGACAAAAGGTCCCCTATGGGGGTGTTGGTGGGTTCCTCAAGCCAAACTGATTTTAAGTCTTCATGGTCTAAAATGTTCGGACTAACAATATTAATTTTTGCAAGGGTTATTGCGAGCATTAAATTCTGTAACTCCATCATCAACATTCTGTTTCTAGCAAGTAGTGTCTCATATAGGTGTCCAGTGTCTACTTGTGAATTTTTGGCCGATCTCAGAATTTGATTAACGGTCGATGTTAGCTGATTAATTTGATTTTGGATTTTCGTGTTTATTTGAATTTGCCTATTGCTTGACTCAACTAGCTTCATTTCGGTGAATCTGATTTTCTTTAACTCACCTGCGTCTGGTGTCCCTGCTACGACCTTTGGCGCTGACCCTAGGAAATCTAGACTCCTAGCTACTCGATGATGAACGCCCAACGACTCTAACAAGTCCTGGAGGTGGGCGGTATCTACGCTTAGAAGCTTTTTCATGTGGGATAGTGGAAACATGTCTATCGTGTTGTCTGTTTCTTCCACCACGCGCGCATACTCCGAGAGGTTCGCTGTGTGGGTGACGAACGCGAACTCTTCCCACACTAGTATTTGGCCGTCAACGATGGGGATATACTTTGCCTGGGAATAATCGATTATGTGAGCCGACGCCAAGGATAGGAAAAATAAGGTATGAGTCCGAACCTGCGGAATTGAACTTTAGCTATTTTTTGTTCATCGAGAGGTATCCCACCACCAATTAAATAAGCTTAAACTAAAAGGCATGCCTGTGGCAATGAACTTATGGTTAGTACGAATTAGCGCCAAGTGGCTTAAAAGTGTAATAAAAATGGTTAAAGAAGGACATTATCTGATTGTGTTATTTAAGATTGTCCTTGTGGACCACCCTCCCCTTAATGAGGACCGCGGTCCCCAGGTCCGCTTCTACAGCTCTTTCCTCACACAAGGGTGTAAGTTTATTCCCTAGCTTTCTGTTGGACTTTACGAAAACTTTTTCTCCAACTTCGAAGACCCTATTCTGCCGAGTCGCGTTCTCCCTGTTTCTTAGCGCTTCCTGTGCGTTTTTTATCTTTTCCCGGACTTCTGTTTGTAAGCCGTCCGAGTCCGCCTGCACAACATTAGCTGGTCTTTTGTCAATGACCGTGTGGATTGATTTGTTGTACCTGGTAGTGGCTAATAGAATTATTTCCACGGTGTCGGTTATTCCGGTGTCGATTTTTAAACATCGACTGAGTTCCGATAGGGTACTATGGAACCGCTCTGATTATTGAGCAAGGTTAAGATTGTCTGCGACTTCAACGACGGTTCGTTGTCGCAATAGATTACTCTAGCTTTTGGAAAATAATTCATCAGCTGAAGTAAAGCTGGTTTAAGATTCTCAATGGTCCTTGAGTAGACGTGTTGCACGACAGCAAATTTCGAAAATTTGTCGATGCAAGTGAGAAAATATTTCCTGTCGGTGAAGTATGTCTATGGGCAATATTTCTCCTATATGAGAGGGGATTGGTGTCACACCCAGCTCCTGTTTTTTTGGATGTCTGTCGTATTTGGCTCTCGCGCATGTCTTACAGTTTGAGACGATTTCGCTGGCCAATTTTGCCATCTTCGGGAAGTAGTACTCGGAGAGCACTTGCTTCACATTTTCCTGGGCCGATCTATGGGCCCTATTGTGGTCGGCTGTGATAATTTCTCGCCTCTCATCAACTGCAAAAATGTCTGTTACTCGGTTTTTGCAGTGCCAGAATTTTGTTGCTGGAAATTGTCGAACCAGCTGGTCCTGTATCATGGCCAACGTGTGTAGGTCACAATGGATGGCGTTTACGCCATAAGGAACGATAATATCTGCGATTTCTCTGAGCAATGATTCTTTGCAAGAGAAGCTAACTAAGTGACGCCTTTTGTTCCCAAACAGTATGAAGCTGCGTTTCAATGGGGAGCGCGCCTCTTCGAGAACCAATTGGTTCTGGAAGCAATTCAGTGGTTTGTCCGTAGAATCAATGGTGTGGGTCAGGGAGAGTTCGCTGTGTATCGTGGCTATGCATGATTCAGCTTCCTGCTCATCCATGGTATTAAGTTGTTGTCTGGACAGCGCGTCCGCGACCAAGTTCTCTTTGCCAGGCTTATAAAAAATACGCGCACCTGACTCATCGATGCGCGCCTTCCATCTCCTGATTTTAGCGTTCGGATTTGACTCCGAGACCGCAAAGGTCAGGGGCTGAAGATATTTATGTCTTTTACTGCGTACAGATAGTGCCGTAATTTGGCTAATGCCCAAATAATAGCTAACAATTCCCTTTCATTTGTAGCATAATTTTTCTCCCTGTCTTTCAATGTCCTTGAGATCATTGTGATAGGACGACCCTCTTGGGACAATACCGCGCCAATGCCATAGGCCGATGCATCTGTCGTTAGATCAAATGCTTTTTTAAAATCGGGGTATCTTAGCATGACGTCTTCAGATGCCAAGATATTTCGCAGCTTCTGAAACGCTTGTTGCTGCGCCGCAGAGAACTGGACCGGAATGTTCCGTGACCTATGTCTACTAACCGTTCCGTTTTCCCCTTTCAAGATTTCCGAAATGGGTCTTGCTATTGCTGCAAAGTCCTTTATAAAACATCTGTAGTAGCTCGCCAGGCCAAGGAATGATCTGACTTCAAACACGGATTTTGGTTCCGGGAAGTCCTTAATGGCTTTGACCTTCTCTGGGTCAGTTGTTGCACCATTGCTGGTGACTATGAATCCCAAGAAGCTTACGCTCTTTTTAAAGAAGCGTGATTTTTCTACAGACACCCTCATGTTTGCTTCGTAGAGGTTCTTTAGAACCCAATCTACGTGTGTGACATGTGATTCTTCATCTTCAGAAAAAACAATCACATCATCCACGTATACATGACAAAATTTGCCGATTTGCTCTCGCAAAATGTCATCGATTGTCCTTTGAGAAATGCTGGGAGCATTTTTCAGACCAAAAGGGAGTCTGCGAAATTCATATATTCCTCCGTTTACCGAAAAGGAAGTTTTTTCGCGATCACGCTCTGCGAGTATGATCTGGTGGTATCCTGACTTAAGGTCCAAAGTTGTAAAATATTTGGCCTTGCCTAGGTTTCCCAATATCATGGAGATGTTTGGCATGGGGTACCTGTCAGGTATCGTTCTTTCATTTAGCTTGCGAATGTCAATTACTAGTCGCATGTTTTTGTTGCCCATTTCATCAGTGCCCTTCTTGTCCACTACCCATATTGGGTTGTTGTACGGGGATACTGATTTTTGGATTATGCCGTTGTCCAATAGATTTTGGATTTCCTTGTTAACAAAATCGGCCGCCCCCATGGGGTACGGATACAGTTTTGCATAAATAGGTTCTTCATCCATTGTTCTTATTGTGGCTACTACCGAAGTGTTATATGGTAGTGCCTCATTGGGGTCTGCAAATGCCATTTTTCTGCTTTTAAGCATTTTTATAAAGGCATCTTTGATCACAGGGGGTGCATCAGAGCAATCTACGTTAGTAAAATTGACATCAGCACAGGTATGGAAGGAAATTTCTTCGACTTCCGTACCCCATTTAAGACTCCCAGATTTTAAGCAAAGCGATGCCGATTATCCCATCGAACGTTGATAGGACCGATAGAATAAAGAATGTTGCTTTTATATTGAAAATTGAGACAAGGCATTTCTGTGTTATTTGTGTTGCGCCATGGATTGAATGAATATTGAAAGGGGTTTCTACCGGGCGGACGCCTTTTAGCCCCTTGTAAGGTCTAATAAAGATTTTAGACGCGCCCGTGTCTATGAGGAATTTTATGGAAGTCCCCGCTACTCTTCGTCTGAGGACGGGTAGCAGGGATTTTCCCCTAAAAAATTGATGGCATCTGAATCATAATCTTCAACGGCATCGTCATCAACTTTTGCCGCTGCACTGGAGGCTGCGCTAGAATAATTTTTGTCGACCTGCTCGCCGCCTTGAGCGACATGATTAACTCTTTGTCTTTTAATAGGGCCTGAACGGCCGGACGTAGCCGGTCTCCCGTGTTGGTAAGCCTGTGCTTGGGTCGGTTGTACAATTCTAGAAACGGATGAGTCAACAACCATTGGCTCCGGAGTATTATTTTGCGGTGCAGAATGCACTTGGGCCTTATGTGGCTTGCTAAAGTGCGGGTTTTTACCGGCACCAAACTGTTGATTAGGCTGCGGGAAGGGCTTGTCCTGTTGACGATCTTGTGGCTTTGGATTTTGCCGACGATCTTTGTCCTCCTGACTTCTTGCAAACGTAGTTGCGAAAATATACCTTTCGTGGTTCGATTCCACTTCTTGTGCCAGGGCCAAGGCCGATGGCATGTCTTTCGGCTTTGCCGAGAAGAGCACATCTGTGAGGTTTCGCTTGAGGCCTGAAATGAACACGCGTAAAGCGTCGTCGCGGAATTTGGCGCACAAAATTGTTGCCATTGCCAATATCCGACGATTACACGATAGAGGCTGGAGTTCCACAAGGTAGCGCCCTTGTTGAAACTCTATTTCTCTTTTACACCGCAGATATTCCCACGAACGAGCGGCTAACTACTTCTACATTCGCTAAGTCGGTCCAAATGACCAATTCAGGCAACAGCACTACTAGCTGATCATCTCGTGGTAGTGGAGAGGTGGTTATCAGACTGGCGTATAAAAATAAATGTCTTAACAGACAAACGTGCCCCCCCCTTACTCTGAATAACACGCCACTTCCACAAGCTGACGTTGTAACTGGCGTCCTCCTAGACAGGGGACTTACATGGCGGAGACATATCGAAGAAAATAAATCTAAATTTAATAAACAATAGCCTTCATTAGCTCATAAACGCTCGCTCCCCCCTGCTCTACAATTCAACGCTTAAGCTCGTCTAGACTTACGGCTCCCAATTGTGGGGAAACGCGAGCAGCAGTAACATCGACATTATTCAGCGAGCACAATCAAAAATCCTGAGAACTATCACTGGGGCCCTTTGGTATGTTCGGAACGACAACATGCACAGTGATCTTGGCATTCTACCCGTAAAAGATGAAATGTCAAAAGAAATAGCGTCCTACCACACCAAACTAACTTCTCATCCAAACCATTTCGCCAGGGGCCTAGCCAGGGTTTCCAATCGGACCCAATTACAACGAAATGACATTCCAGCTCAGCAATAGTTATTAGAGCCCTTTCATCTCGCGTCAGTCATCTTGACTGTCAGATATAGTTTTAATTTAAGATTTTATATACTTATTGTTAGTCTCAATTCAGAGAAGATTCAATCAATAAAATGCATATGTAATCAAAAATTAGGAATAGTGGAATTCACCTTTCCCCATTCCTAGCCCTAGACCTCTAAATAATGGTCTGCAAAGCAACAAGAAAAGCAAAGAGAACGGCGGAAGAGAAGTAACTTAAAATTCCAAGCTGAGCGCTATGTAACTTTGAAAAGGAGGGATGCCTTGCAGATGAGAACAATAAATATGCAATAACCAAAACGTTATTCGAGAAACAAAGTCTAAAGTATAAATATGTTTCAGTTTTTATACCCTTGCAGAGGGTATTATTATTTCAGTCAGAATTTTGCAACGCAGTGAAGGAGACATTTCCGACCCTATAAAGTATATATATTCTTGATCAGCAGCACTAGGAGAGTCGATCTAGCTATGTCCGTCTGTCCGTCCTTCACTGCGTTGCAAACTTCTGACTGAAATTATAATATCCTATGCAAGGGTATAAAAATTATAACGTTTGTGTTTTTTAATTCTTATTTTAATTCTTCGATATAATATGATAATAATAACAATAATTAAGCTGCAAATCATCATATCTTCAATGCTTTTAAACATATACGAAATGAAATGAAAATTTTAATGTTTTTACGAATATTTAATTTTTCCAATCGCTGGGTATATTAAGTTCGGCTGGCTGAAGTTTGCTTCCTTTCTTGTTTTCGTAATTTTTACCCATCTAACCCTTACTCTCTTACCCTCCTATCTTAGTGTGGATGGCTGATTTATAATATTTTAAGGTACTTTAAAAAACTTAATCTCGTTTGGGTTTGTATGCTTTGCAGCTGCTCTTAAACACGTCCGTAACCTTCGACGATCAGGGAGAAATGGGAGCGTGGGTAAGCTTGGCTCTACGGACGTAATCCTTTGCAACGTCGTAGACTACTTTTAAGTTCTTGACTACAACGTTTTTGATAGAGGCTCTACGGACGTAATCCTTTGCAACGTCGTAGACTACTTTTAAGTTCTTGACTACAACGTTTTTGATAAAGGCAACGTAAAATGAGTTTTTATTGTGGTTATTGGAGGAGTTTAGGGAGGAGAAGGAGTCGGAGCAAATTCTTAAACATATTTTTTTACTTTTGGGATAGCAATGACATCGCGTAAAAAGACAGAACAGTATGAAGGTAGAAGACGAGATTTGATCTCATCGTTTTTATCAATGATACTAATGATCTGTCATGAAAGGATCACGCAGTCACAGGAAAAACTTATGGATTATTGCTACACAAACGTTCTTGCCGATTTCTATCCGAATGTTACTCGCTAAAACTTCAGTCATTCCGACTCTTTTTTATAGAATTGAAGTTTTTGGTACCTGTGATGCAGCAAGTCGACACAAAATTAAAGTGACATTCAATAATACAAGAATAGCTAGATTTATATATCAATTGGGTAGAACTGGCCATGATTCTTGTACGATTTTCGCCAAGAAGAAAATTGTTCGCAGCTGGATTAATATTTATGGGTTAAATAGACAAGGGTCATTAGTGATATCGGCCTACCTAAATCAACACAGGAGCACTTAAGCCTGTGTCCACATGTGTGTCAATTCTGACCCATCATAAAAGAAAACCCCACGATCGGTCACGTTTTCACACCATCTGCATGCAGAATATTTGAGACTATTTTACCTACGATATTGTTATCTAAATTGTATTGTTTTATTAGGATAAACCATGTAATTGATAATTGTAATCTAGAATAAACCTATGTAAACACCCTTTTTTACCCAAAAACATGTATATAAACCCCAAGTTATGGGCTCGGACTCAATGAAAAGATCTCTTGACGTATTCACTTCTCCGCAGCCCAATTGGTATTGTACTTATTCCGGCGACTGTTGTCACTGGTATTGTACTTGCGGCACGCAAAAAAACATATTTCAGCGTTCTGAATCACTTGAATTCGTACATTTGGTGACTCCCGACTTTTGAACAGAAAAAAAAAATTTGTTTAAATTGATACGTCAATTTTAAACTCGCATTCTCGATTCTGCATTCTGCATACTGTTTGATCACATTATAAGTTCAAGTCACCAGCAATAACATTTGATGACCACCAACTTTAAGCCGCAATAATTTTTTAAGTTAAGACTCTGAAGTAAAGCTGGTTTAAGATTCTCAATGGTCCTTGAGTAGACGTGTTGCACGACAGCAAATTTCGAATTTGTCGATGCAAGTGAGAAAATATTTCCTGTCGGTGGAGTATGTCTATGTGCAATATTTCTCCTATATGAGAGGGGATTGGTGTCACACCCAGCTCCTGTTTTTTTGGATGTCTGTCGTATTTGGCTCTCGCGCATGTCTTACAGTTTGAGACGATTTCGCTGGCCAATTTTGCCATCTTCGGGAAGTAATACTCGGAGAGCACTTGCTTCACATTTTCCTGGGCCAATCTATGGGCTCTATTGTGTTCGGCTGTGATAATTTCTCGCCTCTCATCAACTGCAAAAATGTCTGTTACTCGGTTTTTGCAGTGCCAGAATTTTGTTGCTGGAAATTGTCGAACCAGATGGTCCTGTATCATGGCCAACGTGTGTAGGTCACAATGGATGGCGTTTACGCCATAAGGAACGATAATATCTGCGATTTCTCTGAGCAATGATTCTTTGCAAGAGAAGCTAACTAAGTGACGCCTTTTGTTCCCAAACAGTATGAAGCTGCGTTTCAATGGGGAGCGCGCCTCTTCGAGAACCAATTGGTTCTGGAAGCAATTCAGTGGCTTGTCCGTAGAATCAATGGTGTGGGTCAGGGAGAGTTCGCTGTGTATCGTGGCTATGCATGATTCAGCTTCCTGCTCATCCATGGTATTAAGTTGTTGTCTGGACAGCGCGTCCGCGACCAAGTTCTCTTTGCCAGGCTTATAAAAAATACGCGCATCTGACTCATCGATGCGCGCCTTCCATCTCCTGATTTTAGCGTTCGGATTTGACTCCGAGACCGCAAAGGTCAGGGGCTGAAGATATTTATGTCTTTTACTGCGTACAGATAGTGCCGTAATTTGGCTAATGCCCAAATAATAGCTAACAATTCCCTTTCATTTGTAGCATAATTTTTCTCCCTGTCTTTCAATGTCCTTGAGATCATTGTGATAGGACGACCCTCTTGGGACAATACCGCGCCAATGCCATAGGCCGATGCATCTGTCGTTAGATCAAATGCTTTTTTAAAATCGGGGTATCTTAGCATGACGTCTTCAGATGCCAAGATATTTCGCAGCTTCTGAAACGCTTGTTGCTGCGCCGCAGAGAACTGGACCGGAATGTTCCGTGACCTATGTCTACTAACCGTTCCGTTTTCCCCTTTCAAGATTTCCGAAATGGGTCTTGCTATTGCTGCAAAGTCCTTTATAAAACATCTGTAGTAGCTCGCCAGGCCAAGGAATGATCTGACTTCAAACACGGATTTTGGTTCCGGGAAGTCCTTAATGGCTTTGACCTTCTCTGGGTCAGTTGTTGCACCATTGCTGGTGACTATGAATCCCAAGAAGCTTACGCTCTTTTTAAAGAAGCGTGATTTTTCTACAGACACCCTCATGTTTGCTTCGTAGAGGTTCTTTAGAACCCAATCTACGTGTGTGACATGTGATTCTTCATCTTCAGAAAAAACAATCACATCATCCACGTATACATGACAAAATTTGCCGATTTGCTCTCGCAAAATGTCATCGATTGTCCTTTGAGAAATGCTGGGAGCATTTTTCAGACCAAAAGGGAGTCTGCGAAATTCATATATTCCTCCGTTTACCGAAAAGGAAGTTTTTTCGCGATCACGCTCTGCGAGTATGATCTGGTGGTATCCTGACTTAAGGTCCAAAGTTGTAAAATATTTGGCCTTGCCTAGGTTTCCCAATATCATGGAGATGTTTGGCATGGGGTACCTGTCAGGTATCGTTCTTTCATTTAGCTTGCGAATGTCAATTACTAGTCGCATGTTTTTGTTGCCCATTTCATCAGTGCCCTTCTTGTCCACTACCCATATTGGGTTGTTGTACGGGGATACTGATTTTTGGATTATGCCGTTGTCCAATAGATTTTGGATTTCCTTGTTAACAAAATCGGCCGCCCCCATGGGGTACGGATACAGTTTTGCATAAATAGGTTCTTCATCCATTGTTCTTATTGTGGCTACTACCGAAGTGTTATATGGTAGTGCCTCATTGGGGTCTGCAAATGCCCTTTTTCTGCTTTTAAGCATTTTTATAAAGGCATCTTTGATCACAGGGGGTGCATCAGAGCAATCTACGTTAGTAAAATTGACATCAGCACAGGTATGGAAGGAAATTTCTTCGACTTCCGTACCCCATTTAAGACTCCCAGATTTTAAGCAAAGCGATGCCCCAGCCTGTGTTAACAGGTCGAGGCCGATTATCCCATCGAACGTTGATAGGTCCGATAGAATAAAGAATGTTGCTTTTATATTGAAAATTGAGACAAGGCATTTCTGTGTTATTTGTGTTGCGCCATGGATTGAATGAATATTGAAAGGGGTTTCTACCGGGCGGACGCCTTTTAGCCCCTTGTAAGGTCTAATAAAGATTTTAGACGCGCCCGTGTCTATGAGGAATTTTATGGAAGTCCCCGCTACTCTTCGTCTGAGGACGGGTAGCAGGGATTTTCCCCTAAAAAATTGATGGCATCTGAATCATAATCTTCAACGGCATCGTCATCAAGTTTTGCCGCTGCACTGGAGGCTGCGCTAGAATAATTTTTGTCGACCTGCTCGCCGCCTTGAGCGACATGATTAACTCTTTGTCTTTTAATAGGGCCTGAACGGCCGGACGTAGCCGGTCTCCCGTGTTGGTAAGCATGTGCTTGGGTCGGTTGTACAATTCTAGAAACGGATGAGTCAACAACCATTGGCTCCGGAGTATTATTTTGCGGTGCAGAATGCACTTGGGCCTTATGTGGCTTGCTAAAGTGCGGGTTTTTACTGGCACCAAACTGTTGATTAGGCTGCGGGAAGGGCTTGTCCTGTTGACGATCTTGTGGCTTTGGATTTTGCCGACGATCTTTGTCCTCCTGACTTCTTGCAAACGTAGTTGCGAAAATATACCTTTCGTGGTTCGATTCCACTTCTTGTGCCAGGGCCAAGGCCGATGGCATGTCTTTCGGCTTTGCCGAGAAGAGCACATCCGTGAGGTTTCGCTTGAGGCCTGAAATGAACACGCGTAAAGCGTCGTCGCGGAATTTGGCGCACAAAATTGTTGCCATTGCCAATATCCGACGATTACACGATAGAGGCTAGAGTTCCACAAGGTAGCGCCCTTGTTGAAACTCTATTTCTCTTTTTCACCGCAGATATTCCCACGAACGAGCGGCTAACTACTTCTACATTCGCAGACGATACCGCGTTCCTAAGTCGGTCCAAATGACCAATTCAGGCAACAGCACTACTAGCTGATCATCTCGTGGTAGTGGAGAGGTGGTTATCAGACTGGCGTATAAAAATAAATGTCTTAACAGACAAACGTGCCCCCCCTTACTCTGAATAACACGCCACTTCCACAAGCTGACGTTGTAACTGGCGTCCTCCTAGACAGGAGACTTACATGGCGGAGACATATCGAAGAAAATTAATCTAAATTTAATAAACAATAGCCTTCATTAGCTCATAAACGCTCGCTCCCCCCTGCTCTACAATTCAACGCTTAAGCTAGTCTGGACTTACGGCTCCCAATTGTGGGGAAACGCGAGCAGCAGTAACATCGACATTATTCAGCGAGCACAATCAAAAATCCTGAGAACTATCACTGGGGCCCTTTGGTATGTTCGGAACGACAACATGCACAGTGATCTTGGCATTCTACCCGTAAAAGATGAAATGTCAAAAGAAATAGCGTCCTACCACACCAAACTAACTTCTCATCCAAACCATCTCGCCAGGGGCCAGGGTTTCCAATCGGACCCGATTACAACGAAATGACATTCCAGGTCAGCAATAGTTATTAGAGCCCTTTCATCTCGCGTCAGTCATCTTGACTGTCAGATATAGTTTTAATTTAAGATTTTATATACTTATTGTTAGTCTCAATTCAGAGAAGATTCAATCAATAAAATGCATATGTAATCAAAAATTAGGAATAGTGGAATTCACCTTTCCCCATTCCTAGCCCTAGACCTCTAAATAATGGTCTGCAAAGCAACAAGAAAAGCAAAGAGAACGGCGGAAGAGAAGTAACTTAAAATTCCAAGCTGAGCGCTATGTAACTTTAAAAAAGGAGGGATGCCTTGCAGATGAGAACAATAAATATGCAATAACCAAAACGTTATTCGAGAAACAAAGTCTAAAGTATAAATATGGTTCAGTTTTTATACCCTTGCAGAGGGTATTATTATTTCAGTCAGAATTTTGTAACGCAGTGAAGGAGACATTTCCGACCCTATAAAGTATATATATTCTTGATCAGCAGCACTAGGAGAGTCGATCTAGCTATGTCCGTCTGTCCGTCCTTCACTGCGTTGCAAACTTCTGACTGAAATTATAATATCCTATGCAAGGGTATAAAAATTATAACGTTTGTGTTTTTTAATTCTTATTTTAATTCTTCGATATAATATGATAATAATAACAATAATTAAGCTGCAAATCATCATATCTTCAATGCTTTTAAACATATACGCAAATAAATGAAAATTTTAATGTTTTTACGAATATTTAATTTTTCCAATCGCTGGGTATATTAAGTTCGGCTGGCTGAAGTTTGCTTCCTTTCTTGTTTTCGTAATTTTTACCCATCTAACCCTTACTCTCTTACCCTCCTATCTTAGTGTGGATGGCTGATTTATAATATTTTAAGGTACTTTAAAAAACTTAATCTCGTTTGGGTTTGTATGCTTTGCAGCTGCTCTTAAACACGTCCGTAACCTTCGACGATCAGGGAGAAATGGGAGCGTGGGTAAGCTTGGCTCTACGGACGTAATCCTTTGCAACGTCGTAGACTACTTTTAAGTTCTTGACTACAACGTTTTTGATAAAGGCAACGTAAAATGAGTTTTTATTGTGGTTATTGGAGGAGTTTAGGGAGGAGAAGGAGTCGGAGCAAATTCTTAAACATATTTTTTTACTTTTGGGATAGCAATGACATCGCGTGAAAAGACAGAACAGTATGAAGGTAGAAGACGAGATTTGATCTCATCGTTTTTATCAATGATACTAATGATCTGTCATGAAAGGATCACGCAGTCACAGGAAAAACTTATGGATTATTGCTACACAAACGTTCTTGCCGATTTCTATCCGAATGTTACTCGCTAAAACTTCAGTCATTCCGACTCTTTTTTATAGAGTTGAAGTTTTTGGTACCTGTGATGCAGCAAGTCGACACAAAATTAAAGTGACATTCAATAATACAAGAATAGCTAGATTTATATACCAATTGGGTAGAACTGGCCATGATTCTTGTACGATTTTCGCCAAGAAGAAAATTGTTCGCAGCTGGATTAATATTTATGGGTTAAATAGACAAGGGTCATTAGTGATATCGGCCTACCTAAATCAACACAGGAGCACTTAAGCCTGTGTCCACATGTGTGCCAATTCTGACCCATCATAAAAGAAAACCCACGATCGGTCACGTTTTCCAACCATCTGCATGCAGAATATTTGAGACTATTTTACCTACGATATTGTTATCTAAATTGTATTGTTTTATTAGGATAAACCATGTAATTGATAATTGTAATCTAGAATAGACCTATGTAAACACCCTTTTTGACCCAAAAACATGTATATAAACCCCAAGTTATGGGCTCGGACTCAATGAAAAGATCTCTTGACGTATTTACTTCTCCGCAGCCCAATTGGTATTGTACTTATTCCGGCGACTGTTGTCACTGGTATTGT
Organism: Drosophila elegans; assembly: GCF_018152505.1. Classification (NCBI taxonomy): domain Eukaryota; kingdom Metazoa; phylum Arthropoda; class Insecta; order Diptera; family Drosophilidae; genus Drosophila; species Drosophila elegans. The sequence continues at coordinate 26,458,403 of NW_024545578.1, read as the reverse complement.
ACTTGCGGCACGCAAAAAAACATATTTCAGCGTTCTGAATCACTTGAATTCGTACATTTGGTGACTCCCGACTTTTGAACAGAAAAAAAAAATTTGTTTAAATTGATACGTCAATTTTAAACTCGCATTCTCGATTCTACATTCTGCATACTGTTTGATCACATTATAAGTTCAAGTCACCAGCAATAACATTTGATGACCACCAACTTTAAGCCGCAATAATTTTTTAAGTTAAGACTCCAATTTAAACACGCATTCCCGATCATTGTTTGATCACAGCATCAACAGCAACATCACGGTAGTGATTAACTGGTCTACTAGGCGACCGACCATAAAAAAGAAGTTCTCTTCGCGAACGTTTTTTTTACTGCTATCAACTTGGCGATAAACAGTTTATAAGCAGATTTTCAAGGTCAACAAGGCGACCAAGTAATTTCTGCGATTTGTGTACGATTAACTTGGCAATCAAAACTCACAACCAAGGACAAGTTTTGGTCAACCCGGCGAACCAAACTTTGCAAAAAAAAAAAAAAATAAAGACTTGAATAACTGACCAGTTTTACAATTATTTTATAAACCACGGTGTGAGTCGAGGCACATCATTAACAAAATTCCTCCTAAAGGTTTATTTTATAAAAGTAAAATGGCATCATCAAGCATTCGCTCCTTATTGGATGAACAGCAAGCGCTGGGCGAGCGCATCCAAAGCATAATTAGAAATTTTAAAAAAGATTCTGAGAGCAAGATTGGCAAATCTGGAAGGCCTCTGGATTAATTTCGCTTCCAGAGATGAAAAAATCAAAAATATATTCTCCACAAACTTATCCGCATTGCAAATGGAAACTGAATTACAACTACGGAGGAAGATTTAGAAATTGAATCCATGTTCCGTGAACAAAGAGTACTCATTGATAGTTTGGAGCGCATCATGAGTAAGATAACTGTCAAAACACTCCAAAATTTTCAAACAATCATTTCACAAAACTGGAATGAAATTAAAAGGATACATGTCCAAATCCATAAAAAATTTAAAAACCCTAAGGAATTAGGATATGATGATTCACGATATTTGATGGCTGAAGATGCCATCATATCATTTCAAATGTCATTTGGCATAGAAAAAAGGCAGGAATCTGAAGCAAGTTCCTCTACGATTATTACCTCTGCCAAAGGTATCAATTCCAAAATTTGATTGAAATTATTTACATTGGCAACAATTTCATGATTTGTTTAAGAAAATGATTCATGAATCTTCATCACCCACTGTACAAAAAATGTGGTATTTGAAAACAAACCTTAAGGGAGAGGCCGAACGCTTAATTCGGCACTTGTCTCTAACAGAAAAAAATTATGTGACAGCATGAAATATGTTACAAGAGCGTTTTAGTAATAAAAGAGTGTTATGTAACACGTTATTACAAAAATTGCTAGATCAACCACCTATATCTAGCGATGGCAAAGGCATAAAAACATTGCATGATAATGTCAAGGAAACATTATCGGCATTAAATAATATAGATATAACAACTGACAGCTGGGATCCGATCTTACTTCATATATTGACAAAGAAGTTGGATCGGCAAACTCATTTACTGTATGAACAATCACTTTTGAACACAAGAGAATTTCAATCCGTTAAAGAATTTCTGGAATTCTTGGAGCAGCGTTTCCTCACACTGGAGGCCATTTCTTCTGAGAAACCCAAAAAACCGATTACATGTGCAGCAGGGTCAGAGACGCAATTCAGTTGTTTATTCTGTAAGAAACCAAATCATAGTGATTTCTTAAAGAAAACTCCAGCTGAATGCCTTAACTGGACTCAAAAAAATAAGTTATGCGTAAAATGTCTAAGTCCAAATCACGAATCAAAAGTATGCACAAAAAGAGATTGTTTTAAGTGTAATAAAAAACACAACACACTCCTGCACTTAAAGAAAATGTCGGATACTTTGGATTCCATTACTGCGGCATCGGTGAAAGGAAGGAAAGCCGGCTATATACTCTTAGCCACTGCACGAATAAAAGTCCAAGGAAATAATGGACAAATGGCGGAATTCAGAGTTCTTCTTAACTCTGGATCACAGATTAATGCTATCTCTGAAAGAGCGATTCAGCAATTATCATTAAAGACCACCAGCTCAAGGCTAAAAATTAATGGAATAGGTGGAAAGGCTCACACATCAAATTCTAGAGTTAATGTCGAAATAAAGTCTATAAATGGGGACTTTACTTCAAGACTAGAAGCGATGGTCAGCCACACATAGTCAGCGATAAACCAACATCCCCAATATCAAAATTCCAAATAGTATAACGTTGGCAAAACCAGGAAAAATTGATATTCTTCTTGGCGCTGAGCATTATTTTAATATAATGCAGTCGGAACATTTATGTCTTAAAAAAGGACTGCCAAGATTACACAATACCAAACTTGGTTTGATTTTAGCTGGAAGGATTTCGGATCAACGATTAACATCATCAGTATGTGCAGTTCTCACAGAAGAAGAGAAAGTGGATGAGCAGCTAATTTAGTTCTGGGAACTTGACAACTTTCAGCCATTTAAAAAATATTTTTCGCCGGTTGAAAAACAATATGAATCCCACTTTCTCGAGAACATTCAGCGCGCAAAGGACTCAAGATTTATTGTCCAACTCCCGTTTTGGAGCATGCATCAGCGCTGGGGGAGACTCGTGACATTGCCACGCGACGGTTCTTATCCCTAGAGAAACGGTTGCAGAAAGATCAAGCAATCAAGCAAGGATACATAGAGTTCATAAAATAATACGAACTGCTTGGACATATGAAAGAAGTTCCTTTGGTGAATCGGTCAAAATCTCACTATTTTATTCCACACCATTGTGTGTTAAAGCCAGATAGTCAGACAACTAAGTTACGGGTTGTATTTGACGCATCAGCAGTATCATCTTCTGGCAAGTCATTGAATGATTTATTGCACAAAGGCCCAACAGTGCAAAATACATTGATGTCTATTTTATTACGGTTTAGATTACACAAATATGTATTTACCACTGACATTGAGAAAATGTATAGGCTGATTTGGATAAACCCAAATGACCAGCAATATCAGTTGATCGTATGGAGAAACGACCATTCAGAGAAATTGAGATTTTATAAACTGAAGACGGTCACGTAGGGCACTAAATCAGCACCTTATTTAGTCACAACATGTTTAGAATACTTGGCAACAAAGCAGTTGAAGCAGTATCCCCTGGGATCGTCTGCTCTTAAAAATGATTTTTATGCATTTATCTGCATTACTGGAGCAGATATAATCCAGGAAGCTTTACTCATTCGAACTGAGCTTGACAAAATATTAGTCAGTTCAGGATTTAAATTGAGAAAATGGTGCGCAAACAGCAACCAACTTCTACAGGGGTTAAATAAAGATGAAATAACCCCTAATGTGCAATTGGAAGATACCACATATGAAGATTGCAGCATCAAAACTCTTGGAATCCTCTGGAATCCCAAGATAGACAAACTTTGTGGTAAAACACATATTGCTACAACAACCAAAACAACAACAAGAGACGTTGTCTCAGAAATATTCAAAATATTTGATCCTCTTGGATTATTCTCTCCAGTCGTCGTTAAAGCAAAGATATTCATGCAGAGTCTTACAAAGGAGAAATTTGAATACAACGAGAAATTGCCTGATCATCTACAAAGGCAATGGATCCAATTCCGTGACAGTTTAGAGGCGTTAAATGACATTAAAATTTCACGTCATGTCTTTGAAGGAAAAAAAACGATTTCAAAGGAGATCCACACCTTTGTTGATGCTTCAGAAAATGCATATGCAGCAGTCGTTTATATTCGAGCAGTTCACAAAGACAAAAGGGTGACTGTACAATTGCTGTGCGCAAAATCGCGTTTGGCTCCAATAAATACAATTACGCTTCCCCTGAATTAAACTGAAAGCAGCAGCATACAATGTAAAGGAACAGTTATCAATGCAAGCAATTCCTACATACTACTGGGCAGATTCGAAAATAGTGATATCATGGATAAATAGCCGCACTACAATAAAGCATAAATTTGTGGCTTCTAGGGTTACAACAATTCAAGAAACGTCTCTGCCAAAGGAATGGCGCCATATTACATCAGAACAGAATGCCGCTTCAAGAGGAATATGTGTTTCCAAATTTGCCAGTCACAGCCTTTGGTTTTTTGGCCCACTATTTTTATATGGACCATCTACAAAGTGGCCGGCACCATTCATTACTGCAAAATCAGATCGTATCATTATAGTAACAGTGAAAGATGATGTGTTATTTTATCGCATAATTCATAGGAACTCCATTTCTAAACTGCTTAGAATAGTAGCATATGTTATGCGTGTGAAAAAAGACCACGAGTCAAAGGTGCAACAATTCAGTTAGGAGAGATGGAACGAGCCAGAAAAGTAATACTACGCATTATCCAGGAAAGGCATTTCGGTACTGAATATAGGAGCTTGAAGAACTGTCGTGAATTCGAAAAAGGCAGCACTTTAAGCACGCTCACACCATTTTTAGACCAAGATAATCTCATCCGTGTTGGAGGTAGATTTGAAGCAGCTGAAGTGTCATTTGATGTCAAGCACCCAATATTACTTCCATATGGCGACCAAATCGTCAAATTAAATTTGTAAAAATTGCATAAGGACAATATGCATTGTGGTGACCAGGCTCTGGTGAGTATTTCACGCCAGAGATATTGGGCTATAAGAGCAAAAACAATCGCCCGAAGTGTTGTTCTCAACTGCGTAAAGTGTACGAGAGCCAAGCCAAAATTATTGAAGCAAATAATGGGAAATTTACCACCGCTAAGAGTAACGCAAGCACGACCATTTTTAAGCTCTGGCGTTGATTATTGTGGACCATTTAAGATTCATTATAAAATTCGTGGTAAGAAACCACACACTGCATATATTGCAATATTTTGCTGCTTTGCGACTAAAGCAGTCCATCTGGAATTAGTAAGTGATCTTTCTACAGAGGCATTTTTGGCAATTCTGAAAGCGTAAAAAAGATTTTGCCTTGAGTGTTGGCAGCTGGATTGACTTAAAAATATAAGTTTTCCTGCATAAAATGTATAATTGTAGGCAACCTAATTATTTTTATGACATGATTCGTTTTTCTTCTTCCCAAAGAACAAAAACATAATAAACATTAGACCCAACTTGCAAGTTCGGAGAAACAATTTATGGTATATGCTATACGATCTTGGAACCGTTTGCCTCATTATTCAAAAACCATTACTGGCACATCGAAATTTGGAGATCAACTTAAAGCTTAAATTTAAAATAATATAATGTTGAAAATGCTTTATATATAACATTAAAATTGTAACTGATATTGTTTGATTTTTGTAATATAATTAAAATTGTAATTTATTTTGTAGTGTAATTGTTGAGGGATGAGTGTAACACTTGTGGCGCAAGGTTATTTAAACAATAAAATGAAACCAAATTAAAACAAGAAAGGAAGCAAACTTCGGCAAGCCGAAGTTCATACACCCTTGCAGCTATTGCAAATATGAAATATGTTTGAAAAGATTAAAATTATGATTGACATGCGTGTATGTTTACATTGAACCTTATTTGACAGTTCCTATGGCAGCTATATGATATCGTTTTCCGATATCAAACTAATTATTAATCATAAAGAATTTCTAAAAAAAAAATTACAATATAAATAAGTTAAATTTTGATGAATAAAATCACTTGCATATTTGACCTCAACCCGATCGTGTCTTCTAATTTCTTTGGAACACAACAAGATCAATCAGAAGTTTATAAAAATTATTCGCCACAAATATTACCACTGATTACACATATATTTAACTCTGCAATTACACTTTCTATCTTCCCTGCAAAAATTGCAAAAATAATACAACACCCTAAGGAGAAAATGAACATAGGCCTATAGCGATTCTTCCCTATCTGTCTGAAGCTTTTCAGCAAATGTTGGCATACCAGTTTAAACGATTAATCAAACAAAACAATTTAATGTACGATTTTCAATCTGGGTTTCGTCCCTTCAGAAGCTGCACAACAATAAAGATCTCTGAGGATATCAGGAAACAAGTCGATAACAGCCAGATTACACTGCTAACACTTCTTGAATTTAGCAAAGCGTTTGTACGGTTAACCACACAACTCTGCAGTAAATGGACGAACTTATTTAATTTTTCCGACACCTCTGTTAAGCTTAAATCACCCTATCTAAATTATCATCATCAATTTGTAGTTTCAGCATCTATTTCATTTTCGTTTTTACGGACTACGCGGGGTGTACCGCAAGTATCTGTTCTGGGATCAATCTTGCTTTCAATGTTTGTAAATGATCTTCCGACTGTAGTGTTCCATTGTAAAGTCCACATGTATGCTGACGGTGTGGTATCTTTTTCGTATTAAATAATAACTGAGCCCTTGCTTGTAACTCTGACCTTCAAAGTATTTGTCAATGGGCAAGTGCAAATAGCCTAGCCCTTAAACGCAAAATCAAAATGTGTGGTGATATACAAAAAGGAAATCAAAACAGAATATATACAACCTGTTCGAATTGGCTATACGACACTACCTTCTGTCGACAACGCAATTAAACTGGGGCTCATATTCAACAATACCTTAACCTGGAACGACCACATACATAGAGCATTAGAGAAACGTACAGACTGTTAAGACCACCCGATGTTAGCCAGCAATATCTTTCAATTATTTAAGATTTATTTGAGGTAGTAAACCGAGCTTTTCTTAGAAGCATAAAAAACTACTGTCGGTATTCTTTGGACACGAAAAAAATCATTTTTAGACTAAAATTTTTTCTCCAAGCCCAATTTTTATGATAAATGTTGTAATTTTTAGAAAATCGTAGAGCACCGACTATCAAAAACCCTCTTTATTGATTTGATTTTATGATTTCAGATGAAAATTGCTGTCAGGAGCTCCTACGCCAATTTCGATGTCAACGGCGGCACGACTTGCGGGAACCGTTATAAGTCAACCAATTTTCCATTTTTCATAACGTAAAAATAAATATGTTTTTTTTCTTCAAACATTGCCCTAAATATATACGACGTCAATTTAATGTGCACTGCTCTCATTTCTAAAAAAAAAAATAAGATAAGACTGGATTACAAATTTGAATTGATGAAATCCTCCAGAGATCAAACAATGATTTTCCGGTGCAGATGAACTCGCTGATTCAAAATATATAAGTTAACACCCAAATATAGTACAATTTCCCAGACAGAAGAAAAGAGTGAGCATTGACTGCACAACAAACAGCAAAGCAATGCCCTCAATAATAAAGTTTCCCAGACAGAAGAAAAGAAAAACCCAAAAACCCTGAAAACCCAAAATAATTTTATCACCTTGTCTCATTCACAAATCTAACTAGCTAAAGCTATTAACTTAAACAATCCGCCGGAAAACCGATTTTATACGGATTTAGCTGTCTGCGACAAAGCGTATATTTTGACTGTTCTTTTTGTTAACATCTGCAAATAGCCTTTAACATATGCTTTACAGCCGCTAGCAGCCCAAAATTCACGGTTTTTGCTAGCTTGAAAAATCCGTATAAAATATATTTTCGGGCGGAATGTTGAGCGCAAAAACTTGTTTGATTCTTAAATGTTCCATCTTTAAAATTAAGTGATAAAATTATTTTCGGTTTTCAGGTGTGTATTATTTAAGAATTAATTAATGTTGTCGGAACTTCAGTTTTAGGAATTGGTTCAAACTGTGTCGAGCTCACGCATCTATTTTACGAAACCTTTTCTTATACAATGTATGGGAAAGTTTAAGAATGATCTACTTCTATATTACTAGAAATAAAACATTCATCAAGCTATCATTTTTTTTAATCAGGGAGTCTATCTGAACAGGAAATTTCAGGTTTAATCTCTGGAGGATTTCATCGACCTAAATTTGTAAGCCAGTGTATTAAGCTGTGTGTTTATCAATGTGATGTCCTTGAAGCAATATTAAAAGTGAAATCAAACGACACAGGCTTGGGCGATGTCAATCCGAACTTAAAAAAAAATTGTACTGCCACAAAAATTACCACTAATAAGACATATATTTCACTCTGCAAATTCATTCTGTCGACAACACAAATATCCTGAGGTTCACAATTAACAATACCTTTACCTGGAACCACCATATTAATAGAGCAGTAAGGAAAACGTACGGACTTTCAAGACAACTCGATTAGCAAAAGCATTATCTTTCGCTTAAAATGAGATTATTAGTTGCCAAGATTTATCTCGCTCCATCTCTTCTGCATGGCATACAAGTTTTTGGAAGTTGTGATGCTGGCAGCTTTAAAAAAATAATATCGCACGATATGTATTTAAGATGAGACCCGTGATCACATTTCCCGTGGGAGTCAGTCTTTCCAACTCCCTCTTCTGGTCCCTCTTCAAAAAACTAACATCCCGCCCCTTTTTTTCCTAGCAAAATCTAAGGGGCTTACTTAGTAAGCTGACCAACTTTCATTGTGATAGTTTTTCCTTTTCATCCTATGTTATTGTGTTTACAGAAACCTGGTAAAAACCGGAGATATTTAGCTCCAAAGTTTTCCCTGGTAAGTACACAATTTATAGGCGTGACCGTACGTTCAGACAAGGAGGAGGAGGAGTCTTGATTGCTGTTGACTCAAACCTCACGTCTGAATTACTGTCTCTTAATGAAATAAATAACATTGAATCTCTAGGCACAAAAGTATCATACCCCGGTAGTTTTATATATAATACATACATTCATACATTCCCCATCTAAGTTTTCGGCTTATGCGAATTACCATTCCGTTATACAGTCCAATTTGGTAAGACAAAGATTTGTTTCGTCGGTGTATTAGTGCCCAGTCCACAGGACTTGGGCCGAGGGAGTTGCGTCCTGAGTAGGCACGCTGGGTGCCGGCTAAGCTTGCCAGATGGGGTGGGTTCTTTGGAAACCACTCCCTCCCCTACATAACGAGAATAAATTTATCGTGCCTTAGGAAAAATATAGAGATCGTTCAGTTCGTTTTGTCATTTGTCGTCGCTGCCCACAAGCTTCTCAAGTAGCTAGTTCGAGCGCTTGACCGAATTTCGATCGGCAGCGTGTGGCTGTTTTACCCTGCCCCTTCACACGTCCCGTATGCCGATGGATCGCCGCCGGCCACTGCAATGCGATCCCCTAGTGTCAATGTCGTCAGTCGAAAGTTATGTCATTGTTCTTGACCCGAGTTTTTCCATTTGCGCCAGCTCCCCCTTTTATATACGTTTACCAAGACATTATTGAGTTCAGCTTCATATTACAATTTATTAAAAAGATTTTTATTTAAAAAAGTGCACATTTAATTGACAAATATAAGAGTAAATTGGGGTGCCAAATTAATTAAATTGAGAAATATTCTGTATATAGTGTATGTAATATTTGTATTAATGTATAAAAAAGAAACATTAAGAATGAATATATATATTTAAGAATAATATTTTGGGCTAATTTATAAAAATAATAATATGAATCTTACAGGACGTTAAATCTAATGTATGAAGACTATATATATATATATATCTAAATGTTTAAATTGCACAAAGATCTAGGTATATACGCATATGTGTAAATATATATATATAAAAAGTTTGCTTGACAGTAAGTCGAACACAACTAACTTACCCCTTTTTATTTCCATCGACGAGAGCTCTCATTGTGGTATTCTGGGTTTGGAAAATTAATTATACACATATGCATAAATATAATTATATTAGTGCAAATTCTCTTAGCATTATTAATAAGGTGTTGGATTAATTTATATAAAAAAAATGATGTTAATTGTCATTTCTTGGGCAATTGCGCGATGTTGGTCTTATTTCACAAACAAAAAAAAAAGTTATTCGGTATTATTATTAGGTATATACGCATATGTGTAAATATATATATATAAAAAGTTTGCTTGACAGTAAGTCGAACACAACTAACTTACCCCTTTTTATTTCCATCGACGAGAGCTCTCATTGTGGTATTCTGGGTTTGGAAAATTAATTATACACATATGCATAAATATAATTATATTAGTGCAAATTCTCTTAGCATTATTAATAAGGTGTTGGATTAATTTATATAAAAAAAATGATGTTAATTGTCATTTCTTGGGCAATTGCGCGATGTTGGTCTTATTTCACAAACAAAAAAAAAAAGTTATTCGCTTTACGGCGCTACGAATTGCGAGTAAGAGAAGAGTGAAAACGGCACTCGCGACGGTTGACGGTAGCACTTCTAGCTGAGGTTTCTTCTGGTGGTTCCAATTACAAATCAAAACTTTGGTCTTTTGCTTGTATTTAATTGCTGGTTTATTATGAATTGGTATTGTTTATTGTTTTGTCGAAAATTGAAATAATAATAATAATGATGTAGTTTTTATTTTTGCACTGGCTCCTTACTGCCCCACTTCTGGGTTCTGCTAGGTTTCATATTAATTACTGCATACACCTATTGTCGGTTGTATGTTCGTATGAATTGCTTACTCTGACCAATTCGTTGCTGGTTACTGTATTGACCAACTTCGGTGTTTCGCCACCTGCAGTTCACAGTGTCTTCTGTCTCTGGTTACGGTATCTATTTCTTTCTGGTTTTATTTCTTACCCCGCTCCCGTAACACGCTCGAGGGTCGTCGATGCTGATTCAGCATGGAATGCACTCGCAAAAAAAACTACGAGGAGCGATTGTTATTAGTCCGTGTGGCCTCGACCCATACCCTGGGATTTAGGAGTTTCATGCTCTACCGACTGAGATATCCGGGCTATTATTATCATTAATTTTTAACCACAAGAATAGAAAAAAAGGTCAGGTGGAATATACATATATATTTTTATTTGTTCCCATTTATTTGATACGATACGATTTTATATATTTTTTTTTAGTTTCTCTCTTTACTCTGACGAACGCCGTCTTGCCGGGGTCGGCTCGTCGTCGTCTTCCTCCTCATCGTCGTCTTCCGCCACGGTGTAGATACGGTATTCTGGAGGCAGACTTTGCCTCCTCTGCCGCCGGCGAATTGCAAATCGGTTTTCTCGCCGGATCCGCTCGTTCTTTGCGTATATGTATTCGAACATCGCTTCGAAGTGCGGAGTCTCGAGCCGTGCCTGGCGGTAGTCCTCCTCCCATATCCGCAGGTCCCGCTGTGTTGCGTCCCTCAACCGAATTAGTTCGTTGAGGCGGTTGTAATCGGCGTTTATCCTTGCCGTGGTCTTCTCAATTTCCCACTGCGTTGCTCGTAGTGTATCTTCTAGTTCAGTATCAACCCAGGCGAGTCTTTCCCGCTCGTCAACCGCTATGTCTCTGCGGTCCCGAGCGTCAGCTTCTGAGGGGAGGGGTCTTCCCTCGGCCTCGCACCTTTCCAGATGCCTCTTCACGGCCTCCCTCGTGTTCTCGATGTCTTGCATGAGTTTCATAGTTATTTGCTTCCTTCTTACTGGCTGCTCCAAAAAAAAGAACGATCCTCCTTTGCTGTGTAGTACAATTGCACTGATTGCTGTTGGTTTTCAACCAGTTTCAAGCAGCGAAAAGGTCTTTGGCATGATATACTCCAATACTTTTTCCAGCTAAATTCCCTAATTCGTACAGCGACCCTCCCTTGCGTCCAAGTATGAGACACCGTACCCGATTGGGCCCTAGCTTTGCATTATACCCTTCCATTCGGTTACTCTGCTTGTAGTTTTTTCGGTATACCACCTGACCTACTGCAAATTCAATTTCCTTACTGCGTGTATTATACGTTCTTTCAGCTTTTTCGTGTGCCCGGGCTAACCCTTGCTTAACTACACTGCGTATGAGTTCCATCTTATCCGCCAAGCATAGAGCTTGATCTGTTGCTGATAGGCCGCCGATACGTCTCATGATCGGATACGCACTTGCGTGTGTGACCATGTTGGTCCCAAACATTGCATAATATGGTTCCAGTCCCAAAGCTTCGTGATAGCCACTTCGTAGTGTACACGAGATTCGACTCAGGTGTGTGTCCCAATGCCGCTGGTCTTTGTCCGTGGCTGACCTGAGCATTTGTAGCACGGATCGGTTTACTCGTTCTGCTGCATTTGCTTGTGGCGAATAGAAGCCCGTTCGAACGTGTCGGATTCCATATTGGCTGACTAACTCGGCAAATGTTGACGACACAAATTGCTTACCGTTATCGGAGTGAATATATTCTGGCACTCCGAATTGATGAAAAATGTTTCTTTCAAGGAAGGTTACTACGGCTGTTGCGGTTGCTTTTCGCATTGCCTCTAGCCAGACGAATTTGGTGAAATGGTCCAGACACACAAAGATCACGGTGTTTCCGGATTTGGTACGGGGATATGGTCCCATGAAAAAAATGTAAAGTCTTTGTCCTGGCCGCTCAGTTATTCGTTGTTTTCCCATTGGCGGTCGGCTGGATTTGTTCGTTGTTTTGCTGACTCTGCAAATTTCACAATTCTTAACAGTTCTTTGTACATCAACCGTCATTGCGGGCCAGTAATATAACTGCCTTAGTCGAGCTAAAGTTTTGTGTATGCCGCCATGTCCTGCCATTTGAGAATGGTGGGCCTGATGAACTAGGTCCTGCCGAAGTTCCTCTGGAACCCACAGCTTCCAAGCACGGTCCTCATTAATTATTTCGCCTGTTCGGAATCCTACCCTCTTATAAACGTATCCTTCGGACGTTTGGGTATCCGGAGTCTTTTCTGCGTGTTTTTCAACAGCTGGAGCCAATTCTTTGTATTCTTTCGACTGGAACGCTGCTGATTGTAGGTCTATGTTAATCTCTGCCGCATCCCTAAGTCCCGCTGTTACTTCATCCATATGTACCCTTGAAAGCGCATCTGGAACCACATTTTGTGACCCTTTCCGATGTTCGATTTCAAAATCAAAGGCCTGTAGTTTCAAACTCCACCTTGCTAGTCTGCCTGATAAATCTTTCTGGCCCATGAGCCACTTTAGACTAGCATGATCTGTTATGACCTTGAAAGGCATTCCTTCAACGTATGGGCGGAACTTTCTGATGCTCAATATTGGCGCTAAACATTCAAGTTCAGTGATGCTGTAGTTCCTTTGGGCTTTGTCCAGTTTCGAGGACATGTACGCGATAGGATGCTCGCCACCCTTCACCATCTCCACCCTTCTTCATCTGTCTGGAACAACACCCCTCCGACTCCGGTCGTCGATGCATCGCACTGAATCGTGAAAGGTTTTGAAAAATCCGGTGTTGTTAACACAGGTGCTGATACCAGGCTGCTCTTCAGTGCCTCAAAGGCTTTAATACCCTCTTCCTCGAGCTCATATTTCCTGACTCGGTCCTTTTTGAGGCCTTCATGAAGCGGTGCTGCCGTTTGAGCGTAGTTTTGTATAAAACGCCGGTACCACCCTGTCATTCCCAAAAATCTCCGCATCTGTTTAGCGGATATTGGCTGTGGGAATTCTTGAATAGCCTTTATCTTTGCTGGATCGGTTTTTATGCAACCCCCACCTACTACATACCCCAGGTATTTAGCTTGGCTGTAACAGAACTTACTTTTTGCCACATTGATTGTTAATTTTGCTCTCCTCAGGCAATCACTGACCTGTCGCAACATTTCCAAATGTTCTTCAAAAGTTGGAGAACAGACCAGTAAATCATCCAGGTATACGAAAACGAATTCTCTTAATGCTGCTGGAATTACTTTGTCCATCAGTCTGCACATGCGCTGGGCAGCATTACACAGGCCGAACGGCATGACGGTAAATTGGTATAAAGGTCGTCCTGGCACTGTGAAAGCTGTTTTTTTCTCTACTTTTTGCTTCCAGCGGTATTTGCCAAAATGCATCTTTTAGGTCGATAGCAGATATAAAGAACGTTTCTTGTAGACGACTTAGTAGACCCTCTATGTGTGGTAACGGGTATGCGTCCTTTACAGTCCGGGCATTAACTTTGCGGGCGTCTAGGCAAAGGCGATTTTTTGGGCCCTTTTGTACTAGGGTCACAGGGGAACTCCAACTACTGTTACTTTCCTCTATTACCCCTAATTTTATCATTCGGTCGAGTTCGGCAAATACCAGTTTCTGTTTTGCTGGTGAGATGGGATAATGCCTCTGCTTGATAGGTAAATTCTCCTGGGTAACCTCTATGACATGTTCTTCTAACTCGGTTTTCCCTAAGCCCATATCCGTACAGGATGGGAAGGTGTTGACTACCTTTTTAAGGGTGCTTTCCTGTTGTTCGGTAAGTTTGTGTGGGGTGTATGCAGTTTCGGGGCGTTCGGGATTCTCTTCTTCGGGCGCTACTGTATCTAACTCCGCAACCTCTAATAGGCGTTTCCCCGGTAAAGGTAACTTAAATTCCTCCCAAAATTCTATTCCGAAATAAAAGTGTTGCTGTAGGGCGGGCACTATTAAAAATTCCAATTCTTTTGTTTCGCCTTCCCATTCTACCGGCAGAGTGATCATGCCTGTAACTTGAGTTTTCCCCCCACTGGCCGTTTGTACGTTTTGTCTGGTTAATCTTTGCATCTTATGCTGCCTCCGTTGTAAAAACAGCTCCGCTCCTTTGCCAATGCAGTTGGCACTTGCCCCTGTATCCAATAAGGCTACAATCTCTTCGCCGTCTACTTTTGTCTTGGCAAAAAGACGGTTGTCATTTTTCAGGCTGATGATAGACGCAACTAATTTTATTTTAAGTTCCCGTGCAGTCTCCAGGGTCTGGTGCAGGTGTCGAAGTTTCTTATTGTTCCGGTTACTCCTTTCGTCTTCTTCCTCTTGTGCCGTATTAAAGATACGGGCGCGAGCCTCCTCGTACTCTGCCTTACGCTGATACCATGTCTTATGAGACGATATCTGTGCGGGGCTTGAGGTCGCCTCTTTTATTGTCTCGGGGTGTCGTTTTTCTGACCGGTCTTCCCCGGTTCTCCGATCAGACTTTTCCGTAAAAAAGAAGAGTGAGTAGAGTGATAAGAGTCGTTTTTACCACAATAATGACACTGCGTTGCATGGAACCGGGCTTGGCACCCTGTTCCGTCTACACTTTTGCGGTGGCGATAAAAGTCCGCCGGCTTATTGCACGTGTAGCAAAGGTATGTATGAAACGGGGACGTGCATTCCCCTCCGGGTTCCGTTCCCATTGACTCCAAGGTTTTCTTGTCCAAGTTTTGACGAAATGGATTTCCTCTTGCTGGCTTTACCATTCCAACTCCCTTCGGTGGCCGGTTGTTCTGAAAAGCCTCCACCTGGTAGTCATCGGCTTCATATCCTTCTTCCGATTCATTTATGATTTCGTTAACGTGCCGCGGGCGCGACCTCTTGTCCTTCAACCATTTTTCGACCCGTATTCCTTTCCTCTTAAGCTCGGCTAATGTCGATATGCTTGACGCCAACAAAAAGGCTCCCATCTGCGAATTAAGGTTCTCCTTTAATATCTCCACCAGGTTGGATTCTGGAATCTTATTTCTTAGTTTAAACTGTAGATTGTGCATCGCAGAAATACAATCCTCCAAACTCTCGTTATATCCCTGCCGTCGTTCCATTAACTCTTTTATGGTGACATAGTCGCTCTCCGAAGTCGAAAAGGCTCTGGTCATCGCTCGGGTTAACGAGTGGTACCCAAAATAATGGTCGTCCGCTTTGTCTTCAAGCATTTGCCAATACCATTTGCTGGCGGAGCCAGTGAGTAAACAGTGAAATTCTCGGAATACCTGTTCATCTGTATACACATACAGTGCTTTCATGCGATCTACTCGGAAGAGAAAACTTTCTATTGACATCCCTCGGCTGGTCCCATCAAATTTAAGATTCCACTTGTCCAATCTAACGTTCCGGTTCTCTGTTGGTCGGTGCTCAGCTCCCGATATCTCCCATGCACTGTTGCAGTTTCGGCCAGAGTCATTCTGATTATGTTGGTCCATGGAATTAAGTTCTGGCGGCGGTGCTGACCCCGAAACTCCTGTTTCGGTGTTAAGTTGACGCTCACCGCGGCTCGACGGTGCCGGCCGAGAAGTGCTGCTTTGTGCAGACGTGTCTCCGGTTGTTTGTGAATTACCTGATTGTGATTCACTCATTTCTGCCACTTTTGTTTGCAGATTAATTATCTGGGCGTTTAATTCCGTAATCTGGGTTGCGACTGTAGCCCTTAACTCGTTGCCTTGCATGATCAACGCAGACATCATTCGCTCCAGCCTGCTTTCTGACTGACGCTTTCTGACACTGTCGTGACCGTGCTCCTGTATTAGGTAGCACGCTGGACCTTCCTTGTGGCGGTCCTAAGTAGTAGTTTTCACCCCATACAGCTCCTGTCGTCTCCTCCATGGTGGAACTGTGGTAATCTGCCAGGCTTCCTAAATTATCTAGCTTACTGCCAAACCTGACCGACTGTTCCTGTGCCTGTTGATCGCTAGTTGTCACGGTTTGTCTGGCTCTCCAGGCCTGTCTTGCGGCTAAGGTTGAAGCCCTTGCAGTCCTAGTAGGCGGTATTGTCAACGTTACCTTTTTCCTCTTCCCTGCCATTTACTAACCTATCTTCTTATTTCAAGGTTTTGGCTCGTGCCGAAGTAATTAAATAATAAATAAACAATAACCAACCTTGATAGTGGCATACGCCTGCCACACCTTTTTTTTTGTTAAATCAGAAAAATATAAAAATTAAAAATAATTGAGGTAAATCTTCAAATTACCAACTTGAATGACGACGACAAAGACACTTTAGCCAAGTCGCGACTCAAAAAAACTGGACAAATGTGTTTTCGTTCACTTTTTTTCGCTGCTTGATTGTTTTTGCATACAACAGCAGTTTTATTTGACAATTGTATTATGAAGAGAATACAGAAATTTTTAAATCGGGTTCGCTGGCATTGGAAGTTGTTTATGGGTCAAGAAACCGTCCGAAATTAAGCCCCCAAGAAGTTATTAAAAAGGTCCCTAAATAAGTGAATTTTATGATAGGATTCAACTGGTCTCCACCGGAGACACCAGTTCCATTCATGTCCTTCTGACCTCTTCCCAGGACTACAGCCTCCACCGGAGTGCTGATTCCCCGTAGAAGGAACTGTCCGAAACCCTCTCCCTCCCAGTCGTCGGAAACAGGTAGACTCGCTCACAGACAGACGACTAGAGCTTTATTTCAGACAGACGAAAGAAATTGCCTCCCTGTTTCCTCTCTCTCTCTGGACTCGAACCTCTTGAGCGACCTGGTTCATGCCTAGTACAAGCGGATAACGTCGGCCAGAGAAATAGATTTAGTCCTCCCGCCCTTGTATTGGTGGAATCCGTACAGACTCGAACCACTCGAGCGACCTGGTTCTTGCCTGGTCCAAACGGATAGCGTCGGTTTGTACGGATCTGGTCTGTTCGGCCCCTCCCTCCTCTTGGTCAATCGGTTTCCTCTGGACTCGAACCTCTCGAGCGACCTGGTCCTTGCCAGGTTCAAGCGGATAGCGTCGGCCAGAGAAAACCCAAACAATTAAGTTGGTTCCCTAAAAATGCTATGTCGGTCTTGCACGTGATTTGATACTATTATATAAGGACTATAAAATTTTCAATTAAAACGGTTTAAATTGTTCTATTAATAAAACAAAGACAAATGATTATACTAGATATTGAAAAGAGTCATAAAGTGGGACGGCTACTCTGAGACAAGGTTCCGATTGCGAGGCCTCTCAATTCAGACTGTCGCTGAATTTGGGGACTTTATATGTGCAAGAAAAATTTAAATTAAATATACCTGCGAAGAGGAATTTTAGGTGGGGACACAAACTATTTTTGATCTTTGTTCCGATAAATTGAAAATTATGTCTGGCAAGTAATTTTTCAGATATGCCCTACATCCGGTATTCCGATTTTTGAAATCGTAACCTTTTAATACGTAAAACAAAAAATCTTCAGATGTTAAAAGTCCTAGCTCTAAGGATGCGAAGAATCCTTCGTTGGGCGCCAATTCTGTTACGTCGGTGTATTAGTGCCCAGTCCACAGGACTTGGGCCGAGGGAGTTGCGTCCTGAGTAGGCACGCTGGGTGCCGGCTAAGCTTGCCAGATGGGGTGGGTTCTTTGGAAACCACTCCCTCCCCTACATTACGAGAATAAATTTATCGTGCCTTAGAAAAAATATAGAGATCGTTCAGTTCGTTTTGTCATTTGTCGTCGCTGCCCACAAGCTTCTCAAGTAGCTAGTTCGAGCGCTTGACCGAATTTCGATCGGCAGCGTGTGGCTGTTTTACCCTGCCCCTTCATACGTCCCGTATGCCGATGGATCGCCGCCGGCCACTGCAATGCGATCCCCTAGTGTCAATGTCGTCAGTCGAAAGTTATGTCATTGTTCTTGACCCGAGTTTTTCCATTTGCGCCAGCTCCCCCTTTTATAAACGTTTACCAAGACATTATTGAGTTCTGCTTCATATTACAATTTATTAAAAAGATTTTTATTTAAAAAGGTGCACATAAACATTAAGAATGAATATATATATTTAAGAATAATATTTTGGGCTAATTTATAAAAATAATAATATGAATCTTACAGGACGTTAAATCTAATGTATGAAGACTATATATATATATATCTAAATGTTTAAATTGCACAAAGATCTAGGTATATACGCATATGTGTAAATATATATATATAAAAAGTTTGCTTGACAGTAAGTCGAACACAACTCACTTACCCCTTTTAATTTCCATCGACGAGAGCTCTCATTGTGGTATTCTGGGTTTGGAAAATTAATTATACACATATGCATAAATATATTTATATTAGTGCAAATTCTCTTAGCATTATTAATAAGGTGTTGGATTAATTTATATAAAAAAAATTATGTTAATTGTCATTTCTTGGGCAATTGCGCGATGTTGGTCTTATTTCACAAACAGAAAACAAAGTTATTCGCTTTACGGCGCTACGAATTGCGAGTAAGAGAAGAGTGAAAACGGCACTCGCGACGGTTCACGGTAGCACTTCTAGCTGAGGTTTCTTCTGGTGGTTCCAATTACAAATCAAAACTTTGGTCTTTTGCTTGTATTTAATTGCTGGTTTATTATGAATGGGTATTGTTTATTGTTTTGTCGAACAGATCGCTTGTATATCCGGAGGAAGCTCAGAATCAACATAAGGATCAAGAGTCCAGTAATGAGGCACAAAACATTGTAGACTTTGGTTATGTCCTCCTTGTGGTCTACAATTTCAACGTTGTTCACCAGGTTTGCTGTGTCGTCGGTTGTAGATCCCATGATATATAAGTTATATTTCTATCGGGTTCTAACTTTAATCAGTCGGACAGGTCCTTCGCGTTTACTGTTTTCGCCGGTAGTGGACCTAACGCGGTTCCGCGGTCGTTTCTTGTCTGATTCGCACTTATCTTGGACTCCGACTGCCCGATTCGCAATGATCTTTTTTACTCTCCCTTTGAACCTGAGGTGGGGCTCTTTTATACCGGTGGTTTTGCTTCCGGGTCATCTAAGTGTTCCCACTTAGGTACAGAGTTTCCCCTTTTTCTGGCTTACTGTCCCACTTCTGGGTTCTGCTAGGTTTCATATTAATTGCTGCATACACCTATTGTCGGTTGTATGTTCGTATGAATTGCTTACTCTGACCAATTCGTTGCTGGTTACTGTATTGACCAACTTCGGTGTTTCGCCACCTGCAGTTCACAGTGTCTTCTGTCTCTGGTTACGGTATCTATTTCTTTCTGGTTTTATTTCTTACCCCGCTCCCGTAACAGATTCCTTTTCTATTTTTGAAGGATATTGCTCTATGGAACCCAAAAGCAAATTCGCCATTTGCGCACTTGGCGCTTGTATTTAAACCACTAGTTCTAGGGCGAGAGCGGGAGTCAATAAAGCTTTCGCCCGTTCGCTCTTGCGAATTCGCCCCGTCTCTCGCCACCGTAGCATAAGTTAGGTACTAAGAGAAATTATTGAAATATAATAGTGAGTGATCAATCGAACGTCATCGTAGCCACTCCTTTTCGTCGTGCTTTCAAAATAGTTTTTCACAAGTTCGCAAATTAACGTCGTCTCGAACTACTGTAGTCACAAGTTTTCGCGTTGTTAATACAAAACAGTATAAAATTTTCATGGTGACCCCGACGTGATAGCAGTAGAGTTCGCGAGTTACATACAATACCCAAAACCAATTTATTCGTGTAGGTTCGGCCAATAAATTAAATTCAACAATATATCGTCGCTGGAAATTTTCTGCCGTTTCTTGAGCTGCGCCCAGACGTTTCTGCAAATTTCACTGCTTAATTTGCTTCTGCCGCCAAATGGAAGTAAAAAAGGAAGTTGCAATTATCAAGTCGGCCATCCAGGTATAGAGTGCCAAAAGTTGAAAGTTAATCTGTGGCGTTTTGTTAATTGTGTTTTGGCCCATCTTTCAACTTTTTGCATTCGTGTAAAAATCGGTAGATAGTGAGCATTCTAACCAAAAAAAAAAAAACATTTGCTTGTTCTAACAACCAAAATTCTGCAATAAACATAAGCAAATAAAATACTCATAAACAAGCAAATAAAATACTCGTCGACGACCCAATCAGTGCAAACTTAATTCCCCCAACTTTCGTCGTAGTGAGCACCAATTTAGGGTATAAATAAAACAGCTGGAAAAAAATGCAAATTGTGAAAAGTGTAGCTCTCAAAAATTAGCCGCAATAACTTTCGTCGCAGTTTGTCTGAACATTTTCCCGCGCTTTTCATAATTTTTGCACGCATTTCGGCGTCAGGCTTATATATTCGTTGCCCTTAGATATCGGTCAGTGTTTAATTCTCCGTTAGCATTTGCCTAGGAAGAGCCGCTAGCCGCGTACACATACACACGCACACCGACACCGCCGCCGCTATTTCGAGTTATCTTTGGTCGTTTTCGTTCTCGATCTCTGCAGCAGTGCAATTTTCGGTCTGCCTAAACGTTTGTTCGTTTGTCGGTACGCTTGAGCTTGAGCGTTAGCTCCCCTACAGTGCGTGCGTGCGGCATATACTGTCGCAGGGTTTATATACAAAATATAAAAACCCTATTTAGATATATTTCGCTGTAATTCTCTCGGCACTTAGCTTCCTTACACTGTGTGCGATCGGTATATTACTCGTTGATTTTTTATTATATTATTTAACAAATAAATAGTTTAATAAAAATAAATATTTAACACCTCGATACCAACAAAATAAATACAAATAAACGCAATGGCAACTAAGGATATCGAAGAGCTTAAACACCAACGAGATGTTTGCATGAAAAGTATTAACCGAACTTATCGCCACTTAAAAGAAGCTAAATTATCAGTAAATCCGGTCGAGCTTGAGTGTCGATTAGAGATTCTAAATACGCACATTGAAAATGCTTCACTTTTGCAAAACCAAAAAGAAGTGAAAGATACAAAAGATGTATACCGCAAAGAGTTGGAAGAGAGGACCGTGATGACAAAGTCATTGCTGATTTCAATTTTAAATAAGTGCAAACAAAATAATATCGAGAAATCCGCTCCGCCAGCAAATCGCCCGCCTCAATGCCGTCTACCGAGCGTTGCTCTCCCAACTATTAGCGGAAAACTCTCCGAATTTAAAAATTTTATAAGCCTTTTCGAAACTTTTTTTGACAAAGATGACACATTACACGATATTGAAAAATTCAATCATTTAATTTCGTGTTTAGCTGGAGACGCTGTTACGTCGGTGTATTAGTGCCCAGTCCACAGGACTTGGGCCGAGGGAGTTGCGTCCTGAGTAGGCACTCTGGGTGCCGGCTAAGCTCGCCAGATGGGGTGGGTTCTTTGGAAACCACTCCCTCCCCTACATTACGAGAATAAATTTATCGTGCCTTAGAAAAAATATAGAGATCGTTCAGTTCGTTTTGTCATTTGTCGTCGCTGCCCACAAGCTTCTCAAGTAGCTAGTTCGAGCGCTTGACCGAATTTCGATCGGCAGCGTGTGGCTGTTTTACCCTGCCCCTTCATACGTCCCGTATGCCGATGGATCGCCGCCGGCCACTGCAATGCGATCCCCTAGTGTCAATGTCGTCAGTCGAAAGTTATGTCATTGTTCTTGACCCGAGTTTTTCCATTTGCGCCAGCTCCCCCTTTTATAAACGTTTACCAAGACATTATTGAGTTCTGCTTCATATTACAATTTATTAAAAAGATTTTTATTTAAAAAGGTGCACATAAACATTAAGAATGAATATATATATTTAAGAATAATATTTTGGGCTAATTTATAAAAATAATAATATGAATCTTACAGGACGTTAAATCTAATGTATGAAGACTATATATATATATATATCTAAATGTTTAAATTGCACAAAGATCTAGGTATATACGCATATGTGTAAATATATATATATAAAAAGTTTGCTTGACAGTAAGTCGAACACAACTCACTTACCCCTTTTTATTTCCATCGACGAGAGCTCTCATTGTGGTATTCTGGGTTTGGAAAATTAATTATACACATATGCATAAATATATTTATATTAGTGCAAATTCTCTTAGCATTATTAATAAGGTGTTGGATTAATTTATATAAAAAAAATTATGTTAATTGTCATTTCTTGGGCAATTGCGCGATGTTGGTCTTATTTCACAAACAAAAAAAAAAGTTATTCGCTTTACGGCGCTACGAATTGCGAGTAAGAGAAGAGTGAAAACGGCACTCGCGACGGTTGATGGTAGCACTTCTAGCTGAGGTTTCTTCTGGTGGTTCCAATTACAAATCAAAACTTTGGTCTTTTGCTTGTATTTAATTGCTGGTTTATTATGAATGGGTATTGTTTATTGTTTTGTCGAAAATTGAAATAATAATAATAATGATGTAGTTTTTATCTTTGCACGGGCTGATATATTAGTGCTGGCTCCTTTCTGGCCAATTGGCGGCGACAGCCATGATTTTCTCCAGCTCGTGTCCGTGGTCCCGACGCCTCTGTACAGAACGCTTGTATATCCGGAGGAAGCTCAGAATCAACATAAGGATCAAGAGTCCAGTAATGAGGCACAAAACATTGTAGACTTTGGTTATGTCCTCCTTGTGGTCTACAATTTCAACGTTGTTCACCAGGTTTGCTGTGTCGTCGGATGCCGTCGAGGTTGTAGATCCCATGTTATATAAGTTATATTTCTATCGGGTTCTAACTTTAATCAGTCGGACAGGTCCTTCGCGTTTACTGTTTTCGCCGGTAGTGGACCTAACGCGGTTCCGCGGTCGTTTCTTGTCTGATTCGCACTTATCTTGGACTCCGACTGCCCGATTCGCAATGATCTTTTTTACTCTCCCTTTGAACCTGAGGTGGGGCTCTTTTATACCGGTGGTTTTGCTTCCGGGTCATCTAAGTGTTCCCACTTAGGTACAGAATTTAACTTTTTTCTGGCTTACTGTCCCACTTCTGGGTTCTGCTAGGTTTCATATTAATTGCTGCATACACCTTTTGTCGGTTGTATGTTCGTATGAATTGCTTACTCTGACCAATTCGTTGCTGGTTACTGTATTGACCAACTTCGGTGTTTCGCCACCTGCAGTTCACAGTGTCTTCTGTCTCTGGTTACGGTATCTATTTCTTTCTGGTTTTATTTCTTACCCCGCTCCCGCTTTAGGAACAGTTCCCAACTGTCTTTCAAGTCACTGCGGAAAATTATCCCAAAGCCCTTGTTAGCCTGAAGCGGGTGTACGATAATGATTGTCTTATTTTTTTTACAACATATCGACACTGTTTAATTTGCAAAAAATTCCCCAGCCTTCAGCTACAGCCTTGAGAACCCTCATCAACACGGTCACAGCCTTGTATGACTCCTTGCTGTCTATTGGGGATGATAGACGCATTACTAATGCTATTTTAATACATCTGGTAATGAGCAAGATCGATGCAGGAATTAAAAGAAAATGGGAAGAACAGTTAGATTATACGTCGCTTCCACTTTGGAGCGAATGTGAGGCGGCCCTCAACAGGCGATACCAACACATGGTAGCAGAAGATGCTTCGAAGCCCAAAACTGTTGAGCAGATCCAACTAACACTAAGAAGAATATAAATAGGAGTTTTTGTTTGACTCTGTTTAATGCATGTATTGCAACTCAGCTGAACATCAGATTGGAAACGGCGCTTCCTTCGCAGTCCTAGCAGTTCAGCAAAGATTAGATCTCGCTGAAAGAGCACCCTTATGCATTAGCTGCTTAAGAAAGGGTCACACGGTCAAAAAATGCAAATCGAACAGATGTAGAGTGTGCAATTCCTCACATCACACTTTGCTACACATATATTCCCCAAACACAAATCCCGTGTTGTCACCCCCTTCTCAGCCCACGCTTATGCAGGAGTCTCCATTCACGTCGCATGTTTTGCATGCAAATGCATCGGATCGAGTCATTCTTGCAACTGCTGTTGTGAGCGTCCAAACCAAAACCGGCGAGTTTGTATTAGCTCGAGCGTTGTTCGACTCTGGTTCACAAATAAACTTTGTAACCGATGAGCTCGCTCAGAGGCTCAAAATTACAAGACAGGACGTGTGCATGAGCTTGCGAGGCATTGGTGGAACTAATGCCCAAGCCACAAAAAAAATACACACGTTTGTGAAGTCGCGAGTAGGGAACAGCCAATTGTCGTTCGATTTTTGGATTATGAAAAATATTTCTGGTTATCATCCGGATCAAGCGGTGAACACCAGCGGGTGGAGGGTGCCTGAAAATATTCAGTTAGCAGATCCATTCTTCTTCAAGCCCCAAAAAATAGATATGCTTATCGGCGCTGAAACATTCTTTGAACTTTTATCTATTGGCCAGATAAAGCAGGGGCCTGAATTCCCCATCCTACAAAAGACAGTTCTCGGCTGGAAAGTGTCAGGCAGATGTGCCTCTGAAAATAATAAAAACGCTGAAAAAATGGTACATCTCAGCTGCCAGGAGGAAGCGTTGGAGTCAATTGACACAACCCTGCAGAAATTTTGGTCTGTGGAGGACTTGCCGCCCAAGGCTAAAGTCCATACTCCTGAGCAACAACTCTGTCAACAACACTTTGAGAAAAATACTCAAAGATTGTCGTCCGGTAGATTTTCGCTTCGTTTGCCGTTTAAATCTGACCCAAATACTCTTGGTTCGTCATACGAAGTTGCGAAACGTAGATTTTTGTCGCTAGAAAGTAAATTGTCAAAGGACCCTTCGCTGAAGAAGATGTATATTGAATTCATGGAGGAATATGTTTCACTGGGCCACATGTCCTCCACCAATGACAAAATTCCGAATACTCCGCACTATTTCATTCCGCACCAATGCGTTTTACGGCCACAAAGTACTTCAACTAAGTTGAGAGTAATTTTCGATGCATCGAGCCGTACTTCTCCGCAGGTAGCGTTGAATGACATCTTGATGGTAGGCCCAACTATTAAAGAGGAGCTGTTACCGACTCTGCTTCGGTTTAGATTGCATAAGTTTGCCCTTGCGGCCGACGTCAAAAAGATGTATCGCCAAGTGATGGTGGACGAAGCTGACCGAAACTTCCAGCTCATAGTATGGAGACGAGATCCTTCCGAGTCCCTGAAAAGCTTTACATATGGAACTTCGCCAGCACCCTTTTTGGCGATTCGGTGTTTAATGCGGCTAGGAGATTCGGCGCAAGCAACTCATCCAAAAGCCGCAAAGGTTATTCAGAATAAGTTTTATGTTGCCGATTTGTTGACTGGCGCCAGATGCGTTGAGGACCTGCAAAGTATTCGTGACGAAGTTTTTCAGGTCTTGCAAGAGACAGGTTGGTTTTTAAACTGCCCAGAGTTACCCACATCTGATAGCGTTGTAATGCCACTTATGGCAAACTCAGACGTAACTAAGAGCCTTGGTGTGGTTTGGTTACCGGTTAAAGATTACTTTCAATTTCGGTTGGATGACTCTTTCCTGGATCATCGCGCGACAAAGCGAAATATTTTATCGGTGACGGCTCGACTTTTCGACCCACTTGGCCTCTTTGTCCTTTGGTCAGAAAGGCAAAGATGTTGTTGCAGAACTGTGGCTTCGAAAATTAGATTGGGACGAGTCGCTACCGATTCAGTTGCTTACATCGTGGGATACGTTTAAAGCGACGCTTCTGCAGCTGCCGAAAATTATGGCATCGCGATTCGGCAACACAGATCCACAAGTCTCGATTCAAATACAAGGTTTCGCTGACGATTCCATGCGAGCTTATGAAGCGTGCATCTCCGTTCGTCTCAAACTGCTGAAGGCTTGAAAGTGTCTTTATTAACCGCCAAATCGAAAGTAGCTCCCCTCAAGACGAAAACTTTGCCTCGCCTTGAACTGTGGGCAGCTCACCTATTAGCAGATCTCTATAATCGTGTCAGGCCATTACTAAATTCTCCCATTGAGAATGTTTTCCTGTGGACAGACTCCGAGATCACTTTACATTAAAACCCATCCCTCGTCGTTGTCGGTTTTTGTTTCGGACCGGGTTGCAGAAATTCATGAGTGGTCGGAGAAAGCAATTTGGAGACACGTTCCCACGAAAGTCAACCCAGCAGACATAGTGACCCGAGGATGTGACGTAGTGGAGCTTACAACGTCCATTTGGTTCGGTGGGCCTTCGTTCTTGCTAGACTCAGAAAATAATTGGCCTGTAAATAAACATTTCGAACTGCCGGCTGATGTAATGTCGATGGAGCTACGCAAATCGGCATTAGCTCTCGTAGTCAGCCCAGAGCCAAATTATGTGCTTCAGAAAACAGAGTTCTTTTCGTCGCACCTGAAGTTTCTGAGAGTATTCGTGTGGGTTTTACGTTTTATTCAAAGGTGCAGAATGGTGTCGAAGCCCTTTGAAAAAAGTATTTCGCCAAGAGAACTGGATTTCGCTTTTGATAAAATTGTCGAAGTTATCCAGTTTCACGAATTCAGGGACGACATAAGTAAAATTCGGAAAAATGAACCGGTAGAAACGAATATTCAAAAGTTAAACCCTTTTCTTCAGGAAAATAAATTAGATTGGTGCTCCCCGACATTGCTACGAGTTGGCGGTCGGATATTGAATGCTCCTATCCCGTACGAAGCCAAATTCCCGTTGTTGCTGTCTAAAAGCTCACAGTTCGTCAGACCCTATGTGACATACCTGCACGTTACGAACTGTCACGCTGGCCCACGAGTTCTCGTAAGTCGTCTGCGCGAGAAAATCTGGCTAGTTAATGCTCAAGAAGTCTGCCGACGAACAGTTCGGTCGTGCATGCACTGCTTTCGCTGTAAGCCGCAACTCTTGACGCAAATTATGGGAAACTTGCCAGCAGATAGACTTCGAGCTCTCCGCCCGTCCAAAATTGTGGCGTTGATTTTTGTGTTCCCTTCAGCACAACGTATCGTATCCGTGGTAGGCCACCGTACAAGTCGTACGTGGCCTTTTTCGTCTGTTTTGCGTCCAAAGCGGTCCACTTAGAAATAGTGTCTGACCTAACCACTGATGCGTTCTTGTTGGCATTTCAAAGGTTCGTTAGTCGTCGCGGGATTCCGGAGAAGGTGTGGTGCGACAACGCCACCAATTTCGTCGGCGCAGATCGCGCCATGAGAGAGTTCCGAGCCCGTCTGGAGGAGCATCAAAAAAGAATGCGAGTTTGCGTTCATACCGCCCAGAGCACCGCACTTCGGCGGACTATGGGAGGCAGGTGTGAAGTCTGCAAAGCACCTGTTCCTTCGGACGGTAAGCCAAGACCTCTTGACCGCGGAGGAGCTCGGAACTCTGCTCACCACCGTGGAGGCCGTGCTCAACTCCAGGCCCCTCAGAGCTCTAAGCAGAGACCCGAACGACGGCGAGACCCTGACCCGCGGTCATATGCTCATCGGCGGCCCTCTTCTGGCCCCACTACAGCGACGCTCACGGACCAGATCAGCCTGACCTGCTTGCGACGATGGCGAGGTGTCTCGTCTCTCAGGCACAGGTTTTGGCAGCGAGGGTCCCGGGAGTACATCTCCAGCCTCCAGCAGCGGTCCAAGTGGCACCAAGGGGAGCCCAACCTCGTCGTGGGAGCGCTCGTCGTCGTCGCCGAAGACAACCTTCCACTCCAACAGTGGAGGATTGGACGAGTGGTAGCGGTGCACGCCGGCGCCAATAGCAAGGTTCGCATGGCGGACGTCAGGACGCAGGACGGGGAATATCGTTGAGCTGTCCACCGACTGGCCCTGTTGCCCGTTCTGGGCTGAAGGACGTCGTCCCTTCAGAGGGGGCGGTGTTTGCTCACTTGGCGCTTGTATTTAAATCACTAGTTGTAGGGCGAGAGCGGGAGCCAATAAAGCTTTCGTCCGTTCGCTCTTGCAAATTCGCCCCGTCTCTCACCACCGTAGCATAAGTTAGGTTCTAAGAGAAATTTTTGAAATATAATAGTTAGTGATCAATCGAAAATCATCGTAGCCTCCTTTTCGTCGTGCTTTCGAAATACTTTTTCACAAGTTCGCAAATTAGCGTCGTCTCGAACTACTGCAGTCACAAGTTTTCGCGTTGTTAATACAAAACAGTATTAAATTTTCAAAAGTTGTTGCTTTTTCATTTTATTTTTAAGAAAGGAGGTTTCTTACAAGTTTACATTCAGAAAGGATTTCCATTTTTAAATACAATTTTTCCTTGAATCAAGAAATTTTGGTCATTCATTCAAAGGCTGACCGAATCAAAGGTTAGATTTCAAAATTTTGGGAATTAGTTTCTATGTGTGTAGTTTTTTTTTAACTTCCTTTTCTTACAAGTTTACATTCAGAAAGGATTTGCATTTTTAAATACAATTTTTTCTTGAATCAAGAAATTTTAGTCATTGATTCAAAGGCTGACCGACGTGTTGTTACGTCGGTGTATTAGTGCCCAGTCCAAAGGACTTGGGCCGAGCAAGTTGCGTCCTGGGTAGGCACGCTGGGTGCCGGCTCAGCTCGCCGGATGGGGTGGATTCTTTAGAAACCACTCCCTACCCTACATAACGAGAATAAATTTATCGTGCCTAAGGAAAGATAGAGATCGTTCAGTTCGTTTTGTCGTCGCTGCCCATAAGCTTCTCAAGTAGCTAGTTCGAGCGCTTGACCGAATTTCGATCGGCAGCGTGTGGCTGTCTTACCCTGCCCCTTCATACCTCCCGTATGCCGATGGATCGCCGCCCGCCACTCCAATGCATTGTCATTATACCCTTGCAGAGGGTATTATAATTTCAGTCAGAAGTTTGCAACGCAGTGAAGGAGACGTTTCCGACCCTATAAAGTATATATATTCTTGATCAGCATCACTAGTAGAGTCGATCTAGCCATGTCCGTCTGTCCGTCCGTCTGTCCGTCCGTCTGTCCGTCCGTCTATCCGTCTGTCCGTCCGTTTATATGCAAACTAGTCTCTCAGTTTTAAAGCTATCTGCATGAAACTTTCCCAAAAGTTGTCTTTCTATTGCAGGTAGTATATAAGTCGGAACGAGCCGGATCGGACGACTATAGCATATAGCTCCCATAGGAACAATCGGAAAAATAATTGAAAAAAATTATAACTTTGCTGTTTTTTAATTTTTTGTTTAGTACTTCGACATATAGCAATGGTTAAATAATTCAGAATTATGGTTTAAATTTCATCAAAATCGGACGACTATAGCATATAGCTCCCATAGGAACAATCGGAAAAATAATTGAAAAAAATTATAACTTTGCTGTTTTTTAATTTTTTGTTTTGTTCTTCGACATAAAGCAATGGTTAAATATTTCAGAATTATGGTTAAAATTTCATCAAAATCGGAAGACTATAGCATATAGCTCCCATAGGAACAATCGGAAAAATAATTGAAAAAAAATTATAACTTTTCTGTTTTTTAATTTTTTGTTTTGTTCTTCGACATACAGCAATGGTTAAATATTTCAGAATTATGGTTAAAATTTCATCAAAATCGGAAGACTATAGCATATAGCTCCCATAGGAACAATCGGAAAAATAATTGAAAAAAAATTATAACTTTTCTGTTTTTTAATTTTTTGTTTATTTCTTCGACATATAGCAATGGTTAAATATTTCAGAATTATGGTTAAAATTTCATCAAAATCGGACGACTATAGCATATAGCTCCCATAGGAACAATCGGAAAAATAATTGAAAAAAATTATAACTTTGCTGTTTTTTAATTTTTTTTTAGTTCTTCGACATATAGCAATGGTTAAATATTTCAGAATTATGGTTTAAATACGCAAGTAAATCATAATTTTAATGTTTTTAAAAATATTTAATTCTTGCGATAGCTGCAAGGGTATATGAACTTCGGCTTGCCGAAGTTTGCTTTCTTTCTTGTTGTCATTGTTCTTGACCAGAGTTTTTCCATTTGCGCCAGTTCTCCCTTTTATGAACGTTTACCAAGACATTAATGAGTTCTGCTTCATATTATAATTTATTGAAAAGATTTTGCATTTAAAAGATGCGCATTTAATTGACAAATAAATGAGTAATTAGGGTTTCAAATTAATTCAATTGAGAAATCTTCTACGCCCAAGCCACAAAAAAAATACACACGTTTGTGAAGTCGCGAGTAGGGAACAGCCAATTGTCGTTCGATTTTTGGATTATGAAAAATATTTCTGGTTATCATCCGGATCAAGCGGTGAACACCAGCGGGTGGAGGGTGCCTGAAAATATTCAGTTAGCAGATCCATTCTTCTTCAAGCCCCAAAAAATAGATATGCTTATCGGCGCTGAAACATTCTTTGAACTTTTATCTATTGGTCAGATAAAGCAGGGGCCTGAATTCCCCATCCTACAAAAGACAGTTCTCGGCTGGAAAGTGTCAGGCAGATGTGCCTCTGAAAATAATAAAAACGCTGAAAAAATGGTACATCTCAGCTGCCAGGAGGAAGCGTTGGAGTCAATTGACACAACCCTGCAGAAATTTTGGTCTGTGGAGGACTTGCCGCCCAAGGCTAAAGTCCATACTCCTGAGCAACAACTCTGTCAACAACACTTTGAGAAAAATACTCAAAGATTGTCGTCCGGTAGATTTTCGCTTCGTTTGCCGTTTAAATCTGACCCAAATACTCTTGGTTCGTCATACGAAGTTGCGAAACGTAGATTTTTGTCGCTAGAAAGTAAATTGTCAAAGGACCCTTCGCTGAAGAAGATGTATATTGAATTCATGGAGGAATATGTTTCACTGGGCCACATGTCCTCCACCAATGACAAAATTCCGAATACTCCGCACTATTTCATTCCGCACCAATGCGTTTTACGGCCACAAAGTACTTCAACTAAGTTGAGAGTAATTTTCGATGCATCGAGCCGTACTTCTCCGCAGGTAGCGTTGAATGACATCTTGATGGTAGGCCCAACTATTAAAGAGGAGCTGTTACCGACTCTGCTTCGGTTTAGATTGCATAAGTTTGCCCTTGCGGCCGACGTCAAAAAGATGTATCGCCAAGTGATGGTGGACGAAGCTGACCGAAACTTCCAGCTCATAGTATGGAGACGAGATCCTTCCGAGTCCCTGAAAAGCTTTACATATGGAACTTCGCCAGCACCCTTTTTGGCGATTCGGTGTTTAATGCGGCTAGGAGATTCGGCGCAAGCAACTCATCCAAAAGCCGCAAAGGTTATTCAGAATAAGTTTTATGTTGCCGATTTGTTGACTGGCGCCAGATGCGTTGAGGACCTGCAAAGTATTCGTGACGAAGTTTTTCAGGTCTTGCAAGAGACAGGTTGGTTTTTAAACTGCCCAGAGTTACCCACATCTGATAGCGTTGTAATGCCACTTATGGCAAACTCAGACGTAACTAAGAGCCTTGGTGTGGTTTGGTTACCGGTTAAAGATTACTTTCAATTTCGGTTGGATGACTCTTTCCTAAATCATCGCGCGACAAAGCGAAATATTTTATCGGTGACGGCTCGACTTTTCGACCCACTTGGCCTCTTTGTCCTTTGGTCAGAAAGGCAAAGATGTTGTTGCAGAACTGTGGCTTCGAAAATTAGATTGGGACGAGTCGCTACCGATTCAGTTGCTTACATCGTGGGATACGTTTAAAGCGACGCTTCTGCAGCTGCCGAAAATTATGGCATCGCGATTCGGCAACACAGATCCACAAGTCTCGATTCAAATACAAGGTTTCGCTGACGATTCCATGCGAGCTTATGAAGCGTGCATCTCCGTTCGTCTCAAACTGCTGAAGGCTTGAAAGTGTCTTTATTAACCGCCAAATCGAAAGTAGCTCCCCTCAAGACGAAAACTTTGCCTCGCCTTGAACTGTGGGCAGCTCACCTATTAGCAGATCTCTATAATCGTGTCAGGCCATTACTAAATTCTCCCATTGAGAATGTTTTCCTGTGGACAGACTCCGAGATCACTTTACATTAAAACCCATCCCTCGTCGTTGTCGGTTTTTGTTTCGGACCGGGTTGCAGAAATTCATGAGTGGTCGGAGAAAGCAATTTGGAGACACGTTCCCACGAAAGTCAACCCAGCAGACATAGTGACCCGAGGATGTGACGTAGTGGAGCTTACAACGTCCATTTGGTTCGGTGGGCCTTCGTTCTTGCTAGACTCAGAAAATAATTGGCCTGTAAATAAACATTTCGAACTGCCGGCTGATGTAATGTCGATGGAGCTACGCAAATCGGCATTAGCTCTCGTAGTCAGCCCAGAGCCAAATTATGTGCTTCAGAAAACAGAGTTCTTTTCGTCGCACCTGAAGTTTCTGAGAGTATTCGTGTGGGTTTTACGTTTTATTCAAAGGTGCAGAATGGTGTCGAAGCCCTTTGAAAAAAGTATTTCGCCAAGAGAACTGGATTTCGCTTTTGATAAAATTGTCGAAGTTATCCAGTTTCACGAATTCAGGGACGACATAAGTAAAATTCGGAAAAATGAACCGGTAGAAACGAATATTCAAAAGTTAAACCCTTTTCTTCAGGAAAATAAATTAGATTGGTGCTCCCCGACATTGCTACGAGTTGGCGGTCGGATATTGAATGCTCCTATCCCGTACGAAGCCAAATTCCCGTTGTTGCTGTCTAAAAGCTCACAGTTCGTCAGACCCTATGTGACATACCTGCACGTTACGAACTGTCACGCTGGCCCACGAGTTCTCGTAAGTCGTCTGCGCGAGAAAATCTGGCTAGTTAATGCTCAAGAAGTCTGCCGACGAACAGTTCGGTCGTGCATGCACTGCTTTCGCTGTAAGCCGCAACTCTTGACGCAAATTATGGGAAACTTGCCAGCAGATAGACTTCGAGCTCTCCGCCCGTCCAAAATTGTGGCGTTGATTTTTGTGTTCCCTTCAGCACAACGTATCGTATCCGTGGTAGGCCACCGTACAAGTCGTACGTGGCCTTTTTCGTCTGTTTTGCGTCCAAAGCGGTCCACTTAGAAATAGTGTCTGACCTAACCACTGATGCGTTCTTGTTGGCATTTCAAAGGTTCGTTAGTCGTCGCGGGATTCCGGAGAAGGTGTGGTGCGACAACGCCACCAATTTCGTCGGCGCAGATCGCGCCATGAGAGAGTTCCGAGCCCGTCTGGAGGAGCATCAAAAAAAGAATGCGAGTTTGCGTTCATACCGCCCAGAGCACCGCACTTCGGCGGACTATGGGAGGCAGGTGTGAAGTCTGCAAAGCACCTGTTCCTTCGGACGGTAAGCCAAGACCTCTTGACCGCGGAGGAGCTCGGAACTCTGCTCACCACCGTGGAGGCCGTGCTCAACTCCAGGCCCCTCAGAGCTCTAAGCAGAGACCCGAACGACGGCGAGACCCTGACCCGCGGTCATATGCTCATCGGCGGCCCTCTTCTGGCCCCACTACAGCGACGCTCACGGACCAGATCAGCCTGACCTGCTTGCGACGATGGCGAGGTGTCTCGTCTCTCAGGCACAGGTTTTGGCAGCGAGGGTCCCGGGAGTACATCTCCAGCCTCCAGCAGCGGTCCAAGTGGCACCAAGGGGAGCCCAACCTCGTCGTGGGAGCGCTCGTCGTCGTCGCCGAAGACAACCTTCCACTCCAACAGTGGAGGATTGGACGAGTGGTAGCGGTGCACGCCGGCGCCAATAGCAAGGTTCGCATGGCGGACGTCAGGACGCAGGACGGGGAATATCGTTGAGCTGTCCACCGACTGGCCCTGTTGCCCGTTCTGGGCTGAAGGACGTCGTCCCTTCAGAGGGGGCGGTGTTTGCTCACTTGGCGCTTGTATTTAAATCACTAGTTGTAGGGCGAGAGCGGGAGCCAATAAAGCTTTCGTCCGTTCGCTCTTGCAAATTCGCCCCGTCTCTCACCACCGTAGCATAAGTTAGGTTCTAAGAGAAATTTTTGAAATATAATAGTTAGTGATCAATCGAAAATCATCGTAGCCTCCTTTTCGTCGTGCTTTCGAAATACTTTTTCACAAGTTCGCAAATTAGCGTCGTCTCGAACTACTGCAGTCACAAGTTTTCGCGTTGTTAATACAAAACAGTATTAAATTTTCAAAAGTTGTTGCTTTTTCATTTTATTTTTAAGAAAGGAGGTTTCTTACAAGTTTACATTCAGAAAGGATTTCCATTTTTAAATACAATTTTTCCTTGAATCAAGAAATTTTGGTCATTCATTCAAAGGCTGACCGAATCAAAGGTTAGATTTCAAAATTTTGGGAATTAGTTTCTATGTGTGTAGTTTTTTTTTTAACTTCCTTTTCTTACAAGTTTACATTCAGAAAGGATTTGCATTTTTAAATACAATTTTTTCTTGAATCAAGAAATTTTAGTCATTGATTCAAAGGCTGACCGACGTGTTGTTACGTCGGTGTATTAGTGCCCAGTCCAAAGGACTTGGGCCGAGCGAGTTGCGTCCTGGGTAGGCACGCTGGGTGCCGGCTCAGCTCGCCGGATGGGGTGGATTCTTTAGAAACCACTCCCTACCCTACATAACGAGAATAAATTTATCGTGCCTAAGGAAAGATAGAGATCGTTCAGTTCGTTTTGTCGTCGCTGCCCATAAGCTTCTCAAGTAGCTAGTTCGAGCGCTTGACCGAATTTCGATCGGCAGCGTGTGGCTGTCTTACCCTGCCCCTTCATACCTCCCGTATGCCGATGGATCGCCGCCCGCCACTCCAATGCATTGTCATTATACCCTTGCAGAGGGTATTATAATTTCAGTCAGAAGTTTGCAACGCAGTGAAGGAGACGTTTCCGACCCTATAAAGTATATATATTCTTGATCAGCATCACTAGTAGAGTCGATCTAGCCATGTCCGTCTGTCCGTCCGTCTGTCCGTCCGTCTGTCCGTCCGTTTATATGCAAACTAGTCTCTCAGTTTTAAAGCTATCTGCATGAAACTTTCCCAAAAGTTGTCTTTCTATTGCAGGTAGTATATAAGTCGGAACGAGCCGGATCGGACGACTATAGCATATAGCTCCCATAGGAACAATCGGAAAAATAATTGAAAAAAATTATAACTTTGCTGTTTTTTAATTTTTTGTTTAGTACTTCGACATATAGCAATGGTTAAATAATTCAGAATTATGGTTTAAATTTCATCAAAATCGGACGACTATAGCATATAGCTCCCATAGGAACAATCGGAAAAATAATTGAAAAAAAATTATAACTTTGCTGTTTTTTAATTTTTTGTTTTGTTCTTCGACATAAAGCAATGGTTAAATATTTCAGAATTATGGTTAAAATTTCATCAAAATCGGAAGACTATAGCATATAGCTCCCATAGGAACAATCGGAAAAATAATTGAAAAAAAATTATAACTTTGCTGTTTTTTAATTTTTTGTTTTGTTCTTCGACATAAAGCAATGGTTAAATATTTCAGAATTATGGTTAAAATTTCATCAAAATCGGAAGACTATAGCATATAGCTCCCATAGGAACAATCGGAAAAATAATTGAAAAAAAATTATAACTTTTCTGTTTTTTAATTTTTTGTTTATTTCTTCGACATATAGCAATGGTTAAATATTTCAGAATTATGGTTAAAATTTCATCAAAATCGGACGACTATAGCATATAGCTCCCATAGGAACAATCGGAAAAATAATTGAAAAAAATTATAACTTTGCTGTTTTTTAATTTTTTTTTTAGTTCTTCGACATATAGCAATGGTTAAATATTTCAGAATTATGGTTTAAATACGCAAGTAAATCATAATTTTAATGTTTTTAAAAATATTTAATTCTTGCGATAGCTGCAAGGGTATATGAACTTCGGCTTGCCGAAGTTTGCTTTCTTTCTTGTTGTCATTGTTCTTGACCAGAGTTTTTCCATTTGCGCCAGTTCTCCCTTTTATGAACGTTTACCAAGACATTAATGAGTTCTGCTTCATATTATAATTTATTGAAAAGATTTTGCATTTAAAAGATGCGCATTTAATTGACAAATAAATGAGTAATTAGGGTTTCAAATTAATTCAATTGAGAAATCTTCTACGCGGTGTATATAATATTTGTATTAACGTATAATAAAACTGTTGAGAATGAATAAATTTTTAAGAATAATATTTTTGAGTTAATTTATAAAAATAATAATATGGATCTTATTGTTATCATCAATTTGCCCTCAACAAAAAAAAAATAAAAAAAGGTCAAGTGACAAATATCTATATATTTTTTTTGTTTTTATTTATTTGATAAGAAATGAATTCTTCTTTTTCCTTTTTACGTTTTGTCTGGTTAACTTCTGCACCTTATGCTGCCTCCGTTGTAAAAGCAGCTCTGCTTCTTTGCCAATGCAGTTGGCACTCGCCCCTGTATCTAATAAGGCTGCAATCTCTTCGCCGTCTACTTTCATCTTGGCAAAAAGACGGTTGTCATTTTTCAGGCTGATGATAGACGCAACTAATTTTCTTTTAAGTTCCCATGCAGTTTCCAGGGTCTGGTGTAGGTGTCGAAGTTTCTTATTCTTCCGGTTACCCCTTTCGTCTTCTTCCTCTTGTGCCGTATTAACGATACGTGCGCGAGGCTCCTCGTACTCTGCCTTACGCTGATACCATGTCTTATGAGACATGGGGCTTGAGGTCGCCTCTTTTATTGTCTCGGGGTGTCGTTTTTCTGACCGCTCGTCCCCGGCTCCCCGATCAGACCTTTCCGTAAAAAAGAAGAGTGAGTAGAGTGATAAGAGTCGTTTTCACCACAATAGTGACACTGCGTTGCATGGAACCGGGCTTGGCACCCTGTTCCGTCTATTGCGCGTATAGCAAAGGTATGTATGAAACGGGGACACGCATTCTCCTCCGGGTTCTGTTCCCATTGGCTCGAAGGTTTTCTTGTCCAAGTTTTGACGAAATGGATTTCCTCTTGCTGGCTTTATTATTCCAGCACCCTTTCGGTGGCCGGTTGTACTGAACAGCCTCTACTTGGTAGTCATCGGCCTCGTATCCTTCTTCCGATTCATTTATGATTTCGTTAACGTGCCGCGGGCGCGACCTCTTGTCCTTCAACCATTTTTCGACCCGTATTTCTTCCCTCTTAAGCTCGGCTAATGTAGATATGCTTGACGCCAATAAAAAGACTCGCATTTGAAAATTTAGGTTCTCTTTCAATATCTCCACAAGGTTGGATTCTGGAATCTTATTTCTTAGTTTAAGCTGCAAATTGTGCATCGCAGAAAAATAATCCTCCAAACTCTCGTTATATCCCTTTTCGTCGTTTTATTGATTCTTTTATGGTGACATAGTGGTTCTCAGATGTCGAAAATGCTGTGGTCATTACTCGGGTTAACGAGTGGTACCCAAAATAATGGTCGTCCGCTCTGTCTTCGAACATTTGCCAATATCATTTGCTGGCGGATCCAGTGAGTAAACAGTGAAATTATTGGAATACCTGTCCATCTGTATACCCATACATTGCTTTCATGCGCTCTACTCGGAAGAGAAAAGTTTCTATTGACATCCCTCGTCTGGTCCCATCAAATTTAAGATTACAATTGTCCAATCTAACGTTCAGGTTCTCTGTTGGTCGGTGCTCAGCGCCCGATATTTCCCATGTACTGTTACAGTTTCGTCTGCCAGAGTCATTCTGATTATGTTGGTCCAGTGAATTAAGTCCTGGCGGCGGTGCTGACCCCGAAACTCCTGTTTCGGTGTTAAGTTAACGCACACAGCGGCTCGAATGTGCCGGCCGAGAAGTGCTGTTTTGTGGAGGCATGTCTAGGCTGTTTGTGGATTGAGTATTGTGAGTCACACATTTCTGCCACTAATTCCGTAATCTGGGTTGCGACTGTAGCCTCGTTGCCTTGCATGATCAACGCAGACATTATTCGCTCCAGCCTGCTTTCTGACCCCGACTGTCGTGACCGTGCTCCTGTATTAGGTAGCACGCTGGACCTTCCTTGTGGCGGTCCTAAGTAGTAGTTTTCACCCCCTACAGCTCCTGTCGACTCCTCCATGGTGGAACTGTGGTAATCTGCCAGGCTTCCTAAATTATCTAGCTTGCTGCCAAAGCTGACCGACTGTTCCTGTGCCTGTTGATCGCTAGTTCTCACGGTTTGTCTGGCTCTCCAGGCCTGTCTTGCGGCTAAGGTAGAAGTCCTTGCAGTCCTAGTAGGCGGTATTGTCAACGTTACCTTCTTCCTCTTCCCTGCCATTCACTGACCTATCTTCTTATTTCAAGGTTTTGACTCGTGCCGAAGTAATTAAATAATAAGTAAACAATAATCAACCTTGATAAGGGCACACGCCTGGCACACTTTTTTTTGTTAAATCAGAAAAATATAAAAATTCAAAACAACTGAGGTAAATCTTCAAATTACCAATTCGAATGACGACGATAAAGACACTTGAGCCAAGTCGCGACTCAAAAAGACTGGACAAATATAGGTGCTTGATTGTTTTTGCATACAACCGCAGTTTTATTTGACAATTATATTATGAAAAGAATACAGAAATTTTTAAATCGGGTTCGCTGGCATTGGAAGTTGTTTATGGGTCAAGAAACCGTTCGAAATTAAGCCCCCAAAAAGTTATAAAAAAGGTTCCTAAATAAGTGAATTTTATGATAGGATTCAACTGGTCTTCACCGGAGACACCAGTTCTATTTATGTCCTTCTGACCTCTTCCCAGGACTACAGCCTCCACCGGACTGCTGATTCCCCGTAGAAGGAACTGTTCGAAACCCCCTCCCGCCCAGTCGTCGGAAACAGGTAGACTTGCTCACAGACAGACGAATAGAGCTTTATTTTAGACAGACGAAAGAAATTGCCTCCCTGTTTCCTCTCTCTCTCTGGACTCGAACCTCTTGAGCGACCTGGTTCATGCCTAGTACAAGCGGATAACGTCGGCCAGAGAAATAGATTTAGTCCTCCCGCCCTTGTATTGGTGGAATCCGTACAGACTCGAACCTCTCGAGCGACCTGGTTC
Organism: Drosophila elegans; assembly: GCF_018152505.1. NCBI lineage: Eukaryota > Metazoa > Arthropoda > Insecta > Diptera > Drosophilidae > Drosophila > Drosophila elegans. Next base: position 26,419,169 of record NW_024545578.1, on the reverse strand, counting down.
TTGCCTGGTCCAAACGGATAGCGTCGGTTTGTACGGATCTGGTCTGTTCGGCCCCTCCCTCCTCTTGGTCAATCGGTTTCCTCTGGACTCGAACGTCTCGAGCGACCTGGTCCTTGCCAGGTTCAAGCGGATAGCGTCGGCCAGAGAAAACCCAAACAATTAAGTTGGTTCCCTAAAAATGCTATGTCGGTCTTGCACGTGATTTGATACTATTATATAAGGACTATAAAATTTTCAATTAAAACGGTTTAAATTGTTCTATTAATAAAACAAAGACAAATGATTATACTAGATATTGAAAAGAGTCATAAAGTGGGACGGCTACTCTGAGACAAGGTTCCGATTGCGAGGCCTCTCAATTCAGACTGTCGCTGAATTTGGGAACTTTATATGTGCAAGAAAAATTTAAATTAAATATACCTGCGAAGAGGAATTTTAGGTGGGGACACAAACTATTTTTGATCTTTGTTCCGATAAATTGAAAATTATGTCTGGCAAGTAATTTTTCAGATATGCCCTACATCCGGTATTCCCATTTAGGAATCGTAACCTTTAATACGTAAAACAAAAGATCTTCAGATGTTTAGAGTCCTAGTTCTAAGAATGCGAAGAATCACCCATTGGGGGCCAATTCTGTTACGCCGGTGTATTAGTGCCCAGTCCAAAGGACTTGGGCCGAGGGAGTTGCACGCTGGGTGCCGACTCTGCTCGCCGGATGGGGTGGGTTCTTTGGAAACCACTCCCTCCCCTACATAACGAGAATAAATGTATCGTGCCTTAGGAAAAATATAGAGATCGTTCAGTTCGTTTTGTCATTTGTCGTCGCTGCCCACAAGCTTCTCAAGCAGCGTGTGGCTGTTTTACCCTGCCCCTTCACACCTCCCGTATGCCGATGGATCGCCGCCGGCCACTGCAATGCAATCCCTTATTGTCAATGTCGTCAGTCGAAAGTAACGTCATTGTTCTTGACCAGAGTTTTTCCATTTGCGCCAGCTCCCCCTTTTATAAACGTTTACCAAGACATTAATGAGTTCTGCTTCATATTATAATTTATTGAAAAGATTTTGCATTTAAAAGATGCGCATTTAAATCTTCTACGCGATGTATATAATATTTGTATTAACGTATAATAAAACTGTTGAGAATAAATAAATAAATAAGAATAATATTTTTTTTAATAATATGGATCTTACAGGACTTTAAATTTAATGTATGTGGATTAGATATATATCTAAATGTTTAAGTTGCACATAGATCTAGATATATACGCATATGTGTAAATATATATAAATATATACTTTTGCTTCAAAGTAAGTCAACTCAGTTACCCCTTTTTATTTCCATCGACGAGAGCTCTCATTGTGTAATTCTGGGTTTGGAAAATAAATTATACACATATGCATAAATATATTTATATTAGTGCAAATTCACTTAACATTATTAATAAAGTATTGGATTAATTTATATAAAAAAAATTATGGTTTTTGTCATTTCTTGGGCAATGGCTCGATGTTGGTCTTATTTCACAAACAGAAGAAAAAAAGAAGTTATTCGCTATATTGTGATACGAATTGCGAGGAAGAGAAGAGTGAAAACGGCACTCGCGACGGTTGACGGTAGCACTTCTAGCTGATGTTTCTTCTGGTGGTTTCAGCTACAAAAACTTTGGTCTTTTGCTTGAATTTAATTGTTTGCTTATTATTGATGGATGTTGTTGATTGATCATAATGAAGTACTTGTTATTTTTGCACGGGTTAATATGTTAGTGTTGGCTCCTTTCTGATTTTCTCCAGTTCGTGTCCGTGTCCCGACGATCACAAATCGCTTGTACATCCGGAGGAAGTTGAGAATCAACATAAGGATCAAGAGTCCAGTAATGAGGCATAAAACATTGTAGACTTTGGTTATGTCCACCACGTTTGCCGTGTTGTCGGATGCTTTCGAGGTTGTAGATCCCATGATATATAAGTTATATTTCTATCGGGTTCTAAATTCGATGACTCGGGTAGGTCCTCCGCGATTACTGTTTTTACCAGTAGAGGACTTAACGCGGTTCCATGGTCGTTTCTGTCTCGACTCCCGATTCTCAATTATCTTGGACTATGACTGCCCGATTCGAAATTATCTTGAACTGTCTCTTCGAATCTAAGTGGGGGCTCTTTTATACTGGTGGTATTGCTTCCGGATCATCAGCATTTCCCCTTTTTCTGGCTTAATGGCCCACTTCTAGATTCTGCTAGGTTTTATATTAATTGCTGCGTACACCTATTGCCTGCTGTATGTTCTCATGAATTGCTTACTCTGACCAATTTGTTGCTGGTTTTCAATTTCAGTGTTTCGCCACCTGCACTTCACAGTGTCATCTGTCTCTGGTTATTGTATCTATTTCTTTCTTGTTTTATTTCTACCCCGCTCCCGTAACAGTGTATTTTTTTTAATTAACTTCCTTTTCTTTAAGCCATGTTTATCCTCTTTCTCCTGCTCAGGCATCTTCTGATGTGCTGTCTTATATACAAGACAGAACTAAAGCCGATAATTAAAAATTCAACTTTTCTTACGCTAGATAAATTTCATCGCTCAAGATCACTGTATGGTAATAAAAGAGTTCGAAGCTAAAACAAAAACGAAAAGGGCCGTGGGAGTCAGTCTCCCAGTCGAGGCCCGACTACTGTGCCATCTTCTTCTTCAGCTCCCTCTTCAGCTTCCTCTTCTGCTCCCTCTTCTGCTCCCTCTTTTGCTCCCTCTACAAAAAAAACAAATATCCCGCCTTCTTTTTATACCCTTGGAGAGGGTATTATAATTTCAGTCAGAAGTTTGCAACGCAGTGAAGAGACATCTCCGCCCCTATAAAGTATATATATTCTTGATCAGCATCACTACGGGAGTCGATCTAGCCATGTCCGTCTGTCCGTCCGATTCTACGCAAACTCTCAGTTTTAAAGCTATCTGCATGAAACTTTCCCAAAAGTTGTCTGTCTATTGCAGGTACTATATATTAAGAAACGACCCGGATCGGACGACTATAGCATACAGCTCCCATAGGAACAATCGGTTAAATAAATAAAAAAAAATATAACTTTGGTGATTTATAACTAAAAATTAAAAAAAAATAAAAATTTAACTTTTTTATATTGTAATTTTTTTTTAGAAATTCTTTATGATTAATTAATAATTTGACCGTTCAGAATAACGCTTTTAATTTTATTAAAATCGGAAAACGAGATCATAGGTCATATTGTCAAATAAGATTCAAATAGCTTCAATGTAAACATACACGCATGTTAATCATAATTTTAATGTTTTCAAGAATATTTAATTTTGGCAATAACTGCAAGGGTATATAAACTTCCGCTTGCCGAAGTGTGCTTCCTCTCTTGTTTCCTTTCAAAATACAAGGGGCTTATCTAGTAAGCTGACTAAATTGTATTCTGATAGTTTTTCCCTTTCATCCTTAGATATTTAGCTCCTAAGTTTTACACAATTTATTAGCTTGAGTGTACTTTCAGACGAGGAGGAGGAGTCTTGATTAACATAAATGACATTGAATTTCTAGTTATAAAATTATCTTTCCCCGGTAGGTTTATACATATAACTTGTTCATATGTTCCGCCAGCATCTGAGTTTCCGATTTTTGAGAACCAACTTTTCGTTATACAGTCGATTCTTAAAGAACTGTCAGATAGAGATCAGTTAATAGTTTTAGGTGATTTTAATATACAGAATGCGACTTGGTCCATTTTATCTAGTATTTTGTTTGTCTATGCTAAATATCGGTTGCCCCTGGTTATAATTACGGAGTTGCAACCCGGGCGGGCGGTTCGGAACCCAACTTTTTCAAATTCAGATCAAACTTTAAAATGTATTTTTAATAATTGACTCCATGTCAACTTTTCTCTTACAATCGATAATATAAATAAGAAATATGAATTAAGTACAAAAATAAAAAATAAAATAATCTTCTGAGGTTGATCTTTTAACTTAATTAAAATGTGTCGGCCTAGTCTTCAGATTGGGTCGTCACATGGTAGAAACCTTTTGCAAGGTCCAGGGTGGAAAAATTTTACAGCCAAGGGGGCTTCTCAAAAATCTTGTCTATATTAGGAATCGGGAACCGACCTTCGATTGTGTCCCTGTTCAGTTTATGGTAATCAAATAATTATTTTCTTCTGAACGACCCACAAAACTAGACTAGACTATTTTATGAGATTGTCTTATAATACCTTGTTGTAACATTTTTCCTATTTGCCTGTTAACGTCGTCTCTTCTTCGGAAAATATTGGAAGAATTCCGCTTGTAAAACTTAGGTCTTGGCCATCTTCATAAACAAAATTTTAAGTTTTTTTATAAGATTGTTAACTACGAGTCTGGCTTGGGGTTAACTAATTCCATTTAGTAATTTTCTGATCTAACTGGTTTTCTTGTTTAAAAAAATCTAAGCGCACGTCATTAATTTTTAGTTTTTTGTTCTGGTAATCAATGACTGCATTCATGTCATTAAGTATATCGAAATTTGCAAGTACAACCTTCAGTTTCAAATTCTTGAAAGCATGGAAAACAGAAACATTACTGTATTGTGAATTGTTCTTCTATTCTGTTGTTTATCATAAATGTACCTTCAGATCTTCAATTTTGGATTTTTACGACACTGTTTTGTTGGTCCTTGTTTGCTTCCAAAAAACTATTTTGCGTATCGAATTGGTTCTGAAGTTGGATTTATTATATTTGTCGGCGAATAGTATATGGCGCCACAAAAATAACGCGACACACAGCTGCGTTGCCAACTTCTTTGATTTTCTCTTGTCTCTTTTGAGAGGACACGTTATGGCGAGGCGTCACCGTTGTGTCGCTGTCGCCGTGTGTGGTTCGAAGGAACAGTATAGGCGGTTGGAAAAACGAAAAGGCAGTCTTTGTAGATCGACATTAGAAGTGGGATCTGACCCTCAGCCTACAACAAATTACAAAATAAAATTTGATCGACATCAAATGTTCGAACCAGAGGCGATCAGCAGTCCGAATTAATTTTATAAAAGGAAAAGTGGCTTTGTGGAGCATCAAACGGCAAAAGCAATCTTCGATAGAGTGTAATTTTTGTGGAAAATTAGGCCATTTATATATATATATATATATACTCTGACCTGCTGCTGTTGACCGCCATTGAAATTACTGGCAGCCAGTCTCTATTCCAGAGAATTGGGTTATTATTGTTTTGTTTTTCCTTTTCGCCCTTTTGGCCGGGCTCTCCTGTCATGTATTGGGGCCGTCAGCTGGGAACAATTTTCAATTTCTAAAGCTGTGCTTTTAACTTGTGACTCGTGAACTGTACACCTATGTCTGAGATCAGCTTCTTAGGTGCTCCACATCGATTTAGGATTTGCCCCCTTAGCACCTTCACAATGCTTTCAGTTGTTGCCTTTCTGACGGCTACCCATTTTGAGAATTTGTCCAAAAAGACTAGTAGCATGTTGTTACCGTAGCTTGATCTAGGCAATGGGGCTACAAAGTCGACGCAGATGCTTTTCCAGGGTGCATGTGTGATTTGAGTTAGCATTTTCCCTGCTGCCTGTTGTTGTTTTCTGGATCCGAAAGTGGCCCGTTGTCTGTCTGGCTTTGCTGTGGCTCTATCCTAATACTCTTTCCCGTTGATTTTTTGCCACACAAAGAAAATCCCGGTTAGCAGAAAAACATAGCTAACACCTGCGAATCCCCAGAAAAACCTAGCATATACCCCCGTTTCCGCAGGAAAACCTAGCTAAAACCCGCGTAACCGCAGGAAAACCTAGCTTACACCCGCGTAACCCTGTATTTATGGGGAAAACAACCAAAATGCCACCCTTTAGCTTAGAAATAGAAATTAAACGCACGATAGGTTCAATTGAAATTATTTCTTGATTTTATTAGCTGTGGTCGGAGTTGCAGCGATTTTGTATAACTGACTTGCCGAAAGCTTGACTTCAAATTTGTGTACATGTTTTCGCTGTGACTCAGCTGAATAGATAACGCGACAAATGTAGCGAGATAAGAAAAACGAAGAACAAAGCTGCATAACAGCCCTGCGTGTGCAGCGCACACCTATGAGCATTTACTAGGTGCTGGCGGTGCTGCTCTAAGCATACTCCTCCCGTTGGAAGAGGCACGGTTCTAACCAAATGAGATTCGATGGGCAGAGCGGCTAGTTTGGTGACGGCTCTTTTGGTCAGACCTGTAGCTGTCCGAACCACAACTACTCTGACGACGCCGTCCTTTCCGGGTATGACTTCATGGATGCACCCAAGCTGCTATTTCATCGGTGGAAGGTTGTCCTCCTGAACCGATTTGGATGTTGGATGTTTTGATTCGCCATTTGTTTCGTTCTTGCAACAGGGACAAATACTCTCTGCTCCATCTTTTCCAAAAGTGCTGCTGCATTTGTGTTATTCTTTGCCAACTGCTTAACCGGCCTTCGCGAAGATGAATAACGTCAGGCTCCGGAAACCTTGTGTAGCTGGAACCTTTGAGGAAATGCGCTGGCGTTAGCACCTCAAAATTTTCAGCGTTTTCTGAAGTTGGACAAAGCGGACGGGAGTTAAGAATGACAGAAATTTCATATGCAAGAGTTCTCAATTCATCAAGGGCTAAAATGGCTGCACCGACAACTTGGTAGAAGTGAAATTTTGCCAATTTTATAACCTTCCAATCAATCCCATTCGCTCAAAAATAACTCCTTCAGTTCCGCTAGCTCTCGTTTAGCGCCAACAAAGTTTGTCGCATTATCACTCCAAATAGTACGTGGACTGCCTCTGAGGCTAATAAATCTTCTCAAAGCCGCAATGAAAGAATCCGCTGTGAGATCCTGGACGACTTCCAAATGCGCAGCCTTCGTCGAAAAGCAGACAAAGACGGCGATGTAGCACTTGTGGGGTGCTTTGTTCCACAATAGTCCACTCCTGTGATGTGAAATGCTGGGTTAGGCTGAACTCTATCTGCTGGCAGGCTACCCATCACGTGTTCTCAAGCCACAGGCTTCATCCGAAGCCACGAACTTTCGGCCGCCAAGTGGCCAATACCTTTGCCGTAAAGCAGCGAGCAACGCCTGTGGCCCTGCGTGGAAGTATTTCTCATGATAATAGACGATAATCGCCCTGGTGACCGGATGATCCTTGGGTAACAATATCGTATGCTTAGCCTCGTAGTCCAAGCTCGCATTTTGAAGCCTTCCACCAACACGAAGTAAACCCTCAGAGCTAAGTATTGGCCTCAGATAAATCAACTTGCTCTTCGGAGGACAAGGCTTGCCTTGGCTAAGAACCTCATACTCCACCGCTATGTGAACCTGTTAAATGCTCCTTAGAAGCAGAACGGTTCCGAAGTCTCGTCAACGGCTCTGCAATTTGAAATAAATCGATAAATGTACGCGAATACACGCTGCAACTTGTCGAATGAGTTGAGAATCTTACAGTTGATAGATATGTCAGTGCCAACGGTTCCAATTAGCGCCGTGGAACGCCGTTCCGGAAGGTTCTTTACTGCATCTAATAGGGAGGGCCAGTTCGACGCTCCTTTCAGTAGAAATGGAGGTCCACTTGCCCAAAGGGAGTGCTTCAACAATTCTTTGGGGGTACATCCGCGCGATACCACATCCGCCGGATTCAAGTCTGTTGGAACATGATGCCAAGCCATACCTTTCGTCATTTCCTGGATTTTCGCGATTCTATTAGACACAAATACGTTGAACTCCCTCGGAGGTTGCCGAATCCAAACCAACACAATAGACGAGTCCGACCAGCAGTGAAAGGTGCAATCAAACCCTATGGTTTCCTTTACGTTTACGATAAGCTCAGCCAATAAACACGGTTCTAATCTTGGAATTGTTAAAGCTTTCAAGGGAGCTACTCTAGACTTGGCGCAGAGTAGATGTGCTTCAGCGTTGCCATTGGCCTCCGACCGCAATATAACAACGCGTCGTAAGCTGCTGTGCTAGCATCACAGAATCCGTGCATCTCGACGGAAGACTGCGATTGCATTACGAATCGTGGAAATTTTAGGTTCTGGACGATCGACAACTGACAGGTCAACTTTCCCCATGACGAAAAAAGGGGGTCTGGCAGTGTGTCGTCCCAATCCATGTTAGCATCACAGAATCCGGGCATCTCGACGGAAGACTGCGATTGCATTACGAATCGTTGAAATTTTAGGTTCTGGACAATCGACAACTGACAGGTCAACTTTCCCCATGACGAAAAAAGGGGCTCTGGCAGTGTGTCGTCCCAATCCATGTTAGTGCTCCATAGCTTTTGCAACAAAATTTTGGATTTTGTAACAATGGGTGCTTTTAAACCAAGCGGAAAATCGGAAAATGGTCGCGCGCCAGTAGCTCCTTTACCTGATGACGAATTTCTTTCACCTCTTCAACTGAATCGCTACCAGAGATTAGATCGTCCACATAGAAATCTCTACGAACGATTTTTGCTCCAACTGGAAATGATTCCTCTTCATCATAAGAGAGCTGATGCATGACTCTTATAGCCAAGAAGGCCACCAACTTAGTTCAGCGGTACATCTTGCAGATGTTTCCACAAAGAGCTACTTTAAACAAGAAAGCAAGCAAACTTCGGCAAGCCGAAGTTCATATACCCTTGCAGCTATTTTAAAATCTAAATACTCTTTAAAACGTTAAAATTATGATTTACTTGCGTGTATGTTTAAAAACATTGAAGCTATAATGATTTGCAGCTTAATTATTCGATAGTTCCTATGGCGGCTATACGATTGTTCCTATGGAAGCTATATGCTATAGTCGTCCGATTAATTCTGAAATATTTAACCATTACTATATCTCGAAGAACTAAAAAAAAAATTAAAAAACACCAAAGTTATAATTTTTATTTATTTATTTTTATGATTGTTCCTATGGGAGCTATATGCTATAGTCATCCGATTTTGATAATATTTAAACCGTAATTCTGAAATATTTAACCATTACTATATCTTGAAGAACTAACAACAAAATTAAAAAACACCAAAGTTATAATTTTTTTTATTTATTTTTATGATTGTTCCTATGGGAGCTATATGCTATAGTCGTCCGATTTTGATGAAATTTTAATCGTAATTCTGAAATATTTAACCATTACTATATCTTGAAGAACTAACAAAAAAATTAAGAAACACCAAAGTTATAATTTTTTTAAATTTATTTTTCCGATTGTTCCTATGGGAGCTATATGCTATAGTCGTCCGATCCGGGTCGTTCCGACTTATATACTACCTGCAATAGAAAGACAACTTTTGGGAAAGTTTCATGCAGATAGCTTTAAAACTGAGAGACTAGTTTGCATAGAAACGGACGGACAGACGGACAGTCGGACGGACAGACGGACATGGCTAGATCGACTCTCCTAGTGATGCTGATCAACAATATATATACTTTATAGGGTCGGAGATGTCTCCTTCACTGCGTTGCAAACTTCTGACTGAAATTATAATACCCTCTGCAAGGGTATAACAATCTAAACCGAAGCAAAATATTAAAGATGTTTTGCTGAATTGTTGGTCCTGCTGTAAGCAAGTCGTTTAGGGCTATCCCAGATATAGTTTTAGAACCATCAAAGACGACACGAAGCTTAGTGGTAGTGCTTTCAAGCTTCAAAACAGAATGGTGAGGCAGAAAAATTGTGGCACCGCTGGATTCCTAAATGCGAGAGACATGTGGCCTAAGTTGAGGTGTTCCAGACGCCAGACGGTAGGAGCCACTCGACTGTTTTAGAAAATCCACTCTAATTTTATTAATTTGATTTGATTTATTGATTTATAGTTTTCAATGAACTGCTTACATACATCTATATGCTAAAATAAGTCTAATTTAAATAACTAAATATTACAAGACTCGAAAAAAGCATAAATGTTTGACGATTACTGATCAATAGAATCTGCATTATAATTTGAACAAAGCACCCGAGAATGCTGATGAAGGACAAAGTTTGATCTACAAAATGGCAAGAGAATAGGGCGAAAAGTGCGAGTGAACAGCGATGTCAATATAGCTAATGGTGCTATGACACTACTTTGTTGACCTCGTTCATTGCTCAGGTTTTGTTTTAACTATACGGGACTATATGGGGGCAAGACAAACGAATGACGATTCCAATGAGCAATGAATGAAGAAAATTGACAGAACCCGATACCCGATAGTAAAATACTAGACGGAATTGGCCAACAAAAATAACATTCGGCAAGCCGAAGTTCTAAATATCTAAATATTCTTGAAAACATTAAAAATTATGATCTACTTGCGTATATGTTTAAGAATATTGAAGATATGATAATTTGCAGCATAGTTCCTATGGCAGCTATATGATATTGTTTTCCGATTTTAATTAAATTAAAATCGTAGTTCTGAACTGTCAAATTATTAATAAGTCACAAATAATAATAAAAAAAAATTACAAAACAGATGCGTTACACTTAAAAAAAAAAAAAAAATGTTATATATTTTTATTGTTTTAAATGGAGCTACATGATATAGTCGTCCGATTTTGGTGAAATTTAAACCGTAATTTGAAATATTTAACCATTACTATATGTCGAAGAAAATTAACAATCAGCAAAGTTATAATTCTTTTAAATTTATTTTTCCGATTGTTCCTATGGGAGCTATATGCTATAGTCGTCCGATCCGGCTCGTTGCGACTTATATACCTACCTGCAATAGAAAGACAGCTTTTGGGAAAGTTTCATGCATATAGTTTTAAAACTGAGAGACTAGTTTGCGTAGAAAAGGACGGACAGACGGACATGGCTAGATCGACTCTCCTAGTGATGCTGATCAAGAATATATATACTTTATTGGGTTGGAAAAGTCTCCTTCACTGCGTTGCAAACTTCTAACTGAAATTATAATACCCTCTGCAAGGGTATAAAAAGTACAATTTTGCTCATTCATTGGATTTGACAACAAAACGGAATAAGAAAGAAAGGCTTAACAGTATACGAAATAATTTTAAAGGTTGCAACAGAAACCCTTTAAACGTTAAAATTAAAGAGATAAACACAAATAAACAAAACAATAAAGTTTGAATTTAGCGTTAAAAAGGCAGTGCGACCGTGAACTTATTACCAAAAAAGTGTCCTAATTCACCTGTCGGAGAGCAATTATAAAAATTGCTTTTGGACTGACTCGATTAATTTTTGTTGAGCAATATACTGAGGGTTCCATACACATGCGTAGTATTCCAAGTTAGGGCGAAACATGGAACAATAGTCTTTGTTGTCAAACTCCTTGCCCAACGTTTTATAACGGCTAAAACACCTTTAGCTTTACCTTTGAAACATAACTTTCTGTCAAATAGGACACCTAGATCAGTTACTTGCGTAATAACTTCTAAAATAGAGTTACCGGTGAGAGTATTTGCATTTAGCGTGGTTAAGAAGCAACAAATTGTTGGGACACCATAATTGAAATTGATCTATGTCTATGTAGGCAAAGGTATCGCATTTGGTCAGAGAATGATAGGCAAATTTTTACGTCGTCCGCATACATTTGAGTAAAGGCAAATGAAGAAGGAAAAGTAGTGGCCACAGATAAATTCCTTGGGGGACACCAGATAAAACATTTACGACGGAAGAACGTTAGTTATTGAAAGATATTCCGGAATCCAGTTAAGTAAATTAGGTGCAGAACCAAGAAGAGGTAGTATATGGCAGGAGAAGGCTATGCTTGATAGTACCATGCTGTTCGGGAAAAATTTGGAGGCACACATATGTTGAAGTTGACAAGTGACCAGCTGCTTGAAAAGCTTAGGTATGGCAGAAAGTTTGGCTATACCACGATAATTTTCGACATCGAACGTAAGGCCGCCTTAGTCTGAATTTCTGCAACAATCTCAACATTCAACAACTAGGTTGGATAGTAGGGGTCTTCAGGCAGAGAAAAGGAAGGGATTCTGAGGACATTTGCAAGAATGTCGTTATTAACAAAGATTTAATCAAGAAGTCCATCCATATGGTTCTTAACAAAGTTTATCTGACTCAGAGACTAGTCCGTCAGGCCGTCGATAAAGTTGTGCTGACTTTCGGCAAAAAGGATATTGGAATCCATTGAAGAAATCCAAGACAGGTTAGATATGTTGAAATCGCTCATTATAACAAGGTGGTCCTCATCGGCAATATAAGAGGATACCAATTGAATTGAACAGGTGTATTAATAGAGAGAACTCTCAGATCAAGGTGGAATGTAAGAGCAAGTTATATAAATATTAATGCTATTGATTTGAACTATATTACGCTTTTGCTTAAAAATGAACTTATATATGTTTCTTATGTTTCTCACAGAGGAGTCTCGTCACAAATTTTGATTTTTGAATTACCCCTCTTAGAGGAATCCCAGAGACCCAGATGCTTCTCGGAATAATACTTAAAGGGATATAAGTGCGTCCAGGAGCCGCAAGGTATGGGCCTATCGTTGGAGAAAAAAACAGCACCAGCCGTACGAGCAGAGTTGGTAGCAACAGAAGCCAATTGCAATCCAAGAGCGGCCAGGCTTTCTTCCGGTACAACATTACCAAGTGATACCGCAGCCAATAAAGCACGAGAGGGAACAGCAGAAGCTTCAGAATGGGTAGTATGAGCCAGTGGAAGAGACGGTGTTAAATAGTTCGGCGAATGATCCATATTATAAGCGTTGGTTGGCGTCTAGATGGATGGTAAATCATAAACAGGAAGTTGAAGATTATTATTTGGGATCTTTTCTGTGACTCGCTTAGTCCAAGAAAGAATTGGCGCTGTTAAAGGGCATTGCTATTACGGTTGTGAGAATTCTAAATCTCAGTACAGGAGAGCTGCATGGCAATAGGCAAAGGAGGCGAGAATGCCAGAGAAGTCAAGGGCAGCCAGGTCAAACTGTTAACAACGGACCTTAGACTCGGGCAAAGCGGAGACGCCGTAAACTTACTTACGGTACGGTACCAAGCTGGACATTTGACCCTCATATGGCAAGGGCAACAAGGTCACGTGAGCAGGAGAAGAAGGATAACGGAACCATCACAGGCTAAAAAAGGGAGACACAAGAGAGAATCAGAGCGGGTTCGTGTACGAGATATCATTAGCATTGAGATTAAGTGCCATGGGTCAGGATCAAGATCGCTAAGTCGAGACGCCGAACGACATTTAGTCTACAAGGCTGAGGCTACAACGCTGAGATCCAACGGGTGCTAGGTCGTGGTTAAATCGATGAAGGTGGCTGGACGAAGAGGCAGAACTTAGTTCTACATGCTATGTTATGGGGATCTCGGGATTGTTCTGACGACCATTAGGCTATAAGGGTTCTGCTGACGACGGGCTTATGTGGCCAAGTTTTCTTTTTGGGCGCCCGAAATATTTATTTCTCAGGCAAGCCTATTTAGGGCTGAACGCAACGCGGTTCAGTTTCTTTTCAGCCCAGAAATAAATACAAGCAAGGCATCCCTTTGCTTATCTTCCATATATCGGGCATGGTCAGCGTCATTTGTCATAGTTGACTTGTTCGTAAGGAATGTAAGCATCTTCTCAACCTCCTCATAAAACTGTGTAATACATATCTGTTCCTGCTTGAGTGTTGTGAGTTCTTGAACGCTTATCGGAATAGGTAAAATCAATGCGTTTAATAATAGCATCAACATTGAGAACTGTATTAAAGTACGAAAAGACACAATCCGAAGATCCCCTAACATTGTTGCGGATTATAAGAACAGAGTGATAATGACTAGAACTACCGTTATGCCGTTATGCGTTATGAACAACGGTAGTTCTGGTTAGTCCAGCACTGATATCAAAGCGTAGAATACAAAGAAAAGCAGTCACAGAATATTAAACCGTCACCAAACTAAACTAAGCGCTTTTCTATTTCTTCTCTGCGTATCAGATTTTACTAATTAAAAAGTTAAAGTTCATTTTAATTTGTTCAACAATTATAAAAAATATATATTATTATAATTCCTTCGTTTTTAAGGTCTTTTGAAAATTCATTAAAAAGGTTTCACTCTTATGAATTGTTACGGGAGCGGGCTAAGGCGTGGTAAAGATTAAAAACAAAAAAAAAAATAAATAAAATAACCAGATACAGAAGACACTGTGGAGTGCAGGTGGCGAAACACCGAAATTGACCAATTCAGTAACCAGCAACGAATTGATCAGTATAAGCAATTCACAAGAACATACAGCAGGCAATGGGTGTGAGCAGCAAATAATACGAAACTTAGCAGAATCCAGAAGTGGGCTATTTAGCCAAGTCCAAAGACGCAACCCGTGAAATCAGAAGCAGGCACCAGTTTTTTTGCAGTGCTGTGAAGCCACCACATCGCAAAAGCCACCAGAGATCGCCGCTCCAAAAAGGAGAAGGTGGAGACCACGGACGGACGGCCGGCAGAAACACAAAAGAAATCAGCGGTCAAGTCAGTGTCCGGCGGGAGAGCAAGCGTTTCGCAGAAGTCGTCGGTGGCGTTGGAAGTTTCGTCGTGCTGAAAAAAAGGCACATTAATTGCCCATAGTTTGATCTTCAGCCCGACTAAAAAAATTAAGCAGCAAAAAGCTGCAGCAATGTGCAGAAATTAGTAAAATTAATTTAGTCTAAGTTTTTTTTTATTCTAATAATTTTCAGTACATAAATGGAGTGAGTGATTAAGTGAGTGAGAAAAATATGGAATGTGTGGCTATCTTGGTGTTGTTTTTATTGGTAGTTTAAAAAGAAAAATGAATTAGGCTTGTGTTAACAAAAGAAAAAATAGCCGAAAAAAAGTGCTATCGTTCATTTAGCGGCATCGGTTAATATTTAAATAAATAAAATTTCTAGTTCCTCCCAAACAGCAGACTACTGTCGCCGAAAGCGCTTCCTTCGATGGATGTTTAAAGAAAATTGGTGAGTGATGAGCTCAAGAGAGCATTATGAATTCAACATAAATCCCAATATTGCCCCTATATGAAGGTTCCTAAATTGCGTATAGTTATTCATTCGAAGCAAAACTTGCAATGCTGTTAAAAAAAAAAAATAAATAAATCATACGCTACCGTCACTAGGGCCTTTGGAAAAAAAATGTAAACAAAAGCAAAGTAACCAAAAGAAATTTGAATGCATTTATATGTTTGCGCGAACGCAACCCAATCGCCGTTTCAAAGTAATCCCATCCTCACGCACTACTCTGCCTTAAGCAACTAATTTGTCCGAGGTAAATTTCATTATATTATGACTTACCAATAATTTTATTAGTCGCATTTTGATCATTAATATATTTTTAAGTATTATTTATATTTACCGTTATATACGTTCATACATTTCGTTTCCAATATTTATTTATTTATTCACCATAATTTTTATGTCTTTTTTAAGAGTATCATTTCGTCTTAGTTTTAATAAATATGTTTATAATGTTTTAAACGACAATATTTTTGCCGCAGCTAGCATGAAGCCTCTGCAGAGTAGGGTATCTAGGCCTAATAAGGGGTCGTCAACAATTAAGAAAATAAAAGGGTATGATGACTATAGGTAGGGCGGGCAGAAGACCTCCTCAGTCATGGGAGGTGAACTGAGACTTTATTTAGGCTATAAGAAACCAATGTCCCTCTCCACTATTTTTGTTTGCGTTCTCTACTCCCGGTTTTAGTAAGCTTGTCTTTCACGCAAAAATAAGTATTAGGATCATAAAAGGCATCTATGGAATCTGAATCAAGACCGCCACCGCCTCATTGCCGACAAGCATATATCACCATCTCGCCTGGACTCAGAATTATTCGTGATTCATTACAGGATAAACAAGCGATCTGTGCAGATTCGTCGGGACCACGGACACGAACTGGAGAAAATCGTAGCTGACACCGCCAATTGGCCAGAAAGGAGCCAGCACTAACATATCAACCCGTGCACAAATAACAATTACTTTATTACTTATTATTTCAATTTCGGCACTATAAAACTGAACAATAAATAACACTCATCAATAATAAATGAACAATTAAATACAAGCAAAAGACCAAAGATTTTATATGTAATTGGAACCACCACGAGAAACCACTGCTAGAAGTGCTACTGTCAATCATCGCGAGTGCCGTTTTCCACTCTTCTCTTCCTCGCAATTGGTGTCGCAATAAAGCCAATGCTTTTTTAGTGTTTGTGAAAAATGACCAACATTGCTCAATTCTAAGAAATGTCAATTAACATAAGTTTTTTTATATATATCAATAATGTAAAGTGACTTTGCACTAATATATATATTTATGCATATGTGTATAATTAATTTACCAAACACAGGTAAGCGAGTTGCGTTCGACTTACTGTCAAGCGAACTTTTATAAAATATATATATATATATATATATATATATATATATATATATATTCATATGCGTATATACCTAGATCTATGTGCAATTTAAACATTTATATATATAATCCTCATACATTAAATTAAGAGTCATATAATATCCATACTATTATTTTTATAATTCATTCTTAATACAAATATTATATACACCGCTTAGAATATTTCTAAATTTAATTAATTTGGCACCTAAATTTACACTTCCATATGTCTATTAAATGTGCAAAATCTTTTCAATAAATTATAATGTGAAGCAGAACTCAATAATGGCGCAAATGGAAAAACTCGGGTCAAGAACAATGACGTATCAAGGTTGATTGGTATTTTATTACTTCGGCACGGGCAAAAACCTTAAAACAAGAAGATAGGTCAGTAAATGGCCGGGAAGAAGAAGAAGGTAACGTTAACAATACCGCCGATCAGGACTGCAAGGTCTTCAACCTTAGCCGCAAGATAGGCCTGGAGAGCAAGACAAACCGTGACAGCTAGGGATCAACAGCCACAGAAAAGACAACAGTCGGTCAGCTTTGGCAGCAAGCTAGATAATTAAGGAAGCCTGGCAGATTACCACAGTTCCACCATGGAGGAGTCGTCAGGAGCTGTAGGGGGTGAAAACTACTACTTAGGACTGCCAAAAGGAAGGTCCAACGTGTTACCTAATACAGGGGCACGGTCGCGGCATTCGGAGTCGGAAAGCAGGCTGGAGCGAATGATGTCTGCGCTGATCATGCAAGGCAACGAGTTAAAGGCTACAGTCGCAACCCAGATTACAGAATTAAAAACCCAAATAATTAATCTACAAACCAAAATAGCAAAAATAAGTGAATTACAATCAGGTAATTCACAAGGAACTGGAGACGCGCCTGCACAAAACAGCACTACTCGGCCGGCACCTTCAAGTCGCTATGAGAGTAAACTTAACACCGAAACAGGAGTTTCGGGGTCAGCACCGCCGCCAGGACTTAATTCTCTGGTCCAGCATAATCAGAATGACTCTGGCAGACGAAACAACAACAGTGCATGGTAAATATCAGGCCCGTAACTTTAGATTGGACGAATGGAATCTTAAAATTGATGGGACCAGCCAAGGGATGTCAATATAAAGTTTTCTCTTCCGATATTGAAGGAGAACCAAAATTCTCAAATGGGAGCCCTTTTGTTGGCGTCAAGCATTTCTGCACTAGCCGAGCTTAAGAGAAAAGGAATACGTGTCAAAAATGGTTGAAGGACATGAGGCCGCGGCCGCGGCACGTTAACGAGATCATAAGTGAATCAGAAGAAGGATACCTTTGCTACACGTGGAATAAAAGAGTGCCAAGCCCGGTTCCATGCAACGCAGTGTCACTACTGTGGTAAAAACGACTCTTATCACTCTACTCACTCTTCTTTTTTACGAAAAGATCTGATCGGAGGGTCGGGGACGACCGGTCAAAAAAACGACACCCCGAGACAATAAAAGAGGCGACCGCAAGCCCCGCACAGATATCGTCTCATTACATGGTATCAGCGTAAGGCAGAGTATGAGGAGGCTCGCGCCCGTATCTTTAATACAGAACAAGAGGAAGAAGACGAAAGGGGTAACCGGAAAAACAAGAATCTTCGACACCTACACCAGACCCTGGAGACTGCACGGGAACTTAAAAGGAAATTAGTTGCGTATATCATCAGTCTGAAAAATGACAACCGCCTTTTTGCCAAGACCAGATTATAGCCTTATTGTAAAGGCAAGTGCCAACTGCATTGGTAAAAAAGCGGAGCTGTTTTTACAACGGAGGCAGCATAAGGTGCAGAAGTTAACCAGACAAAACTCAAGTTACAGGCATGATCACTCTGCCAGTGGAATGGGAAGGCGAAGCAAGAGAATTGCAATTTTTAAGAGTGCCCGCTCTACAGCAACACTTTTATTTTGGAATAGAATTCCGGGAGGCATTTAAGTTGCCTCTACCGGGGGAACGCCTATTAGAGATTGCGGAATAAGATACGGTATCGCCAAAAGAGGAGAGTCCGCACGCCACGAAACTGCGTACACCCCACACAAACTTACCGAGCAACAGGAAAGCACCCTAAAAAATGGTAGTCAACACCTTTCCATCCTTTACAGATATGGACTTAGGGAAAACCGAGTTAAAAGAACATGTCATAGAGGTTACACAGGAAAATTTACCTATCAAGCAGAGGCATTATCCCACCTCATCAATGATGAAATTTGGGGTAATAGAGAAAAGTAATAGTAGTTGAAGTTCCCCTGTGACCTTAGTGCCCCAAAAATATCCTTTGCTTGGACGCCCGCAAAGTTAATGCACGGACTGTAAAGGACGCATACCCGTTACCACACATAGAGGGTCTACTAATTCGTCTACAAGAAACGTTCGATATATCCGCTATCGACTTGAAAGATGCATTTTATTCCAGCAACATTAAGAGAATTTGTCTTCGTGTATCTGGATGTTTTACAGGTCTGTTCTTCAACTTTTGAAAAGCATTTGGAAATGTTGCGGCAGGTCAGTGATTCTTGAGGAGAGCAAAATTAACAATCAATGTGGCAAAAAGTAAGTTCTGCTACAGCCAAGCTAAATACCTGAAATATGTAGTAGGTGGGGGTTGCATAAAAACCGATCCATTAAATTTAAAGGCTATTCAAGAATTTCCACAGCCAGTATCCGCTTAGCAGATGCGGAGGTTTTTGGGAATGATACCCAACCGTCCAAAGGATACGTGTATAAGAGGTTAGGATTCGGAACAGGCGAAATAATTAACTAGGACCGTGCTTGAAAGCTGTGGGTTTCAGAGCAACTTCGGCAAGACCTAGTTCATCAGGCACACCATTCTCGAGTGGCAGGTCACGGCGGCATACACAAAACTTTGGCTCGACTAAGGCAGTTATATTACTGACCCGCAATGACGGTTGATGTACAAACAACTGTTAAGAATTGTGAAATTTGCAGAGTCAGCAAAACAACGACCGCTAATGGGAAAACAACAAATAACTGAACGGTCAGGGCAAAGACTTAAAATTGATTTCATGGGACCGTATCCCCGGTCCAAATCCGAAAACATCGTGATTTTTGTGTGTGGACATTTGACCCTCATATGGCAAGGGCAACAAGGTCACGTGAGCAGGAGAAGAAGGATAACGGAACCATCACAGGCTAAAAAAGGGAGACACAAGAGAGAATCAGAGCGGGTTCGTGTACGAGATATCATTAGCATTGAGATTAAGTGCCATGGGTCAGGATCAAGATCGCTAAGTCGAGACGCCGAACGACATTTAGTCTACAAGGCTGAGGCTACAACGCTGAGATCCAACGGGTGCTAGGTCGTGGTTAAATCGATGAAGGTGGCTGGACGAAGAGGCAGAACTTAGTTCTACATGCTATGTTATGGGGATCTCGGGATTGTTCTGACGACCATTAGGCTATAAGGGTTCTGCTGACGACGGGCTTATGTGGCCAAGTTTTCTTTTTGGGCGCCCGAAATATTTATTTCTCAGGCAAGCCTATTTAGGGCTGAACGCAACGCGGTTCAGTTTCTTTTCAGCCCAGAAATAAATACAAGCAAGGCATCCCTTTGCTTATCTTCCATATATCGGGCATGGTCAGCGTCATTTGTCATAGTTGACTTGTTCGTAAGGAATGTAAGCATCTTCTCAACCTCCTCATAAAACTGTGTAATACATATCTGTTCCTGCTTGAGTGTTGTGAGTTCTTGAACGCTTATCGGAATAGGTAAAATCAATGCGTTTAATAATAGCATCAACATTAAGAACTGTATTAAAGTACGAAAAGACAGAATCCGAAGATCCCCTAACATTGTTGCGGATTATAAGAACAGAGTGATAATGACTAGAACTACCGTTATGCCGTTATGCGTTATGAACAACGGTAGTTCTGGTTAGTCCAGCACTGATATCAAAGCGTAGAATACAAAGAAAAGCAGTCACAGAATATTAAACCGTCACCAAACTAAACTAAGCGCTTTTCTATTTCTTCTCTGCGTATCAGATTTTACTAATTAAAAAGTTAAAGTTCATTTTAATTTGTTCAACAATTATAAAAAATATATATTATTATAATTCCTTCGTTTTTAAGGTCTTTTGAAAATTCATTAAAAGGTTTCACTCTTATGAATTGTTACGGGAGCGGGCTAAGGCGTGGTAAAGATTAAAAACAAAAAAAAAAATAAATAAAATAACCAGATACAGAAGACACTGTGGAGTGCAGGTGGCGAAACACCGAAATTGACCAATTCAGTAACCAGCAACGAATTGATCAGTATAAGCAATTCACAAGAACATACAGCAGGCAATGGGTATGAGCAGCAAATAATACGAAACTTAGCAGAATCCAGAAGTGGGCTATTTAGCCAAGTCCAAAGACGCAACCCGTGAAATCAGAAGCAGGCACCAGTTTTTTTTGCAGTGCTGTGAAGCCACCACATCGCAAAAGCCACCAGAGATCGCCGCTCCAAAAAGGAGAAGGTGAAGACCACGGACGGACGGCCGACAGAAACATAAAAGAAACCGGCGGTCAAGTCAGTGTCCGGCGGGAGAGCAAGCGTTTCGCAGAAGTCGTCGGTGGCGTGGAAAGTTTCGTCGTGCTAAGAAAAAGGCATAATAATTTGCCCATAGATTGATCTTCAGCCCGACTAAAAATTTAAGCAGCGAAAAGCTGCAGTAATGTGCAGAAATTATTAAAATTAATTTAGTCTAAGTTTTTTTTTATTCTAATAATTTTCGGTACATAAATGGAGTGAGTGATTAAGTGAGTGAGAAAAATATGGAATGTGTGGCTATCTTGGAGTTGTTTTATTGGTAGCTTAAGAAGAAAAATGAATTTGGCTTGTATTAACAAAATAAAAAATAGCCGAAAAAAAGTGCTATCGTTCATTTAGCGGCATCGGTTAATATTTAATTAAATAAAATTTCTAGTTCCTCCCAAACAGCAGACTACTGTCGCCGAAAGCGCTTCCATCGATGGATGTTTAAAGAAAATTGGTGAGTGATGAGCTCAAGAGAGCATTATGAATTCAACATAAATCCCAATATTGCCCCTATATGAAGGTTCCTAAATTG
This sequence comes from Drosophila elegans, assembly GCF_018152505.1. NCBI lineage: Eukaryota > Metazoa > Arthropoda > Insecta > Diptera > Drosophilidae > Drosophila > Drosophila elegans. Next base: position 26,397,777 of record NW_024545578.1, on the reverse strand, counting down.
CGTATAGTTATTCATTCGAAGCAAAACTCTTAGCAATGCTGTTACAAAAAGAAAAAAAAAATCATACGCTACCGTTCGCTAGGGCCTTTGGAAAAAAAATGTAAACAAAAGAAAAATAACCAAAAGAAATTTGAATGCATTTATATGTTTGCGCGAACGCAACCCAATCGCCGTTTCAAAGTAATCCCATCCTCACGCACTACTCTGCCTTAAGCAAACTAATTTGTCCGAGGTAAATTTCATTATATTATGACTTACCAATAATTTTATTAGTCGCATTTTGATCATTAATATATTTTTAAGTATTATTTATATTTACCGTTATATACGTTCATACATTTCGTTTCCAATATTTATTTATTTATTCACCATAATTTTTATGTCTTTTTTTAAGAGTATCATTTCGTCTTAGTTTTAATAAATATGTTTATAATGTTTTAAACGACAATATTTTTGCCGCAGCTAGCATGAAGCCTCTGCAGAGTAGGGTATCTAGGCCTAATAAGGGGTCGTCAACAATTAAGAAAATAAAAGGGTATGATGACTATAGGTAGGGCGGGCAGAAGACCTCCTCAGTCATGGGAGGTGAACTGAGACTTTATTTAGGCTATAAGAAACCAATGTCCCTCTCCACTATTTTTGTTTGCGTTCTCTACTCCCGGTTTTAGTAAGCTTGTCTTTCACGCAAAAATAAGTATTAGGATCATAAAAGGCATCTATGGAATCTGAATCAAGACCGCCACCGCCTCATTGCCGACAAGCATATATCACCATCTCGCCTGGACTCAGAATTATTCGTGATTCATTACAGGATAAACAAGCGATCTGTGCAGATTCGTCGGGACCACGGACACGAACTGGAGAAAATCGTAGCTGACACCGCCAATTGGCCAGAAAGGAGCCAGCACTAACATATCAACCCGTGCACAAATAACAATTACTTTATTACTTATTATTTCAATTTCGGCACTATAAAACTGAACAATAAATAACACTCATCAATAATAAATGAACAATTAAATACAAGCAAAAGACCAAAGATTTTATATGTAATTGGAACCACCACGAGAAACCACTGCTAGAAGTGCTACTGTCAATCATCGCGAGTGCCGTTTTCCACTCTTCTCTTCCTCGCAATTGGTGTCGCAATAAAGCCAATGCTTTTTTAGTGTTTGTGAAAAATGACCAACATTGCTCAATTCTAAGAAATGTCAATTAACATAAGTTTTTTTATATATATCAATAATGTAAAGTGACTTTGCACTAATATATATATTTATGCATATGTGTATAATTAATTTACCAAACACAGGTAAGCGAGTTGCGTTCGACTTACTGTCAAGCGAACTTTTATAAAATATATATATATATATATATATATATATATATATATATATTCATATGCGTATATACCTAGATCTATGTGCAATTTAAACATTTATATATATAATCCTCATACATTAAATTAAGAGTCATATAATATCCATACTATTATTTTTATAATTCATTCTTAATACAAATATTATATACACCGCTTAGAATATTTCTAAATTTAATTAATTTGGCACCTAAATTTACACTTCCATATGTCTATTAAATGTGCAAAATCTTTTCAATAAATTATAATGTGAAGCAGAACTCAATAATGGCGCAAATGGAAAAACTCGGGTCAAGAACAATGACGTATCAAGGTTGATTGGTATTTTATTACTTCGGCACGGGCAAAAACCTTAAAACAAGAAGATAGGTCAGTAAATGGCCGGGAAGAAGAAGAAGGTAACGTTAACAATACCGCCGATCAGGACTGCAAGGTCTTCAACCTTAGCCGCAAGATAGGCCTGGAGAGCAAGACAAACCGTGACAGCTAGGGATCAACAGCCACAGAAAAGACAACAGTCGGTCAGCTTTGGCAGCAAGCTAGATAATTAAGGAAGCCTGGCAGATTACCACAGTTCCACCATGGAGGAGTCGTCAGGAGCTGTAGGGGGTGAAAACTACTACTTAGGACTGCCAAAAGGAAGGTCCAACGTGTTACCTAATACAGGGGCACGGTCGCGGCATTCGGAGTCGGAAAGCAGGCTGGAGCGAATGATGTCTGCGCTGATCATGCAAGGCAACGAGTTAAAGGCTACAGTCGCAACCCAGATTACAGAATTAAAAACCCAAATAATTAATCTACAAACCAAAATAGCAAAAATAAGTGAATTACAATCAGGTAATTCACAAGGAACTGGAGACGCGCCTGCACAAAACAGCACTACTCGGCCGGCACCTTCAAGTCGCTATGAGAGTAAACTTAACACCGAAACAGGAGTTTCGGGGTCAGCACCGCCGCCAGGACTTAATTCTCTGGTCCAGCATAATCAGAATGACTCTGGCAGACGAAACAACAACAGTGCATGGTAAATATCAGGCCCGTAACTTTAGATTGGACGAATGGAATCTTAAAATTGATGGGACCAGCCAAGGGATGTCAATATAAAGTTTTCTCTTCCGATATTGAAGGAGAACCAAAATTCTCAAATGGGAGCCCTTTTGTTGGCGTCAAGCATTTCTGCACTAGCCGAGCTTAAGAGAAAAGGAATACGTGTCAAAAATGGTTGAAGGACATGAGGCCGCGGCCGCGGCACGTTAACGAGATCATAAGTGAATCAGAAGAAGGATACCTTTGCTACACGTGGAATAAAAGAGTGCCAAGCCCGGTTCCATGCAACGCAGTGTCACTACTGTGGTAAAAACGACTCTTATCACTCTACTCACTCTTCTTTTTACGAAAAGATCTGATCGGAGGGTCGGGGACGACCGGTCAAAAAAACGACACCCCGAGACAATAAAAGAGGCGACCGCAAGCCCCGCACAGATATCGTCTCATTACATGGTATCAGCGTAAGGCAGAGTATGAGGAGGCTCGCGCCCGTATCTTTAATACAGAACAAGAGGAAGAAGACGAAAGGGGTAACCGGAAAAACAAGAATCTTCGACACCTACACCAGACCCTGGAGACTGCACGGGAACTTAAAAGGAAATTAGTTGCGTATATCATCAGTCTGAAAAATGACAACCGCCTTTTTGCCAAGACCAGATTATAGCCTTATTGTAAAGGCAAGTGCCAACTGCATTGGTAAAAAAGCGGAGCTGTTTTTACAACGGAGGCAGCATAAGGTGCAGAAGTTAACCAGACAAAACTCAAGTTACAGGCATGATCACTCTGCCAGTGGAATGGGAAGGCGAAGCAAGAGAATTGCAATTTTTAATAGTGCCCGCTCTACAGCAACACTTTTATTTTGGAATAGAATTCCGGGAGGCATTTAAGTTGCCTCTACCGGGGGAACGCCTATTAGAGATTGCGGAATAAGATACGGTATCGCCAAAAGAGGAGAGTCCGCACGCCACGAAACTGCGTACACCCCACACAAACTTACCGAGCAACAGGAAAGCACCCTAAAAAATGGTAGTCAACACCTTTCCATCCTTTACAGATATGGACTTAGGGAAAACCGAGTTAAAAGAACATGTCATAGAGGTTACACAGGAAAATTTACCTATCAAGCAGAGGCATTATCCCACCTCATCAATGATGAAATTTGGGGTAATAGAGAAAAGTAATAGTAGTTGAAGTTCCCCTGTGACCTTAGTGCCCCAAAAATATCCTTTGCTTGGACGCCCGCAAAGGTAATGCACGGACTGTAAAGGACGCATACCCGTTACCACACATAGAGGGTCTACTAATTCGTCTACAAGAAACGTTCGATATATCCGCTATCGACTTGAAAGATGCATTTTATTCCAGCAACATTAAGAGAATTTGTCTTCGTGTATCTGGATGTTTTACAGGTCTGTTCTTCAACTTTTGAAAAGCATTTGGAAATGTTGCGGCAGGTCAGTGATTCTTGAGGAGAGCAAAATTAACAATCAATGTGGCAAAAAGTAAGTTCTGCTACAGCCAAGCTAAATACCTGAGATATGTAGTAGGTGGGGGTTGCATAAAAACCGATCCATTAAATTTAAAGGCTATTCAAGAATTTCCACAGCCAGTATCCGCTTAGCAGATGCGGAGGTTTTTGGGAATGATACCCAACCGTCCAAAGGATACGTGTATAAGAGGTTAGGATTCGGAACAGGCGAAATAATTAACTAGGACCGTGCTTGAAAGCTGTGGGTTTCAGAGCAACTTCGGCAAGACCTAGTTCATCAGGCACACCATTCTCGAGTGGCAGGTCACGGCGGCATACACAAAACTTTGGCTCGACTAAGGCAGTTATATTACTGACCCGCAATGACGGTTGATGTACAAACAACTGTTAAGAATTGTGAAATTTGCAGAGTCAGCAAAACAACGACCGCTAATGGGAAAACAACAAATAACTGAACGGTCAGGGCAAAGACTTAAAATTGATTTCATGGGACCGTATCCCCGGTCCAAATCCGAAAACATCGTGATTTTTGTGTGTGGACATTTGACCCTCATATGGCAAGGGCAACAAGGTCACGTGAGCAGGAGAAGAAGGATAACGGAACCATCACAGGCTAAAAAAGGGAGACACAAGAGAGAATCAGAGCGGGTTCGTGTACGAGATATCATTAGCATTGAGATTAAGTGCCATGGGTCAGGATCAAGATCGCTAAGTCGAGACGCCGAACGACATTTAGTCTACAAGGCTGAGGCTACAACGCTGAGATCCAACGGGTGCTAGGTCGTGGTTAAATCGATGAAGGTGGCTGGACGAAGAGGCAGAACTTAGTTCTACATGCTATGTTATGGGGATCTCGGGATTGTTCTGACGACCATTAGGCTATAAGGGTTCTGCTGACGACGGGCTTATGTGGCCAAGTTTTCTTTTTGGGCGCCCGAAATATTTATTTCTCAGGCAAGCCTATTTAGGGCTGAACGCAACGCGGTTCAGTTTCTTTTCAGCCCAGAAATAAATACAAGCAAGGCATCCCTTTGCTTATCTTCCATATATCGGGCATGGTCAGCGTCATTTGTCATAGTTGACTTGTTCGTAAGGAATGTAAGCATCTTCTCAACCTCCTCATAAAACTGTGTAATACATATCTGTTCCTGCTTGAGTGTTGTGAGTTCTTGAACGCTTATCGGAATAGGTAAAATCAATGCGTTTAATAATAGCATCAACATTAAGAACTGTATTAAAGTACGAAAAGACAGAATCCGAAGATCCCCTAACATTGTTGCGGATTATAAGAACAGAGTGATAATGACTAGAACTACCGTTATGCCGTTATGCGTTATGAACAACGGTAGTTCTGGTTAGTCCAGCACTGATATCAAAGCGTAGAATACAAAGAAAAGCAGTCACAGAATATTAAACCGTCACCAAACTAAACTAAGCGCTTTTCTATTTCTTCTCTGCGTATCAGATTTTACTAATTAAAAAGTTAAAGTTCATTTTAATTTGTTCAACAATTATAAAAAATATATATTATTATAATTCCTTCGTTTTTAAGGTCTTTTGAAAATTCATTAAAAAGGTTTCACTCTTATGAATTGTTACGGGAGCGGGCTAAGGCGTGGTAAAGATTAAAAACAAAAAAAAAAATAAATAAAATAACCAGATACAGAAGACACTGTGGAGTGCAGGTGGCGAAACACCGAAATTGACCAATTCAGTAACCAGCAACGAATTGATCAGTATAAGCAATTCACAAGAACATACAGCAGGCAATGGGTGTGAGCAGCAAATAATACGAAACTTAGCAGAATCCAGAAGTGGGCTATTTAGCCAAGTCCAAAGACGCAACCCGTGAAATCAGAAGCAGGCACCAGTTTTTTTTGCAGTGCTGTGAAGCCACCACATCGCAAAAGCCACCAGAGATCGCCGCTCCAAAAAGGAGAAGGTGGAGACCACGGACGGACGGCCGGCAGAAACACAAAAGAAATCAGCGGTCAAGTCAGTGTCCGGCGGGAGAGCAAGCGTTTCGCAGAAGTCGTCGGTGGCGTTGGAAGTTTCGTCGTGCTGAAAAAAAGGCACATTAATTGCCCATAGTTTGATCTTCAGCCCGACTAAAAAAATTAAGCAGCAAAAAGCTGCAGCAATGTGCAGAAATTAGTAAAATTAATTTAGTCTAAGTTTTTTTTTATTCTAATAATTTTCAGTACATAAATGGAGTGAGTGATTAAGTGAGTGAGAAAAATATGGAATGTGTGGCTATCTTGGTGTTGTTTTTATTGGTAGTTTAAAAAGAAAAATGAATTAGGCTTGTGTTAACAAAAGAAAAAATAGCCGAAAAAAAAGTGCTATCGTTCATTTAGCGGCATCGGTTAATATTTAAATAAATAAAATTTCTAGTTCCTCCCAAACAGCAGACTACTGTCGCCGAAAGCGCTTCCATCGATGGATGTTTAAAGAAAATTGGTGAGTGATGAGCTCAAGAGAGCATTATGAATTCAACATAAATCCCAATATTGCCCCTATATGAAGGTTCCTAAATTGCGTATAGTTATTCATTCGAAGCAAAACTCTTAGCAATGCTGTTACAAAAAGAAAAAAAAATCATACGCTACCGTTCGCTAGGGCCTTTGGAAAAAAAATGTAAACAAAAGAAAAATAACCAAAAGAAATTTGAATGCATTTATATGTTTGCGCGAACGCAACCCAATCGCCGTTTCAAAGTAATCCCATCCTCACGCACTACTCTGCCTTAAGCAACTAATTTGTCCGAGGTAAATTTCATTATATTATGACTTACCAATAATTTTATTAGTCGCATTTTGATCATTAATATATTTTTAAGTATTATTTATATTTACCGTTATATACGTTCATACATTTCGTTTCCAATATTTATTTATTTATTCACCATAATTTTTATGTCTTTTTTTAAGAGTATCATTTCGTCTTAGTTTTAATAAATATGTTTATAATGTTTTAAACGACAATATTTTTGCCGCAGCTAGCATGAAGCCTCTGCAGAGTAGGGTATCTAGGCCTAATAAGGGGTCGTCAACAATTAAGAAAATAAAAGGGTATGATGACTATAGGTAGGGCGGGCAGAAGACCTCCTCAGTCATGGGAGGTGAACTGAGACTTTATTTAGGCTATAAGAAACCAATGTCCCTCTCCACTATTTTTGTTTGAGTTCTCTACTCCCGGTTTTAGTAAGCTTGTCTTTCACGCAAAAATAAGTATTAGGATCATAAAAGGCATCTATGGAATCTGAATCAAGACCGCCACCGCCTCATTGCCGACAAGCATATATCACCATCTCGCCTGGACTCAGAATTATTCGTGATTCATTACAGGATAAACAAGCGATCTGTGCAGATTCGTCGGGACCACGGACACGAACTGGAGAAAATCGTAGCTGTCACCGCCAATTGGCCAGAAAGGAGCCAGCACTAACATATCAACCCGTGCACAAATAACAAATACTTTATTACTTATTATTTCAATTTCGGCACTATAAAACTGAACAATAAATAACACTCATCAATAATAAATGAACAATTAAATACAAGCAAAAGACCAAAGATTTTATATGTAATTGGAACCACCACGAGAAACCACTGCTAGAAGTGCTACTGTCAATCATCGCGAGTGCCGTTTTCCACTCTTCTCTTCCTCGCAATTGGTGTCGCAATAAAGCCAATGCTTTTTTTGTGTTTGTGAAAAATGACCAACATTGCTCAATTCTAAGAAATGTCAATTAACATAAGTTTTTTTATATATATCAATAATGTAAAGTGAATTTGCACTAATATATATATTTATGCATATGTGTATAATTAATTTACCAAACACAGGTAAGCGAGTTGCGTTCGACTTACTGTCAAGCGAACTTTTATAAAATATATATATATATATATATTCATATGCGTATATACCTAGATCTATGTGCAATTTAAACATTTATATATATAATCCTCATACATTAAATTAAGAGTCATATAATATCCATACTATTATTTTTATAATTCATTCTTAATACAAATATTATATACACCGCTTAGAATATTTCTAAATTTAATTAATTTGGCACCTAAATTTACACTTCCATATGTCTATTAAATGTGCAAAATCTTTTCAATAAATTATAATGTGAAGCAGAACTCAATAATGGCGCAAATGGAAAAACTCGGGTCAAGAACAATGACGTATCAAGGTTGATTGGTATTTTATTACTTCGGCACGGGCAAAAACCTTAAAACAAGAAGATAGGTCAGTAAATGGCCGGGAAGAAGAAGAAGGTATCGTTAACAATACCGCCGATCAGGACTGCAAGGTCTTCAACCTTAGCCGCAAGATAGGCCTGGAGAGCAAGACTGTAGTGGGTGAAAACTACTACTTAGGACTGCCAAAAGGAAGGTCTAACGTGTTACCTAATACAGGGGCACGGTCGCGGCATTCGGAGTCGGAAAGCAGGCTGGAGCGAATGATGTCTGCGCTGATCATGAAAGGCAACGAGTTAAAGGCTACAGTCGCAACCCAGATTACAGAATTAAAAACCCAAATAATTAATCTACAAACCAAAATAGCAAAAACAAGTGAATTACAATCAGGTAATTCACAAGGAACTGGAGACGCGCCTGCACAAAACAGCACTACTCGGCCGGCACCTTCAAGTCGCTATGAGAGTAAACTTAACACCGAAACAGGAGTTTCGGGGTCAGCACCGCCGCCAGGACTTAATTCTCTGGTCCAGCATAATCAGAATGACTCTGGCAGACGAAACAACAACAGTGCATGGTAAATATCAGGCCCGTAACTTTAGATTGGACGAATGGAATCTTAAAATTGATGGGACCAGCCAAGGGATGTCAATATAAAGTTTTCTCTTCCGATATTGAAGGAGAACCAAAATTCTCAAATGGGAGCCCTTTTGTTGGCGTCAAGCATTTCTGCACTAGCCGAGCTTAAGAGAAAAGGAATACGTGTCAAAAATGTTTGAAGGACATGAGGCCGCGGCCGCGGCACGTTAACGAGATCATAAGTGAATCAGAAGAAGGATACCTTTGCTACACGTGGAATAAAAGAGTGCCAAGCCCGGTTCCATGCAACGCAGTGTCACTACTGTGGTAAAAACGACTCTTATCACTCTACTCACTCTTCTTTTTTACGAAAAGATCTGATCGGAGGGTCGGGGACGACCGGTCAAAAAAACGACACCCCGAGACAATAAAAGAGGCGACCGCAAGCCCCGCACAGATATCGTCTCATTACATGGTATCAGCGTAAGGCAGAGTATGAGGAGGCTCGCGCCCGTATCTTTAATACAGAACAAGAGGAAGAAGACGAAAGGGGTAACCGGAAAAACAAGAATCTTCGACACCTACACCAGACCCTGGAGACTGCACGGGAACTTAAAAGGAAATTAGTTGCGTATATCATCAGCCTGAAAAATGACAACCGCCTTTTTGCCAAGACCAAAGTAGACGGCGAAGAGATTATAGCCTTATTGTAAAGGCAAGTGCCAACTGCATTGGTAAAAAAGCGGAGCTGTTTTTACAACGGAGGCAGCATAAGGTGCAGAAGTTAACCAGACAAAACATACAAACGGCCAGTGGGGGGAAAACTCAAGTTACAGGCATGATCACTCTGCCAGTGGAATGGGAAGGCGAAGCAAGAGAATTGCAATTTTTAATAGTGCCCGCTCTACAGCAACACTTTTATTTTGGAATAGAATTCCGGGAGGCATTTAAGTTGCCTCTACCGGGGGAACGCCTATTAGAGATTGCGGAATAAGATACGGTATCGCCAAAAGAGGAGAGTCCGCACGCCACGAAACTGCGTACACCCCACACAAACTTACCGAGCAACAGGAAAGCACCCTAAAAAATGGTAGTCAACACCTTTCCATCCTTTACAGATATGGGCTTAGGGAAAACCGAGTTAAAAGAACATGTCATAGAGGTTACACAGGAAAATTTACCTATCAAGCAGAGGCATTATCCCACCTCATCAACGATGAAATTTGGGGTAATAGAGGAAAGTAATAGTAGTTGATGTTCCCCTGTGACCTTAGTGCCCCAAAAATATCCTTTGCTTGGACGCCCGCAAAGTTAATGCACGGACTGTAAAGGACGCATACCCGTTACCACACATAGAGGGACTACTAATTCGTCTACAAGAAACGTTCGATATATCCGCTACCGACTTGAAAGATGCATTTTATTCCAGCAACATTAAGAGAATTTGTCTTCGTGTATCTGGATGTTTTACAGGTCTGTTCTTCAACTTTTGAAAAGCATTTGGAAATGTTGCGGCAGGTCAGTGATTCTTGAGGAGAGCAAAATTAACAATCAATGTGGCAAAAAGTAAGTTCTGCTACAGCCAAGCTAAATACCTGAGATATGTAGTAGGTGGGGGTTGCATAAAAACCGATCCATTAAATTTAAAGGCTATTCAAGAATTTCCACAGCCAGTATCCGCTTAGCAGATGCGGAGGTTTTTGGGAATGATACCCAACCGTCCAAAGGATACGTGTATAAGAGGTTAGGATTCGGAACAGGCGAAATAATTAACTAGGACCGTGCTTGAAAGCTGTGGGTTTCAGAGCAACTTCGGCAAGACCTAGTTCATCAGGCACACCATTCTCGAGTGGCAGGTCACGGCGGCATACACAAAACTTTGGCTCGACTAAGGCAGTTATATTACTGACCCGCAATGACGGTTGATGTACAAACAACTGTTAAGAATTGTGAAATTTGCAGAGTCAGCAAAACAACGACCGCTAATGGGAAAACAACAAATAACTGAACGGTCAGGGCAAAGACTTAAAATTGATTTCATGGGACCGTATCCCCGGTCCAAATCCGAAAACATCGTGATTTTTGTGTGTGGACCATTTCACCAAATTCGTCTGGCTGGAGGCAATGCGAAAAGCAACCGCAACAGCCGTAGTAACCTTTTTCGAATGAAAAATCTTTCATCAATTTGGAGTGCCAGAATGCAATCATTCCGATAACGGTAAGCAATTTGTGTCGTCAACATTTACCGAATTAATCACCCAATATGGAATCCAACACGCTCAAACGGTCTTTAGTTCACCACAAGCGAATGCAGCAGAACGAGTAAACCGACAAAAGCCCAGCAGCATTGGGACACACACCAGAGTCGAATCTCGTGTACACTACGAAGTGGCTATCACGAAGCTTTGGAACTGGAGCCATATTATGCAATGTTTGGACCAACATGATCACACACGCAAGAAGGGTATAATACAATGGAGGGTCGCTGTACGAATTATATATCACGCCAAAGACCTTTTCGCTTTTTGAAGCCGGTTGAAAACTACCAAGCAATCAGTGCAATTGTACTACCCAGAGAAGCAGGAACATTTTTTGCCCGTGTGACAAAGCAAAAGAAAAAAAAACAACAAAATGAACATAATGGGAATTTAAAAAAAAAATTTAAAACACGAGGGAGGCCGTGAAGAAGCACCTTGAAAGGTGCGAGGCTGAGGGAAGACCCCTCCTCTCCAAAGTCGACGTTTGAGACCGCAGAGACATAGCGGTGGACAAGCGGGAGAGACTCGCCTGGGCGGATATTGCCCTAGAAGATACGCTGCGGTCAACGCAGCGAGAAATCGAAAAAACCATGGCGAGGATAAAGGCCGATTACGAACGGCTTAACGAACTAGTACGGCTGAGGACGCCACGCAGCGGGACCTGCGGATATGGGAAGAGGACTACCGCCAGGCACGACAAGAGACGCCGCACTTCGAAACGATGTTTGAATAAATCCACACGAAGAATGAGCGGATCCGGATAAAAACCCAATTTACAATTCGCTGGCGGTCGAGGATACAAAGTCTGCCTCCAGACTACCGTGTTCACACAGAAGATGAAGACGACTACGGGCCAACAGCGGCAAGACAGCGTTTATCAACATAGAAGAAAAAAAAAAAAAAAAATTTTTTTGTATATCTATTCAAATAAACAAAAAGAAAAAAAATATATATATTATATTTATATAAACCATAGATTTCCATCTGAATTTTTTATTCATTGTGAGGGCAGATCAATGATAACAATAGCCCGGCTATCTCAGATAATAGAGCGTGAAACCCCTAAAACCCAGGGTATGGGGTCGAGGCCACACATTAGGGCAATAACAACATAATTACAATCGCTCTTCGAATTTTTTTTTTGCGAGTGCATTCTATGCTGAATCAGCATCGACGACCCTCGAGCGTGTTACGAGAGCGGGCTAAGGCGGGGTAAGGAATAAAACAAAAAACAAAATAACAAATAAAATAATTAAATACAGAAGACACTGTGGAGTGCAGGTGGCGAAACACCGAAATTGGCCAATACAGTAACCAACAACGAAATGGTCAGAGTAAGCAACTCACAAGAACATACAGCAGGCAATGGGTGCGAGCAGCAATTAATTAGCAGAATCCAGAAATGGGCCATTAAGCCAGAAAACGGGGAAATGCTGTACCTAAGTGGGAACACTTAGATGGCCAAAATGTGATCTCTCGTCGATGGAAATAAAAAGAGGTAAGTAAGTTGCGTTCGACTTACTGTCAAGCGAACTTTTATATATCGTACATATGCGTATAGACCTAGATCTATGTGCAATTAAAACATTTATACATATATAATCCTCATACATAGAGTCATGTAATATCCATATTATTATTTTTATAAATTAACTCCAAATATTATTCTCAAATTTATATTCATTCTTAATACAAATATTATATACAGCGCTTATAATATTTCTCAATTTAATTAATTTGGCACCAAAATTTACACTTTTATATGTCAATTATATGTGCACCTTTTTAAATGAAAAATCGTTTCAATAAATTATAATGTGAAGCAGAGCTCAGTAATGTCTTGGCAAACGTCTATAAAAGGAGGAGCTGGCGCAAATAGAAAAACTCGGGTTAAGAACAATGACGTAACTTTCGACTGACGACATTGACATTAGGGGATCGCATTGCAGTGACCAGCGGCGATCCAACGGAATACGGAACGTGTGAAGGGGCAGGTTAAAACAGCCACACGCTACCGATCGAAATTCGTGCTGGGATCACAGAGACTGTGCCATCCGCGTATTTTACCAGAAATAATATTCGACAGTTTCAGTCCTAAGATGGAACCCTGAGCTGCTCCCGAAGTGATTCCCATTCGATTTGCTCCTGCTCTTGTCCGGTAAATCTGCTTTCAAAACAGCTGTAAGGTGCTTTGTTTACGCTACATCAGATAGTCCAAGATTTGGAAGAGTGTCTTCACCGATTCGTTCAGGCACAACCATTAAACTCATTTTTAGTTGCGCTCTTGGCTGCTGCTTCGACAAACACCCGGATCGGTCCCATTGTGGACCTCCACCTGTTCTTTCGACAGGCATCGGACACATTTAGCCTGCAGAACGGTCGATAAGCTGAAGAAGTTAAAAAACTTTTTGTCTGCCACAATTTGGGGTATATTCCATTCTGCCGGCACTTAATAGTATGTCAAATCTGCTTTTTGCGATGACTTTAAGAGCTTGGTCGGAATATTGCCCGGTCCTGTTATCTTCCTACTATTCACGTTACCTATTGTTTTGGTAAGTTTATCCACGTTGAATAACTCGATGTGTTTCTCCGGATTCTGTAAAATTGACCATTTTCGATCAATTAAAAAGATCGTAGTTTAGTGCATAGTAAATAATTGTATCTAGTTGGTTTTGGCGACCTTTCCAAAGTATATTAATTGTTAGCCGGCTCGAGGTCAGGATGTTGAAAAAAACACAAAATTATTTTAATTTTGGTTATTTGTCAATATATTTCGGTTGCTCTTCGGCAACCGTCTTCAGGACAACTATAAAATAATTACAACGATTTTAATATTTTTAACAAACTAAAAACAAAAAAAAAAAATCCATACTTTTAATTTCTCAAATTGCTCTCATTAATTCTAAAATTTTTCGTCATAAAATTAATAGATGACCCTGTTATCTTTCATAGCCCTAAGAAGTTTTCGTTTAATCATTACTCTGACATATTGACAACACTTTCTGTATCCGGTCAATTTGCTGAAAGTTTACGTCCATTCAATTCTGTGCACTGTCATTCTTTCGTTGTGTCTTAACAGGTGTATTCGGAGAATTATTAAAAGTTTTTGCCTGGAAATTTAATGGGTTTGGGCCCAATGCCCTAGGACCATGGCTGGTTCTTTTAAATTGGCAAGTGTTGTTATATCTTTTTTGGGCTAGGAATTATACAATCTATCGGGAAGTTTCCTCTCGATACAATCCCTAATTGTTTTGTTTAGAGTACTTGTGTAAATTTACCTGTCTGTTGGATCTTATTCTAATTCTAACTTATTGTGTACATTTGATGATCTGGTTTTTAGTTCATTTACGAACTTACTGATGCTTTTTTGATATGGGGTGTCACGCACGTGCTGTATGATGGCCTCGTATGGCCTGTGATCATTGAAAGCTCTTATTAAAGCCACTTTTGCTATTCCCCATATATTGGATTTTTCCTCTTCGATGACTGCTTGCGCGGAAACGACTATGGTCCTCTCAATAGATACATAGATAACGTGGAATTGACGAACATCTTGAGTAGGGTAAAATTGCAGTAAATACTCTACTTTGGCAATGTAGCGACTTCATTCCGATGGACTTCCGTCGAATTAAGGTAGCTTTTTGATTGGTCAACTGCGGTAGCACTGGTGAATTTCCCATGTTTAATGTTCTTTGTGTTGTTTTTAATATTGACTTTTTTGGTTTTAAATTTTTAAGCGCGTATTGACCGAATTTGATTTTAATTTCGTTTGTTTCTGCGTGCGAAAATTACACATAGATTCTTTGGCGGATTTCGATATTCACGGAATTTTCGCTGATCGGGTTATACTAGTCGTATGGTAATATCCTTTAGTTGATCAGTGCCGATGACTTTTAAAATGACTTCAAGATCCTACCGGCTGCGACAACTAAATTACCGAACCATAAGTTTAATATAAGAAAACACTTGCTTTAATTTATTTTTAAACTGGTTACAGATATTTTTTATTTGGAAGAACACTGACTGTCTTAAGACAAGTCTCAAACTAAACTCGCTTCTTAACTTAAACTTCTTTGACGATCATACCTCGGTTTTGAGCTTTAGAGCTTTCTATGAGTGGTGTTAACTTTAATTAAGTGAGTTTTCTAATTGCCCTTTGGATTGTAGAATCTTGGGGATTCGTCCGCATGGTAATTTTCCATTAAGGGTCTGTACGTGTGGGAACGAACTGATATTGTAATTTGATTCGTTCTTGGTGTTTAGTCTAAGGCTTGGGTACATTTTCAATTACATATTGGCTGATTGGGGTACTAAAGGTGTATGTGTGTGTGGGCAGCTGGAGATGTGCATAGAGTTACGTGTAATTATGGATTATGGATATATACCTATATATACGTGCCGTAGAGAAAATAAAAAGGAATTACAATTTTTGTTTACAATAGTAACTTTTTTTGATTTTTTTGTTATAGTTGCCGCGGCCAAAAATACTTTTAGAGGGGCTATCGGGTTGAAACTTTTACCAAAAATCTAGAAAAATGTTATAAATATATAGGACAAGAATTAGCCAGATCGTTCCACTATATCCTATAGCTTTCATAGAAACAATCGGGAAAAAAGATAAAAAATTTTAACTTTTTTTAAAAATTTTTTTTTAGTTTTTCAAGATTTAGTAATAGTTTAATATTCCCGAGTTTCAGTTTAAATATTATTGAAATCGGACAACTATATCATATAGCTTTCATTGATACGATACTGAACAGAATAAAAATTGAAAATTGACACTCCCAAGGAAATAATAAGCTATTATTTAAAAAAAAAAGAATAGAAACACAAAACAAGCTCAAAAAATAAACAACAAACGACAATGCAAGCCAACAACCAAAAATAACCAAACTACAGCAGACGCACGTCTTTTTTTTTTTAATTGAGGTTAGGTTACCTTTTTGTTTAATTGCATGCCGTTCGGCACTTTTCGGCTCTTGAATTAAAATGCTTAAGAATATTATACAAAAAGCTTTGTTTGTACCGAAGAATGCCATCACAACTAAAACTCTAACCAAACACAGAAAAGACAAGCCAAGAAAGCTGACAATTATGTACTAAATACAATATTGATTTACACCAAACACAACACATACTTCATATACTTTTTGTTGTAAAATGGAAGATAATACCTTTATTTAAAATATTGAGCATTTTCATTGCACCAAAACTTGTTTTTAATAAACTTAAAAAGTTTCCCTTGCACATTGCTTGCGATCAAGCGGCAGCTAAGCTGGCTGGGCAGTGTGGACTAATAACCGACTGACTTTTACATTTATTGACTTTAAGCAGCTAGCGAGTTGTATAGAATCCGCAACTACTTGGGCGGGTCGACGATTTTACTTTCCCGACGCCAGAACCACACAGGACCCGGGGCGTTTCTGATGCTCAGTTTGGAATGTAGGAAAACATACATTATGGTTTATTTCGTTTATCGTTCATTGGAAAAAAAAACAGCAGGTGTAGCGGCCTCTACCGGTATTTAATAATATATATATTCTGCGCCATAATGTCAATGTGCCTAGGTTTTAGGAGCTTAGCCTGCTTTCCGACGACGGGCGGGAGGGGGTTTAGACAGATAATTTTAAGGAGAGACTGCAGCCACAAGGAGCGGGTTTCCTTAGAAAGGGTAGTACGATTTCGCAACATTTGCATAGACCGACGAGTCAGCCTTAATCTGAGGATAGGCTTGAAAGAATGATGAGTGCGTTGATCACGCAAAGTAATGAACTAAGTTCAGACTTGCAGGACATAAAATTCCAAAAAGTTGATCTGGAAAACCAGATGACAGAGATAAATAAATACCAGACGACAAACCAACTTATGACAAACACTCTGCCTCGAACTGGGCCAGAGCAACACGGACCAACACGGACCAACACGGACTATTGGCAGCTTCTGGCTAGAGCAAGGCACCCCCACGCCAAACACACCACAACAAGCCTCTGGACAAAATATTCTTCACGAAGGGCAAAGTGAAACAAGTTAACAGAGACGCTTAGACCTGGACAACACTAGACAGCAACAATATTCAGCCTCTAAAGGTATAGATAAATGGAACATCAAGTTTTATTTGACCTCTCGAGGAATGACTGTGGAGAGTTTCCTGCAAAAAGTTTACCGCGAATTCCACTGCCTTCTAACAGGAGCAGCAGCCGAACTGTACTGGCAAGCTACCAATTATGAGTTCGACATCTACGCTCTAACTTACGAGATGATCAGAACATAACAAATTGTACCGGCAAGCTACCAATTATGAGTTCAACCTCTACGCTCTGACCTACGAGATGATCAGAACATATTTGTCTGATAATGATTATGTCACTATTAAAAAGCAAATAAACGAAATGGAGAAATGGTCGGAAAACAATAACGACACAAATCTTCCAGTCGAAGAATTTCCAAAACTATATTAGCACTAACAAGAAAAAGTTTTTTCATTTGGTGACAGCCCGGCAAGCTAAGCTGAAAGAACACGAGACTCTTAATTACAGGGCATGGGTCAAAGCCGCACGTTTGTTGGCGCACTATAAGTGGACACCAAGAAAAAAAAAAGTTGCAACCGATAATGGCTAGTCGTACGCAGATTTCTTTTGCGAAGACATTCAATGCCTTTCGCATAGATATCTTCAAGCCTGTTATGTACGCCTAGTAGACTAATATGATCTTAAGTCTAGTGCAAGAATTTCGCAAAAGATTTTGTTTTGTTTACATATGCATTTTATTTATAGAATTGAATTCTCTGAGTTGAGACATACAATAAGTATATAAAATCTTTAATTAAAAATTATATCTGACAGTCAAGATGACTGACGCGAGATGTAAGGACTACAATAACTATTGTTGAGCTGGAAGGTCATTTTGTTGCAATCGGGTCCGGTTGGAAACCGTGGCTAGGCCCCTGGCGAGCTGGTTTGGATGAGAAGTTAGCTTGATCTACCACATCGTTTTTTTTTTATATTTAATCTTTTACGGGTAGAATGCCAAGTTCTCTGTGGATGTTGTCGTCCCGAACATACCAAAGGGCCCCAGTGATAGTTCTCAGGATTTTTGATTGTGCTTGCTGAATAATGTCGATGATACTGCTGCTCGCGTTTCCCCACAATTGGGAGAAGTAAGTCCAGACTAGCTTAAGCGTTGAATTGTAGAGCAGGACCTTGAAGTCCAGGCAGAGGGGTGAGCGAGCGTTTATGAGCTAATGAAGGCTATTGTTTATTTAGTTTAGAAGAATTTTCTTAGCTTCTCCGCCATGTAAGTCTCCTGTCTAGGCGCCAGTTACAACGTAGAGTTGGACCAAGGGCGCTACCTTGAGGAACTCCAGACTCTGTCGTGTAATTGTCGGATGATGTACTGTTGCATCTCACGGCTAAGGCCCTATTGTAAAGGTACGATTCAAGTATCCTGTGTATCCTGATTTTATGCATAAGGCCATCGAGCCAGACTCGGTCGAAAGTCTGCGCAACGTCAAGGAATACCGCACTGCAGTAATCCCGAAACTCGAATGCAGTTCGTATATCTGTTGTTAATTTGTTGACTTGCTCTATTGTTCCATAGCCTTCTCGAAAGCCAAATTTATGTGCCGGAATAACGTTGTGCTTTTTCAGATATGGGATTATGAGCGTCAAAAAGCATTTTTCGAGAGTAAACTTATCGATCTGTATGAAGCGGGTATTGTGTGATCTTTTCCTGGATTTGGAATCATTATGATTACCGACTTTTCCATTTTTTGGGAAAGTAGCCAAGTCGTGTAATCCCGTTAAAGAGTTTACAAATTACCTCAACTGCACAGTTTGGAAGTCAAATTAGCATCTTAGGAGTTATTATATCACCGCCTGGGGCCTTTTTGTTTTTAATTGCTCGCTGATGATTTTTGCAACTTCGTTTGGTTGAAACAGATATGGCGCACTTAGATTTGGGTGGGCCCTCCTCAAGGGATGCTTGGTGCTGTGTGGTGAAAGTTTCTCATTGTACTGGCGTTGTGCTTTTTCTTCCTCGTGCTTTAGAGCGCTGGTAAGTCTGCCACCAGCTTCCTTGAGACTATGTTTTGAGGATGGCGATCTGCTGATTTACCAAGCACACCTCAAACGTCTAGGATCTGAAGGCCAGTATGTAGAACTGCCTGGTGAAAGGTATGTTTGTTGCATGTTTTGATGAGTGCATTATAAAGTTGGCTTCCTTTGGGGGTCACAAGGCGGGATCCCCAGTGTGTGCTTTGCGTTAGAATCAACTGCTGCTATGAATCGCTCTGCAAGTGAATTGTAGAAGTCCATGAATTGGTCTTCGAAGACTGTAAAGCGGGGTGGGCAGTAGACAGCGGCAATGGCAAGGTTGCTGTTACCCAACTGTAATTTTGTCGATGTAGCTTGCAGATAATTTTTTGCAAACCGTTGGTAAAAGTGGTGTTTGATGCCGTCTTTTATTAAGATGCCGGTTCCGCCATGTGCTTTACCATCTGGATGATCGGTGCCGTGGAACGTGTATCCCCGTATTTTAAAGTTATACTTGCTGGTGAGATGCGTTTCTGCCAGCAACATAACGTCGATGTGGTTGTCGTTTAGAACCATGGCTGTTCCATGGCCTGCTGTATGTTATCAATTTTCGGCTCTATGTGAGCTGTACCTGATCTTAGAGCACTGGCATAGGAAATGCCATTGGTGGTGATTTAGAAAGCTAGATAGATTGAAGGGCGAAATGATGACCTGGCTGCTTTTGCGAAAAAAACTTCCGGTGTCGTTTGTGATTTCATGTAAATGTTCTGGCGTGCCGTTGTCGCTCGTTGCATCCGACTTTTCATCTCCTTGTAGACTGGACAGCCTCTGTAGTTTGCTGTGTGGTTTCCACAGTTTTTAGTGAGAGAGTCTTCCTCGTTGGCAGGGCAGGGTTCGGAGCCGTGGCAGTTTCCACAAGCTACACAACATGACCTGAGGGTGCAGTAAGCCCTGGTGTGCCCGTATTCCTGGCAATTTGTGCATTGCACTGGCCCGTTCCGTTTGTGCTGCTCTTCTACTGTGATCCTACGGTGCAGAAGGTACTGCAACTTGTAGGTCGGGTGCACTGCGATTTTTTTTTTCAAAGTTCAGCTGTCTGGCTCCAGCTCGACCTTGAAAAGTGGTTGCGGCTCCTTGTTTTTGCTTATAATATTTATAACACTTTTTGCGCAAAAACCTTTTTCCTTTAAAGCCTCTATAATTTCAGAGGGGGTCACATCGGGTTCTATTCCCTTGAGCACAACTTGTAACCCTTTGCAAATTTTTTCAGCTGGTACGTGTAGTAATTCTTTTTGACATTGTTTAAGTACTTCGACACTGCTCGGAAATTATCTTCGGTTTTGGTTTGAAGATTGGTTGCGCTTATATTCCCCTTCATAAGCGGAATAACATGAAAGTTATCTTTTTCGACAAGCTCAACTATTTTGTTGACTAGGAAGTTGGAGATCTTCTCCCGAATAAAGATAGTTTCTTTGGGGCAAATTCTTCAGGCTCTGTTTCAGACTTCGCCAGAATGGAAAATCAATTTTCATTTTCCGATATTTTCAGGGCCTTTGTTGGTACGGTTTATTATGGGCATATTGCCGTCAGATTTTTTGGGGGGTGTTAGCTTGCGGTTGAAAATATTAATGTAGCGATCCATGCCTGTCTGCATGGCCGAACCCGCTGGCGGAACTGTCATATCTTCTACCGTAGCTTTGTTTTTGCAGTTTGACCCGATTTTTGCATTTGGTTGTGTTGTTGCTATACCCGCTGCAGAAGAATAGAGTGGGATCGTTATTGCATTGTTGGCGTCAGAGACCGTAGTATTTGACGTAGTAGTTGCTGTTGTTGTTGCACTAGGTGGCAGAAGCTCGGTTGGAGTTTGCATTGCTTACTCCATGACGTTTGAGCGGTGAAAAGCAGGACAAGAAGGCAAGAGCTGGCTCTCTGGTTTTCGGCGGTCAGTAAACATCCACTTTCGTGCACTTTCGTGAAAGAGAAATAAGCATTGTTACGGGCCAAAGAGAGACGACGTTTGTCTTGCTCTCTCTGAATTTTTTCATTGGCTTCGTCTTGTTGTTTTTGGCGTTGAGTGCGCTGATCCACGTTCTTACTCATTTGTTTATTGAAAGTTCGTAAAAATTAATTTATTAATTAATAAAAATATTTGTTTACGATATGCGATTTAGTATCGCGAATCGCCAAACCTCGCGTTTATAAATTTGACCGTTTTCGACTGAGTGGCTTATTGTTTTTCCGGAGCGTGATAAGATAAGATAAGCCAGAAGAAAAGAGGGAGACGGCGGAAGAGAGCCCGATTTATCTTTGACTAGGAGAGATGCCTTGAAGATAAGAACAATATATTCTGAAGTGGACAAATCCAGGACACCCGAAAAGGACCCTTGTTCAACAGGGATAGCTCGGCCAGCCGCCCGCGATCATAAATAATAAAAGTGTTCTTCCTTCAACAACCTGATCCTGGAAACTTAAAGTCTTTTCCGTTGACGAGAATATTCGCATTGCCTGGAAGTTTTTGCCTTTATATTCTGGCTTCCTAAATCCACTGTGAAAAAATTTGTGAAAAAGTGATTTAGAAACTATAAAAAAAAGCGGAAGCAAACTTCGGCAAGCCAAAGTTTTTACTCTTGTTGCACTTCCAAAAATTAACAACTTCCCATATATTTAACAACAGTGATGATTTTCCACTAATTTCTCTCTTGGTATAATGCAGGAGATTACCTATCCTCGTTTAATCACTTTTCTTTAAGATGGAACACTCACGAATCAAAAAAGCTATAGACATGAACAATCCGTTGGTAAATCGATTTTATACGGATTTTACTGTCTTCGAAAACAAGGGTGTTATTCGGGTTTTTTCGTTGTCTTTGTTAACATCTGCAAATATTTTATACAACCAAGGATGCAAGCCACCAGACCAGCAGCCGTCCGTCGGTGACAAGCGGAACAAACAGAAAAAAAAGCATGACAGTGATTCAACCTGAATCACTGCACGGCAGCGCATGACCTGCTGTCGTAAATGATGCGGGACAACGGCGTTGACATCGCCGTTCTCAGTGAACCGTACGGACTGGACGGCACGACGAAAAAAGCTGCCTATTGGACGTGCTGAAAGTCCACCAATTAGATGACAAGTGTTCCAGCCAGCAACGGCAACGACAGAGCCTACATTGGAGGCGGTGGGTCTTTAGCATCTACCTTGCTCCAAGCCTTTTACTTACCACCTACTGCGAAGCGGTGGAGCGTCTCGCGACGGACGCCATGGCCAGACACCCTGTGTTGTCGGCCGGCGACTTCAACGCCATGGCAGTCGATTGGGGCAGAGTGTACACTAATGCCTGAGGACGGGATTTTCTCGAAGCCTTTGATTCCCTGGAAATCACGCTTCTCAACACAGCACGCTCACAAACCTTTTACCGTGGAGGAGTAGGCTCGGTGGTGGAACTCACCTTCATCAGCAGCTCCAAGATTAGGCAGAGCGCCTGGGAACTGAGCAGCGGCTACACAGCCAGTGACCATTTCGCGATCTGCACAACTCTAGACGTGACGCGGAATCATCCGCCATCGACCGTCCCTCAAACTCGCAAGAGCTATAGAGTCGGGCAACTCGACATCCGAGCCGGCGATGTTGAGCAAATGGTCTTCGCAGCTGTGCGACAATACGGAGCCACAGCCGACATTGGCTGAACCGCAATATCGCAGAAGCCAGGAGGCAATGCTCGAAAGCGAGCGGCCTATACCAGAGCACCAGGACCGACGGGAGTTCTACCCGACCTGCAGAAAGGCCGTGGCAACACGACCCGTGGGGCAGCGCCTACAGGATAGTGGTAAAAAAAACACTCCAGAAGTTGTCACAGGGGCCCTATAGCTGCGGAGGAACTCAGGAGTACAACTGTTCCCAGGGAAGAACAATCTGCCCATAGTCGCAAGTCACACCACTTCCGAAGGCTTCGAAGATGTCACAGTGGATAAAATTATAACGATCGCCGCGAAAGTGAAAGCCGACAATGCCCCGGGCCAGACTTTGTCCCGAACAGGGCTCTAACTCTCTACCGTGACAGGACTCTGCATTGGGCAAGTCCCTACATAAATACTATTCGCACACAGAATCATTCGCTCTGCATTCGGCGAAGAAATAGATTCCAGTACCGCTAGACCGCCAGAATACTTTGTGTATTTTCGGCACACATTGCACTTCATCGGCCTATTGGCAGGGCACTTGGCATTATCGTTGGATATCCGGAATCATCGTTGGATCTCCAGAAGCATCGTTGGATCACCGGAATCATCGCCACTGGTTCGTCGTGGATACCTGCACACCCCCTAACCGTCGCAAGTACAGTTTCGCAAGCTAAGAAACAGCTGCACAAAGTGGACGAAAAACCGTAAGCTAGACTCGCAAATGCAATCGCTGTTTTGTCATTCCACTCTGACCATATACACACATACTTGTGCAGCTGGTCTGCAAAAAAATGAGCCAATAATTGAGTTACTCTCGCAAGCATTGGAGTGTTTCTTTTCTCACTCAGAACCAAAGAACATTGCCAACATATTCGGATAAGGTATTGTTTCACTCAATTATTGCTCCACAATCACACACAGTTTTCGCAATATGACTACGCCTGCTGATACTCAAGTCGTGTCTTTAAGACAACAAAGTAATACAATTCAGCGAAACATAGTTAATCTCAAAGCTCATATCGAACCGCAGAACGATCTTGCTGCCCTTGTCAAGTGTCCACCTGTCAAGTGTCCGAAATCAATCATCCTAAGGCGTTAAAGCAGTTAAAGGAGCGCTACGATAAAAAGGTTTTGATTTTCATAGAACACATTTCTAGCTGAATTGATATTCAAATAATGAAAAGATTTGATCCCGCTGTTCTTCGTTCTATCTTGAATACCGTTTCCGCACTGCGTGAATAGTTGTTGTCGTTAGGAACTGAAGCAAATGTTATGAACGCAATATTAATTCATCTTGTTTTATCTAAAATTGATGCAGATTTAAAATTACCTACGATCGGGTTCAAGAATACGAGGTGTTGCGTACTTGGGAGGATTGTTACCGCAGTTTAAGCCGTCACTGTCAATATTTGGAGAGCAACATTAAACGATCATTTGATGAGAGACCAAAAGAAAGGCCCACACAGAATAGGAGAGCCTTTGTTGCGGCACAGGGTGGTTGTAAAAATGCGTCATATAACTGCTACTAACTACTTGCCTCCCAAGATTGATTTACTCAGCACACAAGAGTTTTGTGATTTACTTTTAAATGGCAACATTTCTCTGGGTCCTTGCCTTCCTTGCCTGGTCAATACTGCACTTGGTTGGATCGTTGGCGAAAAGGTTTCTGAAATTCCGCAATCACAAATCGTCACATGCAACATGGCACGTTCCACGGAGCTGCCAGATGCATTAGAAAGGTTTTGGCTTATAGAGGAGTTTGATTCGCACCATAATTGTTTCACCGTAAAGGAGGAGGAATGCGAACGGCATTATTTGGCAAACACAAGCTTTCTAAGTTTGCTAGCCCTTTAAAGAGAACCCTCACAAGCTAGGAAAGTCTTTTGAAATAGCCAAATCCCGGTTTCTGCAAAATTAACGCAGGTTGAACCGCAACCCGTTGTTGAGAGAGATATACGTGAAATTCATGAAGGAATACATAGCTCTGAATCACATACAATTGTCATCTGATTTCGACTCGCAGAAGACCCATTATGTACCCGCATCATGGAGTCCTTAGATCCGAAAGCACGACTACCAAGCTGCGTGTTGTGTTTGATACATCGTGCAAAACAACGTCGAACCTTTCTTTGAATGAGTTGTTGATGATTGGGCCAAGCATCCAGCAAAATCTTATCTTAACACTTCTAGCCTTTCGCTTACATCGTCATGCACTTGTAGCGGATATCTTTAAGATGTACCGCCAGTCTGAAGTATCACCAGACGATCGTATGTATCAACTTGTTCTCTGGAGAGAATCCTCTGCTGCGCCTCTGGAATTGTTTCAGCTCAACTCTGTCACGAACGGCATGTCCTGCGCACCATTTCTAGCAATCCGGAGCTTGAAATATATTGCGAATCACTTCTCAAAGCAGTTTCCCATCGGAGCAGCCGTACTTAAAGAAGAGATGTACGTCGATGACCTCCTTACTGGAGCAGACGGTGTCGAAGAACTTCATCTCAAGGCCAGCATACTTTCTAAAGCTGGATTAGAGCTTGCAAAATGGAACACAAACAAATGGAGGCAATGGAGCAGAGTTTCAATTCAAGGTTGATACCAAAGATGTAACGAAGACATTGGGCATGTCGTGGCAGCCCGAAATCTATCGGAAATACACGGATTTTCAGATGCATCGCATCGAGCTTATGCCTGTTGCCTTTATCTACGATCAAACTTAAATGGGGAGTTTAAATCAATATTAATTATCGCAAAGTCTAAAGTGGCCCCAATAAAGGCAATTTCATTGCCGCGGCTAGAATTGTGCGCCGCATATTTATTGTGTCAAACATGGGCCAAGGTTAAGGAAAAATTCGAAAACTACATTAATAACGTTTCTTTTTAGACAGATTCAAAAATTGTTCTACAGTGGCTAACCATGCACTCGTCCAGGCTAAACTGTTTCGTCGCCAACCGGATTTCTGAGATGCAATCAACCACTTCAAACATTGCTTGGTGGCACGTTCCGGGCAAGGACAATCGCGCGGACATACTGTCAAGAGGTTGTGCAGCATCTGAGCTTTTGGAAACTATATGGTTTAGTGGACCAAGCTTCTTACGTCAACCCTCATCTGGATGGCCTCAACAGGTGCAAAATTCTCAGGACACTGAAGAAGAGTTGGATCTGCGGAAATCAACAGTCCTTACAAGAACCGATAGTGGCAGCCAAGAAGATGTATTCGATTACATTATCAAAAAGTACTCGTCCTATCGGCGCATTTTGCGAGTCAAAGCTTTTGTGTTGCGCGTCTTCAATCGAATCAAGGCTATAGAAAATTGAAAGTAGTCGATTTAATTCATACATCAGCAACTGAATTGCAATACGCGTTCAAGCACATCGTATCACATATCCAGCAGAAGACCTTTTTCAACGAAATCCAGCAGCTCAAGGAGAACAAGATATTAAAACCCGAATTTCAAAAACTAAATCCGTTCCCAGCAGCGACTGACGGATCAAACCGTTCTATAACACTATTACGTGTAGGAGGCCAAATATGCCAAATTTCCTGTTCTTCTTCCAAAGGATCATTGCTTAAAATTAAAATTTGTTGAATAACTGCACCGGGAGCACATGCACGCTGGACCAAAGGCTCTCATTGGAATTCTGCGACTCCAGGCTTCATTTGTAAATGCCAGAGAAATCGTTCGAAAGATTTTACGGCGCTGCACACACTGTTACCATTATAAGCCACGTTTAATGGAACAAATAATGGGATCACTTCCAGGTGATCGCTTTCATTCACAACGACCTTTTTTGTAACTGGAGGCGACCTATGTGGACCATTTGTCACATCATACCGCATTCGAAGCAAAGTGCGATATAAAACATACATGGCCGTGTTTATATGCTTTTCGTCAAAAGCAATCCACATAGAACTCATTTCCGATCTGTCTACTAATAACTTTATTCTTTGTTTAAAGCACTTCGTCAGTCGCCGAGGCGTCCCACTACGCATCTATTGTGACAATGCAACTAATTTCGTCGGGGCACGATCTCAGCTCGAGGACTTTAAGCAGCAGCTGTTTGACGAAGCCAACACATTGAATGTACATAACTTCAGCAGCATCGTGGGATTTGAGTTTAAGTTCATCCCTCCGCGAGCTCCCCACTTTGGCGGCTTGTGGGAGGCTGCAGTGAAGTCCATGAAGACCTTGATGATCAAAAACTTGGGCAACACTGGGCTAAGGTACGAGGAGCTTCAAACGATCGCAATCGAGACGGAGGCAATCTTAAACTCAAGACCAATGGCACCCCTATCAGAAGACCCGAACAATGGAGAGGCACATAGCCCAGCGCACCTGCTGATTGGGTCCTCTCTGATGTCTGTTCCGGAGCCTTCAATTCACGAGAGCAGATCATCCTATCTTACGCGGTGGCAGCGCGTAACGTACTTGAAGCAGCAGTTCTGTGAGCTATGAAGGCGTGATTATTTACACACACTTCAAATGGCTCAAACCCCATGCCAACATTCAAATTGGCCAAATTGTACTAATTCACGAGAATAATACACCTCCCCAGGAGCGGATCCTGGGTTGCATCACCAACACGCATTTTGGAGCTGATGGACGAGTAAGAGTGGCCAAGAGCAAGGTGAAAAATGAAACCTATCTGCAAGATAGCGCCCCTGCCAGAACAAATTGGTGCTTAAATACTCCTTGGATCATTCAACGGGCGAAGAATGTTCGATAACATCATAACTGAACGCTAATTTACATTTAGTATTATTTGTTTATAAATAACTTTGTTTAAAAACAGTTGGTCAATTCGAATTCTTTGCCAACTTGTACTACTTAATTACCATTCACTGCAAACATATGTTTGTATTTAGAATTCGCTCTTATACATACAGCTACACATGTACATATCGCTTATTGTAATCTCAAACTTGAACATTAAAATCAGTACACATTAAAGATCGAAACAACTCGAACGTTTTACTTTGATAACTCTGCATTTGGCCAGAGTCCGCACATATATAAAAAGTACTTTATTATTTATTCCTTGTTTAAAGAGAATTAAAATTACACTGCGAATCATTAAAAAATAAATCAACCAACTGTGATGTGCCCTGTTCCAATCTCAGTGGACTGATTTCTATTAATTCGAATACATAAATATTTGTAAATATTAAACAAAAATTAAATGTGTGCTGAAATATTATAAAATATATTATAACATATAATATTCATGTTTTTATCATAACCCAATAGTAAATATGCCCATATTCTTAGGGTACAAAGTTTAAAAAGTAGCAAAAGACAAAATATTCTTGATGCGCCGAAATGAAATAAACGCACACATGCTCCCGTGTATGAGAATGCATGATCACGCACACATACAAAGACGAATTCAAGCGCAGGGCAGCCTTCTTCAAAAAGCGCATCTCTGCGACTGAACGACTGAACTCGTGCAATGAGTGCGCGAGCATAAAAATGAGAATAAGAATGAGAGAGTAAAAAACCCGAACGCACATGAAGTGCATGGACCTGCTGCTGTGAGAACGGTGGACCTTCCGCGGTCCGTTTTTTTGTGTCCAAATGCGTCGTATGAAATGACCAGTCTATATGTTGTATGGTTAGTGCTTTTAGTTTTAAATATAGTTTCTTGCATTCGATGTGTCTTCAGGCTAGTCGTCTGTCTAGGTGAACGCCGGGAGTGACTGTTTCGACTGGAGAGCTCAGGTTTGGGAGAGCCTCCACAGAGGATATTTTATATTAGTTGGTCTTTCTTCAGGGCTCTGTTTAGAGTGCGTGTGGCTTCCTTAAGACGTTGTTTTGAGGATGGCGATCTGTTGGTTTACCAAGCAAGTCGCTTCTTTTCCAGTACAATTTGTAGATGCACGTCCTTCTCTTTTGGTGTTGAAATAGTGAAATATATCTTCAAGAGCATCGGTAGGGAAGTCGATGTCCGCTTCGATGTTGAGCTGAGGGGAAAACCTACATACTTTTTATATTTTAACCAGTTGGTTCAGTGCGATGTCAGCCTGTGGGGGTGGACTGTGGTTTTTGGGCTTTGAAGAAGAGTTATAGGCACTGACGAATGGTCAGAACAAAGGTCCGAAAGCGCTTGGGCGCTTTTTTAGTTGCGTGGAATGTTTTTTGTCACCGCAAAATCTATTAAGTCAGGGTCTTTTCTGGGGTCTGCTGGCCAGTAAGTGGGGCTACCAGGGGAAACATAGTCCAATTTGTTGCTCAGTTTGATAATTGCATTATACAATTGCCATCCTTTGGGATTCACGAGTCGTGATCTCCAGAGCTTATGTTTAGCACTATAGTCTCCTGCAGCTATGAAGAGATCTCTAAGTAAGTTGCAAAAATCCATGAATTGTCCTTCAGAGATTGTATTGCCGATGTATTTGACGCTGCGGTCAACGCAGTCGGTTTCGCGATAAGAGCCGTTTCTGTCTTTGTTGTCAATTTTTCTGCCTTTGCTGTAGTTGTTGCTATTTCTTTTGGTGCAATTGCAGACGTTTTACCGCATGCATGTTTTAAGTGCTCCAGTGGTGTAAGAAGGTGTAAGATTAAGTAGAGAGGGGTGGCAAGACCATGTTTTTGGATTTAAAACATTCACTTTCTTCAACTTTTACCGGAGCTCGCGCGAAACACGTCCGCTCACCTCAGCTGCACTATAATATACCTAAGAATAATTAAGAGCTACTTAAGTGACAGGCTCCTGCACTTTAAAACTCCTGGTGGGCTGGAATCAGACGAAATCACCGAGGAGTTCCGCAATGGTCCGTTCTAGCGCTCCTACTTTGGAACGCGATTAACGATGGGCCGAAGTGGTTTTGCTGACGACATCGCTTTAGACGTAGTGGAAAAGGAGCTCCGCTTAGCCGAGGACGTATGCAACCAGAGCATTGAACTCATCCGCACACAGACGGGCTTGAGTTAGCCCCTCAGAAATCCGAGGCTGTCCCGTGCAACAGCATGAAGAAGGACGAAGTACAAGGATACAACAGACACAAGGCTCTGCTTCCGGGAGCACATGAAGTACGCCAGTGCGAAACCCGCCTCAGCCAAACGAAACCTCTCGCGCAGCATGTTGAACCACCGAGGACCGAAACAAGCGAGTAGACTACTGCTTACAAGCGTCACGAGGGCTAGCTTGCACTTGGCCGTACTGGTCTGGGTGAAGGCTATGGATAAGTCAAGCTATAGCCGCTATATCGGCTAAGGATATGCCCTGCATTTCGAACGGTGTTCGATCAAGCGGAGTACGTCATCGCGACAAAACCGGCACTACATCTTGTGGCAGCAGAACTTTTGCATAGCTACACGGGAGAAACTGCATTCCTTTTTCAAATATAGCATAAATAAAAAATCTGTCATACTGTTTTAAGTATGAGGATCCTGGCCAAATAGTTGCACTATACCAAATGATCATAAGTTCAAGCAGTCAAATTGAGTTCGTCTGTGGGAGTCAGTCTACCCAGTCGAGTCCCGACTAATGTGCCGACTAATTATAGGCCTGACCGTGCTTTCAGACGAGGAGAAGGAGTCTTGATTGCTTTTGTCTCAAACCTCACTTCTGAATTACTATCTTTTAATGAAATAAATGGCATTGAAATTCTAGATATAAAATGATCGTTCGCCCGTAGTATAATATATATGACTTGTTCAAACATTCCGCCAGCATCTGAGTTTCCGATTTATGCGAACCTCCATTTTTAAAGAACTGTCAGATAGAGATCAGTTAATAGTTCTAAGTGATTTTAATATACCGAATGCGACTTGGTCCACAGATGAAACTTACTTCTTTAGCGCAGCATGACTTTATTGACTTTTTTACAAGATCCAACATTATTGTAATTTTGTTATTTCTTATAATTTTGTTAACACTAAGCATAAGTCCGAGAATTTGAGAATTCTACTATGAAACACTGATAGGTGTATTGCCGTTCTGTTTGCTCAGTTTTTCCAAACGGCATTTTCAGGTACGTCCTGTCCTAATCAGTACATACTGCGCAGAGGCCCTGTGCAGACCACTGCACAAATTGATTACCCTATCTGTTAATACTACTGACTTCCCACCATTTTTGGAAGGATTCATATTTTATTCCCTATCACGAAAAGGGAAATAAATCAAATACTAGCAATTATAGAGGTATCTACAAGTTGTCCGCTATACCCAAGTTTTTCGAAAACGTTATTACCACCCATTTGCAACATTTTTGTAGTTCGATTACAGCCCTGTTCCAGTTTTCACATTCGTAAGATTCACACGGATTCGAATTTCCCAGACCTGTTCCAGTTTTCACTTCCGAAAGATTCACACGGAATCTAAATTCCCGCTGTTAATTCTCTGTTAGCTTCCGCAAAAATCTCACGGAAACTTTTCGCCAAGAAAATTAATTCTTTTAAAATGCTTTGCGAGAACTTAAAGTGAAAATGATATTTTTACCTTATTCTTTGATATTTTAAGAACATTGTTGCATAACAGATTTGTTTATTATTTTGTGATGGCATCTCAGAATCGCTTTGATTCTAACCAAATGGAGTTTTGCACATTCGCCGCCTCTGTTCTCGTTTCCGAAAGATTTGATATTTACAAAGCAAGGAAAAAAATAATTATTTTCTTGGCACTTACTTTTAGTAAACGCTTTTCGGTTTGTTTTTAAATGGTTAGAAGGGTAAATTATCTAAATTTTTGTGTTGGGGCCTTTTTCTTCGTCTTTTGCAACTTTGGACCCGAACGCTACATGTGAACATTTTGCAACACTGATGCCAAGCAGCTAATTCACACGAGTTGTTCAACACTACTGCTGGTCAGTTTCAAACACTGCCTTTAAAATAAGAAAAATATGTTAGTTTTTTCTACCAATGATTTTTTGACTAATTTTAGACAATAAATGTGAGCACCAATAATGCACAAAGATTGGGAACAGCAGCGGACCAAATGTTGATAAGAGATTGGCCTGGAAAATTTAGGCAAATCATAGGCTTTGGCTAAGAGCAGTAGCGGCGGTCAGCTGCTTTATTTTCCCCCAAATAGTAATTTACCTAGGAAATTTGCTAGCAAGCAAGGGAACTTTAATTATGTTAAAGGGAAATCCGCCAATGTTAACGAATTCACTTTCGAGCGAAAACTGGAAGAGGTGTATACAGGGTTGCCCATATTCGACGGACCCATCTGACGACGCCATAACTTTTGATAGAGATGCCAGATCGCTTAATGACTTACGGCGTTTGAAGCGCCAGTCCAAGCAGATTTTTACCATGGAACAATACACGCCACGCGAGAGTCATCGAAATGGCCGAATATGACGATCAATTTTGGAACAAAATTATCATGTCCGATGAAGCCCATTTCACATTGAATGGGACCGTACATAAGCAAAAAAAGCCACCGCGTTCGCCCGATTTGACGCCGCCTGACTTCTTCTTGTGGGGATATTTGAAGTCAAAGGTT
Organism: Drosophila elegans; assembly: GCF_018152505.1. Taxonomy (NCBI): domain Eukaryota; kingdom Metazoa; phylum Arthropoda; class Insecta; order Diptera; family Drosophilidae; genus Drosophila; species Drosophila elegans. Next base: position 26,365,652 of record NW_024545578.1, on the reverse strand, counting down.
TACGTTAACAAGCCAAGGACCCTAGAAGAGCTCAAGGACAACATTCGTGAAGAAATAGCCGCTTTTCCGGCCGAAATGTTGGCGAAAACGATGGAAAATGCTGCAAAAAGGGCACAATACGCCATCAACGCCAGAGGCGGCCATTTGAAAGATATCATATTCAAAAATTGATGTAAACAAATCTACTTGGAACAAATTAAATGATTAAGATTGCCAACCGCCAAATTTTTATTTTTTTTGATTTTTAAAAAAAAAACATGGGTCCGTCGAATATGGGCAACCCTGTATCTCCATGTCAGCATGGATTTATAACTCGCAGGTCTACTACGACAAAACCTTTTGGAGCTAGAAATAATCTTCAGACTGACGTAGTGTACACGGATCTTAGCAAGGCATTTGATTCCGTAAATCATTCGCTTCTTGTACGGAAGTAAAACTTGTTAGGGCTTTCAAACGATCTTCTTACATGGATTTCGAGATATCTGAGTGGAAGGACAAAACGTGTCCTTTTTAAAAGCTCGGTCTCTAAGCTGATTCAAGATAGTTCAGGCAAGCCACAGGGAAACCAACCTGGCCCACTTCTTTTTACATTATTTTTTAACGATCTGCCTTTAGTTTTGACGAAGTCGTGCGATCTTATGGGCTCAGATGACGTTATGTCTGCAACATTGCAATATTGGCCACAGTTCAGACTTACAAACGGATATTGACGCATTTCAAACATTGTGTTGTGAAATTCTTTTGAACTTAAATAGCGCTAAATGCAAAATAATGACATTCTATCGGACCGACACACAGTATGGCACGTATGCCAAGCACTAATCTGACTGTATTCACCATGGATAAAATGTGGTCAGAAAACTTAAGTTTTGGGTCCAGAAGGACGCTAAGGTCATCAATTTGTACCGTTTTGTGACCACATTTTATCCATGGTGAATACAGTCAGATTAGTGCTTGGATTTATAAAAAGGTGGTTAACTGAATTTGATGATCCGTATGTCACAAAGACTTTATTTATTTCATTAGTTCGTCCAATCGTGGAGTACTGCTCACCAGTTTGGAGTCCCCAATATGGTGTGCATATAGACCGAATAGTCTGTGCATTAAAACTTTTTAATATTTTTTTTTGTCTTACCATCTCACTCTAGTAGACTTCTTATTAATTTACCATTTTTATCCAACTGTAGAACAATGCTTGGTATTACTTTTATTTGTAAACTTATTCAGGGGGATGTGGAGAGTACCGAACTACTGGACCGCCTACATTTCTCAGTGCCTATTCGTATCGTATTCCTCTTATTTTGAAACATTGTAGATCAAACTATGATATTCATAAGCCATTAAGATAACTATATAATGACAATAATAAACTCTCTCAGATTATTGCTTCTTAGATAAGATAGATGCTTTTTAGTCATCAATCTTATTTAACTTAACACGTAATTAGTATTATTAAAGTATTGGTAGTAGTAGCATTAGTTTTTTAGTTTGGTATTTATTTTAAATTGGTCTGTCTGTTCATTTACTCGCAATCTCGTTTTTACGCCCCGATAGGAAGAGGGCTTCGCGCGTAGCAAGTTTTGCTTGGTGTTGTCGGGGCCACTTGATTGTACTGATCGTAGTGCATTAACGTCCAAATGTAAAAAAAAAAAGTACCCGTAAAATCGTCCCTTTTGGATCTTTGAGATTATTGTAAATGATGGTTAAATTTTGATTATTAATGCGCTAATTCGTCAGAGTGCTGAATTTCGGGTATTTAAAATAAACATTTAAACAGCGTTATTAAATACCTTTGCGTTGTTCCTCTCGTCGTTCCTCGTTTTTCACTCCTCTCTCCACAGCTCTCACTCAATCTCCTTTTGTCTTCTACTGCCTTCTGTATGGTGAGATGCCAGACCCATTCCCACAGTGCTAAAATTATTTTCGGTTTTCAGGCCAGTATATTTAAGAATTAATTTATATTGTCTTCAGTTCTAGCAATTTATTCAAACTTTGACGAGCTCTAGCATCTATGTATATTAGGAAGCCTTTCCTTATAACATACTCAATGTATGGGAAAGTTAAAGAATGTTCTATATCTAGTGAAATAATAAATAACGACCGAAAACAATTAGGCAGAACTGGAGATAAAAAAATAAAATTGGCATAAGAGCAGGTGAAAACGTTATTTTTAGGTGTACTAAAAAAAATGGGGACAGAAAAAATTTTGAGGGAGTCAATCTGCACCAGAAAATCTCTGAAGGATTTATTCGATTCAAATTTGTGAGCCAGTGCTATCAGCTCTCCTCTCTCCTCCTTAAGATGTTTAAAACTACTTTCCCCTGCTCTTCTCTTTTAATTGCCTTGAAATATTGCCTTAAGTTATCTGAATGTTTAAATGACTTATATCTATTATGTATACAAATTGCTGCCACTCCTCTTCCGAATACGTCTCTGGTTCACAGAAATTAGATGGCCGACATCTAATTTGTTTTTGTTTCGCGCCAAGAGTTTTGTGTTGCACGGAAAAAACATCGGCTAAAAAAGTGGGGTTAGAAACGTTAGTTCCACCATCTAGAACTAACTTGGAAGTTTTTTTTACTTGCAAAGTAACCGCAAAATCACTCTTTCTGGAAGGGGTTCATTGCCGACTTGGATTGTAAAACTTGATTTGTGTGCTCTGCCGGAGCTATGCTGCTTCTCAGCCGCCAAAAGACTATCGCTGATCTATATTAATAAATCTAAATCTATGATCTATATTAATCTTAGTAACGTTCTATTCCTGCGATTGATGACCGATGACCTTTGGGTGAACAAGTCAGTTAAAGGGATATACCAGCTTAACCCATGAAAAATCAGGACATTTTTTTTACATTTTTTTTAATAAAGAAAGTACAAAGTACTTCGAGCCGATTAAAAGCTGAAATCTAAAAATTCTAAAATGGTATTAAAGTATTAGAGCACTGTCTATAAAGTCAATTGCAATCTTTAAAAAAAAAAAGATACCAAAGTCGTGTGATTTGAAGATGAAAGTCGTTTTTTGGGGTTAAAAAATTGCCTTCGACAAGAGGTCTAGTGTGAACACAAGACAATCATTTTTGATTTACCGCCCTGAAAAATTGATTGGCAATATAATGCGCGGACGACAAAATGGGACTTAAGCTTCTGGCGTTCGCTACTTAATGGGAAACTTTAAGAACATCTGTGTACCGTAAGAAAGAAAACATTCAAATATGTGAACAATATAAATAATATTTATTTATATTGTTTCCGATTTACATAGTTTATACTTGTTTATGCGACATTTCAGTTGCAATTTAATTAAGCATAAACTTCACGCTGAGCTTTTTCCCAAGCCGCAATTGGACCATGCTCGGGGCGGTATTTTACATTGCAACCATCGGGCTCTAGGCGGTTGTCATCACGAAGTTCCTCATAGCGCTCCCGTTCGTACTTGGTAAATCCCCATTTCTTGGAGACGTAAATCTATAAATACAACATATAATAATTATTAATAAGCAAACAAATTAAAAGTTACAAAATGAATAAGCAAGCAGAAACAATAATGATGAATATTCTTCATATTTAAGCTTTAATATTATAATTTCACTAAGTTTAGTCAACAAGGAGTATACTCCTATATTTAAATTTGATGATATGAGCACAAAATAGAAAACTCATTTTCATGACGAAGAAAGCGCACGATTTTTTCAACTGCGTTTATCTCGAAAAAAATGGTAGCTACAAAAATAATTTACAATAAAAGGGGTTGCTTGTTGTTAGGCACATTCAACTGTAAGAAAACAGATGACTTTTATCGAGCAAAAAAAGCCAGTGGTAAAGTATTAAGAGCAGGTCTGTAAAGACCTATTATTTAAAGGTTGAAGTTGAAAAGGCCATCAAAAAAAAAATTACAACAAAAAACAAGAAAGGAGGCAAACTTCGGAAAGCCAGCTTTATATACCCTTGCACCTATTCCAAAGATTTAATATTTCATAAAACAACATTCCGATTTTTATGCCTATATTCTCACAACTGTGAAGACATGTTTATTTTCCGCTTTATTCTTCGATCGTTACCATGGCAGCTATGTTACACATCGTGATCCGATTTTATAATAAACCATAACAATGTATCGAAGGGTGAGGTGAATCCGAATTGAAAACTGGAACAGGTCTAATAATTTGTTTCATATATATTTTTTCGATTTATACGAGTATATCTTTAAAAACTTTGAAGCTATGATAATTTTCAACTCAGTTCTTCGATCGATCCTATGACAGCTATACGATATCATTTTCCCATAAAACAATAAACCATTATTAAACAGCAAGTTCAATTTTGTTTTAATTATGACTTTCTATGAGAGATAACTTTTGGAAAGGTCTGAATGAAATTTTATATATACAAATATATATCTTTAAAACTGAGACTTATTTTTGTAAAAACGGACGGACGAACATGGTTAGGTCAACATAGTCTTGCTTTATAAGGCAGCAAACTTCTGACTGAAATTATGTACTCACCTTCTGACGTCCAGGGAACTTAAACTTAGCACGACGCAACGCTTCAATAACTTGAGCCTTGTAACGATCGCTTGAGCGGACAGACATAATTGGTTGTCCAATACGAACTCGGGCCACCGTACCCTGCGGCTTTCCAAACGCACCTCTCATTCCGGTCTGGAGTCTTAAAAAAGGAATTAAATCATTTATAGGCATATAAGTCTTATCTAAAACAAAATTGACATTTTTAAGGTCACATATATACGGCTGTAAGCAATATAAATAACCTCAATAATAATGCCTACTTCATAATTTACCTATCAGCTCCAGCGCACGACAACATTTTGTTAATACGAATGACATGGAATGGGTGTAGACGCATTCTGATGTGGAACTGATCCTTTCCGCAGTATTTTACCAAATACTTGTTGCAACAAATGCGTCCAGCTTCCAAAGCTTCACTACTTAGTTGTTCATATTCGTCAGAAACCAAATGAACGCAAAGGGGGAAATCTTCAACAGTAGCCTTCTTTCTTCCCAAATCAAAAATACGAATTTTGGGGTCCGGAACACCCCGACAAAACCGTGATTTAGGATAAGGCTTATTTTTACAATAGCGGTAGCTGGAATTATTCAGCATTATTGCTGATGCGAATTTTATATCATGCATTTACATACCATCTTGCTGGACGTCGGCCCATTTTTACCCCTAGAAATAGTAATTCAAATTTTTTTTATATACTGACTAAAAATTGAAGGGGCAAAAACTCCACAACCAAAAACATTTAAAATGCCATATAAGGGCAATTAGTTATGAATTACAGAAGATAATTTTGAAGAGCACACATACCTTTTCTAACGAAGCGTACGTAAAAAGGAAGATGTGATTGAACGGAAGCAGAAAAGGTCTCGTCGCAAGCATCGCGCAGTTGTCACATGGATCAGTCAACATTTTCCTTAACTTAGAAACGAATAGAATAAAATTATAATACACAACAAATTATACAGTAATGCACTCTTTTTACACAGTACATCCGTTGGAAACGGTTGGAATAATCAACAAATGTGAAACTCCGACTTCCACAGAGCACATCCACCTTTCAATTACAGCTGATCTGAACAGCTGTGGCTCGTCAAAACGTAGAAAAAGTCGACAGGTCAACCAACTTTGTTTTTGTTTTGATGAGCTGTTAAGATCAGCTGAAGTCTAAAATCTGTGGAAACAGGAGTTTCAGATATATCAAAAATTCCAGCGGTTTTTCAGGGATGTACTGCGTTGAGAGAGGGTTGCACCGGAGAAACATCGGCTAACAATCGCATAAATTAGTCCGGACTAATTGGGAAGTTTCTGGAACAGCAAAACCTTATGGACTCTCCCTTCAGCGGATGGTGAAAGGATCTCTGTGGAAATACACTATTATTTCATTATTAGCTTTTTAATACCGTATTCCCACACAGAGCATTTGAAACAGTTGGGATTTTTGACAAACGTCTAACACATAGCCCATCCACCATGTGCCACCCGGTAACATATAATTTAAACAGCTGTGGCCCATCAAAATGTAAGCAACTATTTTTGCATAATTTGTCAATTATTTTGCCTGTTATGCAACAAAAATATGTGCATACCTGTTGCTCCGCTACATTTAATATATCAATAATTTATTATCATGATTAAACGTTTCCGTAGTGAATGTTTAAACTATTACAGGATATTGGAATAATTTAAAGTTGCAAAAATCGGCTAATGGAGCCCCCTCCACCATCTCTTTCAAGGATGGTTCGTACAGTTATGCCGTGCCAAAAACGTTCCGGTTATTCCTTGACGGTGGAATTTACGTTCCTAGCCGCACGTTATTAGCCGATTTTTTTTCGGTGCAACCCTAAAGTCTTGGGGCGAATGAATATGAATTGACTTTGCGGCCATTTTTTTTCTGTGAACCAGAGGCGTTGGCGAAAGAGAAATGGGGGGCTTGAGAGGTAAACACTCCTACAGGCAGCAATTAGAATACAGATTCTTTAGAGTTGCACTCAAAAATCCATATTATTCTTAAACAGTTTGATAGAGTTAAAGACCAACTTCCAAAAATTCTCCTGAAGCCGCTGGGTCTTTTGACGGATGGTAGATGGCGGTTGGTTGCTTTGTGGAAAAACCGGTCCACCATCCATCAAAAATCTCAACCGTATCGCTTGGATGGGATCTGTGTAACTGGTGTATGTTGTTGTTCTGGTGAATACGTCCATTGATTTATGGTTAACAAAAAACTCGTAATAGCCAATTCACATTACGGCATTTCTTGGGGGAACAATGAGAAGACTGTGAATAAGTGAAATTCCAAATAACACTCCCACAGTCTACAGTCAACTTCTTCTTGCGAGTGCTCAAAACAAAGTGAAATTCTTCGACTGGTTTATTTTCCAACTGTTTCCACACTACACTTGGTGCCAAAGCAGAATACGTGTGACTCTATTGGAAAACACTTTACAATAAAAATCTAAAGAGGAAAATAATTCACAACCACTTGTCGCTGGCCGCTTGCTACTTTTTTTTAACTTACGCTGCTAAAACGAAACAAAAGCGACAAAAAGCAAAATTATCGAAACTCCGACTTACTCTCATAACCATAAGCAACAGCAAAGCAGCAAGCCATGAAACGAAAATCAGCGACTCTTGCTGCTTTCTGATATTTGTGGTTTTTTGATACTTTCCTCGACTACGACTTCTGCTTTTTCGGGAGCAGAAGCAACAGCTAATTTAAAAGAGACGCACTCAGTCAAAGCAGTGAAAAGCAACAATTTTCCGACTTTTGCTTTTTCGACTGAAGTTTTTTAAACTCTGCATTTTATAATTATATTTTAAAAATTTGTTTTATTTATTTACAAAAAAAAAAGAAAGGAAGCAAGCTTGTGCAATTAGAAGTTTATGTACCCTTGCACCTATTGAACAAATTAAATATTTAAATTTCTAATTCTATGCGTATATGTTTAAAAACATTGAAGCTATGATGAATTAGAACCCGATTATTCGATCGTGCCAATGACACCTATTTAAATTTAAGGCGTTATTCTGATTTATTAAATAATAAATAATTACCAACAATAATATTTAAAAACATTTAAGTTATAATTTTGTTCATATTTTTTCCCAATTGTTGCTATGGGAGCTATATGGTATAGTTGCCGTTGTTATATATGTAAAGTCGAGACTCTTTTTCGTCAGAATTTATTATCTTTATTTACTGGAATCACTCCCGTTTATTGTCATTCAATTTATCCGGGAATCCGTTTGGATTTCGTTCGAGTCTGTTAAGAACTAATTAATGCTAACTTAAATGTTCTCCAAGAAATCCGGGCAGAAGGCCCGACGTCGGCAGCGACGAGCAGAATTGACGGCAGCGTTATGGGCAGAGTGCTAACCTTGTACTTCGCATACGCTGAATAACCCGCTGCATTACTTTACCGCCTTGATCAGCGACACTAGCGTGGGACCGCTGACTTAGCGCCTCGTGCCCGGTGCATCCCCCCACCACTCAGCGATTCGGGTTTTGTATTTCATTCTTATAGACCGCTGATTTGGAGATTTGCTAACTCCTCCCTCCTTTAAGTTAAGGCCGTCCTCGGACTTCTTCAGCGTAGATTTTTGTACAGGTGTCAACTTGCTCTGGTGGCTACGAACGCAACGTCGTTGGAGTTGATAGGTGATGAAGAGGCACACCAGAATGATCACCAAAGTAATACCGCTAGTTAAGAGTGGCTTTGTTAGAATTTCTTCCTTAAGCCGCTCGATGTGTTGAAGATTTCTCAGGCTTAGCTCGTGAAAGACAGGCTCAGTTGTTCTGTGTGGCCCGTGATATTAAAGTGGGTCACCATCGATACTGCAGGTTTCTCCTTCAGTATGCCACAGTGGTTTTTAAAGAGGAAGACCCATAACGTCGAAGGTTACCAGATATGTGCACCTAGGAAGGTTTTTGGGGCTGTCGTCGTGTTGAAATTTCGCAGAAGCGTCGTTAATAATAAGTATTCCGTTGTCGATTGTTGTTATTGGACTGAGGTGGCCTGAAATGGTGCTGCACTTGGCGATGGTTCCGGAAACTAATTCTTGGGCGCATGTTGAGGAATCCGATTTTCTGCAAAACGTTGTTCCAATTGAAGCCTCACACTGGTGGATGGCAAACGACTTTCTACCACAATCAGCGACTAACTTGTCCTCCCTGAAGTCTAGAATACTATTACTATGTTGTTTAGGATAAATAGAAATTTTCTTACGTACTAAATTAGGTTTGGGGTATTTTATGAGGAAGTGTATTATATAATTATTTGTAAATGCTTTTATCTGGGATACTTATAAAAGATCAGTAATGCTAAAATTTGTCAGCCTTTCGTGATTAATTTCTTTGACATCAAATTCATCCAGAATTGCTGGGCTTATTAAGTTTACTCTTGCCAATGTTTTTGAGAATATAAATTTTTCCAGATCATTTATTATAATTATATTTTTGGTCAAGATTATTTCGAAAAGGTGGCTTTTGTCTATTTCGTCTGATTTGTAAATTGCGTTTATTGCTTTGGATAACATGTTTAAACGAGTTTGTACTCTAGAATTTATTTCTACCTGATTAATCTGTGTTTCAATTAATTGACTCTGTTTAAATTTGACCTGTTCCCAGTCGTCGAAGTCTGGGTTACCTGCAATTGCCTTTAGGACTGATCTTAACATGTTAATGCTGCGTGCATTCCTATGATGAAGTCTTAAAGTACCCTATCCGTCTGACGTCCACAGTCAATATTCGTCTCATGTGGTCCTGTGTAAAAGCGTCAGTTGTAGTCTTTGTTTCGAGTGCGTAAAGTTCATATGAAGTAATATTAGTGGAGTGCACGAGATACCCAAATTCCTCCCAGATTGTGACGTCTCCATCCATTAACAGTATGTAGTCCGAATGTGAATAGTCATTTATTTTAAAGGCAGTGGCCATCGAAAAGGTCATGGTCAAAAGTTCAAAGCGTAAACCTAAAACAAGAAAGAAGGAAAGAACAAAAATCTAAATTTAAAATTAGGTCTAGAAGAATCGTTATTTTAAATTGTCCTTATGGAGCACCCTACCTTTAATAAGAACTGTCGTCCCAAGGTCTGCTTCAATTACTTTCTGCGAGCATAGGGGAGATAGTTTATTCCCAGGCGTTTATTTGAATTCAAGAAAACTTTGTCGCCGACCTGATAACTTTTGTAAGTCCTGTTTTTGTTTATTTGGTCTAAGCTTTTTCTTGGGCTTGTTGAATTTTTGAGTATAGAGTATAGGCGTTTTATTAGTCACTGAGTGGATAGTTCTATTGTATTTAGTTGTGGCTAGTATGATAACCTCCTTAGTGTCTTTCATTTCTTTTTCGTTTTTTAGGCAACGCGCTATTTCTGCAGGATGCTGTGGAATCTTTCGACCTGTCCGTTCGAGGTGCTGTGCAAGGGGGGTGCATTTGCAATGTTAATATTGAAATTATTTAATAATATTGACTTAATAGTCTCGTAGTTTAATGATCTTTTACTGTCGCAGTAAGTTGTTTGTGTGTTTGGATAAAAATTGACATTATTTAAAATTGGGGATTTTGCATCCACGATAGCTCTGGATGCGATCGGATGTACAATGTACTTAGAAAATTTATCAATACATGTGAAAAAGAGTTTTCCATCTGTCTATATGGAGAATTTCTCATTGATAACATAGTATCGGCGTTTGGCCGACTGTTTGCCTTGTAGGGTGACGGCGGTACTTTGCCATAGAGCAAATTTTACAATTAAGTGTTACCTCTGTTGCTAGCCGAAGCATTTTTGGGAAAAATAGTCTCTCAGAATCTGTTTAACGTTTTCTTGAGCTGCTCGATAAGCTCTATTATGTTCTAATCTTGGTCCTCAAGATCTAGTGGGATGGTTCGAAGGGAGGCTTAGCTGAGGCCACCAGGCGGGTCGCAGGTTGCGGATAACGAACGACCTTCTGGGAAGGTTAGTTGCGAATAAGCGCAAGCAAAAATAAAACGCCGGACAAACAGCGGGTATACTGATGGAGGTATACCGACAAGACGCTTGTTTGGCCGTCTTAACACCGTAGCCTTACACACCCCCTCCCTCACAACTACCTACCTCCATCCTATCCCCCACATCTCACCTCGGTGCCGGACTAAGGTGTCAACAAATAACAAATAGCCTAGTCGGAAACGGAGGGTTCAGGCAAATGGCGACCGTCTGTCCTATCTACGCCTTACCCGGGTACGGCGGATCTCTGCCCGGATCTCTACTTCTCCGCAACTCGTGGGACCCCATGAAGAAAAATAAGACAATAAAAATCCCGCAGGATATCCCTGCAACCGGTGTCGCAAGACACTTCGAGGAAAGATCCCTCGAAGGCGACAGACCCCAGGCGGCAGCGCACCCGCCTAGGACTCCACCAGCAGCCCAGCCATTCCCAGCCAGGGAGCGTGGGGTGCCAGCAGGAGCTACCCTGCCAGCACGCCCACCTCTCGCGTCTGATAGGCCAACCTCTACCAGACAGCTGAAGAAGCAGGACGCTCTTCCAGCCCTGGGACAGCCCGAAGGATTGGACGACCCCAACAGGCGTGGCCTGCCAGGGTCAAAGGTAAAGTGGTACCTGAGGTATCTCATGCAGGGCATGACACCGGAGGAGGCCTTGAAGAAGGCAAAGGAGCCGAGGGAGCAGCCGGCATTTGGGACAGCACCGGCTGGCAAACGGCTGAACACCAGCCGCACACCACCAACGGACACCCCCAAAAGGTCTAGGCACGGCCCAGGGGCTAGTGAGACGTCCTCACGGGTTCCTGAGCAAGAGGGGTCTAGCACTTCAGCAGCAGCGGCAGAAAAGGCAAAGGTGCAGGCCAGGAAGATACCTTCCCAGCCCCACCAAAACCAGAAGCCGACAGCCGCTGGAGGAAGACCCTCTAGCTCGGCACCGCCGGTCATCGGACCCCGTCCGACTTACGCGGAGGCTGCCAAGAAAGCCACCCTCATCAGGGTGGCTATACTCCCGGAGGGTTTCCCGGCGGCCAGCCTGACCGCAGAGGAACTATCCGGGCTCCAGGAGTCGGTCATGGACGAGATGCTCACGTCAACGTGCAGCGGTCCCGTCGTGTTTAGGGGAATCCACTTCAGGGTGGGTTACCTGATTATCGACTGCCTAGATGAAGGCTCAGCTGATTGGCTCAAGATTGCCGTACCTCAGCTGCGGACGTGGAAGGGAGTACCCCTAGAAACCCGCACGGGAGCAGACATCCCAGCAGCGTACAACGCCACGTTGATTTGCCCGAGGAGCTCCGACCGGACCAATGAGGAGATATTGGCCTTCATTGTTTTCCAAAACCGGGTCGAGACGGACGCCTGGAAGGTTATATCCAGGAAGAACGACGGAGCTGGTGCACTCCTGGTCGTAGGGATGGACCAGACCGGAAGGGACGAGATAGTGGAGCGTGACCACAAACTCAACTTCCGGTTTGGCCACGTCACCGTGAGCGGTCTGAAAAAGACCAAGAGAGCTCCGGAAGAGACGCCCAATGAAGGCATATGCAAGGCTGTCGAGGATACCCTCGAACCACTGAATGTGGGGCCGAAGTTGCAGAGTGGGGAGCAGGATAGACAATCCATTACCAGCATGGACATTGGGGACGACCAAGGGGATTTACACCCTATGTCATCCCAAGAGCTGGCCCAGGAGCTCCTCCTGGACGACAGCTGCGAAGAAGCCGAGGTTACCGTGATAGACGGTGGTGGAGGGACTTGCACCAAACCTGGAAGTGATGGCTGCAACAGGCAGCACTCGGCTAGCCCAGGTAAACATCCATCGGGCCAAAGTAGCATCTGCTGTCTTGGCGAGAATGTTCACCTCCCAACGCCTCGGGCCAGCCCTTGTACAGGAGCCATGGTGGCACCATGGCATAAAAGGCCTGTACACGAAGGACACTAAGGTAATATGCGATCCAGGAGGATCACCTCCCAGATCATGCATCGTTATAAGGAAAGATATCAATTATAGTATCTTTTCAGAGTTCATGAGCAGAGACTGCGTCGCCGTAACCATCAACGGCACAGAAGCTGCACCGAAGCTAGCAGTGGCCTCCGCCTACTTTGCCGGGGAGGAGGCCTGTCCACCGCCAGGAATACCCGGGCTAGTGGACCACTGCCGGACGAACAAGAACAAGATGGTGGAATGCTAGTCTTGAACGACTACGAGTAACCACTCGGAAGCTCTTCAACAAACCAAAAACTGATAGGAACTGGGAACTATACAGGCAAAGCCTGACGCTTTACAACAAAGAGATCAGGAAGGCCAAACGGAAAAACTATAGGAACTTCTGTGAGGCAATAAGTAACGTCAACGAGGGCGCGAGACTGCACAAAGCAATGGCTAAAAGTGCAACGGATAGTAATTTAGCCCTGAGGAAAGGGAATAACACCTTCACCTCCACGGATCGGGAGAAATTAGAATTGCTATTTGACACGCATTTCCCGGGGAGTACTCCCACTATGGGAATCGTAAGGCGTGATCAACATAGAACCCCTAGGACAGTAGCCAGTGACTGGGCAGCAGCCAAATCTATAGTTACGCCCGAGAAACTCAAATGGGCTATTGGAACCTTCCAACCATTTAAAACACCGGGATTAGACATGATCTCTCCGACTTTCTTACAGCAGGGGCAGGAACTACTCCTAACCCGCCTAAGAAGACTAATGGTGAGCAGCCTAGCCCTTGGGTATATCCCAAGTGCATGGTGCAGCGCTAGGGTGGTCTTCATCCCCAAGATCGGAAAGAAAGATATCACCAGCCCGAAGTCCTTCAGACCTATCAGCTTAACTTCGTTTTGTCTTAAAACGCTGGAAAAACTGGTAGACTACAATATCAGAAGAACAGCTCTCAGAGACTGTCCGCTGCAAAACTCACAGCATGCATACAGAGCAGGCCGTTCAACAGAGACTGCACTTTATCAACTATGTCGCACCCTAGAAGGGGCAATTGACAGCAAAGAAATAGCTATCTGTGCCTTTCTAGACATAGAGGGAGCCTTCGACAACACATCACATGATGCAGTTCGAGCTGCCCTGTCCGGAAGGAACATAGACATTACTACGAGCAAATGGATTGGCAACCTACTTGAATCCAGGCAAGCAACATGTACACTGGGTTCGGAAAGAGTGACAATTGCAACCAGCAAAGGTTGCCCGCACGGAGGAGTACTGTCCCCTCTGCTATGGAGTCTGCTAGTAGATGACCTTCTCAGCAAACTTGCTGGAAAAGGAATTTAATGTCAGGGATACGCCGATGACATCGTGATAATCGCCAGAGGCAAATTTGAAGCGACACTCTGCGACATCGTCCAACTCGGACTAAGGACAACGCTGGACTGGTGCAGGGAGGTTGGACTTAACTTAAATCCTGCTAAGACAGTCATCGTTCCTTTCACAAGGAAGTACAAACTACAGAGAATGAGACAAATCTCACTGCTAGGAACTCCTATAGAAACTAGCCGAGAGGTTAAATATCTAGGAATCACCTTGGATAGTAAGCTGACCTTCGCTTCCCAAGTCCAAAAGACATTGGAAAAGTGTTACAGAGCACTCTATACCTGTCGGAAAATTGCTGGGAAATCCTGGGGAACCAGGCCTCAGATAATACGATGGCTATACTTAATGATCGTGAGACCAATCCTCACTTACGGAGCACTTGCATGGGGCAAACGAGCTAAGCTCATCAGCATGCAAAACCAGCTAGGAAAACTACAAAGACTTGCCTGCGTATGCATGACAGGGGCAATGAGGACCTGTCCTACAACTGCCTTAGAAGTTTTGATGGAGCTAACACCACTGCACTATGTGTCTGAAATCCAACGCAAAGCTACACTCCTGAGAATAAGCACTGAGGGCACAGGTAGTGGTTGCATTCTAAATATCAGGGATGCGACTAATCTGTTAGGTGAGGTGCCCCTAATACTCCACCCTAGGGATGAAATGACAGCCGAACTAATCTTCGAGCAGAACTTCACAGCACACCTAGGCAATAAGAAAGATTGGACCACACTGTCTGAAGTGCATCCGATGGCTAAACACACCATTGCATGGTACACAGATGGATCCCTGACACAACAAGGCACGGGCCTTGAAGTGGTAAGGCCTCGTATAAAATACCACGAATCCCTTGGCCAATACACCAGCATATTCCAGGCTGAGGTATGTGCCATTGGACGTTGTACAGAGCTCAACATACAGCGTGGATACAAGGAAAAGGACATATCGATCCTTTCGGACAGCCTAGCAGCAATTACTGCTTTACATAGTAACAAAATCACCTCGAAGCTAGTCCTAGAGGTGAAGAGTAAGCTAAATATACTGGGCAGCCGAAACAGGCTGGCCCTCAGATGGGTTCCGGGACATAAGGATATATCCGGAAATAAACTTGCCGATAAAATGGCAAAACTAGGAGCCGAACAGCCCCTGATAGGCCCAGAGCCCTAATGTGGCATAGGGAGGCACACTATAAAAGAATACCTTAGGAAAGTGGAAGGGGCCATGAGACAAGAACACTGGAGAAATACCCCAGGCCTAAGGCAAGCCAAAACTCAAATAAATAACTATAACAAGAAGAGGTTCAAGGAACCTATTCAACTAGGGAAAAATTCACTTAGGATCGTTACCGGATTACTAACCGGGCACTGTAGACTGAAAAGTCACCTAGGTAAGATGGGAATAACCAGCAGTAGAACTTGCAGATTCTGCGACATAGAGGACGAAACCTCTAGACACATCATTGCAGACTGTCCGGCCTTAGCAAGTATAAGATGTAAAATCTTAGGAACCAGAACTCTGACATCTGAGCTCCTAGGAAGAATCAACCCACTAAAACTCCTCGACTTTATTCGAGGAAGTGGGTTGTTATCTGAGCTGTAGGCTCTGAATGGGGGTACAATAGATCTTACAGGTCGCGGTACACTGAACGCTGTACACTATTAATAATAATAATAATGTTCTAAAATTACAAATTCTTTTTGTTCTGATTCAGGAATATCTGTTACTAGGAATTTGCAATGTTTAAATGTCGTCGAGGGAAATGCCTCGATTAGTTTATGCTGAGTAAAAGCAAGAATTGACAGTTCGCAATGAATGGCATTAACGACATCTGCTTTTACTATGTCTAATAGTGTTGCTAGAAGATTTTCACGGTCGGAAAATTGAATAATATGTCTCGTAGATGGGAAGTCTGCTTCTTCAATGATTATCTGATTACGGTAACAATTTACTGGCTTATCTATTGACTCTATAGTGTACGTGAGTGAATCTTCGCTATAAATGGTAGCGATATCAGATTCGGAGTTGTTCTGTAAGGGATTCGCGTTTTGTCGTGAGAGGGCATCGGCTACAACATTTTGTTTGCCTGGTTTATAAAAAATGTTTGCGTTATGGTCGTCAGTAAGATAAGATTTCCAGCGTTTTATATGAGCATTCGTATTTTTTTCGGATACTGCATACGTCAGAGGTTGATGGTCAATATAAATGTTTAATTTTCTTACCCCATACAAATAATTTCTCAGGTTTTTAAGCGCCCATGCAATGGCTAGAAGTTCACGCCCATTGGTGGCGAAATGCATTTCGTTGTCCCTTGTAACGAACTGATCTCTTTGTTATCTGCTCGCTACGAATGTCGTGCGGCTAGCTCAGAAGATGTAAGTGTTCGTCCCACCAAATTTATCTATACGTGACCACCCTGTTGCTCAGTGCAAACGCACAGAAAGATTGGAAGTAGACAGTGATCTTTTATTCGCCGACTTGACCCTCGGCCTGGGTGGTGTATTGATAATGTAGAACTATGTTCTGCCGTCGTCTACTTCCCACGTTGAACGTCTCTGCTGCCTTTGGCTCGGCGGGATTACAGGGATTAGGGATGCGTCACCGTTCCCAGACTAGGGTGAACAGGCAATGTGCTCTCAAGGCGTACGCCTTTCGCAGCCTTAGCCTCCTGTCCCTTGCTCTGTCCCGGCCGGACGCACCGGACTTCGGCACAGTATCTACCTGACGGTTCAGGCGTACGCCGGAAGCCGCCAACGCAAACCCTGGGTCAAACGCCAGGTTCTAGACGAACGCTTCCACCCTACCCTCTCTGCCGCAAGCTTACAACTTCGAGGTATATGCTGCTAACACGACGCTCGTTGTTCGTCGTCCTGGGGTCCTCGTTGTCCTTGTTATGCCTCCAGGTATTTCGAACGGCTCCCCTCCCTGTCGGCGATTCGGTAAGCTGCTGTTCTGGGACTCTAGTGGTGGAGCGCTGTGCTCTCAACGCATACGCCTTTCGAGACACCAGCTTAACAAACGCGCGTCCTTCCGGGCTAGTCGCACCAGGACCTTGTACAGTTCCTGCAGGACGATGAGGCATACGCCGGAGCCAATGCAGTTCTTGTAGGCAGGCAGCTAGTTCTAGACAACTTTCCTTCTAAGCTCACGGTTCTTCGTCGAATGACTCTATTTGTTCAATTCTGTCGGACACGTCGGGTGGGATGCCAAGCTCAAATCGCGACAGAAGTTGTGACAAAGCGCCTGGACTTAGCCGTGAGATGCCGTAAGGACCTCAGATACCTGTGTCTCAATTCAGAGACTTTAGCTCTAAGTCCCGAACGTCTCGACGTAGCGATCTTGTTTCCTTGATGACACCGCACGGATTTACTTGCTCCTTCACGTTGTTTCACTGGTTACTGATTCACTTGATGACTGTTAATTGTTGACTTTGTAGAAATCGACTGATCCAGCTTCCTGCGCTCGTCCGGTTTATAAAGGCCTCCATTTACCGCTAGTTATCGGCGTCTTCTTGCCTCCTGGTCCAAAGTCCACGGTTTTACCGTTCGACCCTTCGCCCTCTGCGCACGGCACCAATATCAGGGTTCAAAGTCCGGTGCCGTCCCGTTACTTCCTTCTGCACACGGCCCTTCGCTGCTCTCTTCTATTGCTGTCCCTCTCGGACTCTCCCTGTCCTTGTGTGGTGCTGAGTGCACCACTCTCTCTCACCGCACTACCGATACTACGGGCAAATTCGCCGCGTAACTGGTAACTGGTAGGCCTCTGCTTGCTGCAGTTAAACGCAATGAAAGATTACTTAACTGCTGGAGCTACTGAGCAGTTTGATGAATCTGATGTCCTCGCGCGGCTGGAATGGGTGAACTCTATGAACTTGGAATTCGATTCTGCACAGACTTCGCTGGAAAAACTGGACTTTTCGGAGATTAGTTAATATACGCGGTTTGAATTTTCTGCAATCTTAATGGATTTAAAGGCGAAACTAAATCGGGCCCTAGCAGCTCTGCGCAAACTGCATTTGCCTGGCTCCACAGCTGCCAATTTAACATTCTTTGATATTATAAACAATGCGGATCTTTCTTTCAGATTTAGGAAACCTCGATTGCCAAATCTAGAGATTGCTCGTTTCAAGGATCGTACTCAGAATGGCCAGACTCTATTGCAACTTTTACCACGGTCATTGGAAATGATGACGAATTAAGTGATATTGGAAAATTACAATTTAGGCGGAGTGGTTTTGGAAACCATACGATCGCTCGAGCCCTCAAATGAAAATTATAAAAAGGCTTTAAGTTTACTTATTAATCGATTTGATAATAAAGTTTTACACTTTCAGGCAAACGTTCAGGCAGTATTTGGTTTAAAGGTGTCGAGAAGGGATCAACTAAGGGTCTTATGGAGCTCAGCGATTGGATGAATTCGCATCTTAGAGCAATCCGTACCCTGGCCACTACACAACAAATTCTGGATGGATTTCTCATTCATATCGTGACACACAAGCTGGATCAAAGGACCCGTGAAAAATGGGAAGATGATTTGTCAATCTCGGAGCTATCTACCTGGGATGCTATGGAGTCGTTTTTGGAGAAGAGGTGCCGGATGATGGAAAACTTGGACCAAGCTGTGGTAATTCAAAAACCACACCATCAGGTGGAAAAGGCGTGTATAGATATAACCCAAGTGTACCGATTACGTCTGCTACTAACTCAAACCATCCAATTTGCCTATATTGCGATGCTAGGGATCATTATTTGCCAAAATGCTCCCGATTTTTAAGCTTGAGTCCCAATCTTCGATATAGGGAAGCAAAGAAAATGCACCTTTGCCTCAACTGTTTACGCAAAGGCCATAGCTTGCAGCAATGTAAGTCAACTCATTGTAAACATTGTCGCATGAAGCACCATTCATTACTGCATATTATCCCAGAGTTATCCATACCATCGACCTCAGTTTCATCTCCATCGTCCGACCCATCTATAAGCTCTCAGCCATTACCATCGACATCATCATCACTAGTGGCATGCAACCATTATCACAACCTAATCACCATTTAACGCACTCTCCACCACAAACCTTAAATACAATGCCAATGAATTACGTGCTGCTTCCAACTGCTGTAATCTACGTAAAAAATAGAGTTGGTGCATTTATGCCTTGCCGAGCAATATTAGATTCAGCTTCTCAGTTAAACTTTATTACTACGCGCCTAGCTAGCCAACTTAATTTGAAACTTAGACAATCGCACACACTAATTTCTGGGATAGGGGAATCTTCCATGAACTCTGATAAGGCAGTCGATATTCTGGCGCAATCACGGGATGCAAGCTATCGTGCGTCATTCGCAACTGTTGTAACCCATAGTATCACTGATTACCAGCCAAATTTCAATATAAATACTACAGAATAGAGGATGCCACAAAACATTTCGCTAGCTGACCCTCATGTCAACCAGTCACAACGAATTGATCTTTTAATTGGCGCTGGTCTGTTCTTCGAAATAATCGCTAAAGGGAAAATTAATTTGCCTACGCTTCAAAACACCAAGCTTGGTTGGATAGTTTCTGGAGGGATGTCAAGTATGCTAAATCGCAAATATGTCTTGGCTGCCATTGTCAAAGTTCCTGCTGATCAATCACATGATGACACACTTGCTGCCGTAGTAAAGCGGTTTTGGGAGATTGAAGACATTAGTTCAGAAAAACCATCGATGCTGGCCGAGGTCTTACGATGCGAGCAGCATTTCAAAGAAAATTGCATTAGGCTGGAGAATGGTCAATATTCGGTTCGCCTTTTATCCACTTTAGGATTCAAATCTTTAGGTGACTCCTACTGTCTGGCCCGTCGTCGTTTTAAAAGTTTGGAATCAAAACTAAATAAGAACCCCAATCTGAAAGAGCAGTATTTGGCATTTTTACAGGAATACCTCAACTTAGGCCACATATCTCTCGCATTAAGGGATCCAGCGGTGCCACAATTTTTCTTGCCTCACCATTCTGTTCAGAAGCTTGAAAGCACTACAAGCAAACTTCGTGTCGTCTTTGATGGTTCTGCAAAAACTACATTTGGGATAGCTCTAAACGACTTGCTTCTAGCAGGACCAACAATTCAGCAAAAAATCTTTAATATTTTGCTTCGGTTTAGATTTTTAAAGTAGCTCTTTGTGGAGACATCTGCAAGATGTACCGCTACGTTCGTCTTTCGTACCATGATGACTTTTTGCAATGTATTATTTGGCGAGAGAACTCCACAGATAAGTTGAGTGTTTATAAACTAAACACGGTAACTTATGGAACCAAGTCGGCTGCCTTCTTGGCTATAAGAGCCATGCTCTTATGATGAAGAGGAATCATTTCCAGTTGGAGCAAAAATCGTTCGTAGAGATCTAATCTCTGGTAGCGATTCAGTTAAAGAGGTGAAAGAAATTCGTCATCAAGTAAAGGAGCTACTGGCGCGCGGCCATTTTCCGATCCGAAAATGGTGTTCGAATGAAGAAGCGCTCTCGAAGGTGAGTCTGATCGAGATCAAGAGCAATTGATTTAATTCCGGATCAGCTATCGCCAAAGCTTTGGGGTTGGTCTGGGATCCATCTTCGGATAATCTTCTCTTTAATTTTTCTCAAATTTTATCAAGTCAACGAGCAACAAAACGGATTGTGTTGTCAACAGTTGCCAAATTGTATGATCCGCTTGGTTTAAAAGCACCCATTATTACAAAATCCAATATTTTGTTGCAAAAGCTATGGAGCACTAACATGGATTGGGACGACACACTGCCAGAGCCCCTTTTTTCGTCATGGGGAAAGTTGACCTGTCAGTTGTCGATCGTCCAGAACCTAAAATTTCCACGATTCGTAATGCAATCGCAGTCTTCCGTCGAGATGCACGGATTCTGTGATGCTAGCACAGCAGTTTACGGCGCGTTGTTATATTTGCGGTCGGAGGCCAATGGCAACGCTGAAGCACATCTACTCTGCGCCAAGTCTAGATAAGCTTCCTTGAAAGCTTTAACAATTCCAAGATTAGAACCGTGTTTATTGGCTGAGCTTATCGTAAACGTAAAGGAAACCATAGGGTTTGATTGCACCTTTCACTGCTGGTCGGACTCGTCTATTGTGTTGGTTTGGATTCGGCAACCTCCGAGGGAGTTCAACGTATTTGTGTCTAATAGAATCGCGAAAGTCCAGGAAATGACGAAAGGTATGGCTTGGCATCATGTTCCAACAGACTTGAATCCGGCGGATGTGGTATCGCGCGGATGTACCCCCAAAGAATTGTTGAAGCACTCCCTTTGGGCAAGTGGACCTCCATTTCTACTGAAAGGAGCGTCGAACTGGCCCTCGCTATTAGTTGCAGTAAAGAACCTTCCGGAACGGCGTTCCACGGCGCTAATTGGAACCGTTGGCACTGACATATCTATCAACTGTAAGATTCTCAACTCATTCGACAAGTTGCAGCGTGTATTCGCGTACATTTATCGATTTATTTCAAATTGCAGAACCGTTGACGAGACTTCGGAACCGTTCTGCTTCTAAGGAGCATTTAACAGGTTCACATAGCGGTGGAGTATGAGGTTTTTAGCCAAGGCAAGCCTTGTCCTCCGAAGAGCAAGTTGATTTATCTGAGGCCAATACTTAGCTCTGATGGTTTACTTCGTGTTGGTGGAAGGCTTCAAAATGCGAGCTTGGACTACGAGGCTAAGCATACGATATTGTTACCCAAGGATCATCCGGTCACCAGGGCGATTATCGTCTATTATCATGAGAAACACTTCCACGCAGGGCCACAGGCGTTGCTCGCTGCTTTACGGCAAAGGTATTGGCCACTTGGCGGCCGAAAGTTCGTGGCTTCGGATGAAGCCTGTGGCTTGAGAACACGTGATGGGTAGCCTGCCAGCAGATAGAGTTCAGCCTAACCCAGCATTTCACATCACAGGAGTGGACTATTGTGGACCGTTCTATCACAAGTCAGGGGCCCGGAACAAAGCACCCTACAAGTGCTACATCGCCGTCTTTGTCTGCTTTTCGACGAAGGCTGCGCACTTGGAAGTCGTCCAGGATCTCACAGCGGATTCTTTCATTGCGGCTTTGAGAAGATTCATTAGCCTCAGAGGCAGTCCACGTACTATTTGCAGTGATAAACAAACTTTGTTGGCGCTAAACGAGAGCTAGCGGAACTGAAGGAGTTATTTTTGAGCGAATGGGATTGATTCATACCCTCGCGTGCCCCACATTTCGGTGGTCTATGGGAGGCGGCTGTAAAATTGGCAAAATTTCACTTCTACCGAGTTGTCGGTGCAGCCATCTTAGCCCTTGATGAATTGAGAACTCTTGCATATGAAATTTCTGTCATTCTTAACTCGCTGAAAATTTTGAGGTGCTAACGCCAGCGCATTTCTTCAAAGAGCCTGACTTTATTAACCTTCGCGAAGGCCGGTTAAGCAGTTGGCAAAGAATAACACAAATGCAGCAGCACTTCTGGAAAAGATGGAGCAGAGAGTATTTGTCCCTGTTGCAAGAACGAAACAAATGGCGAATCAAAATATCCAACATCCAAATCGGTTCAGGAGGACAACCTTCCACCGATGAAATAGCAGCTTGGGTGCATCCATGAAGTCATACCCGGAAAGGACGGCGTCGTCAGAGTAGTTGTGGTTCGGACAGCTACAGGTCTGACCAAAAGAGCCGTCACCAAACTAGCCGCTCTGCCCATCGAATCTCATTTGGTTAGAACGTGCCTCTTCCAACGGGAGGAGTATGCTTAGAGCAGCACCGCCAGCACCTAGTAAATGCTCATAGGTGTGCGCTGCACACGCAGGGCTGTTATGCAGCTTTGTTCTTCGTTTTTCTTATCTCGGTACATTTGTCGCGTTATCTATTCAGCTGAGCTACAGCAAAAACATGTACACAAATTTGAAGTCAAGCTTTCGGCAAGTCAGTTTTTTCTTGTTGCCACTTGCATCGTAGCCTTTTTTATCAACAACCCACATGGGATTGTAGTAAGGTGATCGTGATTTTCTGATGATACCGTCTGCTAGAGGTTGTTTAACCTCTGCATTGACAAATTCCGATACGCCCTTTGGGTAAGGGTATAGCTTAGAAAACACGGGTTCCCCGTCAGAGGGGATAGTTGCAATCGTGTTTATATTATATGGTAGGGCTTGCTTTGGGTCTGCGAATGCCCCAGCCCTCTTAGTGATCATTAAATTAAATTTTTTTCTAACCGCATTGGGGACATCATCGTCATTTAAAGTGATAAAATAAACTTCTTTATATTTAGTAAATATTCCGATCCTGAATTATGTTCAATTCTACCGGTACTAAGGTCAATTCGAGCATTTACTTTCTTTAAATGATCTAGACCAACAACGCCATCGAATTCCTTAAGATTTTCAAAAATAAAAAATACGAATTTTCGTTAAATTGGTTTATTTTACATTTTTTTTCCATTTTAGTGGAGCCGTGAAGCGATGAGACCATAAAAGGTTGCTCCACGTTTTTTATGTGTGTCAGACCAGGCAAATGTTTTATGTAGTTTTTCGATGCACCTGTATCTCTAAGAATCATTTTCCCCGCTTTCCTTCGACTTATATACGGAAGCAGGGACTCCGCTCTAAAAAATTACAGTCTTCGGTTGGGAGTAAATCATACTCGAGTTCCTCTATATTGTCTTGTTCCTGTGTCTCATAGTTTTCGGTGTATTCCTTTACCTGAGTTGTGGTATTTACCTTTTGTCTGTTACTCAAGACATTTCCCTTATATCCTTTGTAGGAATTTGTTGATTGCCGGGACCGTGAGGAAGGATCAACTTCCATTGGTTCTGGTACTGATTGACCCTGATTTTTTTGTGTAAAGTTTCGATGCCTGTAATTGGCGTTTTCTGGGTTAAAATGTGGTTGTTTAGAATTATGGCTTCAAGAAAAATCAAAATTGAGTTATCACCCAAACAACTAGAATCTTTTGAAAATCTTAAACAAATTCTAGCGTCAGAGGACGTGGTTCTAGCCTACCCCGATTTTAGCAAACCTTTTGACCTAACAACGGACGCTTCCGCGAACGGCTTAGGGGCTGTGTTGTCACAGGAAAATCATCCAATAACCTGGATCTCCAGAACAATCAGGGACAACGAAATGCATTTCGCCACCAATGAACGTGAACTTCTAGCCATTGTATGGGCGCTTAAAAACCTGAGAAACTATTTGTATGGGGTAAGAAAAAAATAGGAATGCCCTTATAAAACGCTGGAAATCTTATCTTATTGACGACCATAACGCAAACATTTTCTATAAACCAGGCAAACAAAATGTTGTAGCCGATGCCCTCTCACGACAAAACGGGAATCCCTAACAGAACAACTCCGAATCTGATATCGCTACCGTTCATAGCGAAGATTCACTCACGTACACTATAGAGTCAATAGATAAACCAGTAAATTGTTTCCGTAATCAGATAATCATTGAAGAAGCAGACTTCCCATCTACGAGAACCTTTATTCTATTCAAAGAAAAAACCCGACATATTATTCGATTTTACGACCGTGAAAATCTTCTAGCAACACTATTCGACATAGTAAAACCAGATGTCGTTAATGCCATTCATTGCAAACTGCCAATTCTTGCTTTTATTCAGCATAAGCTAATCGAGGCATTTCCCTCGACGACATTTAAACATTACAAATTCGTGTTAACAGATATTCCTGAATCAGAACAAAAAGAATTAGTAATTTTAGAACATAATAGCTCCCTTACACGGTGTGCGATCGGTATATTACTCGTTGATTTTTTATTATATTATTTAACAAATAAATAATTTAATAAAAATAATTATTTAACACCTCTTCGATACCAACCAAATAAATACAAATAAACGCAATGGCAACTAAGGATATCGAAGAGCTTAAACACCAACGAGATGTTTGCATAAAAAGTATTAACCGAACTTATCGCCACTTAAAAGAAGCTAAATTATCAGTAAATCCGGTCGAGCTTGAGTGTCGATTAGAGATTCTAAATACGTACATTGAAAATGCTTCACTTTTGCAAAACCAAATAGAAGTGAAAGATACAAAAGATGTATACCCCGAAGAGTTGGAAGAGAGGGCCGTAATGACAAAGTCATTGCTGATTTCAATTTTAAACAAGTGCAAACAAAATAATATCGAGAAATCCGCTCCGCCAGCAAATCGCCCGCCTCAATGCCGTCTGCCGAGCGTTGCTCTCCTAACTTTTAGCGGAAAACACTCCGAATTTAAAAATTTTATAAGCCTTTTCGAAACTTTCGTTGACAAAAATGACACTTTACACGATATTGAAAAATTCAATCATTTAATTTCGTGTTTAGCTGGAGACGCTTTAGGAACAGTTAGGGCCTTTCAAGTCACTGCGGAAAATTATCCCAAAGCCCTTGCTAGCCTGAAGCGGGTGTACGATAATGATTGTCTTATTTTTTTTGACAACATATCGACACTTTTTAATTTGCAAAAAATTCTCCAGCCTTCAGCTACAGCCTTGAGAACCCTCATCGACACGGTCACAGCCTTGTATGACTCATTGCTGTCTATTGGGGATAATAGACGCATTACTAATGCTATTTTAATACATCTGGTAATGAGCAAGGTCGATGCAGGAACTAAAAGAACATGGGAAGAACAGTTAGATTGTACTTCGCTTCCACTTTGGAGCGAATGTGAGGCGGCCCTCAACAGGCGATACCAACACATGGTAGCAGAAGAGGCGGCTTCCAAGTCCAAAACTGTTCAGCAGACCCAATCTAACCCTAAGAAGAATGGAAATAGGAGTTTTTCGTTTGTCGCTGCCAGGAACGACACTGTTCAATGTATGTATTGCAACTCAGCTGAACATCAGATTGGCAACTGCGCTTCCTTCGCAGCCCTAACAGTTCAGCAAAGATTCGATTTCGCTAAAAGAGCACCCTTATGCATTAACTGCTTAAGAAAGGGTCACACTGTCAAAAAATGCAAATCGAACAGATGTAGAGTGTGCAATTCCTCACATCACACTTTGCTACACATATATGCCCCAAACACAAATCTCGCGTTGCCACCTCCTTCTCAGCCCACGCTCATGCAGAAGTCTCCATCCACGTCACATGTTTTGCATGCGAATGCATCGGATCGAGTCATTCTTTCAACTGCTGTTGTGAGCGTCCAAACAAAAAGCGGCGAGTTTGTATTAGCTCGAGCGTTGCTCGACTCTGGTTCACAAATAAACTTTGTAACCGATGAGCTCGCTCAGAGGCTCAAAATTACAAGAGAGGACGTGTGCATAAGCTTGCGAGGCATTGGTGGAACTAATGCCCAAGCCACAAAAAAAATACACTCGATTGTGAAGTCGCAAGTAGGGAACAGCCAATTGTCGTCCGATTTTTGGATTATGAAAAATATTTCTGGTTATCATCCGGATCAAGCGGATCATCCACCAGCGGGCGGAGGGTGCCTGAAAATATTCAGCTGGCAGATCCATTCTTCTTCAAGCCCCAAAAAATAGATATGCTTATCGGCGCTGAAACATTATTTGAACTTTTATCTATTGACCAGATAAAGCAGGAGCCTGAATTCCCCATCTTACAAAAGACAGTTCTCGGCTGGATAGTGTCAGGGAGATGTGCCTCTGAAAATAATAAAAACGCTGAAAAAATGGTACATCTCAACTGCCAGGAGAAAGCGTTGGAGTCAATTGACACAACCCTGCAGAAATTTTGGTCTGTGGAGGACTTGCCGCCCAAGGCTAAAGTCCATACTACTGAGCAACAACTCTGTCAATAACACTTTGAGAAAAATACCCAAAGATTGTCGTCCGGTAGATTTTCGGTTCGTTTGCCGTTTAAATCTGACCCAATACTCTTGGTTCGTCAAACAAAGTTGCGAAACGTAGATTTTTGTCGCTAGAAAGGCAATTGTCAAAGGACCCTTCGTTGAAGAAGATGTATATTGAATTCATGGAGGAATATGTTTCACTGGGCCACATGTCCTCCACCAATGACAAAATTCCGAATACTTCGCACTATTTCATTCCGCACCAATGCGTTTTACGGCCACAAAGTACTTCAACTAAGTTGAGAGTAGTTTTCGATGCATCGAGCCGTACTTCTACGCAGGTTGCGTTGAATGACATCTTGATGGTAGGCCCAACCATTCAAGAGGAGCTGTACTCGACTCTGCTTCGGTTTAGATTGCATAAGTTTGCCCTTGCGGCCGACGCCAAAAAGATGTATCGCGAAGTGATGGTGGACGAAGCTGATCGTAACTTCCAGCTCATAGTATGGAGACGAGATCCTTCTGAGTCCCTGAAAATCTTGTCTTATAATCGTGTCAGGCCATTGCTAAATTCTCCCATTGAGAATGTTTTCCTGTGGACAGACTCCGAGATCACTTTACACTGGATTAAAACCCATCCCTCGTCGTTGTCGGTTTTTGTTTCGAACCGGGTTGCAGAAATTCAGGAGTGGTCGGAGAAAGCAATTTGGAGACACGTTCCCACGAAAGTCAACCCAGCAGACATAGTGTCCCGAGGATGTGACGTAGAGGAGCTTACAACGTCCATTTGGTTCAGTGGGCCTTCGTTCTTGCTAGACTCAGAAAATAATTGGCCTGTTAATAAACATTTCGAACTGCCGGCTGATGTAATGTCGATGGAGCTACGCAAATCGGCAATAGCTCTCGTAGTCAGCCCAGAGCCAAATTATGTGCTTCAGAAAATAGAGTCCTTTTCGTCGCACCTGAAGCTTCTGAGAGTGTTCGTGTGGGTTTTTCGTTTTATTCAAAGGTGCAAAAAGGTGTCGAAGCCCTTTGAAAAAAGTATTTCGCCAAGAGAACTGGATTTAGCTTTTGATAAAATTGTCGAAGTTATCCAATTTCACGAATTCAATGTCCTCCCTGAATGAAGTAAAATTCGGAAAAATAAATCGGTAGCAACGAATGTTCAAAGTTAACCCTTTTCTTCAGGAAAATAAATTAGATTGGTGCTCCTCGACATTGCTACGAGTTGGGGGTCGGTTATTGAATGCTCCTATCCCGTACGAAGCCAATTTCCCGTTGTTGCTGTCTAAAAGCTCACAGTTCGTCATATCCTATGTGTCATACCTGCACTTTACGAACTGTCACGCTGGCCCACGAGCTCTCGTAAGTCGTCTGCGCGAGAAAACCTGGCTAGTTAATGCTCAAGAAGTCTGCCGACGAACAGTTCGGTCGTGCATGCGCTGCTTTCGCTGTAAGCCGCAACTCTTGACGCAAATTATGGGAAACTTGCCAGCAGATAGACTTCGAGCTCTCCGCCCGTTCAATATTTGTGGCGTTGATTTTTGTGGTCCCTTCAGCACAACGTATCGTATCCGTGGTAAGCCACCGTACAAGTCGTACGTGGCCTTGTTCGTCTGTTTTGCGTCCAAAGCGGTCCACTTAGAATTAGTGTCTGACCTAACCACTGATGCGTTCTTGTTGGCATTTCAAAGGTTCGTAAGTCGTCGCGCCACCAATTTCGTCGGCGCAGATCGCCACATGAGAGAGTTCCGAGCCCGTCTGGAGGAGCAGGGGGCGGTATCGAGTTTGCGTTCATACCGCCCAGAGCACCGCACTTCGACGGACTATGGGATGCAGGTGTGAAGTCTGCAAAGCACCTGTTCCTTCGGACGGTAGGCAAAGTCCTCTTGACCGCGGAGGAGCTCGGAACTCTGCTCACCAGCGTGGAGGCCGTGCTCAACTCCAGGCCCCTCGGCGCTCTAAGCAGCGACCCGAACGGCGGCGAGGCCCTGACCCCCGGGCATCTGCTCATCGGCGGCCCTCTTCTGGCCCCACCATCAGCGGCGCTCCCGGACCAGATCAGCCTGACCTGCTTGCGACGATGGCGAGGTGTCTCGTCTCTCAGGCACAGGTTTTGGCAGCGATGGTCCCGGGAGTACATCTCCAGCCTCCAGCAGCGGTCCAAGTGGCACCAGGGGGAGCCCAACCTCGTCGTGGGAGCGTTCGTCGTCGTCGCAGAAGACAATCTTCCGCCCCTGCAGTGGAGGATTGGACGAGTGGTAGCGGTGCACGCTTGTATTTAAATCACTAGGGCGAGAGCCAATAAAGCTTTCGTCCGTTCGCTCTTACGAATTCGCCCCGTCTCCCGCCACCGTAGCAAAGGTTAGGTTCTAAGAGAAATTATTGAAATATAATAGTTAGTGATCAATCGAACGTCATCGTAGCCACTCCTTTTCGTCGTGCTCTCGAAATAGTTCTTCACAAGTTTCGCAATTAAAATCATCTGGAACTACTGCGTTCACAAGTTTTCGCGTTATTAATACAAAATAGTATTAAATTTTCAAAAGCCTTTATTCGTTTCAAAGCCTTTAAAAAACCAGGCATATTATTAGAATACCCTACCGCGAAACTCTTCGGACAGGTCGATAGACTCCACTGAAATAGCGCGTTGCCAAAATATTGAAAAACAAATGAACGACTCTATGGCATTTATTTTACTAGCACAACTGAATACAATAGAACTCAGTGACTGATAAAACGCTCAAAGAAATAATGCACTCTAGATCTGCAGAATGCGAAACGGAGATTACTTAAAAAATTTAACCAGGCCCAGCTCAGACCAATTATAAAAAGTTTACTTGATATCAAACAAACGCCTGGGGTAGAATAACAGCTCTTAATAAAGGGAGGGTGGTCCATAAGGACAATTTACACTTAAATCGATTTTTCTAGAGTTAATTTTAAAATAACAAAAAATATAAACAAAACCAATTAATTGAATCAGAGATTTATCAGCAAGAAATAAATTTTAGAGTAAAAACTCGTTTAAGCGAATGACCCAAATTAATAAAAGCAATTTACAAATCAGAAAATAGATTTATAATAATTGATCTGGAAAACTTCATATTCTCAATAGCATTGGCAAAAGTAAACTTAATAAACTCAGTTGTTCAGGATGAATTGATAACAAATTAAATAATCACGAAAAGTTCAAAAATTTTAGCATTACCGATTTTTTAGAAGTGTCCTAAATAAAATTATTTTAAAACAATGATATAATACACATCCTCATAAAATACCCCAAACCTAAGAGAATTTGTATTTACCCAATACAACATAGTAATGGGATTTTAGACTTTGGGGAAGACAACTTAGTCGCTGATTGTGGTAGAAAGTCGTTTGCAATCCACCAGTCTGACGCTGCAACAGTACAATACCTACACACTTTTCTAGCAACTATGACACATTCTTTTTAAATGACTTTAGTAGATCTGTGATTTATGACCAGGTTTCAGTACCAGTATTTTTAAAGCATGACTTTTTTGACTTTTAATCTGACCTTTGACATTTATATAGAGTAAAGGGACTTCAATTAGGCATTCATAATACCAACATTATATATCTATATATCATTCGACCAATGCAACAGCCTTGGTTTAACGCTGAAATCAGAAAACACATACAGCTCCGTGACAAAGCATATTTAAGATGGAGGCGATGTAAAACTTTCAATACTTTAAATTAGTTTAAGAAACTACGCACATTAGCATCCTCAAGAATTTTAGCAACAAAAAGTTTACAATATCAATTATTTTGCCAATTTTTCCTCCACAAATAAATCTGGGCTGAACTTGGCAACATAGGCACTGGAACGTCAAAGCAAAACATTAATGCTCCTTTTGATGCAATCAGATGTACCTGAAGCTTTGTGTAATGAAGTACCTGAACCTGCAACCTTTCTGTGATAGTAGCCTTAACTTTGTGTGTATAAATTGTTGTGATGTCTTAAATCTATTCTTAAAGTAATTTCAAATGCCGAAGGTCTGGACAATATCCCAAATTTGTTAAGATTTTAATTCCTAGCGTACTAAAATAAATAATTCACATAATAAACAATGCAATAATGACGTCAACTTTTCCTTGTATATGGAAACGAGCTAAAAGGTGATAATGAATTTGGACCAATCTCTATTTAGCCTTTCTTTGCCAAGGTCCTAGAGAATACAATGGGATCTCAGATTCAATTATTGTTTGATGAAATCAAGTTCTACGAAAGAGCATTGCGTGTCTTGAGCTGACAAACACATGAGCTAACCCAATTACAATGTTGGTTAAGCGTCCTACTGTCACTAGATCAGACAAACCAACTGAGGAAGTTTCCTAGTGATGCTGATCTAAAACATAGTGGCAAAAAAAGATACTGAATTTCGTAGCCCATAAAAATTAACGGTTTAAGATATTCAAACAAATTAAATTTTTGAACATGCATCATTTTATTTTTAAACAGTATAAAAAAGAAAATGAAACATTTTAGATGAATTCTAAAAGTTAGAAAGGAAAAATAGACTGTTAAAAGTATGACCCCAACAAGATTTTTCAATTTCAATTATTTTGGGAGTTACATTTATAAATGTTTTCTAAACTTTAATTATAATTTTAAGTTCCACTGAACGGATTCCATTGAAATTTGGTATACATCTTGTGTATACTACTTATCGCGTCTGCCTCGGACTTGAAAAAAATTTTAATAATTTTTTTTTTATATATTAGAAAAGATCAAAAAGAAAATTGGTAAAAAAAAATTTTTGCTTTCAAGTCCATGTTGTTTGGTTATTTAATTATTTTTTTTTTGTTTGAAAGTGACCAACCCAATACAATGCAGGCATCTTTACTAATGAAAAATTTGTTGGATTTTTATTTTCCGATCCCTTAAAGAACTGAAATCATGTGAACCAGGACGCAGCGATTTGAGGAACAGGTCGTGTTTCATGCCCACAGTTTCCGTCAAAATGTGTTCGGTCGACCTCCTGAATGCTAATTGGGCGGTTTTCCAAAACTAAATTCTTCACGGAAGCGATGTTTTCATCGGTAGTTGAGGTCGATGGTCGTCCAGAACGCAGCATGTCACTTACGTTTTCACGGGCTTCTTTAAAGTCATTGTGTCAAACAAATTTACGATTTTGTGACATAGAGTCCTCACCAAAGGCTTTTTGCAACATTCTGAGCGTTTTCGCTGCAGAAAATCCATTTGAAACACAAAATTTCACACAAACGCGTTGTTCCAATTTTTTATCAATGGTAAACAGTAACTAATGTATAGTAACTAAAGTATATTGGATCTCACACTTTGACAGAATATCAGAACTAGTGTTACCAACTTACACAAAAAAGATTTTACCGAAAAAAAGGCGGCTTTTTTAAATTGAAAATTACCGGAACTTTTTTATCACAATGTCATTAAAAAGGTATTTTTAAATGCTAATCACGAAGTCTTACCATAATTGGTCTAAATAAAATAATTTAAAAATTATTTAATTTTATTTTTCTTTTTTACTTTTTTTTGCAAATTTTTAAAAATTGTTAGAGTCGTTATTTTGATCTCACACTTTGACAGAATATCAGAACTAGTGTTACCAACTTACACTAAAAAGATTTTACCGAAAAAAGGCGGCCTTTTTAAATTGAAAATTACCGGAACTTTTTTATCACAATGTCATTAAAAAGGTATTTTTAAATGCTAATCACGAATTCTTACCATAATTGGTCTAAATAAAATAAGTTAAAAATTATTTAAATTTTATTTTTTACTTTTTTTACAAATTTTTAAAAA
Source organism: Drosophila elegans (assembly GCF_018152505.1). NCBI lineage: Eukaryota > Metazoa > Arthropoda > Insecta > Diptera > Drosophilidae > Drosophila > Drosophila elegans. Next base: position 26,333,255 of record NW_024545578.1, on the reverse strand, counting down.
TTGTTAGAGTCGATTTTTGTTTAAATTTTACGTTTATAGCCCTTGATATTCCTCTACTTTTGGTATATAGAAAGTGTATTTATTTATTCATTCTTCGTCTTAAAATTTGAAATTAGATGTTTTATGTTGAAGTTTTGACTTTTTTACCTCGTTAAGATGTTTTTGTTTGATTTTTAATTTTTTATTTTTATTTTTTTTTTAGGATAGCTCTAACAATGGTAAAAAATATATCCTGTAACTTCTGGAATTAATACAAGAATTTCAGGACTGATTTCAATAAATTCGTATACATACATATATGTAAAACATTTTACTGCTACCACTGATCTGATTTTGTAAACAAAAATATAATGTATGCTGAAATATTAAAAAAATATATTATAACAAATAATATTCACATTTTTATCATAACCCAAGTTTAAAAAGTGGCAAAAGACAAAATATTCTTAATGCGCCGAAATGAAATAAACGTACACATGCTCCCGTGTCTAAGAATGCATGATCACGCATACATACAAAGAGGAATTCAAGCGCAGGGCAACCTTCTTCAAAATGCGACTCTACGACTGAACAGCTCAACTCGTGCAATGAGTGCGCGAGCATAAAAATGAGAATAAGAATGAGAGAGCAAAAAACACAAATGCACACGAAGTGCAGGGGCCTGATGCTGTGAGCACGTGGGGCCTCCCGCTTTCATTTTTTTTGTGTCCAAATTCGCTGTATGAAATGACCAGTCTATATGTTGTATGGTTAGTGCTAAAACTTAGAAACGTGATATTTTGTTTGATCCAAAAGCCTCCACAGAAGCCATAACAATTAAACGAAAATTTAACAAAATGTTGCTGAAACAAATAGTTAGTGTTACTTCTGTTTCAATGTCGTATATCTTAGTGGAACAATAAAAAACGGACTCTGATGCACTTTTCTGAAAATTCCCATATTAAAAATGTTTTTCATTTTTTTTTTATTCCTAAAATTCAGGCTTCTATACCAGAATACTCCCTTAAGGAAGGATTCCCGTTCTCAGCGAATCAAAATGTTTTTTCCCTCATTTTATTTTAATATTTTTGAGACAAAATTTTGCATTTACATTTTGAGTATTATTATAAATATAAATCGTCGTTTTTTTGTAACCACGTTTTTAAACCTCAAAAGTATTTAAAAATGTTGCGATTACAAAGCATAATAGTTAAAATTTATTGATTACATATTCATTAAAGATACAAAACACATGGAAAAACGAGTGTTTGGTTTCTATATGTCGAATTTAATTTTATTAAGTAATCTTTCTTAAAGTTTTAATTGAAATTATTTTTGTTGGCTGTAACAAGAAAGGCGCGTCTATCTGCTTTGTTTAAGGTCTCTATTGGCAGAGACCTAAGACCAACATTTTGAATTTTTTTAAATGAAAATAAAAAAAAATAAGTAGCATTAAACCCAAACGCCTAAAATGTTGAGATTTTAAGACCAATGTACGGGAATCCCTGCTTAAAAATAATGTTTTATATTATTCCCACTTGTAGAATTTTATACAAAACTAGTTGTTTTACTGTAAGAACTAGATTAATTTCGGTGTTTGTTTCTTCTACGAACAGTTCATCAATGTTTTTTAAGACAGTAGCTTAATTTATTTTATTTCTCTTCGGATTTTATATTTTTCATAATTATTATCATAAATGTTAAATGGCTGCTATCCCGATCTCGAAAACACAGTATTCATCATAATAAAATAACCATTTATTGCTGATTATTGGGATTCATTTGTCCATTGACGATAGGTAAAAAATATGGATGAGCCATAGCTTCACGAGCTGTAAGTCGGTCAACGTGATCATAGCGCAATAGTTTATCAAGAAAGTCCAGTGCTTCAGGAGAAACTAAATGTTGGTTGTCAGAATGAACAAACCTTTCCCATCTTTTTCGTGAGTGGCGTTGTAGAATGTCGTGAAATCTTGGATCTAGGTCAATATTATATTTATCTAAATATGCGTAAAGCTCTTCGGTGCCCAGCACCTTAGCAATGCGTACCAATTGATCATAGTTGTCGTGGCCATGGAAGAACGGCTCTTTTCGAAATATCATCGACGCCAACATACAACCCAATGACCACATATCGAGTGAATAATCATACATCTGGTAATCTACCAGTAACTCGGGACCTTTGAAGTATCTTGACGCCACACGAACATTATACTCCTGACCGGGATGATAAAATTCGGCAAGTCCCCAATCTATAAGACGTAATTTTCGATTTTCATGATCGATCATAACATTATGGGGTTTCACATCGCGATGCATTATTCCCATACTGTGGCAGTAATCAAGTGCTTTAAGAAGTTCAAACAAATAGTAGCGAATCTCATAATCAGTTAAAGTTTGGTAAAGTTGTTTAAAATCCGTGTTATTGACATGTTCGAAAATTAACGCCGGAGTTCGGGAAACTGGATCTTTTACAACAGCTAACAGAGTTATTATATTAGTTCCACCGCGCAAGTTCTCCAAAATTTTGATTTCACGCTTGATCTTCTTCTTTTTTACAGGTTTTAGAATTTTAACAACGCATTTCTCTGTGGTCGTAATATTGATAGCCTCGAAAACCTCCGAATACTTTCCACGTCCTAATTTACGAACCAATTGGTAATCGTCTTGATTTCCCCAATCAACAACATAGTTTTCATAGTCCCAATATTCATCTGGCTTGTGCGCATTCACATCTGTGTACACACGAGCTGCACTTGGAAGTGTCATTTCTTTTAAAAATTCGACCTTTTTTTGTTCTTCTGCCTCAAAACTCCGTTTGGTGTGTATGTTTTTGTGAGCTGACTCCGTTTTCAGTCGATTGGTCCTAGCAACAAAACTTATATTGTACAACAGTCTGAAAGTAAAAAAGAACAAAACTTATTTAGTGAGTAATGTATTGATCAGGGGCCAAATTCCGAAACTTCCTTTCGAAATTTTAAATATCGCTGTTAGCCCAGGTGAACTCTTTCAACATGATATGAAACCATATTTTATTTATTTATTTTCGTATAGATACAAGTTTCTAGTATTTAACAATATTCAGATTTTTGTACGTCACTACATGCCTTTAAAAAGTAGAAGTGTAGAGATAAAGATTTAACAAAATAACGAATACTTGGCAAAACAACAAATATATCATAAACTTCAGTCTTGGAGTTACATAATTAACGATTTGCACAGACCTACGAACTAAGAGATAGTTTTACTTTTTGCAAAATGGATACTGTTGCCAAGACGAGATGTTTACCCATTGTTCCCAGAGCGGTTCGAGCTTGAAATAAAATATTTGAAAGATATTTTGTAAGATGCTTGCAAAAACTAAAAAATCGGCATTATTACTTTTTCCAAATTGGTTCGGGTTTATTATTTATTTCGTTGCTTAAAATGATATTCGAACCTTATTTGACATATGGATTCGGCTATATTTTGTAAGCCGAGAGAAATATTTTTTTTATTCCTTCAGCAATCCTTAGTTAAAAAGAACAACGACAAAATAGGAAAAAAAACCGAAAAAATCGGTTTAGTGCGGAATTTAAAGAGGCTTAGTGTGCATATATCAATAAAACTGATTTGACTGCTTGAAACACCAAACACCGTGTGTAAAAATGTAGCAGTTTTAGATTAGCACATTTTCCTTATATGAAGCCAGTAATTTGAGTGGGATATTTTTATTTGGACGTTAATGCAGTACAAACAAGTGGCCCTTACGACACCAAACGGAGCCCTCTTCCCCTCCGGGAGTAAAAGTTAGATCAGGAGGGGTGAAAGAAAAGGGACGGTAGAAGAACGGACATACTAATTCAAAATATATACCAAACTAAAAAACCAACTAATATCACACATGGCGTGCTAAAAAAGATAAGAATTAAGAATAAATTGGTAAAGAGTCAGTAGTAGAAATAATATGATAGTTCTCTAAATGGTTCATGCATATCATAGTTTAATCTACAATATTTTAAAATAAGAGGAATATAGTTCCTAGTGATACGATGAATAAGTTCAAAAATAAATGTAATACCAAGGCGTTACGTCAAGATCCGTTTGAAAGTCTGAGTTGCGGCAAATATACCAATATTGCACTTAGACATTCTTTCTGAATAGAACGGAACGTAGCTGCATATGTCGTTTGGAAAAACTGCGCAAAAGGATCGGCAATTGCCTGATCAGTGATAGCGATGCTGGGTAAGAGGCGGATTTACGCTTATTGTTAACAAAATTATTATAAAACGAGTTAAAAAAGTCGTATAACACAGCGCGTAAAGCACGGTAAAATTATGTATCTGGTAAAGGCAGCTTGTAATATAAAACTCTATATTTATTATAAAGTCTGGAATTAACATATTTTTTGAAATAATATGAGGTTTAAGGATAATGTAACGGATCATACATAATAAAGAAGGACTTTAATGCACTATAAAAGATACTAACGGCCTCAGCCATGTTATTGGGTGTACAAGTAGAAAACCGCCGTTTTCCACTGGGTGGCGCCACCTTTGGAAATCGGTGAGGGAATTTCGATCAGAAGCATGGCAAGCTTAGGTATCGGTCAACAACTCCACATCAACTCGCTTGAACCGAATAAGCGTCATTTGCGGGAGATTTTGCTTCTCGCGTTTCATTCGAAAAAATCTGCTGCTGAAGCGCGTCGAATGATTGTAGCAACATACGGTGAGTCGTGTATCAGTGAAAGAACGTGCCGAGAATGGTTCGTGAAATTCAAAAATGGTGATTATGACGTGGAAGACAAGGATCGGCCGGGTCCCGTGAAAAAGTTTGAAGATTCAGCTTTGGAGACTCTGTTGGATGAAGATTCTTGTCAGATACAACAAGAATCCATCACAGGAGCTCTCTATTTTGAATAATCAGTATGTAGCTATTTTAACGCAATAAAGCCTCAAACTATGAAAAAACGGCGGTTTTCTACTTGTACACCTAATATATAGATATACAGATATACATGTGTTTAGCGGTAAAAGTAAGTCTTGCGAAAGCAGTGGATTCGCTTAACATATTTTTCAGATTTTTCCTTATGCTCTGATTCATCAATAGTCAGCTCTAAAGTTGCATCCCCAGGTTGCATAAAGGGTGACATATTGATAAGATTCTTGGATTTTCCACAAAACACAAATCCAGTAAACGTCCTAAAGAATTCTGAACATGGTTTACTTGAGATAGCGCAATGTCAAGTAAGCCATTTAGCTGCGCTAATAGAAGTAAAATATTTGTTTTTTCAGGCGGGGATCAAGTCGCATTCGGTATATTAAAATCACCTAAAACTATTAACTGATCTCTATCTGACAGTTCTTTAAGAATCGACTGAATAACGAAAAGTTGGTTCGCAAAAATCGGAAACTCAGATGCGGAATATATGAACAACTTTTTTTTCCGATTGTTCCTATGGGAGCTATATGCTATAGTCGTCCGATCCGGTTCGTTCCGACTTATATACTACCTGCAATAGAAAGACAACTTTTGGGAAAGTTTCATGCAGATAGCTTTAAAACTGAGAGACTTGTTTGCGTAGAAACGGAAGGACAGACGGACGGACATGGCTAGATCGACTCTACTAGTGATGCTGATCAAGAATATATATACTTTATAGGGTCGGAAACGTCTCCTTCACTGCGTTGCAAACTTCTGACTAAAATTATAATACCCTCTGCAAGGGTATAAATATCTATATATATATATATATATATATATATATGTATTTTTTTCCTACATAATGTATTGTCAAGCCTCTTCTTTTCTATTTCAGCAGCAAAAAAAAAAGTTTTGCATACAATAAGTGGTCTTTAAAAGCAGTTTTACTATGACAGCTCACTAAAAATTTTATTAGGGAGGTTAATATTGAGAGACCGATTCCTTGGTTCTGTTGAGCCGAACAATCGGACCGAAACCTGCGAGCGAAACGAAGAAGGTGTTTCGTTCAGAGAAAGATCTACTGTTTCGCCAAAGTTCAGACTGCATTGGACAAATCGGTTTACAGTTATTTGCGAGCTCTACTACAAGACCTCGTTCATCTGCACTCTGCATTGGAATATAATTGTTTTTAATAACCGACTTATGCAATAATCTATGATTAAGAATATATATACACCCAGAAATCGATCACGTTTTAAGTAGCACCATCTGTCAAAACTACACGATAAGAGCGAGGGTCACCCAAGTCCCATATATTTTTCAATACATATATAATAACTTCTGAAATAATAGTAAAATTTAAACAATTTTTGTGTCGGTAGATATAACGGAAACTTACACCCAATTCTCTGAGTGACATGACAGGGGTCGTCAGATTGGGCGTACACCAATTTTGAATTAAATTTGCGATGCGAAGACTTATCTAGAATTTAGCTTTTATTGTTTCCGAGGTCTAGACATTCATACAGAGAGAGACATGACCAGATCGAACCGGCTACCAAATCAAGAAAACGATAACTTTTTAAGGTTGGAAACGCTTCCTTTTACCTGTTACATTATTTTCAAATAATACTGGAAGTAAAAGTAAAGGGTTTAGCAATAATTTGGCTCCGATACTGCGTTTAAAAGATATCACTATGGACAGCAGACGATGGGCACCATTAAGCGTACGCAAAAAGACCTCTATAGTTTGTGGATACTAAAAGTTTTAAAAAGTCATTTGGTTTTGGAAAAATGGGAGTGAACGTGCAAAAGAAATTTTGTCTTCTATTGGAGCCACCAGCCCGCCCGGTGGAGCAAAGTCCCCACAATTATCTCAATCCGATACTAAAAGATAATCAGTAAACAAGGCAAATACAGCATTTTTGAAATGAGAACGTTTTTCCGTTTTAAGTTTGTATGTGGCTATTAAAGCGATATTTTAGGGTCCAATTTTGCTGTATATGGCAGCTCGAGTTGAAAATTTTTTGTTCTACCTCTTCTTGGAAAGCCCACTAGTTCAGCGGGAAAACGGATACAAAAACTAGATTTCACACGTCAACAACTTCCAAACTTCCATTTACGTGCTATATGTCGATAAAAAAGTATTTTTAAGGGCTTTTTCCTTAATATATTTTCGTTAAGTAGAAATAATAACAAAATTATAGTCAAAATTAGGTTTTTGTGTTCACATTTTAGTTTTTTTGAAACTGCCAGTATAGATTTCTTTTTATTTTAGAGCTCTTAAAGCTTTTGAGATTACAATTTTTATACCCTTGCAGAGGGTATTAAAATTTCAGTCAGAAGTTTGCATCGCAGTGAAGGAGACACCTCCGACCCTATAAAGTATATATATTCTTGATCAGCATCACTAGGAGAGTCGATCCAGCCATGACCGTCTGTCCGTCCGTTTCTACGAAAACTAGACTCTCAGTTTTAAAGCTATCTGCATGAAACTTTCCCAAAAGTTGTCTTTCTATTGCAGGTAGTATATAAGTCGAAAGATCGGACGACTGTAGCATATAGCTCCCATAGGAACAATCGGAAAAAAAAAATAAAAAAAAATTATAACTTTGGTGTTTCTTATTTTTTTTTTAGTTCTTCGACATTTAGTAATGATTTATTATTTCAGAATTACGGTTTAAATTTCATCAATATATTGTCAATATTGTTTAAGTTTCATTAAAATCGGACGACTATATCATATAGCTCCCATGGAAACAATCAAAATATATAAACAAATTTTTTAAAAATTTTTTTTGTCTTATTATTAATTTGGCAGTTCAGAATTACGCTTTTATTTAATTAAATTTAAATTTTTTATTTTATTATCACAGGAACTATCGAATAATTAAGCTGCAAATCATCATAGCTTCAATGTTTTTAAACATAAACGCAAGTAAATCATAATTTAACTATAAAATATGAATGAAGTATTAAAAAAATAATAAATCTTAAAAGACAAAAAAAATATTAAATCATGTTAATTTTTTTCCGTATATTCCCATAAGAGAAAATGATATAGTCGTCCGACCCGACTTGTATACAGCCTGCAATAGAAAAAAACAACTCTTAGGAGTTTCAAGCAGACAGCTTCAAAACTGAGTATTTCTGCATACTCAGAAAGACAGTGCTTTAATGATGAAAGCACTTCAAAAGCTGGTTTTGATACTGCTTGAAAGCTAAAGGACAAAAATTTTATTGACACCCAAAACTCGCAAATTACTGTTGACCGTTTTTTCCTTACGCTCTGCTCGCGATAACAACCGAAAAAAAGCTTCCTCCTTCTTTCGCTCTCTGAGCAGTAGACTTCGTTTTTTTTCGTTTTGGTTTTCTGTTGACTGCACAGAGATTTACTAAAAGACAGGTTGATTGAAAAAGTAAACGCAAACGGTCTTTTCATTGTTCTTAAGCGTAATTCACAAAGCCAAGTGAATCGTAGAACCCACGAAACTTCAAATAGAATCGTCGTTCAAGAGCAAACGGCCCGGGATTGAGCAGAGCAAAAGAGAACGGAGAAAACCGCTCGTCGGTTAAACGCGAGCAAAATTTTGTATACGAACAATGCAATCGGTTGCTTCTGGAGTGAAGAAAGGTTATTTCTTATGAAACAGTACTGTAAAATTTTCATGCATTGTCAGAACTGTGTGCTACGGTTTTTTTTTCAATAGTCCGGTTTTTATTGTAACAAGGTTTTGGCGCTTTGCAGTAATAAGACTGTAGTTTCAAACAAAAACTTTTGAGATTGAACAAAAACAACTCTTGACGAGGTGAGAATAGGGTGATCATCGCACCTTCAACTCCAAAAATTTTTTGATATGAAAATTTGTGACGAATATTATTTATTTTACCTAAAACAAAAAAAAAACAAAGTGTAGTTATTGCAAAAATTAAACGCTCTTCAAAACATCTAAATTTCGACTAACATGCGTATATGCATAAACAAAAAAGATTTTCAGCTAAATTATTCGATGGGTTTTCGGATTTCAATAAAATTAAAAAAGTAATTTGGAATAAATAAACCATTAATAAACGCAAAAGAAAAAAATAAGTAAAAAAATAAAGAAGATTTTTTCATTTATCTATTGAATTATTCCGATTGTTTCCATCGGAGCTCGTCGGATTTTGACCGAAATTAAACCGTAATTTTGAAATACTAAACCATGGATATATCTCGAAGAATTAAAAAAGAATTATTAAAAAAGAATTATTAATTAATAATTTTTTTTTTTCGAATGTTCCTATAGGAGTTCTATGCTATAGTCGACTGATTTTGGTCAAATTTAAACCGTAGCTCTGATAATAAAGAATGATTATGTATATCTTTAAAAACTAAAAAAATTAAAAAAAACAACAGTTACAATTTTTATTTTTTTTCCCCCAATTGTTCCTATGGGAGCTATGTGCTATAGTCGTCCGATCCGGCTCGTTCCGACTTATATACTACCTGCAATAGAAAGAGAACTTTTCAGAAAGTTTAATGCAGATATGTAGCTTTAAAACTGAGAGACTAGTTTACGTAAAAACGTACAGACAGATCGACTCTCCTAGTGATGCTGATCAACTTTATAGGGTCGAAAATGTCTGCTTCACCGCGTTGCAACCTTCTGACTGAAATTACAATACCCTCTGCAAGGGTATACAAATTAATTTTATTTAATTAGTTTCGTAATCGGCACAAACTGCACAACAAAATCCGCCTTTAAATAAAGTGAATGTTTATAATTTAAAATATATACAATCGTAAACTAAGTAATAATCGTCACAAAATTTGACATCAGAAATTGTTGGAGGTCAAGGAGCGATCGTCATTTTGTTCTAAATTCGTCAGGTGTTTTTGTTTGATAAATTATAAAAAAAAATCCCAAATATCCTTATTGGATACATTTTCTCAGCATTATTTACACTATTTTTACCCCATCTACCACTTAGCGACTTGTTACTTTTATTGACTTTTAATACAATTTTAATTAAGTTAAGCAACAAAAAAAAGGTTCAAAAAGGTTAAAATCTTTTTAGATGTATAAACTTACAGTACAAGGTTATTCGTAAATTAAGTGGCCATGGCATATACATACATATGTATGTACATCCGTACATTTATTGCTATACAAATGATTAAACGTACCCAAATCTTGAAGGTTCATAAGAAATAGGCGGCCGCCAAAAAGTTTTCCGTAGGTTTCCGATGGAAAATCGAAATCGAACGCAGGGTATGTTCCTTAGAGTTTTGCACTAATTTATATAATACGAAAGTTTACTGATGTATATATTGGTTTTACATTTAACTTCATATGAATCCAAAGATTTAAATGTCCATGTATTCTGCGTACAAAAGAAACTAACATACATATATTTATGTATGTGCATTCGTATTTTTAAATGTATGTATTCATAAGAATGTAGAGAAGTTTTACCAAAAAAAAAATATATATTTAGACCATTGTTAAATGCACGCACCAATATTATCATGACCTTTATTATTTTACGACTCAAATTTAGGTATACTTCATGCAAAATTCACCGGCTTTGGTTCTGTAAAAAACAATTGTCTGGATATTCTTCCATATGTATGTAAATCGCCTCGCTACATAAGAATACAGGTATTCTCCGACTACAAATATAATGCTTGTGTTAGTATGCATAACAAAGATTGGTCAACTATTCATACATTAAATAAATCCATATTTTGAATATTTTATTATTTATTTTTAATACCATGCGGAAAGATACTTACGTCTTACTAAAAGGCAGCGTGCTTGGTAGTGACAATTTTGTGTTTTAAAAAGGTTAACTTAACCGCTGTCTATTATAGAAATGGTACTGCATAACAACACAGGAGTAAGTCGAGGCAGGTCAAGAAATTTTTGTATGTGTAAGAAACGATGGAATTGAAGCCAAAACGATTCACATACGTAAATTTATATTGATTAGGTTTGTTCCCACAGACCACTGGATGGTTCGTAATGTCCTAGTTTCACGGAGCACCATCCATCATCTCATTGAAAGGACCATCTATTTGCCCAGTGTTTAAAAAACTGCAATCGAAGTAGCAAATGTCGAAAAATGTTTGTATTTTCTGCTTTGACTGCTTACGACTGAGCTGTTTTTTCTGCTTCTGCTCATGGAAAAGCAGAAGTCTCAGTCGAAGCAGATGCAAAATTTCAAAAGCGACAAAAATCAAAAAGCAGCAACAATCGTTGTTTTTCGTTTAAGTGCTTTCTCCTTTGCTTTTGCTCACAGTTATGAGCGTATGTCGGAGCTGCGGTTGGCATCGACTTTCGGATTTAGTCAGAAGTGGCAGTTGGACATATTTGCTTAAAGTCGCTTTTGTTTGTATTTCAGCAGATAATGACATTAAATGTCAAGCGGCAAGCGCAATCGCTTTGGAAAATGCCATTAATGCCTTGGAACTTTTTGAAAACAAACAAGATCTGATTCAAAGCGATTAATAGTAATATATATATTAAGCCGAGAGTTTTTGTTGGTGTATTTTGTCTATTTCTTTCGATTATGTCGTGTGCAAATCGCTGCTCCGAGGTCATAGCAAATGAAAGGAAGGAAAAAATTCACCATCGTTTGCTTGCTAATTTTTTTGATTTACGCTGCTAATAATTAACAAAAGCGACAAAAAGCAAAGCTTTTTTTTACTACTTTATAGTAGAACACATTTTCTTACTAAACGACTTTCGAAAGTCGATGCCTGCCGCAGCTCCGACTTACTCTCATAACTGTAAGCAACAGCAAAGAAGCTAGCAATGAAACAAAAAACAGCGACTGTTGCAGCTTTCTGATTTTTGTCGCTTTTTGATATTTGCATATGCTTCGACTGCGACTTCTGCTTTTCTAGGAGCAGAAACAGAAGCAATATCATATGAATAGATACTCATAGGGTATTTCCACAGAGATCTATCCTCCTTCCACCAACCGTAGAAGGGATAGTCCATACGGTTTTGACGTTCCAAAAACTTCCCATTTAGTCCGACGTTAAAATTTGACGGATCTAAAAAGCTGCAGCTCCTCAAAACATAAGCAAAAATGGTTGACCTGTTGACTTTGTTTACGCTTTGACGAACCACAGCTGAAATCGAAGGTGGAAGTGCTCTGTGGAAAGTTTCACATTAGTTGAAATTCCAACCGTTTCCAACGGATGTACTGTTAGGAAAAAGGGGATTGCTCCAGTTTTTCAAACTGTGAACCAGAGGCGAGTTCAAAAGATAAAAAGATTAAGACTAAAAGTTCAGATAAGCATTTTACATCTAATCCATAGCATTTCATTAAAATAAGAGCCGGAAAAAGACTTATAAAAGAGTTTGAAAGATTAAAAACCGCCTGAAAAAATTATGCATACGCCACTGTGACTTTTGACGGACGGTGGATGGTGGATGGGAGCTCCGTGGAAACACCAGCCACTATCCATCAAAAATCCCAACCGTTTCGTTTGGGTGGGTTCTGTGGGACTGGGCTATTTAGTTTTTTTTCGTCCAACACTAAAATCTTGACTCAAGACAGGTTAACCAAAGGCATCTATCTTTAGAAAATATTGCAAATGGTTGAGTGAACATTTAATTAATGGCTTGTACCTACCTGTATTCAAAATGCTGTCTGGGTGAACTTTAACCTCCCAATCCTCCTTCTTTTGCGACCACGGCTCTGGCTTACAGAAACAAATATGGCCGCCATGTCAATTCAAATGCATAGGCCCCAAGACATTAGCGTTGCACAGTAAAAAAATCGACTAAAATGTGCGGTTGGAAACGTCAAATCCACAGTCAAGGAATAAAAGGGACATTTTTTGGCACGGCAAATCTTAACAAACCATATTTAAAAGAGATGGTGGAGGGTGCCCTGTGGGACTTGGCCATTAGATCCAATACAAGGGTCTTGGTCCTTGCCAAAAATAATTACTGGGGTAAGGTAAGAGAAAGAAATAAGAAACTCTATTAGAAGTATTTATTGTTCAATTTTCTTTTGTTTTAATGCTATGGATTAGTGGCTAAATTGTTTTCTAAACTTTGAAGTACTGGCTAATTTCTACTCTGTGTTCAAATTACAGCCTGGACTTCAGAGTTGCACCTAAAAACATCGGCAAGAATCATGCGGTTAGGACCGTAAATTTCACAGTCAGGGAATAACCGGGACATTTTCGGAGCGGAAAAACCTTCATTGCAAAATATGGTGGATTATATCCATGTGCGCAAAAGATGTTGGCATGTCACAAATTAACCACAGATTCTATACGTGGGGAAGTCAACAATACTTTGCTTCTGTTTATTGTTTATTAATTAGCCACAGTTTTGGGAATTGACAATCAGATTCTAATATTTCCTACGCAGCGCAAGCTTATGTTAAGCTACAGCTGCAATTACATCGACAGTAGCACAATCGATATTTTTGTTATTTTGCGAATAAAACGTCAATACTATCGGAATAATATCGTTCATAGCTAAACTTTAGGGGTATTCACGCTAAAACGAGTATACAGTGTGAATTACTTCAGCAAAATAATCTTGTGAAAATAAGGCAATTATTAAACTAACAATTTGCAATATTTACACATAAAGTTAAACTTGTTGTATTAGTTTTAATTTAAATTAAACCTTAAGGAACTATTTGTTTGTTATCTTTGACATAATAAAATCACCTTTTCCTTTGTATGGAACCAGTTTTTGTTTATAAACAGTAGCTAATTGGCTGCCTTTTAGCCAATTCACATTAAAGTGTTTTCTGGCGGAACGATGGGAAATTACGAAAGACCCTTAAATATTTCAGTCGAAAACGAGAATTTCAAGTGATGTACAATTTTTAAAGTAATAACGTGATAGTCTAAAAAAATATCGACCGGGAGCCAACCCTCGATACTTTCGATAGAACCATCGATTTTTTTGCAGGTTCAATTAAAACCGGGGCTACGGCCACTCTAACGCCCAAAAATCGCGAAAGTCTGTCACGCCACTCTGAGATATGTTAGACCTAAGCCATTGGACTCTGTTTGTGATCATGTTGATCATAACTGAAACTTTCGAAGGCCGATAATCAGCTGCTCGCCCTTATAAGTCCTTCTTGAAAGGTGTTCAAGGAGAGAATTTGACTTGACGCGGACACTGGACGCCTTTGCTTCAGACAGCGGCGTTCGTTAGCAAAATATCTGCGTTTCGTGCAAACAATCATGAGTCTTTCAGCGGCTGCAAGTTCCGGGGCCTCTAGCCGGCCCCCTGGGAGCGGCGATTGTTTTCAACACCGATGGACGAATCGCTGGACATAAGCGAGAGCTCGCAATGTTATATCTAATTTGGAGAAGCGCTCTAAGATAGCTTCTGAAGGCATGGACGGCACATGGACTTTGACTGCCCGCTTTTCTATCTCGGTCACCGGTAAGTCGGTGCCATGGGCCATTGCGTGGCTGTTGCAACAAAGTTGCTGCATCTGTGGATTGGGTTTTCTTTGTAACCCTTTTGGCAATGAACGTCGTCCAATGACACGCGGGCTTGGCTAACCATGCGACACAGTTTTGACTGGCGCAACGCGTGTCTTGGCCGTGAGTAGGTTAACTACTATAGTATGCTCCATCTCTACACGCACATAAATCGCAGCCCCGTATGCTTTTTGCGAGGCGTCACTGAATCCATGATGCTCTACGCGGAACTCTGGGCGAAAGGAGACCCATCTCAGAACTCGATCCTGCTATAGGACCGAATAGCTCTGGAGAAAGCTGCGCCATTTTTGGCATAACTCAGCTGGAAGTTCGTCGTCTCACCCTAACTCCTGAAGCCAAATCTCTTGCATACATTTCTTGAATTCTCAGTTGATAATTGTGGTGGGACGGAAGAAAATTCGTCGGACGTCGCTTTCCAACGCACTCCGAGAGTTTTAACTGTACTTTCGGTGTCGACCTCGAGGAAATCTGTGTTCAGAAGATGATCGCTATGGATGTGAGCTAGAATTTCTTTGTTATTTGAAGTCCACTTTCCTAATGGAAAGCCCGCGAAATCTAGGGCACTTTGTAGCTCTCGTACAATGAGCTGCGCGTCCTCTGCGGAGACAGCTCCCTAAAGGACATCATCTAAATATGCTTTTAGATGACTGAACTGCACGACAGTCGCCAGCTGTTGAAGAACTCGAATCGCCAGGAAGGGCGCACAATTCATTCCAAAAGTCACCGTTTTCAATTCATAATCCCGAATGTACCCCTCGCTATTGCGAAATAAGATGCGTTGGAACGGGGCATGCTTCGGATCTACCCAGATCTGTCGCTACATCTGCCCGATATCGGAGCTATGGAACTATCGGAAATATCGGGATATAGATGGTAAGGTCGGAATGTAATACTGGCCCAGCATGAAGGATATCATTCAAACTGAGCACGGCATAATGCGGAAGATAGTGGGTCGCAGAATCATGGGTAGGGAGCGCACCTCTCTCAATTTGTTGCGATCGAGATATTCTTGAATCACTCCGTCATATTTGGTTTCAGTTGACTTTCACTTTTTAGGCGTTGCTCGTTTCGTCCCAGGACGAACTTTACGTTTTCAAGGTTACGAAACGGAAGGATTACTATATACTTGATGTTATCGTCTCTCGTAGTATATCGGAGGAAGTTTCCCTCATATGTCAAATCTGACGCCTTTGCCACTTTCACTGGCAGATCCTCCACCTCCCAAAATTTGGTGAGACATTTGTCAAGGGCAGTGTCCGACGCGTGAGAAATTAGCTTAGAAGGATGGATGGCAATATATCAGCCACCATCAAAATATCTATTTGTGCGCTATCATGGAACTTTGGATCCGCCAGTGGAAAGTGGGGGAGGTCCCCGACCTGTTCGGCGAACGAATGGTAAGCTAACAGAGCTTTTTTGACCCAGCGGATACTGTCTGGCTTAAGCCTGACACTTGCGCATGGATAATTTGGTAAGGCAACTGAATAAGGTTGAAAGGTTGCCTCAGAACCTGAATCTATCAGAGCGCGGGCTGTGAAATTCGAAAACAGATCTTCAATCTCTTTGTTGACGAAATCCGCTGCTCCCATGGGGTACGGGTATAATTTCACTAACCGTTCTGATGGTAGCTACCACTGACGTGTTGAAAGGTAAAGCCTCATTGGGGTCTGCAAAAGGCTTTTTCCTGGTCTTTAGCATTTCTAAGAACGCGTTTTTTGCCAATGGCGGTGCATCTGAACAATCCACGTTGGTGAAGTTTACATCAGCGCACGAATGGCTTTCTGTTTTGGTAAGCCGGTGCCTGAGGAGGCTTGTGCATTTTCACGAAGCCTGTCACTGCGTGGAGCAGAGTGAACTTGAGCTCTGTGCTGCTTTGTGAAATACGGATTTTTGGCAGCACCTGTTTGGAATCTATATTTTGCAAATAAGGCCGCAAAGGAATACCTCTCGTGATTTGCCTCCACCTCCTGAGCCAAAGCAAGTGCTGCTGGCATGTCCTTCGGCTTCGTCGAGAAGAGGACATCCGTGAGGCTGCGTTTTAGTCCCCAGATGAATACTCGAAGGGCATCATCCCGGAATTTTTCGCACAGGACTTCGGTCGCCGAAGCGTCGTGCGACATGGTGGCCTTGTTTGTGAGAAGGGTCAGTTTTTTCTCCACCTCGTCATAATAGTGCAGCAGTGAAAGATTTCCCTGCCTGAGGGTGCCCATCTCCTGCTCTTTGACATGCATTGGGCGTTTATCGCTATATGTAAAATCGAGGCGTATCGAAGTTGAGTACTGTTCCGAATGACGACGGTACCACGTCGGCGGGTCTCCTAACCTTGCTTCTGATGATTATTACTGCTTGGTAGTGGCGAGAGCTACCATCGTATCGTATAAAAATCTGATGGGCCGCTACGGTCGCCTGCCGCCAGGAGATGTACCTTCTGTCAAAAAGTACCGGGGCTGGGTTAATAAAACACACATTTTCCATTTTTAATTATTCAAATTTATTTTGTCGCCTTCAAAGTAGTCCCCATTAGAGGCAATACACATATGCCAGCGATTCTGCCAGTCTTCAAAACATTTTTTATAGGCGTTTTCCGGGATAGCCTTCAACTCCAGTGCCGAATTGAGTGCAACTTGAGTCGAGGAAACAAGGAGAAGTCGCACGGGGCTAAATCTGGCGAAAACGGAGGTTGTTTGATGGTATTTAGGGAGTTTTTTACCTTGTTTTCATTCACAATCGTAGCTCGATGCGACGGCGCGTTGCCGTCGTGAAAAATCCACGAGTTGTTTGCCCACAATTCCGGTCGTTTTTTTCCGATTTTTTCACGCAAGCGCCGAAGTACGGTCAAGTAAAACTCCTTATTGACCGTCTCTCCCTGTGACACGAACTCATGATGCACTAGACCGTGAATATCGAAAAAAACAATGAGCAACACCTTGATTTTCGACTTGCTTTGGCGCGGTTTTTTCGGTTTTGGAGCATCTTTCGGTCGCCATTCAGACGATTGTTGACTTGTAAGCGTATTCATACATCCACGTCTCATCAGTTGTAATGATACGTTTCATGAACGTGGGGTCGGAATTAGCGCGATCTAGCATGTCGGCAGACACCTGCTTTCGGTATTCTCTTTGCAGGAAATTCAGCTCTTTTGGAATTTCATTATGAAATTCGGCAAGCAACTAAAACATAGACTGACGTAACCAGCGACTGTAAACAAACTACTAGACAGATCGCTCACAAATTTCACTTCGTAATGCAGAACATTGTTAACATAATAAAAAAAAATTCAAAAATCGGTTCAGCACAGGCTGTCCCTGTACTTTTTTGACAGAAGGTATGTCTCCTGTGCTCCCGCGATTTCGGGCAAGCACTTTACGGCGTCCAGAGGTTCGCTACATTGAACGGTGACCTCTATTTCCATGGCTTTATATGTTCTTATCTGAGGGGTCTGGGCTGGAGCTGACGTGGTGTTGACTGCCGCCACTCGCCCAGCCAATTTCTCAATTCGATTCCTAAGGGCTTGCTCCCTCAGCTGGCTTTGGGCGGTCTGTTCTGCAAGGGCATTGCTAACGACGGCCTGTATAACAGCGCGGAGCTGCTCGAGACCCAATTCTGAAGGGGGGGCTGGGAGCCTGAGTATTGGGGTTGAGGTGTGGAGCTGTCCCTCACTCTCGGACTCTGAGTCGCTCGAGTATTGCTTATTGTTTCTATATTCGAGAAACGGATTACTCATGGGCAGCTGAATTATAATTATTATTAGTATCGGGGTGTTTAGTGTACCGCGACCTATATGATCTGTTGTACCCCCATTCAGAGCCTACAGCTCAGATATCAACCCATTTCCTCGAATAACGTCGAGGAGTTTTAATGGGTTGATTCTTCCTAAGAGCTCAGGTGTAAGAGTTCTGGTTCCTATGATTTTACATCTTATATAATTGCTAATGCCGGGAAGTCTGGGATGATGTGTTTAGAGGTTTCGGCCTCTATGTCGCCGACTCTGCAAGTTCTACTGCTGGTTATTCCCATCTTACCTAGGTGACTTTTCAGTCTACAGTGCCCGGTTATTAATCCGGTAACGATCCTAAGTGAATTTTTCCCTAGTTGAATAAGTTCCTTGAATCTCTTCTTGTTGTAGTTATTTATTTGAGTTTTAGCTTGCTTTAGGCCTGGGATATTCCTGCAGAGTTCTTGCCTCATGGCGCCTTCCTCTTTCGTAAGGTATTCCTTTACAGCGTGCCTCCCCATGCCACAGTAGGGCTCTGGTCCTATCAGGGGCTGTTCGGCTCCTAGTTTTGCCATTTTTTCGGCAAGTTCATTTCCGGATATATCCTTATGTCCCGGAATCCATCTGAGGGCCAGCCTGTTTCGGCTGCCCAATATATTTAGCTTACTCTTTATCGCTAGGACTAGCTTCGAGGTGATTTTGTTACTGTGTAAAGCAGTAATTGCTGCTCGACTGTCCGAAAGGATCGATATGTCCTTTTCCTTGTATCCACGCTGTATGTTGAGTTTGCACAACGTCCAATGGCACATACCTCAGCCTGGAATATGCTGGTATATTGGCCAAGGGATTCGTGGAATTTTATGCGAGGCCCTACCACCCCAAGGCCCGTGCCTTGTTGTGTCAGGGATCCATCTGTGTACCATGCTATGGTGTGTTTAGCCTTAGGGTGCACTTCAGACAGTGTGGTCCAGTCTTTCTTATTGCCTAGGTGTGCTGTGAAGTTCTGCTCGAAGATTAATTGGGCTGTCATTTCATCCCTAGGGTGGAGTATTAGGGGCACCTCACCTAACAGATTAGTCGCATCCCTGTTATTTAGAATGCAACCACTATTTGTGCCCTCAGTGCTTATTCTCAGGAGTGTAGCTTTGCGTTGAATTTCAATTACACAGCGGAGTGGTGTTAGCTCCATCAGAATTTCTAAGGCAGTTGTAGGACAGGCAAGTCTTTGCAACTTTCTTAGCTGTTTTTGCATTGCTGTTGAGCTTAGCTCGTTTACCCCATGCAAGTGCTCCGTAAATTAGGATTGGTCTCACAATCATTAAGTATAGCCATCGTATTATCTGAGGCCTGGTTCCCCAGGATTTCCCAGCAATTTTCCGACAGGTATAGAGTGCTCTGTAAACCTTTTCCAATGTCTTTTGGACATGGGAAGCGGAATTTGCCTTTCGCGATTATCACGATGTCATCGGCGTATCCCTGACATTGGATTCCCTTTTCAGCAAGTTTGCTGAGAAGCTCATCTACTAGCAGACTCCATAGCAAAGGAGAGAGTACTCCTCCTTGCGGGGAGCCTCTGCTGGTTGCAATTGTCATGCGAGCCCAGTGTACATGTTGCTTGCCTGGATTCAAGGAGGTTGCCAATCCATTTGCTCGTAGTAACATCTATGTTCCTTTTGGATAGGGCAGATCGAACTGCATCATGTGATGTGTTGTAGAAGGCTTCCTTTACCTCTAGAAAGGCACAGATAACTATTCTTTTGCTGTCAATGCCCCTTCTAGGGTGGCACATAGTTGATAAAGTACAGTGTCTGTTGAACGGCCTGCTCGTATGCATGCTGTGTGTTTTGCAGCGGACAGTCTCTGAGAGCTGTTCTTCTGATACTGTAGTCTACCAGTTTCTCCAACGTTTTCAGACAAAACGAAGTTAAGCTGTTAGGTCTGAAGGACTTCGGGCTGGTGATATCTTTCTTTCCGATCTTGGGGATGAAGACCATAGCAATTCTAATTTCTCCCGATCCGTGGAGGTGAAGGTGTTCCCGTTCCTCAGGGCTAAATTTCTATCCGTTGCACTTTTAGTTAATGCCGTGTGCAGTCTCGCGCCCTCGTTGATGTTACTTATTGCCTCACAAAAATTCCTATACTTTTTCCGTTTGGCATTCCTGATCTCTTTGTTGAAGAGCGTCAGGCTTTGCCTGTATAGTTCCCAGTTCCTATCAGTTTTTGGTTTGTTAAAGAGCTTCCGAGTGGTTACTCGTAGTCGTTCAAGGCTAGCATTCCACCATGGTGCGTCTGTTTCCTGCTTCTGTCTGCCTAGAGGACAACTGTCTTCAAAGGCATTCACTATTTCGTGACCTAGGTTGCCTACCGCTCTATCTAATTCCAAGGGATGTCTAGGGTATCCTGACGGTTCGTTGGTAAGATTGAGCTCTAGAGTTGACCTGAAATTGTTCCGGTTTGTTTTCCTGGGGTTTATTTTGGGGTTACATCTTTTTGTATTAAAGGTTACTTCAAACAACTTGGTCCTCAAGAACTAGTGGGATGGTTCGAAGGGAGGCTTAGCTGAGGCCACCAGGCGGGTCGCAGGTTGCGGATAGCGAACGACCTTCTGGGAAGGTTAGTTGCGAATAAGCGCAAGCAAATAAGCAACGCCGGACAAACAGCGGGTATACTGATGGAGGTATACCGACAAGACGATTGTTTGGCCGTCTTAACACCGTAGCCTTACACACCCCCTCCCTCACAACTACCTACCTCCATCCTATCCCCCACATCTCACCTCGGTGCCGGACTAAGGTGTCATTCGACCCGTGCCGATAGTCAGCCTGGCTGGGGGCCCGAGTTAACAAATAGCCCAGTCGCAAACGGAGGGTTCAGGCAAGTGGCGACCGTCTGTCCTAAGTACGCCTTACCCGGGTACAGCGGATCTCTGCCCGGGCGGACAACATACTTCTCCGCAGCTCGTGGGACCCCATGAAGAGAAACAAAACAATAAAAATCCCGCAGGATATCCCTGCAACCGGTGTCGAAAGACACTTCGAGGAAAGATCCCTCGAAGGCGACAGACCCCAGGCGCCAGCGCACCCGCCTAGGACTACACCAGCAGCCCAGACATTCCCAGCCAGGGAGCGTGGGGTGCCAGCAGGAGCTACCCTGCCAGCACGCCCACCTCTCGCATCTGATAGGCCAACCTCTATCAGGCAGCTGAAGAAGCAGGAAGCCCTTCCAGCCCTGGGACAGCCCGGAGGACTGGACGACCCCAACAGGCGTGGCCTGCCAGGGTCAAAGGTAAAGTGGTACCTGAGGTACCTCATGCAGGGCATGACACCGGAGGAGGCCTTGAAGAAGGCAAAGGAGCCGAGGGAGCAGCCGGCATTGGGGACAGCACCGGTTGGTAAACGGCTGAACAGCAGCCGCACACCACCAACGGACACCTTCAAAAGGTCTAGGCACGGCCCAGGGGCTAGTGAGACGTCCTCACGGGTCCCTGAGCAAGAGGGGCCTAGCACATCAGCAGCAGCGGCAGAAAAGGCAAAAGTGCGGGCCAGGAAGATACCTCCCCAGCCCCATCAAAACCAGAAGCCGACAGCCGCTGGAGGAAGACCCTCTAGCTCGGCACCGCCGGTCATCGGACCCCGTCCGACTTACGCGGAGGCTGCCAAGAAAGCCACCCTCATCAGGGTGGCTATACTCCCGGAGGGTTTCCCGGCGGCCAGCCTGACCGCAGAGGAACTATCCGGGCTCCAGGAGTCGGTCATGGACGAGATGCTCACATCAGCGTGGAGCGGTCCCGTCGTGTTCAGGGGAATCCACTTCAGGGTGGGTTACCTGATTATCGACTGCCTGGATGAAGGCTCAGCTGAGTGGCTCAAGATTGCCGTACCTCAGCTGCGGACGTGGAAGGGAGTACCCCTAGAAACCCGCACGGGAGCAGACATCCCGGCAGCATACAACGCCACGTTGTTCTGCCCGAGGAGCTCCGACCGGACCAATGAGGAAATATTGGCCTTCATTGGTTTCCAAAACCGGGTCGAGACGGACGCCTGGAAGGTCATCTCCAGGAAGAACGACGGAGCTGGTGCACTCCTGGTCGTAGGGATGGACCAGACCGGAAGGGATGAGATAGTGGAGCGTGACCACAAACTCAACTTCCGGTTTGGCCACGTCACCGTGAGCGGTCTGAAAAAGATCAAGAGAGCTCCGGAAGAGACGCCCAATGACGGCACATGCAAGGCTGTCGAGGATACCCTCGAACCACCGAATGTGGAGCCGAAGTCACAGAGTGGTGAACAGGATGAACAATCCATCACCAGCATGGACATTGGGGACGACCAAGGGGATGGACACCCTAAGTCATCCCAAGAGCTGGCCCAGGAGCTCCTCCTGGACGAAAGCTGCGAAGAAGCGAGGTTACCGTGATAGACGGTGGTGGAGAGACTTGCTCTCTCTCTTCACCAGACCTCACGGAGCATCAAACCTCGGAGTGATGGCTGATGTACAGGAGCCATGGTGGCACCATGGCATAAAAGGGCTGTACACGAAGGACACTAAGGTAATATACTATCCAGGAGGATCACCTCCCAGATCATGCATCGTTATAAGGAAAGATATCAATTATAGTATCTTTTCAGAGTTCATGAGCAGAGACTGCGTCGCCGTAACCATCAACGGCACAGAAGCTGCACCGAAGCTAGCAGTGGCCTCCGCCTACTTTGCCGGGAAGGAGGCCTGTCCACCGCCAGGAATACCCGGGCTAGTAGACCACTGCCGGACGAACAAGATCCCCCTCATCATAGGATGTGATGCCAACGCACATCACGTGATCTGGGGTAGCACGGATGTCAACAACAGAGGTGAGCAATTACTAGAATTTATTTTAAACAATAACCTAGAGATCTGTAATGTCGGCGACAGGCCGACATTTGTTACCAGGGTACGAGAAGAGGTGCTACACATAACTCTAGTAACCAATTCTTTTAAACCCCACATTAAGAACTGGCATGTGTCACCAGAAGAATCAATGTCAGACCACAGGACAATTTTGTTTGAAGTAGCCTTCAAAACAAAAAGATGTAACCCTAAAATAAACCCCAGAAAAACAAACTGGGACAAATTCAGGTCAACTCTAGAGCTCAATCTTTCCAACGAACCGTCAGGATACCCTAGACATCCCTTGGAATTAGACAGAGCGGTAGACAACCTGGGCCACAAGATAGTAAATGCCTTTGAAGACAGTTGTCCTCTAGGTAGACAGAGGCGGGAAACAGACGCACCATGGTGGAATGCTAGTCTTGAACGACTACGAGTAACCACTCGGAAGCTTTTCAACAAACCAAAAACTGATAGAAACTGGGAACTATACAGGCAAAGCCTGACGCTCTACAACAAAGAGATCAGGAAGGCCAAACGGAAAAACTATAGGAACTTCTGTGAGGCAATAAGTAACGTCAACGAGGGCGCGAGACTGCAAAAAGCAATGGCTAAAAGTGCAGCGGATAGTAATTTAGCCCTGAGGAAAGGGAATAACACCTTCACCTCCACGGATCGGGAGAAATTAGAATTGCTATTTGACACGCATTTCCCGGGGAATACTCCCACTATGGGAAACGCAAGGCGTGATCAACATAGAACCCCTAGGACAGTAGCCAGTGACTGGGCAACAGCCAAATCTATAGTTACGCCCGAGAAACTCAAATGGGCTATTGGAACCTTCCAACCATTTAAATCATCGGGATTAGACATGATCTCTCCAGCTTTCTTACAGCAGGGGCAGGAACTACTCCTAACCCGCCTAAGAAGACTAATAGTGAGCAGCCTAGCCCTTGGGTATATCCCAAGTGCATGGTGCAGCGCGAGGGTGGTCTTCATCCCCAAGATCGGGAAGAAAGACATCACCAGCCCAAAGTCCTTCAGACCTATCAGCTTAACTTCGTTTTGTCTTAAAACGCTGGAAAAACTGGTAGACTACAACATCAGAAGAACAGCTCTCAGAGACTATCCGCTGCAAAACACACAGCATGCATATAGAGCAGGCCGTTCAACAGACACTGCACTTTATCAACTATGTCGCACCCTAGAAGGGGCAATTGACAGCAAAGAAATAGCTATCTGTGCCTTTCTAGACATAGAGGGAGCCTTCGACAACACATCACATGATGCAGTTCGAGCTGCCCTGTCCAGAAGGAACATAGACACTACTACGAGCAAATGGATTGGCAACCTACTTGAATCCAGGCAAGCAACATGTACACTGGGTTCGGAAAGAGTGACAATTGCTACCAGCAAAGGCTGCCCGCAAGGAGGAGTACTGTCCCCTCTGCTATGGAGTCTGCTAGTAGATGACCTTCTCAGCAAACTTGCTGGAAAAGGAATTCAATGTCAGGGATACGCCGATGACATCGTGATAATCGCCAGAGGCAAATTTGAAGCGACACTCTGCGACATCGTCCAACTCGGACTAAGGACAACGCTGGACTGGTGCAGGGAGGTTGGACTCAACTTAAATCCTGCTAAGACAGTCATCGTTCCTTTCACAAGGAAGTACAAACTACAGAGAATGAGACAAATCTCACTGCTAGGAACTCCTATAGAAACTAGCCGAGAGGTTAAATATCTAGGAATCACTTTAGATAGTAAACTGACTTTCGCTTCCCATGTCCAAAAGACATTGGAAAAGTGTTACAGAGCACTCTATACTTGTCGGAAAATTGCTGGGAAATCCTGGGGAACCAGGCCTCAGATAATACGATGGCTATACTTAATGATCGTGAGACCAATCCTCACTTACGGAGCACTTGCATGGGGCAAACGAGCTAAGCTCATCAGCATGCAAAACCAGCTAGGAAAACTACAAAGACTTGCCTGCGTATGCATGACAGGGGCAATGAGGACCTGTCCTACAACTGCCTTAGAAGTTTTGATGGAGCTAACACCACTCCACTATGTGATTGATATCCAACGCAAAGCTACACTCCTGAGAATAAGCACTGAGGGTACAGGTAGTGGTTGCATTCTAAATAACAGGGATGCGACTAATCTGTTAGGTGAGGTGCCCCTAATACTCCACCCTAGGGATGAAATGACAGCCGAACTAATCTTCGAGCAGAACTTCACAGCACACCTAGGCAATAAGAAAGATTGGACCACACTGTCTGAAGTGCACCCGATGGCTAAACACACCATTGCATGGTACACAGATGGATCCCTGACACAACAAGGCACGGGCCTTGGAGTGGTAGGGCCTCGCATAAAATACCACGAATCCCTTGGCCAATACACCAGCATATTCCAGGCTGAGGTATGTGCCATTGGACGTTGTGCAGAGCTCAACATACAGCGTGGATACAAGGAAAAGGACATATCGATCCTTTCGGACAACCGAGCAGCAATTACTGCTTTACATAGCAACAAAATCACCTCGAAACTAGTCCTAGAGGTGAAGAGTAAGCTAAATATACTGGGCAGCCGAAACAGGCTGGCCCTCAGATGGATTCCGGGACATAAGGATATATCCGGAAATGAACTTGCCGATAAAATGGCAAAACTAGGAGCCGAACAGCCCCTGGTAGGCCCAGAGCCCTACTGTGGCATAGGGAGGCACACTATAAAAGAATACCTTAGGAAAGTGGAAGGCGCCATGAGACAAGAACACTGGAGAAATACTCCAGGTCTAAGGCAAGCCAAAACTCAAATAAATAACTATAACAAGAAGAGGTTCAAGGAACTTATTCAACTGGGGAAAAACTCACTTAGGATCGTTACCGGATTACTAACCGGGCACTGTAGACTGAAAAGTCACCTAGGTAAGATGGGAATAACCAGCAGTAGAACGTGCAGATTCTGCGACATAGAGGACGAAACCTCTAGACACATCATTGCAGACTGTCCGGCGTTAGCAAGTATAAGATGTAAAATCTTAGGAACCAGAACTCTTACACCTGAGCTCCTAGTAAGAATCAACCCACTAAAACTCCTCGACTTTATTCGAGGAAGTGGGTTGATATCTGAGCTGTGTGCTCTGAATGGGGGTACAATAGATCTTACAGGTCGCGGTACACTGGACACCCCGATATTAATAATAATAATAATACTTCAAACAAAATTGTCCTATGGTCGGACATGGATTCTTCTGGTGACACATGCCAGTTCCTAATGTGGGGTTTAAATGAATTGGTTGCCAGAGTTATGTCTAGCACCTCTTCCCGTACCCTAGTAACAAATGTCGGCCTGGCGCCGACATTACAGATGTCTATGTTATTGTTTAAAATAAATTCTAGTAATTGCTCACCTCTGTTGTTGACATCCGCGCTGCCCCAGATCACATGATGGGCGTTGGCATCACATCCTATGATGAGGGGGATCTTGTTGGTCCGGCAGTGGGCAGCTGGATTTAATCGCAGAGAAATTCGCGCGCATAAGCCAAAGTGCTCCACAAACAAAGACAAAGTCGAAAGACTTTGGGGGTCGTATTTCCTTTCAATATGCGGGACAATAAAAACACCAATAATGTCTGCAGCAGGCATAATTTTAACTAATATATTTATTTTATATAATAGTTTCGCATTGAAAATTATAGTTTTTATAATTTGTTTGTTTAAGATCCTGCCAATCAAACCAAAAGAAATAGTTTTTCTTGAAATAAAATGTTTACTGAAATATTTGGGTAGATTTCCTCCACCGGACACAATAAAAAATAACCTAACTGTTTCTGTTAAATTATAAATTATAAAATTATAAGTACTGAGATTTTCCAAAAACTCACTTCACACTCGATATTTATGTGTTTTACATTTTTTGCTTTGTTGTTACAGGGACATAATTTAATGCTTGTCTTCCCTGAGACTTTACAGTTACAGAAGTTTTTGGTCGAAGACATAAAAGATTTGGCCGAAGGGCCCACTTACATGTTTTGTGAATTGTGTGTTCGTTTCTTTTAAACTTCCAAATTTTTTATTTATCCGGTGGGTAAAAAGTTACCACTAGTTGAGCGTCAATTAAAATCTTAGTGAGATGAACGGTAGCATCTCCTGTCCTCTCGGTGTGGGTAGACGTCAGGTCCACTGCTGCCTATAGGTGGCTGGTTGCTGGCTGCAGACTGCTGGTTGTTGGTTGTTGGCTGCTGGCTGCACGCTGCTGGTTGTTGGCTGCTGACTCTTAGTCGGCTGGCCTAAGACTTCCCAAATGATGATTTATGAAGATTACGTTGGGAGGGTAACTGCCCTCCGTTCACTGCTGGCCTAGAGACTCAGTCAGTTTTCAAATGATAAATAGTTTAACGGCGGTTACCGGAGTTTTTTTTTATGAGCGATGTGCACTTAATTGAATTAAAATCAGAACTAAACTCAAGGGATTGACTTAAAGCTAACAGAGGCTCGCAGCGGCCACGCAGATATGCAGTGGTTGCCGTCTGCGCACGAGCTCATTGCATGATCAGCAATTTGGCCGGAACGATGTTTTTTAAGTAAACTGTGGTCAACGACTTTGGTTTGGTTGGGTTAATAATAGCCTGATTCCATTGGCGCATTAAAACGCATAGCCTAATGCGCATATATTTGCGCTGAGAAGGCTAAATGCTGCATTTAAAATAAATGCGATTCATAACCATTTTCCCCGAACGTTTTTAGAAAAAATACAGGAAAATACCGATGTTTAACGATATTTTGTTCGTGCCACCACTAACACAGCTGTTTTCTATATGCAAGATTGGCGCTATTTTTGATGTCTTTTGAAATTAAAAATCTATTTTGTATATAAATGACTGAAACCTAGAGCGCACGCTGCAAACCACAATGCATTACTGCTGGATCTCTGGCATAAAATAACTCCAACATATACGAGGAACCTTACCCTTTTTAGAAACTGATGTCCTGCTGAGCATTAAAGAGTTTAGTAAACTCACTCATGTTCATTAATTTTAATTATTTCTTTTGGATTTGCCAAAATTGTAAAGTAAACAAACCCAGATCAGCTGTTCGTGGCACTCACATGTCGGAGTAGCAATGGTACCAGGCACATTTAAAAAGCCCACTAATGCGGCAACGGAATCAGGCTACTAGAAGTAGGAGATAAGGTTTTATTAAAAATCGAAACAGGTCATTTTCCAACTTGGGCGACAAGAAAGGTAAGCTGATGGTGTTTTTTGACGGGATTGCAATGCAGACCACCACAGTTTCTTAAATAGGCAAGAATCCCCGTATATGTGGGAGTTATATCCTGCCAGAGATCCATCAGTAACGCATTGTGGCACTGCGAGCAAAATTTGCAGCGTGCGCTCTGGGCTTCAGTCATTTTTATACAGAATAGATTTTATATACAAAAGACATCAAGAATTGCGCCAACCTTGCATATAGAAAACAGCTGTTGTAGTAGTGGCACGAACAAAATATCGTTAAACATCGGTATTTTCCGGTATTTTTTTTAAAATCCTTCGTTTAGAATGGTTTTAATCTCATTTAATATTCGCATTTATTTTCTATGCGGATTCCCTGTGTAAATAAATGCGCATTAGGCTTAATGCATGTTAATGCGCCAATGGAATCAGAATATAACATTTTACTTTTTTATTAAGTATAATTTTATTCAAGTATTATTTTATTATCAAAAACCGCAATACTTTATAAATTTATACATCATTAAAAGGTATCAATCTAAAAAGAAAGTACTACTATATTAATTTGATTGATTAACATTTTAATATTCCTTTATATTTTATTACATATTATAGATATAATAACACAAAAAAATATTTTATATTATAATAAAATAACTTCATATATTATGTTATTTTTTAAAAGGAGGGTATGTAGTGTGCATGTCCATCGGCAACAATGTTAGCCAAATCTGCAGGATCAGCACTCTTTAAGTGCAAACGTAATTTGACACACGCTATCAGCGAAAGATAAGTCGCGCCAACTTGACCGACAGCGCCGACTGCACAGCAGATAGAACTAAGCTAAGCTAAGAACACAGACCGAGCACTCAAGAAATGACAGCGAAACGATTAACATAATAAAGAGCTTAGAAAAATAAAATAGCAAAAGATCATATTAAATTATACATATGTTAACACATTCACGCCAAGACTTTACCGTTGCACCGAAAAAGCATCGTGTAAATATCGGCTAGAATCGTGCGGCTAGGAGCGTTAATTCATTAACCAGGAATAATTGGGAAAATTTCGGCATGACAAAACCTTATAGCCCAGTCCCACAGAGCCCATCCAAGCGAAACGTTTGGGAATTTTGATAAATTTATAAAATCACAATGGCGTATGCAGAATTTATTGAGGACAGTATTTTCCATTATTGAAATTAGTGGTTAAGTAATTATCTTATTTTGGTCCATATCGGACCATCTGTCAAAGATATTGTTGATGGTACTCTGTGGGACTAGGCCATAACTGGCAGTGGTTAATTTTACGGACAGTGTAGATAAAAGTACATTCGTATTTCGTTCTCTCTCCTGTGTCAAACTGGTGCTAGTACTGTAGCTTGACACTGACATTGAATTTAGTAAATAAATTAAATAAAATGGAAACGAGCGTGTTGGAATGGAAAAAAGTTGATCTTTTCCATATAACCGCTTTACCGTTTGTAAAATGTCTGAACACGTCAGAAATATCGTGTTACTGCTTTAACAAATCCAAATCAGCAACTGACGACATAAAAATAAGAATAGTGATTTGCGATCAAAACAAGAATATTCACATATACTTTTCGAATTGGGAGTGTATTACCTTTAAGTCTCAGCCCGCACGGAACGCGATAAGACTTTGTTCCCTTACTTCAAATAACTTGCTCGCAACTGCTACCCAGGATACCAATTATGGAATTCATATTGATCTATACGATTTAAGAAGATTAACAAAAAAGCAAGGAGCTCCAATTATTGCATCTGCATATATGCAAGTCGCGAGTGCTGCTTCTTGCATTGATGCAGAAGTCGTCGATGAAAAATTACTTGCATTAGCCATAGGCTTCGAAAGTGGTGATATTCTTTTGCATTATGGAAAAATTAACCGACTCTTTTCTGCCAACATTCGCCAACACTTTGTATCTGGATGCCCAATAAATGGAGTTCATTTCAAC
Source organism: Drosophila elegans (assembly GCF_018152505.1). Taxonomy (NCBI): domain Eukaryota; kingdom Metazoa; phylum Arthropoda; class Insecta; order Diptera; family Drosophilidae; genus Drosophila; species Drosophila elegans. The sequence goes on along the minus strand of NW_024545578.1, from coordinate 26,303,098 downwards.
ATTAAAGCTAAGCAAATGGATATTCTTATCAAAATTATATTCGTAATTTGTTCTCAAGGAGTTTATTGTTTCGTGTTAAAAGATAAAAGCTGCATGGATAAACAATTTGTACTTGATAATGATAATGATTCAAAATATATCAACCATTGCTGCACGATTCGTAAGGCTGGTGACGAAGATTTTGAAGAGTCTATGTTGGCAGTGGGACGTGAAGATGCTGTGTATTGCTACACCAACGATGGAAGGGGTCCCTGTTTTGCTATTCGAGGCACAAAGAAATGTCTTGCTTGGGTGGGTCATTATCTTGTCATCGCTGTCAATCCTATAAAATCAAATTCAAACCAAAGCATCTCGACTCTATTTGTTGTAGATACCGAAAACAAAATGATAGTTTTTCAAAAGCAATTTCAAGATTTGTTTTGTATAATCAGTGAAAAGGGCTTTTGCTATATTTTAAGTAATACTGTTCACGAAAATACTTGCAACGCCTTTATATTAGAAGAGCATAACATGAGAAATAAAATACACCTCCTAATTGAAAAAAATATGTACGATATAGCATTGAGGTTTTTAAATCGGGAAGGCTGTATTTCCTCACCGGAAACTGCTTTAGTACGGTTTCACTACGGAAACTATTTACTTTTAAAAGGCGACATAAGTAGTGCAGTTAAAGAATTTATTAAAACAATTGGTTTTGTTAAGCCATATGCTGTAATTTCCAAACTTTTATATTCCCGATATAATAGTTATCTTATAGACTACTTATCTGAATGGGGAAAAAATGATAAGTCTTCAAAGCATCAAGCAAAACTCATGGAATGCTGCATTAATCGTAAGCAAATTCAACACAAAATGCAGAAGATTAGGGATCGTCTTGAACCTTTAAGAACTACAAGCCCTCTGGACTTAAAAAGTCTTTCAGATTTATCAAAAATGTATTTCGAGTGTACACTTCGAAACCAGGACAAAGTTGAAGATTTATTGCAACGGTTTTTGGAGTATGGATCGGAAACGCTAATAGTAGACCCAACTACCTATTTGGAGAATATTAATTCTGAAAATGTTAAAAAATTCAAAAATATTCTTTCTTTTTTTTCTATTTTGAAAGATTATAACGATTATTGTGCCAAAATGTTAGCTAAGATCATTGAAACGTTTCCAGCCTGTGATGAAAAGTTATATTTTTATTTACTAATTCTGTATCTTGCCTTATGGCGTGGTAACAAAGTTTCTACATGCTTTGTTCTGAACTTTTTAAAAAAAGAGAGGTTACGTTTAGATAAGGTTTTAATTATTTGTAGACTTTTTTCATTTTTTAGTGGATTGAAAGCAATTCCTAACAACCAGCAGAACGCTGGAGTTTTTCACTATGAAACAGTAAATAAATGTATAGATACCTTAATTAAAAACAATCCAGAAGTCGGTTTAGATATGAATATAAGTAAAAATTCATTTCTTATGATTTTAAAAAGTATGTGTTCCGATGATCAAATTAAAGTATTAAAGATTAAACCTATATTCAAGGAACAAAATATGCGTCGTGTAGTGGATTCTTCAAATGAACTACAGTTGGTTGCAAATTTAAATGATAAGATTAAGAGATCTGGTTGCGTACTCGCTCTCTACACAAACAACCCGATAGAATTTCGTAATGATAAATGTAATATTTGTCATGAAACCTTGAACATGCAAACCATTTATTTTCTTTGCCAACATTCCTTTCATAAGGAATGTCTTAATTACAATTCGGCAAAACGTCAGGATCAACTAATATGTGTTGTTTGCGAAACAAAAAAACAAATGTCTGATTCCAAAAACAGAAACAAATTTAACTTGGATTCTTCAAATATTATTGCTGCAATTGCAAATGTAGTAGGCTTAGGAGTTATGAAACTAGGAACTGAAAGTATGATTGAAAAATCAAACAAATAGATAAATAAAATATTCGTATTGATTAAAACTAATACTCTAATACTAGTAAACTTAAAATAGTTGTAATATCTTTCCATGTATTTTTTATTTTAATAAAACAATCAACGGTATTTAATAACTTGTGAAGCGATTCATAAACATGCAAACATTGGGGGTTTTTTGGGGTTGTGGGACGATGATCACGTAAACTTTTCATATACAGCCCTGTTCCAGTTTTTACTTCCAAATGATTCAGACGGATTCGAATTTCCCAGACCTGTTCCAATTTTCACTTCCGAAATATTTGCACGGAATCTAAGTTCCGTTTGATAATTCTCTGTTAAGTTCCGCGAAAATCTCACGGAAACTTTTTGCCAAGCATTTGGCTGACGATTCAGACCCGTCTGAACATCCGTCTTTTAAAATACTTTGCGATAACTTAAGGTGTACATTATATTCTTACCTTTTTCATTGATGTTTTAGGAACATTGTTGCATATAGTATCTGGATTGCTGAGGTATCTGGATTGTCTGGAATGACTGTAATAGTTGCTTCTTATATTCCCTGGAAGTTTGCGCTTTATCAGGCGCATATGCCAGCATAGATGACTCTGTTGGTCTCTTTGTGACAGGAGATTTTAATTAGGGATCTGTTGTATGGTCATGTGATCCGCAATCCCATGCTATGGTGCCTGGCAATATACACCAGCCACATAAAATTATTGTTATCGATGATTCTTATAGTATGGGCCTCACCCAGATAAATTATATCTTTAATGATTTGCATAGGCTACTAGATTTTATATTCATCAATTCTATTGTTCATTCCTCGGTAAGCCTTGCTGAATTTAGTATTTCTAGTTGCGAAGTTCATCATAAGCCCTTATGCTTTAATATTGAATTTTATAATTTCTTACCAGTTGTTAACTTTATTCCAATGTATAATTTTGATCATGCCAGCTTGGTTGCCGTAAGTGATTGCCTCACGTCTATGGATTGGGTTTCCTTGCTATCAAATGCTTGCATTGAGACCAATTACAATAACTTACTTGTCGCTTTAAAAAATATTCTTGACCGCACTTGTTCAACCAAGGTACGGGGTTCCTATAGGCTTCCTTGGTATACAAAAGGTCTCCAGAAATATAAAAATCTAAGAAATGAGTTCTACAAACGGTTTATTAGATGGGGTAATCCATTGGATCGTGATAGATATAGACAACATAAGCGGGAATTTGAGTTTTTTAATAAATTTCTATATAATCAATACATTTCCGACATTGAAAATAGCTTAAAGTCAAATCCAAATGTGTTCTGGCGTTTTACTAATTCAAAGAAATCTTACTCTCCCATGGTGTCAACTGTGTCATACAACAATACTACCGCTAATTCTGGGACAAATATTGCAAACTTATTTGCTTCCTTTTTTCCGACCAATTGTGAGCCTGCTTGTGACTCGAATGACCAGCAAATTCTAAATAACATTCCAGAAATTTGTAATATTGGTTCCCTTGAAATTAATGATGAGGACATTTCTGAAGCTATTTCGCAATTTGACGACTCCATTAAGCCTGATATTGATGGAGTTTCTTAATTTTTTCTTAAAAAATTGTATCACAGCCTTCTTCAACCCCTTAAGATGATCTTCTCGTCTTCGCTACTTCAGGATAAATTTATTTCTAGATGGAAAATTCTACAGGTTCATAAAGGCGGAAGCAAGTCTGAGGTTTCTAATTACAGGCCGATTGCTAAAATAAGCAATATTGCAAAGCTATTCGAGAGAATTGTAGTTAAAAAATTATCCTTCCTGATACGTACTTATATTGACCCTCATCAGCACGGGTTCATGCCTGGTCGTTCTACTACCTCGAATTTAGCTATTTTCGCGAAACATTGCATACAAGCCTTTGAGTTACATTCCCAAGCGGACACAGTTTATACTGATTTCGCCAAGGCTTTTGATAAGGTTTCTCACTCTGCCTTGCAAGCAAAACTTTTTAAGCTTGGTATTCACGGCTCTTTTCTAAATTGGATCTCTTCTTATTTGGCAAACCGATCCTATCATGTTGAAGTCAGCGGGTTTATTTCTAACCTCTTTGAAGCTACCTCTGGTCTTCCTCAGGGCAGTTTTCTTGGTCCTTCGCTTTTCAGTATTTTCATTAACGATATTTGCTTCTGCATTCAATCTGCCAAGTATCTTCTTTATGCGTATGACCTTAAAATATACATGCCAGTGAATTCCTTAAATGACAGTTCTTTGCTACAATCGGACTTGAACAAAATCAGTTTATGGTGTATTCAGAACAATTTACCTCTCAACCTAAATAAATGTTATGTTGTTCGCTATAGTTAATGTATCTTAAATATTCTTTCTACATATGTTATCAATAACCATTCACTCTCTGCACTTACTGAGATTATGGATCTTGGGGTCCTCTTCGACAGTAGATTTTTGTTTATTAACCATATAAACCATGTTCTGCCGAAGGCATATGCGATGTTCGGATTTGTCAAAAGAAACACTATACTTTTTAAGGACCCATACTCACGACTGACAGAGTTCTCAGCATTTTTGCATTCAAGAGGGGAATAGGTACCTTTATTTGAAACCCGTCAAGTTTTGTTCATATTAATAGAATTGAGAGGCTGCAGAAAAAGTACGTAAAATTTGCACCCCAGCCGTTAAACTTTTCGGAACCTTTGCCAGCTTACTCTAGCCAATGTTGCCTACTGCATACCTGCAGTCTAAAAGATCGCCGTTCGATAGCGAACTTGCTCTTTATCAATGATGTTATATTTGGTAATAGAGATAGTCCATTCATTTTAAGCTCAATTAAATTCAATATCCCTGCCAGGAGTCTCCGTACCATCATCTCATATTTTTAAAGTGCTGCGGGGACTAACTATGCGCGATGAGCCAATCTTAAGAACTTTAAGACTTTTTAACTCTTTGCCATTAAGTATTTGATTGGTTTGGGGATCCAAGAAGGATGTGCTTAGGCAATTACTTAGGGAATATTTTTTAATTAATACTTAGTTTTAAGTTAAGTTAGGTGATAGCCAGATAAGGATTTATTTATTGACGAATAAATAATAAATAAATAAAAAAATAAATAACAGATTTGGTTAATAGTAACATATTTGACTTTTTAAAAATGATTTTGGGATGGCACCTCAAAAGCAAGGGTTGTCAATGTACGAAAAAAAAATTTTTTTTCAGGCCTTTACCAGTTTTTACTCGGAAATGAATTCGTTAACATTGGCGGATTTCCCTTTAAGATTGTTAAAGTTCCCTCGCTTGCTAGAAAGTTTCCTAGGGAAATTACTATTTGGAGGGAAATGAAACAGCTGACTGCTGCTCTTAACAAATGCCTTGATTTGCCTAAGTTTTCCAGACAGATCTCTTATCAACATTTGGCCCGCTGCAGTTTCTAGTCTTTCTGCATTATTGGTGCACAGTCAAAAAATCATTGGTAACCAAAAATATAAAATTCTACTAATTTTTTAAGGCAGTGATAGAAACTGATCAACATAAGACTTGAACAACTCGTGTGGAAAGCAGTTCATATTGAAATCATATCAAAATAATTCAAAGATTTCTGGTTTGATTTTAACAATTTTTTGTCACTTTTGGCAAATATCTAGTTGAGAAGACAACAACTTTTGGACATTAATCGCATCTTCCATCCGGAAAAATCATTTACCGGTGGCCCATCAGTGTTGAGATTGTCTGCTAGAGCGCTCAATTTGGCATCCACGGCCACGGTCATCAGTCTCAAACCCCTGGGCAATGTCCAATTTCTCCTCCATAAACTTCACGCTTTGTTTGTTGTGCTTATGTTTCCTTCTTGTAAAATTAATTTTAAAAAGAGAAAATATTCGTTTTTCTTACTGACATTTTTTATTTTAAATTTTGTGCGTGAATCAGCTGCTAAGCACCAGTGTTGAAAACTTTTCACAAGTAGTGTTCGGGACCAAAGTTGCCAAAGACGATGAAAAAGGTCCCAAACCAACAAGCTTTGCACAATCAGTACAATAAATTAGGAGGTAATAAGAACAAAAAAACACTTTCAAACTAAATTTAGATAATTTACACATCTAACCATATAAAAACAAACCGAAAAGCGCTTGCTAAAAATAAGTTTGAAAAGTTGTTACAACTAAAGTTCGGATACTATAAATAAATTTTTAACACTCGACTAAAAACCACAAAGATTAGTATCGCTTTATCTTTAAGGTGGAACATAAACGTTACCAACAAGCTATTAGACTCAACATCCTGGCGGTAATCAGATTTAATATTTTCATCCGAGCTGTCTACTTGCTGATTTTTATGACGTTGGAACCGCCCCTTTAAATCTTTGAAATAGTTCTTAAGTAAATTAATTAATCTAAATAATTGGTTATTCACTATGAACCTGATACTGAATAAGACCCATAAATTCAACCTGTGCCGTGCGGCCATTAATGGCCGGTAATGGTTTAATTATTCAGAAATACGGTTTTAATTTTATTAAACCATAGGAACGATTGACTAATTCAGAGGAAAATCATCATAGTTTAATTGAGTTAAGTTGAGTTTATTACTCCGCAGCGGAAGGAACGGTCGCTGTGTATCCATTCCGAAAGACGAAACGCTATATTTTGTTAAAAGAAAAATCGGCACTAAAAATAACCCAGACCTTGAGCCAGACAAAACACAAGATAATTTACTGTTTTTAAAATGTAAGTTTAAATTTAAAATTATAAAAACAACAAAAAACAAAACAAATAAATAAATGAGCAAGAAAATAAAAATAAAATTATTTTACTTTTCAATACTGTGCGCCTAAGCACATCTATCATCATTTTTGACTTCCTACGGAACTGTTGCCACACCTCCGTATTCATGGTTAAACAGCGTTATGTCGGTGTATTGGTGCCCAGCCCAAAGGAATTGTCCTATGTAGCACGCTGGGTGCCGTCTCAGCTCGGATTCTTCGGAAACCTCTCCCTCCCCCTCCCTCATACGTTCCGTATGCCGATGTATGATCTCCTATTGTCAATATCGTCATTCGAAAGTTACGTCATTCTTCTTGACCCGTGTTTTTCCATTTGCGCAGGCTCTCCTTTTTATAGACGTTTACCAAGACATTATTGAGTTCTGCTTCACATTATAATTTATTGAAAAGATTTTTCATTTAAAAAGGTGCATATTTAATTGACAAATAAAAGTGTAAATTTAGGTGAAAAATTATTTAAAGTGAGAAATTATGTAAGCTGTGTATATAATATTTGTATTCACGTGCAATAAAACTGTTAGGGATGAACATAAATTCAAAAATAATATTTGGAGTTAAATAATAATATGACTTTAAATTTAATATTTGAGGTTAATATATATGTCGGAACACCGACTTCCTCAATGAATTCCGCGGCTTTGCGAGCCGTGCGCTTTCTCGGCTGTGTCATTTCGTGACCGCACCTCGGTCAATCAGAACTCTATATATATATATATATATATATATATATATATATATATATATAAATATATATATTTTTTTTTATATTTTTTTTTTTTGTAAAGGGCCGCATAAATATATGTAAACCAGTGCAAATTCACTCAACACTATTGATAAATTGTTGAATTAATTTATTTAAAAAACAATTATGTTATATGACGTTTCTTGGAATTGGTCAATGTTGGTAATTTTTCACAAAAATGTATTCGGTTTATTGCGAAACGAATTGCGGAGAAGAGAAAAGTGAAAACGGCACTCGCGTTGTTTGACGGTGGCTTCTAGCAGTGGTTTCTCCTGGTGTTTCCAACTACATATAATAGCATTGTTCTTTTGCTTGCATTCAATTGTTCATTTCTTATTGTTGAACAGGGTCCTAAGCCCGGTTCCATGAAACGCAGTGCCACTATTGTGGTAAAAACGACTCTTATCACTCCACTCACTCTTTTTTTACAGAAAGGTCTGATCGGAGGGTCGGGGACGCACGCAAAGTTAATGAAAAGATTGTAAAGAAGGCATACCTGTTACCACACTTATAGGCTCTACTAAGTCGTATACAAGACACGATCTTTATATCCGCAATCGACTTGAAAGACCCATTTTGGCAAATATTTCTGGCAGCTTAAATAGTGAAAAAACAGCTTTCACAGTGCCAGGACGACATTTATACCAATTTACCGCCATGTCGTTTCGCCTATGTATTGCTGCGCAGCGAATGTGCAGACTGATGCAAAAAGTTATTCCAGCAGCATTACGAGAATTTGTCTTCGTCTATCTTGATGATTAACTGGTCTGTTCCCTATCTTTTGAAGAACATTTTGAAATATTGCGGCAGGTCAGTGATTGCTTGAGGAGAGCAAAATTAACAATTAATATGGGAAAAAGTAAGTTCAGCCAAGATAAATACCTGGAATATGTAGAAAGGGCGGGTGGCATAAAAACCGATCCATCAAAAATAAAGAATATTCAAGAATTCCCACAGCCAGTATCCACAAAGCAGATGCGGAGATTTTTGGGGTGGACAGGCTGGTACCGGCGTTTTATTCAAACTGCAGCACCGCTTCATGAAAGTCATAAAAAGGATCGAGTTATAAAATACGAGCTCGATGAAGAAGGCATAAAAGCCTTTGAGGCACTAAAGACCAGCCTGGTATCAGCACCTGTATTAACAACAACGGATTTTTCAAAACCTTTCATGATTCAGTGCGACGCCTCGACGACCGGAGTCGGAGGGGTGTTGTTCCAGACAGATGCGGACGTAGTATCAAGGTGAAGGCAAGATGGAAATTGTTGCGATTTTCGTTTCTAATTAACAAATGTGTAGAACTGCTTGGCGTTGTCTTGGAATTCTATTCTGCAACGGTTTAGATAATTATTGTAACATTCAGAATTGTGGACTAAGAAATTTGAACGAGCAATTTAATACCTCGAATGGTTAACTTGCAGCCCAGTTCTCTTAAATACAGTTGGAGTGAGGAAGAGTGTATGGGTAGGATGAAGTGTTATCGTAACTAAAAGTCGAGTATGCGGACTGGAAAAATTGTTGCAATATGAGTTCGCAATGTCGGAGTCACTAGAGGCGGACGTAGTATCAAGGTGAAGGCAAGATGGAAATTGTTGCGATTTTCGTTTCTAATTAACAAATGCGTAGATCTTCTTTGGGTTGTCTTGGAATTCTATACTGCAACGGTTTAGATAATTATTGTAACATTCAGAATTGTGGACTAAGAAATTTGAACGAGCAATTATATACCTCGAATGGTTAACTTGCAGCCCAGTTCTCTTAAATAAAGTTGGAGTGAGGAAGAGTTTATGGGTAGGATGAAGTGTTATCGTAACTAAAAGTCGAGTAGGCGGACTTGAAAAATTTTGCAAATAAGTTCGCAATGTCGCAGTCACTAGAGGCGGACGTCGTATCCAGGTGAAGGCAAAATGAAAATTTTTGCGATTTTCGTTTTGAATTAACAAATGCGTAGATCTTCTTTGGGTTGTCTTGGAATTATATTCTGCAACGGCTTAGATAATTATTGTAACATTCGGTTAGCATTCATCAGGAATTGAGGGAACCAACGTATCGAAAGCTGAATAAGATATACCATAAAACTGTTCTACAATTTGTAAGAGTTCATCGTTAAATCCATAAAAGACCAATCGAGTTCCGATAAATGCCTACTCATTTCTGCGAATTTAGCTCTTCGAAAACAGCGAAAAGACATGACATGACATGACAGTAATGGAGGTGATGCTTCTAAAGTCATGTTCAGGATTTGTGAGAGGGCTAATTCGAGTTACGTAAGCATTGGCGAACTCCGAGACAAAAATAAGGTCTAAAACTTTTTTGGAGCAGTTCAAGACTGAGTTAAGCTGTAACATTGTTAAAGTTCCCTTGCTTGCTAGCAAGTTTCCTAGGGAAATTACTATTTGGAGGGAAATAAAACAGCTGACTGCCAATACTGCTCTTAACAAATGCCTTGATTTGCCTAAGTTTTCCAGACAGATCTCTTGTCAACATTTGGCCCGCTGCAGTTTCTAGTCTTTCTGCATTATTGGTGCACAGTCAAAAAATCATTGGTAACCAAAAATATAAAATTCTACTTATTTTTTAAGGCAGTGATGGAAACTGACCAACATAAGACTTGAACAATTCGTGTGGAAAGCAGTTCATATTAAAATCATATCAAAATAATTCAAAGATTTCTGGTTTGATTTTAACAATTTTTTGCCACTTTTGGCAAATATCTAGTTGAGAAGACAACAACTTTTGAACATTAATCGCATCTTCCATCCGGAAAAATCATTACCGGTGGCCCATCAGTGTTGAGATTGTCTGCTAGAGCGCTCAATTTGGCATCCACGGCCACTCGGTCATCATTCTCAAACCCCCTGGACAATGTCCAATTTCTTCTCCATAAACTTCACGCTTTGTTTGTTGTGCTTATGTTTCCTTCTTGTAAAATTAATTTTAAAAAGGGAAAATATTCGTTTTTCTTACTGACATTTCTTATTTTAAATTTTGTGCGTGAATCAGCTGCTAAGCACCCGTGTTGAAAACTTTTCACAAGTAGTGTTCGGGACCAAAGTTGCCAAAGACGATGAAAAAGGTCCCAAACCAACAAGCTTTGCACAATCAGTACAATAAATTAGGAGGTAATAAGAACAAAAAAACACTTTCAAACTAAATTTACATAATTTACACTTCTAACCATATAAAAACAAACCGAAAAGCGTTTGCTAAAAATAAGTTTGAAAAGTTGTTACAACTAAAGTTCGGATACTATAAATAAATTTTTAACACTCGACTAAAAACCACAAAGATTAGTATCGCTTTATCTTTAAGGTGGAACATAAACGTTGCCAACAAGCTATTAGACTCAACATCCTGGCGGTAATCAGATTTAATATTTTCATCCGAGCTGTATACTTGCTGATTTTTATGACGTTGGCACCGCCCCTTTAAATCTTTGAAATAGTTCCTAAGTAAATTAATTAATCTAAATAATTGGTTATTCACTATGAACCTGATACGGAATAAGACCCATAAATTCAACCTGTGCCGTGCGGCCATTAATGGCCGGTAATGGTTTAATTATTCAGAAATGCGGTTTTAATTTTATTAAACCATAGGAACGATTGACTAATTCAGAGGAAAATCATCATAGTTTAATTGAGTTAAGTTGAGTTTATTACTCCGCAGCGGAAGGAACGGTCGCTGTGTATCCATCCCGAAAGACGAAACGCTATATTTTGTTAAGAGAAAAATCGGCACTAAAAATAATCCAGACCTTGAGCCAGACAAAACACAAGATAATTTACTGTTTTTAAAATGTAAGTTTAAATTTAAAATTATTAAAACAACAAAAAAACAAAACAAATAAATAAATGAGCAAGAAAATAAAAATAAAATTATTTTACTTTTCAATACTGTGCGCCTAAGCACATCTATCATCATTTTTGACTTCCTACGGAACTGTTGCCACACCTCCGTATTCATGGTTAAACAGCGTTATGTCGGTGTATTGGTGCCCAGTCCAAAGGAATTGTCCTATGTAGCACGCTGGGTGCCGTCTCAGCTCGGATTCTTCGGAAACCACTCCCTCCCCCTCCCTCATACGTTCCGTATGCCGATGCATGATCCCCTATTGTCAATATCGTCATTCGAAAGTTACGTCATTCTTCTTGACCCGTGTTTTTCCATTTGCGCAGGCTCTCCTTTTTATAGACGTTTACCAAGACATTATTGAGTTCTGCTTCACATTATAATTTATTGAAAAGATTTTTCATTTAAAAAGGTGCATATTTAATTGACAAATAAAAGTGTAAATTTAGGTGAAAAATTATTTAAAATGAGAAATTATGTAAGCTGTGTATATAATATTTGTATTCACGTGCAATAAAACTCTTAGGGATGAACATAAATTCAAAAATAATATTTGAAGTTAAATAATAATATGGATACTACATGACTTTAAATTTAATATTTGAGGTTAATATATATGTCGGAACACCGACTTCCTCAATGAATTCCGCGGCTTTGCGAGCCGTGCGCTTTCTCGGCTGTGTCAATCAGAACTCTATATATATATATATACATATAAATATATATATATATTTTTTTTTTATAAAAGGCCGCTTGACAGTAAGTCGAACGCAGCGAACTTACCCCTTTTTATTTCCATCGACGAGAGCTCTCATTGTGGTGTTCTGGATTCGGAAAATTAATTATACACATATGCATAAATATATGTAAACCAGTGCAAATTCACTCAACACTATTGATAAATTGTTGAATTAATTTATTTAAAAAACAATTATGTTATATGACATTTCTTGGAATTGGTCAATGTTGGTAATTTTTCACAAAAATGTATTCGCTTTATTGCGAAACGAATTGCGGAGAAGAGAAAAGTGAAAACGGCAATCGCGTTGTTTGACGGTGGCTTCTAGCAGTGGTTTCTCCTGGTGTTTCCAACTACATATAATAGCATTGTTCTTTTGCTTGCATTCAATTGTTCATTTCTTATTGTTGAACAGGGTCCTAAGCCCGGTTCCATGAAACGCAGTGCCACTATTGTGGTAAAAACGACTCTTATCACTCCACTCACTCTTTTTTTTACAGAAAGGTCTGATCGGAGGGTCGGGGACGCACGCAAAGTTAATGAAAAGATTGTAAAGAAGGCATACCCGTTACCACACTTATAGGCTCTACTAAGTCGTATACAAGACACGATCTTTATATCCGCAATCGACTTGAAAGACCCATTTTGGCAAATATTTCTGGCAGCTTAAATAGTGAAAAAACAGCATTCACAGTGCCAGGACGACATTTATACCAATTTACCGCCATGTCGTTTCGCCTATGTAATGAAGCGCAGCGAATGTGCAGACTGATGGAAAAAGTTATTCCAGCAGCATTACGAGAATTTGTCTTCGTCTATCTTGATGATTAACTGGTCTGTTCTCTATCTTTTGAAGAACATTTTGAAATATTGCGGCAGGTCAGTGATTGCTTGAGGAGAGCAAAATTAACAATTAATATGGGAAAAAGTAAGTTCAGCAAAGATAAATAACTGGAATATGTAGAAAGGGCGGGTGGCATAAAAACCGATCCATCAAAAATAAAGACTATTCAAGAATTCCCACAGCCAGTATCCACAAAGCAGTTGCGGAGATTTTTGGGGTGGACAGGCTGGTACCGGCGTTTTATTCAAACTGCAGCACCGCTTCATGAAAGTCTCAAAAAGGATCGAGTTATAAAATACGAGCTCGATGAAGAAGGCATTAAAGCCTTTGAGGCACTGAAGACCAGCCTGGTATCATCACCTGTATTAACAACAACGGATTTTTCAAAACCTTTCATGATTCAGTGCGACGCCTCGACGACCGGAGTCGGTGGGGTGTTGTTCCAGACAGATGCGGACGTAGTATCAAGGTGAAGGCAAGATGGAAATTGTTGCGATTTTCGTTTCTAATTAACAAATGTGTAGAACTGCTTGGCGTTGTCTTGGAATTCTATTTTGCAACGGCTTAGATAATTATTGTAACATTCAGAATTGTGAACTAAGAAATTTGAACGAGCAATTTAATACCTCGAATGGTTAACTTGCAGCCCAGTTCTCTTAAATACAGTTGGAGTGAGGAAGAGTGTATGGGTAGGATGAAGTGTTATCGTAACTAAAAGTCGAGTATGCGGAATGGAAAAATGTTGCAATATGAGTTCGCAATGTCGGAGTCACTAGAGGCGGACGTAGTATCAAGGTGAAGGCAAGATGGAAATTGTTGCGATTTTCGTTTCTAATTAACAAATGCGTAGATCTTCTTTGGGTTGTCTTGGAATTCTATTCTGCAACGGCTTAGATAATTATTGTAACATTAAGAATTGTGGACTAAGAAATTTGAACGAGCAATTATATACCTCGAATGGTTAACTTGCAGCCCAGTTCTCTTAAATAGAGTTGGAGTGAGGAAGAGTGTATGGGTAGGATGAAGTGTTATCGTAACTAAAAGTCGAGTAGGCGAACTTGAAAAATTTTGCAAATAAGTTCGCAATGTCGCAGTCACTAGAGGCGGACGTCGTATCCAGGTGAAGGCAAAATGAAAATTTTTGCGATTTTCGTTTTGAATTAACAAATGCGTAGATCTTCTTTGGGTTGTCTTGGAATTATATTCTGCAACGGCTTAGATAATTATTGTAACATTCAGTTAGCATTCATCAGAAGGAATTGAGGGAACCAACGTATCGAAAGCTGAATAAGATATACCATAAAACTGTTCTACAATTTGTAAGAGTTCATCGTTAAATCCATAAAAGACCAATCGAGTTCCGATAAATGCCTACTCATTTCTGCGAATTTAGCTCTTCGAAAACAGCGAAAAGACATGACATGACATGACAGTAATGGAGGTGATGCTTCTAAAGTCATGTTCAGGATTTGTGAGAGGGCTAATTCGAGTTACGTAAGCATTGGCGAACTCCGAGACAAAAATAAGGTCTAAAACTTTTTTGGAGCAGTTCAAGACTGAGTTAAGCTGTAACATTGTTAAAGTTCCCTTGCTTGCTAGCAAGTTTCCTAGGGAAATTACTATTTGGAGGGAAATAAAACAGCTGACTGCCAATACTGCTCTTAACAAATGCCTTGATTTGCCTAAGTTTTCCAGACAGATCTCTTGTCAACATTTGGCCCGCTGCAGTTTCTAGTCTTTCTGCATTATTGGTGCACAGTCAAAAAATCATTGGTAACCAAAAATATAAAATTCTACTTATTTTTTAAGGCAGTGATGGAAACTGACCAACATAAGACTTGAACAATTCGTGTGGAAAGCAGTTCATATTAAAATCATATCAAAATAATTCAAAGATTTCTGGTTTGATTTTAACAATTTTTGGCCACTTTTGGCAAATATCTAGTTGAGAAGACAACAACTTTTGAACATTAATCGCATCTTCCATCCGGAAAAATCATTACCGGTGGCCCATCAGTGTTGAGATTGTCTGCTAGAGCGCTCAATTTGGCATCCACGGCCACTCGGTCATCATTCTCAAACCCCTGGACAATGTCCAATTTCTTCTCCATAAACTTCACGCTTTGTTTGTTGTGCTTATGTTTCCTTCTTGTAAAATTAATTTTAAAAAGGGAAAATATTCGTTTTTCTTACTGACATTTCTTATTTTAAATTTTGTGCGTGAATCAGCTGCTAAGCACCAGTGTTGAAAACTTTTCACAAGTAGTGTTCGGGACCAAAGTTGCCAAAGACGATGAAAAAGGTCCCAAACCGACAAGCTTTGCACAATCAGTACAATAAATTAGGAGGTAATAAGAACAAAAAAACACTTTCAAACTAAATTTAGATAATTTACACTTCTAACCATATAAAAACAAACCGAAAAGCGTTTGCCAAAAATAAGTTTGAAAAGTTGTTACAACTAAAGTTCGGATACTATAAATAAATTTTTAACACTCGACTAAAAACCACAAAGATTAGTATCGCTTTATCTTTAAGGTGGAACATAAACGTTGCCAACAAGCTATTAGACTCAACATCCTGGCGGTAATCAGATTTAATATTTTCATCCGAGCTGTCTACTTGCTTACGTGCGCTTTCTCGGCTGTGTCAATCAGAACTCTATATATATATATATACATATAAATATATATATATATTTTTTTTTATAAAAGGCCGCTTGACAGTAAGTCGAACGCAGCGAACTTACCCCTTTTTATTTCCATCGACGAGAGCTCTCATTGTGGTGTTCTGGATTCGGAAAATTAATTATACACATATGCATAAATATATGTAAACCAGTGCAAATTCACTCAACACTATTGATAAATTGTTGAATTAATTTATTTAAAAAACAATTATGTTATATGACATTTCTTGGAATTGGTCAATGTTGGTAATTTTTCACAAAAATGTATTCGCTTTATTGCGAAACGAATTGCGGAGAAGAGAAAAGTGAAAACGGCAATCGCGTTGTTTGACGGTGGCTTCTAGCAGTGGTTTCTCCTGGTGTTTCCAACTACATATAATAGCATTGTTCTTTTGCTTGCATTCAATTGTTCATTTCTTATTGTTGAACAGGGTCCTAAGCCCGGTTCCATGAAACGCAGTGCCACTATTGTGGTAAAAACGACTCTTATCACTCCACTCACTCTTTTTTTTTACAGAAAGGTCTGATCGGAGGGTCGGGGACGCACGCAAAGTTAATGAAAAGATTGTAAAGAAGGCATACCCGTTACCACACTTATAGGCTCTACTAAGTCGTATACAAGACACGATCTTTATATCCGCAATCGACTTGAAAGACCCATTTTGGCAAATATTTCTGGCAGCTTAAATAGTGAAAAAACAGCATTCACAGTGCCAGGACGACATTTATACCAATTTACCGCCATGTCGTTTCGCCTATGTAATGAAGCGCAGCGAATGTGCAGACTGATGGAAAAAGTTATTCCAGCAGCATTACGAGAATTTGTCTTCGTCTATCTTGATGATTAACTGGTCTGTTCTCTATCTTTTGAAGAACATTTTGAAATATTGCGGCAGGTCAGTGATTGCTTGAGGAGAGCAAAATTAACAATTAATATGGGAAAAAGTAAGTTCAGCAAAGATAAATAACTGGAATATGTAGAAAGGGCGGGTGGCATAAAAACCGATCCATCAAAAATAAAGACTATTCAAGAATTCCCACAGCCAGTATCCACAAAGCAGTTGCGGAGATTTTTGGGGTGGACAGGCTGGTACCGGCGTTTTATTCAAACTGCAGCACCGCTTCATGAAAGTCTCAAAAAGGATCGAGTTATAAAATACGAGCTCGATGAAGAAGGCATTAAAGCCTTTGAGGCACTGAAGACCAGCCTGGTATCATCACCTGTATTAACAACAACGGATTTTTCAAAACCTTTCATGATTCAGTGCGACGCCTCGACGACCGGAGTCGGTGGGGTGTTGTTCCAGACAGATGCGGACGTAGTATCAAGGTGAAGGCAAGATGGAAATTGTTGCGATTTTCGTTTCTAATTAACAAATGTGTAGAACTGCTTGGCGTTGTCTTGGAATTCTATTTTGCAACGGCTTAGATAATTATTGTAACATTCAGAATTGTGAACTAAGAAATTTGAACGAGCAATTTAATACCTCGAATGGTTAACTTGCAGCCCAGTTCTCTTAAATACAGTTGGAGTGAGGAAGAGTGTATGGGTAGGATGAAGTGTTATCGTAACTAAAAGTCGAGTATGCGGAATGGAAAAATGTTGCAATATGAGTTCGCAATGTCGGAGTCACTAGAGGCGGACGTAGTATCAAGGTGAAGGCAAGATGGAAATTGTTGCGATTTTCGTTTCTAATTAACAAATGCGTAGATCTTCTTTGGGTTGTCTTGGAATTCTATTCTGCAACGGCTTAGATAATTATTGTAACATTAAGAATTGTGGACTAAGAAATTTGAACGAGCAATTATATACCTCGAATGGTTAACTTGCAGCCCAGTTCTCTTAAATAGAGTTGGAGTGAGGAAGAGTGTATGGGTAGGATGAAGTGTTATCGTAACTAAAAGTCGAGTAGGCGAACTTGAAAAATTTTGCAAATAAGTTCGCAATGTCGCAGTCACTAGAGGCGGACGTCGTATCCAGGTGAAGGCAAAATGAAAATTTTTGCGATTTTCGTTTTGAATTAACAAATGCGTAGATCTTCTTTGGGTTGTCTTGGAATTATATTCTGCAACGGCTTAGATAATTATTGTAACATTCAGTTAGCATTCATCAGAAGGAATTGAGGGAACCAACGTATCGAAAGCTGAATAAGATATACCATAAAACTGTTCTACAATTTGTAAGAGTTCATCGTTAAATCCATAAAAGACCAATCGAGTTCCGATAAATGCCTACTCATTTCTGCGAATTTAGCTCTTCGAAAACAGCGAAAAGACATGACATGACATGACAGTAATGGAGGTGATGCTTCTAAAGTCATGTTCAGGATTTGTGAGAGGGCTAATTCGAGTTACGTAAGCATTGGCGAACTCCGAGACAAAAATAAGGTCTAAAACTTTTTTGGAGCAGTTCAAGACTGAGTTAAGCTGTAACATTGTTAAAGTTCCCTTGCTTGCTAGCAAGTTTCCTAGGGAAATTACTATTTGGAGGGAAATAAAACAGCTGACTGCCAATACTGCTCTTAACAAATGCCTTGATTTGCCTAAGTTTTCCAGACAGATCTCTTGTCAACATTTGGCCCGCTGCAGTTTCTAGTCTTTCTGCATTATTGGTGCACAGTCAAAAAATCATTGGTAACCAAAAATATAAAATTCTACTTATTTTTTAAGGCAGTGATGGAAACTGACCAACATAAGACTTGAACAATTCGTGTGGAAAGCAGTTCATATTAAAATCATATCAAAATAATTCAAAGATTTCTGGTTTGATTTTAACAATTTTTGGCCACTTTTGGCAAATATCTAGTTGAGAAGACAACAACTTTTGAACATTAATCGCATCTTCCATCCGGAAAAATCATTACCGGTGGCCCATCAGTGTTGAGATTGTCTGCTAGAGCGCTCAATTTGGCATCCACGGCCACTCGGTCATCATTCTCAAACCCCTGGACAATGTCCAATTTCTTCTCCATAAACTTCACGCTTTGTTTGTTGTGCTTATGTTTCCTTCTTGTAAAATTAATTTTAAAAAGGGAAAATATTCGTTTTTCTTACTGACATTTCTTATTTTAAATTTTGTGCGTGAATCAGCTGCTAAGCACCAGTGTTGAAAACTTTTCACAAGTAGTGTTCGGGACCAAAGTTGCCAAAGACGATGAAAAAGGTCCCAAACCGACAAGCTTTGCACAATCAGTACAATAAATTAGGAGGTAATAAGAACAAAAAAACACTTTCAAACTAAATTTAGATAATTTACACTTCTAACCATATAAAAACAAACCGAAAAGCGTTTGCCAAAAATAAGTTTGAAAAGTTGTTACAACTAAAGTTCGGATACTATAAATAAATTTTTAACACTCGACTAAAAACCACAAAGATTAGTATCGCTTTATCTTTAAGGTGGAACATAAACGTTGCCAACAAGCTATTAGACTCAACATCCTGGCGGTAATCAGATTTAATATTTTCATCCGAGCTGTCTACTTGCTTACGTGCGCTTTCTCGGCTGTGTCAATCAGAACTCTATATATATATATATACATATAAATATATATATATATTTTTTTTTTATAAAAGGCCGCTTGACAGTAAGTCGAACGCAGCGAACTTACCCCTTTTTATTTCCATCGACGAGAGCTCTCATTGTGGTGTTCTGGATTCGGAAAATTAATTATACACATATGCATAAATATATGTAAACCAGTGCAAATTCACTCAACACTATTGATAAATTGTTGAATTAATTTATTTAAAAAACAATTATGTTATATGACATTTCTTGGAATTGGTCAATGTTGGTAATTTTTCACAAAAATGTATTCGCTTTATTGCGAAACGAATTGCGGAGAAGAGAAAAGTGAAAACGGCAATCGCGTTGTTTGACGGTGGCTTCTAGCAGTGGTTTCTCCTGGTGTTTCCAACTACATATAATAGCATTGTTCTTTTGCTTGCATTCAATTGTTCATTTCTTATTGTTGAACAGGGTCCTAAGCCCGGTTCCATGAAACGCAGTGCCACTATTGTGGTAAAAACGACTCTTATCACTCCACTCACTCTTTTTTTTCAGAAAGGTCTGATCGGAGGGTCGGGGACGCACGCAAAGTTAATGAAAAGATTGTAAAGAAGGCATACCCGTTACCACACTTATAGGCTCTACTAAGTCGTATACAAGACACGATCTTTATATCCGCAATCGACTTGAAAGACCCATTTTGGCAAATATTTCTGGCAGCTTAAATAGTGAAAAAACAGCATTCACAGTGCCAGGACGACATTTATACCAATTTACCGCCATGTCGTTTCGCCTATGTAATGAAGCGCAGCGAATGTGCAGACTGATGGAAAAAGTTATTCCAGCAGCATTACGAGAATTTGTCTTCGTCTATCTTGATGATTAACTGGTCTGTTCTCTATCTTTTGAAGAACATTTTGAAATATTGCGGCAGGTCAGTGATTGCTTGAGGAGAGCAAAATTAACAATTAATATGGGAAAAAGTAAGTTCAGCAAAGATAAATAACTGGAATATGTAGAAAGGGCGGGTGGCATAAAAACCGATCCATCAAAAATAAAGACTATTCAAGAATTCCCACAGCCAGTATCCACAAAGCAGTTGCGGAGATTTTTGGGGTGGACAGGCTGGTACCGGCGTTTTATTCAAACTGCAGCACCGCTTCATGAAAGTCTCAAAAAGGATCGAGTTATAAAATACGAGCTCGATGAAGAAGGCATTAAAGCCTTTGAGGCACTGAAGACCAGCCTGGTATCATCACCTGTATTAACAACAACGGATTTTTCAAAACCTTTCATGATTCAGTGCGACGCCTCGACGACCGGAGTCGGTGGGGTGTTGTTCCAGACAGATGCGGACGTAGTATCAAGGTGAAGGCAAGATGGAAATTGTTGCGATTTTCGTTTCTAATTAACAAATGTGTAGAACTGCTTGGCGTTGTCTTGGAATTCTATTTTGCAACGGCTTAGATAATTATTGTAACATTCAGAATTGTGGACTAAGAAATTTGAACGAGCAATTTAATACCTCGAATGGTTAACTTGCAGCCCAGTTCTCTTAAATACAGTTGGAGTGAGGAAGAGTGTATGGGTAGGATGAAGTGTTATCGTAACTAAAAGTCGAGTATGCGGACTGGAAAAATGTTGCAATATGAGTTCGCAATGTCGGAGTCACTAGAGGCGGACGTAGTATCAAGGTGAAGGCAAGATGGAAATTGTTGCGATTTTCGTTTCTAATTAACAAATGCGTAGATCTTCTTTGGGTTGTCTTGGAATTCTATTCTGCAACGGCTTAGATAATTATTGTAACATTAAGAATTGTGGACTAAGAAATTTGAACGAGCAATTATATACCTCGAATGGTTAACTTGCAGCCCAGTTCTCTTAAATAGAGTTGGAGTGAGGAAGAGTGTATGGGTAGGATGAAGTGTTATCGTAACTAAAAGTCGAGTAGGCGAACTTGAAAAATTTTGCAAATAAGTTCGCAATGTCGCAGTCACTAGAGGCGGACGTCGTATCCAGGTGAAGGCAAAATGAAAATTTTTGCGATTTTCGTTTTGAATTAACAAATGCGTAGATCTTCTTTGGGTTGTCTTGGAATTATATTCTGCAACGGCTTAGATAATTATTGTAACATTCGGTTAGCATTCATCAGAAGGAATTGAGGGAACCAACGTATCGAAAGCTGAATAAGATATACCATAAAACTGTTCTACAATTTGTAAGAGTTCATCGTTAAATCCATAAAAGACCAATCGAGTTCCGATAAATGCCTACTCATTTCTGCGAATTTAGCTCTTCGAAAACAGCGAAAAGACATGACATGACATGACAGTAATGGAGGTGATGCTTCTAAAGTCATGTTCAGGATTTGTGAGAGGGCTAATTCGAGTTACGTAAGCATTGGCGAACTCCGAGACAAAAATAAGGTCTAAAACTTTTTTGGAGCAGTTCAAGACTGAGTTAAGCTGTAACATTGTTAAAGTTCCCTTGCTTGCTAGCAAGTTTCCTAGGGAAATTACTATTTGGAGGGAAATAAAACAGCTGACTGCCAATACTGCTCTTAACAAATGCCTTGATTTGCCTAAGTTTTCCAGACAGATCTCTTGTCAACATTTGGCCCGCTGCAGTTTCTAGTCTTTCTGCATTATTGGTGCACAGTCAAAAAATCATTGGTAACCAAAAATATAAAATTCTACTTATTTTTTAAGGCAGTGATGGAAACTGACCAACATAAGACTTGAACAATTCGTGTGGAAAGCAGTTCATATTAAAATCATATCAAAATAATTCAAAGATTTCTGGTTTGATTTTAACAATTTTTGGCCACTTTTGGCAAATATCTAGTTGAGAAGACAACAACTTTTGAACATTAATCGCATCTTCCATCCGGAAAAATCATTACCGGTGGCCCATCAGTGTTGAGATTGTCTGCTAGAGCGCTCAATTTGGCATCCACGGCCACTCGGTCATCATTCTCAAACCCCTGGACAATGTCCAATTTCTTCTCCATAAACTTCACGCTTTGTTTGTTGTGCTTATGTTTCCTTCTTGTAAAATTAATTTTAAAAAGGGAAAATATTCGTTTTTCTTACTGACATTTCTTATTTTAAATTTTGTGCGTGAATCAGCTGCTAAGCACCAGTGTTGAAAACTTTTCACAAGTAGTGTTCGGGACCAAAGTTGCCAAAGACGATGAAAAAGGTCCCAAACCAACAAGCTTTGCACAATCAGTACAATAAATTAGGAGGTAATAAGAACAAAAAAACACTTTCAAACTAAATTTAGATAATTTACACTTCTAACCATATAAAAACAAACCGAAAAGCGTTTGCCAAAAATAAGTTTGAAAAGTTGTTACAACTAAAGTTCGGATACTATAAATAAATTTTTAACACTCGACTAAAAACCACAAAGATTAGTATCGCTTTATCTTTAAGGTGGAACATAAACGTTGCCAACAAGCTATTAGACTCAACATCCTGGCGGTAATCAGATTTAATATTTTCATCCGAGCTGTCTACTTGCTGATTTTTATGACGTTGGCACCGCCCCTTTAAATCTTTGAAATAGTTCTTAAGTAAATTAATTAATCTAAATAATTGGTTATTCACTATGAACCTGATACGGAATAAGACCCATAAATTCAACCTGTGCCGTGCGGCCATTAATGGCCGGTAATGGTTTAATTATTCAGAAATGCGGTTTTAATTTTATTAAACCATAGGAACGATTGACTAATTCAGAAGAAAATCATCATAGTTTAATTGAGTTAAGTTGAGTTTATTACTCCGCAGCGGAAGGAACGGTCGCTGTGTATCCATCCCGAAAGACGAAACGCTATATTTTGTTAAAAGAAAAATCGGCACTAAAAATAATCCAGACCTTGAGCCAGACAAAACACAAGATAATTTACTGTTTTTAAAATGTAAGTTTAAATTTAAAATTATAAAAACAACAAAAAAACAAAACAAATAAATAAATGAGCAAGAAAATAAAAATAAAATTATTTTACTTTTCAATACTGTGCGCCTAAGCACATCTATCATCATTTTTGACTTCCTACGGAACTGTTGCCACACCTCCGTATTCATGGTTAAACAGCGTTATGTCGGTGTATTGGTGCCCAGTCCAAAGGAATTATCCTATGTAGCACGCTGGGTGCCGTCTCAGCTCGGATTCTTCGGAAACCACTCCCTCCCCCTCCCTCATACGTTCCGTATGCCGATGCATGATCCCCTATTGTCAATATCGTCATTCGAAAGTTACGTCATTCTTCTTGACCCGTGTTTTTCCATTTGCGCAGGCTCTCCTTTTTATAGACGTTTACCAAGACATTATTGAGTTCTGCTTCACATTATAATTTATTGAAAAGATTTTTCATTTAAAAAGGTGCATATTTAATTGACAAATAAAAGTGTAAATTTAGGTGAAAAATTATTTAAAATGAGAAATTATGTAAGCTGTGTATATAATATTTGTATTCACGTGCAATAAAACTCTTAGGGATGAACATAAATTCAAAAATAATATTTGAAGTTAAATAATAATATGGATACTACATGACTTTAAATTTAATATTTGAGGTTAATATATATGTCGGAACACCGACTTCCTCAATGAATTCCGCGGCTTTGCGAGCCGTGCGCTTTCTCGGCTGTGTCATTTCATGACCGCACCTCGGTCAATCAGAACTCTATATATATATATATATACATATAAATATATATATATATTTTTTTTTGTAAAAGGCCGCTTGACAGTAAGTCGAACGCAGCGAACTTACCCCTTTTTATTTCCATCGACGAGAGCTCTCATTGTGGTGTTCTGGATTCGGAAAATTAATTATACACATATGCATAAATATATGTAAACCAGTGCAAATTCACTCAACACTATTGATAAATTGTTGAATTAATTTATTTAAAAAACAATTATGTTATATGACATTTCTTGGAATTGGTCAATGTTGGTAATTTTTCACAAAAATGTATTCTCTTTATTGCGAAACGAATTGCGGAGAAGAGAAAAGTGAAAACGGCAATCGCGTTGTTTGACGGTGGCTTCTAGCAGTGGTTTCTCCTGGTGTTTCCAACTACATATAATAGCATTGTTCTTTTGCTTGCATTCAATTGTTCATTTCTTATTGAGGTAAAAACGACTCTTATCACTCCACTCACTCTTTTTTTTACAGAAAGGTCTGATCGGAGGGTCGGGGACGCACGCAAAGTTAATGAAAAGATTGTAAAGAAGGCATACCCGTTACCACACTTATAGGCTCTACTAAGTCGTATACAAGACACGATCTTTATATCCGCAATCGACTTGAAAGACCCATTTTGGCAAATATTTCTGGCAGCTTAAATAGAGAAAAAACAGCTTTCGCAGTGCCAGGACGACATTTATACCAATTTACCGCCATGCCGTTTCGCCTATGTAATGCTGCGCAGCGAATGTGCAGACTGATGGAAAAAGTTATTCCAGCAGCATTACGAGAATTTGTCTTCGTCTATCTTGATGATTAACTGGTCTGTTCTCTATCTTTTGAAGAACATTTTGAAATATTGCGGCAGGTCAGTGATTGCTTGAGGAGAGCAAAATTAACAAATAATATGGAAAAAAGTAAGTTCAGCCAAGATAAATACCTGGAATATGTAGAAAGGGCGGGTGGCATAAAAACCGATCCATCAAAAATAAAGACTATTCAAGAATTCCCACAGCCAGTATCCACAAGCAGATGCGGAGATTTTTGGGGTGGACAGGCTGGTACCGGCGTTTTATTCAAACTGCAGCACCGCTTCATGAAAGTCTCAAAAAGGATCGAGTTATAAAATACGAGCTCGATGAAGAAGGCATTAAAGCCTTTGAGGCACTGAAGACCAGCCTGGTATCAGCACCTGTATTAACAACAACGGATTTTTCAAAACCTTTCATGATTCAGTGCGACGCCTCGACGACCGGAGTCGGAGGGGTGTTGTTCCAGACAGATGCGGACGTAGTATCAAGGTGAAGGCAAGATGAAAATTTTTGCGATTTTCGTTTCTAATTAACAAATGTGTAGAACTGCTTGGCGTTGTCTTGGAATTCTATTCTGCAACGGTTTAGATAATTATTGTAACATTCAGAATTGTGGACTAAGAAATTTGAACGAGCAATTTAATACCTCGAATGGTTAACTTGCAGCCCAGTTCTCTTAAATACAGTTGGAGTGAGGAAGAGTGTATGGGTAGAATGAAGAGTTATCGTAACTAAAAGTCGAGTATGCGGACTGGAAAAATTTTGCAAATAAGTTCGCAATGTCGGAGTCACTAGAGGCGGACGTAGTATCAAGGTGAAGGCAAGATGGAAATTGTTGCGATTTTTGTTTCTAATTAACAAATGCGTAGCACTGTTTGGGGTTGTCTTGGAATTCTATTCTGCAACGGTTTAGATAATTATTGTAACATTCAGAATTGTGGACTAAGAAATTTGAACGAGCAATTATATACCATGAATGGTTAACTTGCAGCCCAGTTCTCTTAAATACAGTTGGAGTGAGGAAGAGTGTATGGGTAGGATGAAGTGTTATCGTAACTAAAAGTCGAGTAGGCGGACTTGAAAAATTTTGCAAATAAGTTCGCAATGTCGCAGTCACTAGAGGCGGACGTCGTATCCAGGTGAAGGCAAAATGAAAATTTTTGCGATTTTCGTTTTGAGTTAACAAATGCGTAGATCTTCTTTGGGTTGTCTTGGAATTATATTCTGCAACGGCTTAGATAATTATTGTAACATTCGGTTAGCATTCATCAGAAGGAATTGAGGGAACCAACGTATCGAAAGCTGAATAAGATATACCATAAAACTGTTATACAATTTGTAAGAGTTCATCGTTAAATCCATAAAAGACCAATCGAGTTCCGATAAATGCCTACTCATTTCTGCGAATTTAGCTCTTCGAAAACAGCGAAAAGACATGACATGACATGACAGTAATGGAGGTGATGCTTCTAAAGTCATGTTCAGGATTTGTGAGAGGGCTAATTCGAGTTACGTAAGCATTGG
This sequence comes from Drosophila elegans, assembly GCF_018152505.1. Taxonomy (NCBI): domain Eukaryota; kingdom Metazoa; phylum Arthropoda; class Insecta; order Diptera; family Drosophilidae; genus Drosophila; species Drosophila elegans. Next base: position 26,276,995 of record NW_024545578.1, on the reverse strand, counting down.
CGAACTCCGAGACAAAAATAAGGTCTAAAACTTTTTTGGAGCAGTTCAAGACTGAGTTAAGCTGTAACATTGTTAAAGTTCCCTTGCTTGCTAGCAAGTTTCCTAGGGAAATTACTATTTGGAGGGAAATAAAACAGCTGACTGCCAATACTGCTCTTAACAAATGCCTTGATTTGCCTAAGTTTTCCAGACAGATCTCTTGTCAACATTTGGCCCGCTGCAGTTTCTAGTCTTTCTGCATTATTGGTGCACAGTCAAAAAATCATTGGTAACCAAAAATATAAAATTCTACTTATTTTTTAAGGCAGTGATGGAAACTGACCAACATATTATTATTATTATTATTAATATCGGGGTGTCCAGTGTACCGCGACCTGTAAGATCTATAGTACCCCCATTCAGAGCCTACAGCTCAGATATCAACCCACTTCCTCGAATAAAGTCGAGGAGTTTTAGTGGGTTGATTCTTACTAGGAGGTCAGGTGTAAGAGTTCTGGTTCCTAAGATTTTACATCTTATACTTGCTAACGCCGGACAGTCTGCAATTATGTGTCTAGAGGTTTCGTGCTCTTTGTCGCAGAATCTGCAAGTTCTACTGCTGGTTATTTCCATCTTACCTAGGTGACTTTTCAGTCTACAGTGCCCGGTTAGCAATCCGGTAATGATCCTAAGTGAATTTTTCCCCAGTTGAATAAGTTCCTTGAACCTCTTCTTGTTATAGTTATTTATTTGAGTTTTGCCTTGCCTTAGGCCTGGGGTATTTCTCCAGTGTTCTTGTCTCATGGCGCCTTCCACTTTCCTAAGGTATTCTTTTATAGTGTGCCTCCCTATGCCACAGTAGGGCTCTGGGCCTACCAGGGGCTGTTCGGCTCCTAGTTTTGCCATTTTATCGGCAAGTTCATTTCCGGATATATCCTTATGTCCCGGAATCCATCTGAGGGCCAGCCTGTTTCGGCTGCCCAGTATATTTAGCTTACTCTTCACCTCTAGGACTAGCTTCGAGGTGATTTTGTTGCTATGTAAAGCAGTAATTGCTGCTCGGTTGTCCGAAAGGATCGATATGTCCTTTTCCTTGTATCCACGCTGTATGTTGAGCTCTGCACAACGTCCAATGGCACATACCTCAGCCTGGAATATGCTGGTGTATTGGCCAAGGGATTCGTGGTATTTTATGCGAGGCCCTACCACTCCAAGGCCCGTGCCTTGTTGTGTCAGGGATCCATCTGTGTACCATGCAATGGTGTGTTTAGCCATCGGGTGCACGTCAGACAGTGTGGTCCAATCTTTCTTATTGCCTAGGTGTGCTGTGAAGTTCTGCTCGAAGATTAGTTCGGCTGTCATTTCATCCCTAGGGTGGAGTATTAGGGGCACCTCACCTAACAGATTAGTCGCATCCCTGTTATTTAGAATGCAACCACTACCTGTACCCTCAGTGCTTATTCTCAGGAGTATAGCTTTGCGTTGGATATCAATCACAAAGTGGAGTGGTGTTAGCTCCATCAAAACTTCTAAGGCAGTTGTAGGACAGGTCCTCATTGCCCCTGTCATGCATACGCAGGCAAGTCTTTGTAGTTTTCCTAGCTGGTTTTGCATGCTGATGAGCTTAGCTCGTTTGCCCCATGCAAGTGCTCCGTAAGTGAGGATTGGTCTCACGATCATTAAGTATAGCCATCGTATTATCTGAGGCCTGGTTCCCCAGGATTTCCCAGCAATTTTCCGACAGGTAAAGAGTGCTCTGTAACACTTTTCCAATGTCTTTTGGACATGGGAAGCGAAAGTCAGTTTACTATCTAAAGTGATTCCTAGATATTTAACCTCTCGGCTAGTTTCTATAGGAGTTCCTAGCAGTGAGATTTGTCTCATTATCTGTAGTTTGTACTTCCTTGTGAAAGGAACGATGACTGTCTTAGCAGGATTTAAGTTGAGTCCAACCTCCCTGCACCAGTCCAGCGTTGTCCTTAGTCCGAGTTGGACGATGTCGCAGAGTGTCGCTTCAAATTTGCCTCTGGCGATTATCACGATGTCATCGGCGTATCCCTGACATTAAATTCCTTTTCCAGCAAGTTTGCTGAGAAGGTCATCTACTAGCAGACTCCATAGCAGAGGGGACAGTACACCTCCTTGCGGGCAGCCTTTGCTGGTAGCAATTGTCACTCTTTCCGAACCCAGTGTACATGTTGCTTGCCTGGATTCAAGTAGGTTGCCACTCCATTTGCTCGTAGTAGTGTCTATGTTCCTTCTGGACAGGGCAGCTCGAACTGCATCATGTGATGTGTTGTCGAAGGCTCCCTCTATGTCTAGAAAGGCAGAGATAGCTATTTCTTTGCTGTCAATTGCCCCTTCTAGGGTGCGACATAGTTGATAAAGTGCAGTGTCTGTTGAACGGCCTGCTCTATATGCATGCTGTGTGTTTTGCAGCGGACAGTCTCTGAGAGCTGTTCTTCTGATGTTGTTTTCCAGACAGATCTCTTGTCAACATTTGGCCCGCTGCAGTTTCTAGTCTTTCTGCATTATTGGTGCACAGTCAAAAAATCATTGGTAACCAAAAATATAAAATTCTACTTATTTTTTAAGGCAGTGATGGAAACTGACCAACATATTATTATTATTATTATTAATATCGGGGTGTCCAGTGTACCGCGACCTGTAAGATCTATAGTACCCCCATTCAGAGCCTACAGCTCAGATATCAACCCACTTCCTCGAATAAAGTCGAGGAGTTTTAGTGGGTTGATTCTTACTAGGAGGTCAGGTGTAAGAGTTCTGGTTCCTAAGATTTTACATCTTATACTTGCTAACGCCGGACAGTCTGCAATTATGTGTCTAGAGGTTTCGTGCTCTTTGTCGCAGAATCTGCAAGTTCTACTGCTGGTTATTTCCATCTTACCTAGGTGACTTTTCAGTCTACAGTGCCCGGTTAGCAATCCGGTAATGATCCTAAGTGAATTTTTCCCCAGTTGAATAAGTTCCTTGAACCTCTTCTTGTTATAGTTATTTATTTGAGTTTTGCCTTGCCTTAGGCCTGGGGTATTTCTCCAGTGTTCTTGTCTCATGGCGCCTTCCACTTTCCTAAGGTATTCTTTTATAGTGTGCCTCCCTATGCCACAGTAGGGCTCTGGGCCTACCAGGGGCTGTTCGGCTCCTAGTTTTGCCATTTTATCGGCAAGTTCATTTCCGGATATATCCTTATGTCCCGGAATCCATCTGAGGGCCAGCCTGTTTCGGCTGCCCAGTATATTTAGCTTACTCTTCACCTCTAGGACTAGCTTCGAGGTGATTTTGTTGCTATGTAAAGCAGTAATTGCTGCTCGGTTGTCCGAAAGGATCGATATGTCCTTTTCCTTGTATCCACGCTGTATGTTGAGCTCTGCACAACGTCCAATGGCACATACCTCAGCCTGGAATATGCTGGTGTATTGGCCAAGGGATTCGTGTTATTTTATGCGAGGCCCTACCACTCCAAGGCCCGTGCCTTGTTGTGTCAGGGATCCATCTGTGTACCATGCAATGGTGTGTTTAGCCATCGGGTGCACGTCAGACAGTGTGGTCCAATCTTTCTTATTGCCTAGGTGTGCTGTGAAGTTCTGCTCGAAGATTAGTTCGGCTGTCATTTCATCCCTAGGGTGGAGTATTAGGGGCACCTCACCTAACAGATTAGTCGCATCCCTGTTATTTAGAATGCAACCACTACCTGTACCCTCAGTGCTTATTCTCAGGAGTATAGCTTTGCGTTGGATATCAATCACAAAGTGGAGTGGTGTTAGCTCCATCAAAACTTCTAAGGCAGTTGTAGGACAGGTCCTCATTGCCCCTGTCATGCATACGCAGGCAAGTCTTTGTAGTTTTCCTAGCTGGTTTTGCATGCTGATGAGCTTAGCTCGTTTGCCCCATGCAAGTGCTCCGTAAGTGAGGATTGGTCTCACGATCATTAAGTATAGCCATCGTATTATCTGAGGCCTGGTTCCCCAGGATTTCCCAGCAATTTTCCGACAGGTAAAGAGTGCTCTGTAACACTTTTCCAATGTCTTTTGGACATGGGAAGCGAAAGTCAGTTTACTATCTAAAGTGATTCCTAGATATTTAACCTCTCGGCTAGTTTCTATAGGAGTTCCTAGCAGTGAGATTTGTCTCATTATCTGTAGTTTGTACTTCCTTGTGAAAGGAACGATGACTGTCTTAGCAGGATTTAAGTTGAGTCCAACCTCCCTGCACCAGTCCAGCGTTGTCCTTAGTCCGAGTTGGACGATGTCGCAGAGTGTCGCTTCAAATTTGCCTCTGGCGATTATCACGATGTCATCGGCGTATCCCTGACATTAAATTCCTTTTCCAGCAAGTTTGCTGAGAAGGTCATCTACTAGCAGACTCCATAGCAGAGGGGACAGTACACCTCCTTGCGGGCAGCCTTTGCTGGTAGCAATTGTCACTCTTTCCGAACCCAGTGTACATGTTGCTTGCCTGGATTCAAGTAGGTTGCCACTCCATTTGCTCGTAGTAGTGTCTATGTTCCTTCTGGACAGGGCAGCTCGAACTGCATCATGTGATGTGTTGTCGAAGGCTCCCTCTATGTCTAGAAAGGCAGAGATAGCTATTTCTTTGCTGTCAATTGCCCCTTCTAGGGTGCGACATAGTTGATAAAGTGCAGTGTCTGTTGAACGGCCTGCTCTATATGCATGCTGTGTGTTTTGCAGCGGACAGTCTCTGAGAGCTGTTCTTCTGATGTTGTAGTCTACCAGTTTTTCCAGCGTTTTAAGACAAAACGAAGTTAAGCTGATAGGTCTGAAGGACTTTGGGCTGGTGATGTCTTTCTTCCCGATCTTGGGGATGAAGACCACCCTCGCGCTGCACCATGCACTTGGGATATACCCAAGGGCTAGGCTGCTCACCATTAGTCTTCTTAGGCGGGTTAGGAGTAGTTCCTGTCCCTGCTGTAAGAAAGCTGGAGAGATCATGTCTAATCCCGGTGATTTAAATGGTTGGAAGGTTCCAATAGCCCATTTGAGTTTCTCGGGCGTAACTATAGATTTGGCTGCTGCCCAGTCACTGGCTACTGTCCTAGGGGTTCTATGTTGATCACGCCTTGCGTTTCCCATGGTGGGAGTATTCCCCGGGAAATGCGTGTCAAATAGCAATTCTAATTTCTCCCGATCCGTGGAGGTGAAGGTGTTATTCCCTTTCCTCAGGGCTAAATTACTATCCGCTGCACTTTTAGCCATTGCTTTTTGCAGTCTCGCGCCCTCGTTGACGTTACTTATTGCCTCACAGAAGTTCCTATAGTTTTCCCGTTTGGCCTTCCTGATCTCTTTGTTGTAGGGCGTCAGGCTTTGTCTGTATAGTTCCCAGTTTCTATCAGTTTTTGGTTTGTTGAAGAGCTTCCGAGTGGTTACTCGTAGTCGTTCAAGACTAGCATTCCACCATGGTGCGTCTGTTTCCCGCCTCTGTCTACCTAGAGGACAACTGTCTTCAAAGGCATTTACTATCTTGTGGCCCAGGTTGTCTACCGCTCTGTCTAATTCCAAGGGATGTCTAGGGTATCCTGACGCTTCGTTGGAAAGATTGAGCTCTAGAGTTGACCTGAATTTGTCCCAGTTTGTTTTTCTGGGGTTTATTTTAGGGTTACATCTTTTTGTTTTGAAGGCTACTTCAAACAAAATTATCCTGTGGTCGGACATTGATTCTTCTGGTGACACATGCCAGTTCTTAATGTGGGGTTTAAAAGAATTGGTTACTAGAGTTATGTCTAGCACCTCTTCTCGTACCCTAGTAACAAATGTCGGCCTGGCGCCGACATTACAGATCTCTAGGTTATTGTTTAAAATAAATTCTAGTAATTGCTCACCTCTGTTGTTGACATCCGTGCTACCCCAGATCACGTGATGTGCGTTGGCATCACATCCTATGATGAGGGGGATCTTGTTCGTCCGGCAGCGGTCCACTAGCACGGGTATTCCTGGCGGTGGACAGGCCTCCTCCCCGGCGGAGGCCACTGCTAGCTTCGGTGCAGCTTCTGTGCCGTTGATGGTTACGGCGACGCAGTCTCTGCTCATGAACTCTGAAAAGATACTATAATTGATATCTTTCCTTATAACGATGCATGATCTGGGAGGTGATCCTCCTGGATCGCATATTACCTTAGTGTCCTTCGTGTACAGGCCTTTTATGCCATGGTGCCACCATGGCTCCTGTACAAGGGCTAGCCCGAGGTGTTGGGAGGTGAACATCCTCGCCAAGACAGCAGATGCTGCTTTGGCCCGATGGATGTTTACCTGGGCTAGCCGAGTGCTGCTTGTTGCAGCCATCACTCCGAGGTTTGACGCTCCGTGAGGTCTGGTGAAGAGAGAGAGCAAGTCTCTCCACCACCGTCTATCACGGTAACCTCGGCTTCATCGCAGCTTTCGTCCAGGAGGAGCTCCTGGGCCAGCTCTTGGGATGACATAGGGTGTCCATCCCCTTGGTCGTCCCCAATGTCCATGCTGGTGATGGATTGTTCATCCTGCTCACCACTCTGTGACTTCGGCTCCACATTCGGTGGTTCGAGGGTATCCTCGACAGCCTTGCATGTGCCGTCATTGGGCGTCTCTTCCGGAGCTCTCTTGGTCTTTTTCAGACCGCTCACGGTGACGTGGCCAAACCGGAAGTTGAGTTTGTGGTCACGCTCCACTATCTCATCCCTTCCGGTCTGGTCCATCCCTACGACCAGGAGTGCACCAGCTCCGTCGTTCTTCCTGGAGATGACCTTCCAGGCGTCCGTCTCGACCCGGTTTTGGAAACCAATGAAGGCCAATATTTCCTCATTGTTCCGGTCGGAGCTCCTCGGGCAGAACAACGTGGCGTTGTACGCTGCCGGGATGTCTGCGGGTTTCTAGGGGTACTCCCTTCCACGTCCGCACCTGAGGTACGGCCATATTGAGCCAATCAGCTGAGCTTTCATCTAGGCAGTCGATAATCAGGTAACCCACCCTGAAGTGGATTCCCCTGAGCACGACGGGACCGCTCCACGCTGACGTGAGCATCTCGTCCATGACCGACTCCTGGAGCCCGGATAGTTCCTCTGCGGTCAGACTGGCCGCCGGGAAACCCTCCGGGAGTATAGCCACCCTGATGAGGGTGGCTTTCTTGGCAGGCTCCGCGTAAGTCGGACGGGGTCGATGACCGGCGGTGGCGAGCTAGAGGGTCTTCCTCCAGCGGTTGTCGGCTCCTGGTTTTGATGGGGCTGGGAAGGTATCTTCCTGGCCTGCACTTTTGCCTTTTCTGCCGCTGCTGCTGATGTGCTAGGCCCCTCTTGCTCAGGGACCCGTGAGGACGTCTCACTAGCCCCTGGGCCGTGCCTAGACCTTTTGGGGGTGTCCGTTGGTGGTGTGCGGCTGGTGTTCAGCCGTTTGCCAGCCGGTGCTGTCCCCAATGCCGGCTGCTCCCTCGGCTCCTTTGCCTTCTTCAAGGCCTCCTCCGGTGTCATGCCCTGCATGAGGTACCTCAGGTACCACTTTACCTTTGACCCTGGCAGGCCACGCCTGTTGGGGTCGTCCAGTCCTCCGGGCTGTCGCAGGGCTGGAAGGGCGTCCTGCTTCTTCAGCTGTCTGATAGAGGTTGGCCTATCAGATGCGAGAGGTGGGCGTGCTGGCAGGGTAGCTCCTGCTGGCACCCCACGCTCCCTGGCTGGGAATGTCTGGGCTGCTGGTGTAGTCCTAGGCGGGTGCGCTGCCGCCTGGGGTCTGTCGCCTTCGAGGGATCTTTCCTCGAAGTGTCTTGCGACACCGGTTGCAGGTATATCCTGCGGGATTTTTGTTGTTTTGTTTTTCTTCATGGGGTCCCACGAGTTGCGGAGAAGTATGTGGTCCGCCCGGGCAGAGATCCGCCGTACCCGGGTAAGGCGTACTTAGGACAGACGGTCGCCACTTGCCTGAACCCTCCGTTTGCGACTGGGCTATTTGTTAACTCGGGCCCCCAGCCAGGCTGACTATCGGCACGGGTCGAATGACACCTTAGTCCGGCACCGAGGTGAGATGTGGGGGATAGGATGGAGGTAGGTAGTTGTGAGGGAGGGGGTGTGTAAGGCTACGGTGTTAAGACGGCCAAACAAGCGTCTTGTCGGTATACCTCCATCGGTATACCCGCTGTTTGTCCGGGGTTGCTTATTTGCTTACGCTTATTCGCAACTAATCTTCCCAGAAGGTCGTTCGCTATCCGCAACCTGCGACCCGCCTGGTGGCCTCAGCTAAGCCTCCCTTCGAACCATCCCACTTGTTCTTGAGGACCAAGAACTGACCAACATAAGACTTGAACAATTCGTGTGGAAAGCAGTTCATATTAAAATCATATCAAAATAATTCAAAGATTTCTGGTTTGATTTTAACAATTTTTTGCCACTTTTGGCAAATATCTAGTTGAGAAGACAAAAACTTTTGAACATTAATCGCATCTTCCATCCGGAAAAATCATTACCGGTGGCCCATCAGTGTTGAGATTGTCTGCTAGAGCGCTCAATTTGGCATCCACGGCCACTCGGTCATCATTCTCAAACCCCTGGACAATGTCCAATTTCTCCTCCATAAACTTCACGCTTTGTTTGTTGTGCTTATGTTTCCTTCTTGTAAAATTAATTTTAAAAAGAGAAAATATTCGTTTTTCTTACTGACATTTCTTATTTTAAATTTTGTGCGTGAATCAGCTGCTAAGCACCAGTGTTGAAAACTTTTCACAAGTAGTGTTCGGAACCAAAGTAGCCAAAGACGATGAAAAAGGTCCCAAACCAACAAGCTTTGCACAATCAGTACAATAAATTAGGAGGTAATAAGAACAAAAAAACACTTTCAAACTAAATTTAGATAATTTACACTTATAACCATATACAAACAAACCGAAAAGCGTTTGCCAAAAATAAGTTTGAAAAGTTGTTACAACTAAAGTTCGGATATTATAAATAAATTCTTAACACTCGACTAAAAACCACAAAGATTAGTATCGCTTTATCTTTAAGGTGGTACATAAACAACTATTAGACTCAACATCCTGGCGGTAATCAGATTTAATATTTTCATCCGAGCTGTCTACTTGCTGATTTTTATGACGTTGTCACCGCCCCTTTAAATCTTTGAAATAGTTCTTAAGTAAATTAATTAATCTAAATAATTGGTTATTCACTATGAACCTGATACGGAATAAGATCCATAAATTCAACCTGTGCCGTGCGGCCATTAATGGCCGGTAATGGTTTAATTTTTCAGAAATACGGTTTTAATTTTATTAAACCATAGGAACGATTGACTAATTCAGAGGAAAATCATCATAGTTTAATTGAGTTAAGTTGAGTTTATTACTCCGCAGCGGAAAGAACGGTCGCTGTGTATCCATCCCGAAAGACGAACCGCTATAGTCCATTGGAGAAAGGAGAACCATGTGTATTTTGTTAAAAGAAAAATCGGCACTAAAAATAACCCAGACCTTAAGCCAGACAAAACACAAGATAATTTACTGTTTTTAGAATGTAAGTTTAAATTTAAAATTATAAAAACAACAAAAAAACAAAATAAATAAATAAATGAGCAAGAAAATAAAAATAAAATTATTTTACTTTTCAATACTGTGCACCTAAGCACGTCTATCATCATTTTTGACTTCCTACGGAACTGTTGCCACACCTCCGTATTCATGGTTAAACAGCGTTATGTCGGTGTATTGGAGCCCAGTCCAAAGGAATTGTCCTATGTAGCACGCTGGGTGCCGTCTCAGCTCGCCGGACGTGGTGGATTCTTCGGAAACCACTCCCTCCCCCTCCCTCATACGTTCCGTATGCCGATGCATGATCCCCTATTGTCAATATCGTCATTCGAAAGTTACGTCATTCTTCTTGACCCGTGTTTTTCCATTTGCGCAGGCTCTCCTTTTTATAGACGTTTACCAAGACATTATTGAGTTCTGCTTCACATTATAATTTATTGAAAAGATTTTTCATTTAAAAAGGTGCATATTTAATTGACAAATAAAAGTGTAAATTTAGGTGAAAAATTATTTAAAATGAGAAATTATGTAAGCTGTGTATATAATATTTATATTCAAGTGCAATAAAACTGTTAGGGATGAACATAAATTCAAAAATAATATTTGGAGTTAAATAATAATATGGATACTACATGACTTTAAATTTAATATTTGAGGTTAATATCTATATATGTCGGAACACCGACTTCCTCAATGAATTCCGCGGCTTTGCGAGCCGTGCGCTTTCTCGGCTGTGTCATTTCGTGACCGCACCTCGGTCAATCAGAACTCTATATATATATATATATATACATATAAATATATATATATATTTTTTTTTGTAAAAGGGCGCTTGACAGTAAGTCGAACGCAGCGAACTTACCCCTTTTTATTTCCATCGACGAGAGCTCTCATTGTGGTGTTCTGGATTCGGAAAATTAATTATACACATATGCATAAATATATGTAAACCAGTGCAAATTCACTCAACACTATTGATAAATTGTTTAATTAATTTATTTAAAAAACAATTATGTTATATGACATTTCACGGAATTGGTCAATGTTGGTAATTTTTCTCAAAAATGTATTCGGTTTATTGCGAAACGAATTGCGGAGAAGAGAAAAGTGAAAACGGCACTCGCGTTGTTTGACGGTGGCTTCTAGCAGTGGTTTCTCCTGGTGTTTCCAACTACATATAATAGCATTGTTCTTTTGCTTGCATTCAATTGTTCATTTCTTATTGTTGAACAGGGTCCTAAGCCCGGTTCCATGAAACGCAGTGCCACTATTGTGGTAAAAACGACTCTTATCACTCCACTCACTCTTTTTTTTACAGAAAGGTTTGATCGGAGTGTCGGGGACGCACGCAAAGTTAATGAAAAGATTGTAATCTTTACCACTTTCATACCCGTTACCACACTTATAGGCTCTACTAAGTCGTATACAAGACACGATCTTTATATCCTCAATCGACTTGAAAGACCCATTTTGGCAAATATTTCTGGCAGCTTAAATAGAGAAAAAACAGCTTTCACATTGCCCGGACGACATTTATACCAATTTACCGCCATGCCGTTCCGCCTATGTAATGCTGCGCAGCGAATGTGCAGACTGATGGAAAAAGTTATTCCAGCAGCATTACGAGAATTTGTCTTCGTCTATCTTGATGATTAACTGGTCTGTTCTCTATCTTTTGAAGTACATTTTGAAATATTGCGGCAGGTCAGTGATTGCTTGAGGAGAGCAAAATTAACAATTAATATGGGAAAAATTAAGTTCAGCCAAGATAAATACCTGGAAAATGTAGAAAGGGCGGGTAGCTAAAAACCGATCCATCAAAAATAAAGACTATTCAAGAATTCGCACAGCCAGTATCCACAAAGCAGATGCGGAGATTTTTGGGGTGGACAGGCTGGTACCGGCGTTTTATTCAAACTGCAGCACCGCTTCATGAAAGTCTCAAAAAGGATCGAGTTATAAAATACGAGCTCGATGAAGAAGGCATTAAAGCCTTTGAGGCACTGAAGACCAGCCTGGTATCAGCACCTGTATTAACAACAACGGATTTTTCAAAACCTTTCATGATTCAGTGCGACGCCTCGACGACCGGAGTCGGAGGGGTGTTGTTCCAGACAGATGCGGACGTAGTATCAAGGTGAAGGCAAGATGGAAATTGTTGCAATTTTCGTTTCTAATTAACAAATGTGTAGAACTGCTTGGCGTTGTCTTGGAATTATATTCTGCAACGGTTTAGATAATTATTGTAACATTCAGAATTGTGGACTAAGAAATTTGAACAAGCAATTATATACCTCGAATGGTTACCTTGCAGCCCAGTTCTCTTAAATACAGTTGGAGTGAGGAAGAGTGTATGGGTAGGATGAAGAGTTATCGTAACTAAAAGTCGAGTATGCGGACTGGAAAAATTTTGCAAATAAGTTCGCAATGTCGGAGTCACTAGAGGCGGACGTAGTATCAAGGTGAAGGCAAGATGGAAATTGTTGCGATTTTTGTTTCTAATTAACAAATGCGTAGCACTGTTTGGGGTTGTCTTGGAATTCTATTCTGCAACGGTTTAGATAATTATTGTAACATTCAGAATTGTGGACTAAGAAATTTGAACGAGCAATTATATACCATGAATGGTTAACTTGCAGCTCAGTTCTCTTAAATACAGTTGGAGTGAGGAAGAGTGTATGGGTAGGATGAAGTGTTATCGTAACTAAAAGTCGAGTATGCGGACTGGAAAAATGTTGCAATATGAGTTCGCAATGTCGGAGTCACTAGAGGCGGACGTAGTATCAAGGTGAAGGCAAGATGGAAATTGTTGCGATTTTCGTTTCTAATTAACAAATGCGTAGATCTTCTTTGGGTTGTCTTAGAATTATATTCTGCAACGGCTTAGATAATTATTGTAACATTCGGTTAGCATTCATCAGAAGGAATTGAGGGAACCAACGTATCGAAAGCTGAATAAGATATACCATAAAACTGTTCTACAATTTGTAAGAGTTCATCGTTAAATCCATAAAAGACCAATCGAGTTCCGATAAATGCCTACTCATTTCTGCGAATTTAGCTCTTCGAAAACAGCGAAAAGACATGACATGACATGACAGTAATGGAGGTGATGCTTCTAAAGTCATGTTCAGGATTTGTGAGAGGGCTAATTCGAGTTACGTAAGCATTGGCGAACTCCGAGACAAAAATAAGGTCTAAAACTTTTTTGGAGCAGTTCAAGACTGAGTTAAGCTGTCATAATGAAAGATCATTAAGACCGTGAACAAACTCATGGGCCGTGGTGGGAACGATAGCAATTGAATCAGTTGATAGCATTCAAGATATGGCAGGGACGTTAAGGTCGCCCATAACACTAAAAATATCGCTATAGCCGAGAGTTGAAAAAATACTCTGTATTTGAGCCAATTGCTGAAGGTAGAGGCTAAGATCAGAACAAGGCAGAATGTACGAGCATGATATAAAAACGAAATAATCGTGAGGCTTGGTCCGAACTGCAATAAACTCTAATATGCTGTCCGTACCAATTATCGGAATGCGTTCAAAGACAAGATCGGATTTTACGGCAATACGAACACCACCGCCAATACGCATTGTGCAGTCACATCTATATATAAGATAATTTCCGGCAAATATTTCGCAGTCAGACACAGAGGAATTGAGCCACATCTCGGTAAAAGCAATCAGATCGGCATCGTAGAAGATATTGTTGACGTGTAGTTTACTAAGTTTGCGAACATTCTGGTAGTATAAGGACAAAAAATTGTTTAGTTTTTTGGAAAGTTGATTGAGGAATCTGAGGTCCATGGACCCGAGGATTAAGCATCTTTACGTACTCGTGAACAATATCATGTTCAGGCCATATAGAAACATCGAGAGCCTTATTAAGTTGTTCCTCAGGAAGTAAAATTTTAAACGAAGATATTTCCCGTCTTTGCTTAAACTTAAACTATAAGACGGTTAGTTCGGCTCGAACATTCAGTTTGCTGCTCAGGTAGTTTTTGACGTCATCTTCAGAAGAATTGAGGCGGGAGATAAAAATAAGCTATTTTAGTGCAACGCCCGATAAGGGCTTAGGTTCCAGATGGGCGACTCCAAAATTATGCTAGAACCAACTGAAGCAGCACACGACGTAGGTTCCTGGTCAATGTTGACGAGTTGCGGATCAAAAGGTGCGAGTCGTTCGGTCGGTCCAGAGTAGGCAGCGGCGGGTGAAGGTCCAGAACCAACTACAGCAGCACACGACGTAGATTCATGGTCAATGTTGACGAGTTGCGGATCAGAAGGTGCGAGTCGATCGGGCGGTCCAGGATAGGCAGCGGCGGGTGAAGGTCCAGAGGATGGGATGTCGAGAGGAGCTTTTAGCATTTAAAAGGTAAGGCTTAATGCAGCAGGCAGACATAGTAAATAGTAATGTTGTAAGGGTCACAAGATGCGATTCCAGATGCGCTTTCAAGGGTACATATGGATGAGGTAACATCAGGACTCAGGGATGCGGCAGAGGTAAGAATACAAAAGTTCAAGCTGTTAAAAAGCACGCAGAAAAGACCCCTGACACCCAGACGTCCGAAGGATACGTGTATAAGAAGTTAGGATTTCGAACAGGCGAAATAATTAACGAGCACCGTGCTTGGAAGCTGTGGGTTCCTGAGGCACACCATTCTCTAGTGACAGGTCACGACGGTATACACAAATCTTTGGCTCGACTAAGGCAGTTATATTTCTGGCCCGCAATAATGGTAGATGTACGAACAACTGTTCAGAATTGTGAATTTTGCAGAGTCAGCAAAGCAACGAACAAATACAGCAGACCGCTAATGGGAAAACAACAAAAAACCGAACGGCCAGGGCAAAGGCTTTATATTGATTTCATGGGACCTTATCCCCGGACCAAATCCGGAAACACCGTGATCTTTGTGTGTCTGGACCATTTAACCAAATTCGTCTGGCTAGAGGCAAAGCGGAAAGCATCCGGAACAGCCGTGGTAACCCTTCTCGAAAGAAACATCTTTCATCATTTTAGACTGCCAGAATGCATTCACTCCGATAACGGTAAGCAATTTGTGTCGTCAACATTTGCCGAATTAATCACCCAATATGGAATCCGACACTTTCGAACGGACTTTTATTCGCCACAAGAACAGTTAAACCGAACCAAGCTCATGAAAGCTTCTGACAAAGACCAGCGAAGACCACTACGAAGTGGCTATCACAAAGCTTTGGGACTGGAACCATATTATGCAATGTTTGGGACCAACACGCAAGTGAGTGTCCGATCATGAGACGTCTCGACGGCCTATCAGCAACAGATCAGGCTCTATGCTTGGAGGATAAGATTGAACTAGTATGCAGTGTAGTTGAACAAGGATTAGCTCGGGCACAGAAAAAAGCTGAAGGGACGTATAATACCCGCAGAAAGAAGTTAATTTGCAGTACGTCAGGTTGTATACCGAAAAAACTACAAGCAGAGTAGAAGGGTATTATGCAAAGCTAGGTCCTAATCGGGAACGATGTCTCATACTTGAACACGAAAAGGGTCGCTGAACGAATTAAGAAATTTAGTTGGAAAAAGTATTGGAGTAAATCACGCCAAAGACCTTTTCGATGTTTGAAACTTGGTGAAAACTACCAGCGATCTGTGCATGCAAAGCATAAACAGATTTGCCGTTTAGCAAAATAAATGAAAAAAGAAGGGAACATGATGGGGCAGATTGAAATATCAAGGGAGGCCCTAAAGAAACACCTTGAAAGGTGCGAGGTTGAGGGAAGACCCCTCCCCTCAGAAGCCGACACTCGAGACCGCAGAGCGGGAGAGACTCGCCTACGCGGATATTCCCTGGAAGATACGCTGCGGTCAACGCAGCGCGAGATCTAAAAAACTATGGCGAGGATAAACGCTGACTACGTACGACTTAACGACCTAGTACAGCTGAGGGACGACTAGCAGAGGGACCTGCGGATATGGGAGAACTACCGCCAGGCACAGCTAGACGCCGCACTTTGAAGCGATGTTTGAATACATCCACGCAGAGATCAAGCGGATCCGGCGAGAAAGTCAATATTCAATTCGACGGCGGCCTCCAGTCCACCGTTATCCTACAGAAGAAGAAGACGACAACGGGCCGACGGGCAAGACGGCGTTTATCAATAAAAAAATAAAAAAAATCGTATATATTCAAATAAATAAAAAAAAGTAAATATGTGTATAAACATACGTTTTCACATGACCATTTTCTTTATTCTGAGGGCATATTAATGATAACAATAGGCCGGCTATCTCAGACTCCTAAATCCCAGGGACATAATTACAATCGCTCCTCGTAGTTTTTTTTTTCGAATGCATTCCATGTTGAATCAGCATCGATGACCCGAGAGCGTGTTTTGGGAGCGGTATGGGGCGGGGTAAGAACTAAAAGAAAAACGAGAATTATATTGTCGAAATTGAAATATTAGTAAGTTGTGCACGGGTTGATATTTTTGTGTTGGCTCCTTTCTGGCCAATTGGAAGTGACAACTACGATTCTCTCCAGTTCGTGTCCGTGGTCCCGACGAATCTGCACAGATCGCTGGTACATCCGGAGGAAAATCTGAAGCAATACAAACATCTAGAGTCCAGTAATGAGTCACAAGACATTGTAGACTTTAAGTGATGTCCTCCTTGTGATCTACAATTCAATACAATATTGTCGTATCCATTCGAGGCTGTGGATCCCATGATATATAAATATTGGGTTTCTATCGGGTTCCAAATTAGATCACTCGGATAGGTCCTCCGCGTGTTCTGTTTTCGCCGGTAGTGGACTTAACGATTCTCAATTATCTTGAACTGTGACTGCTTGATCATTAGGTGGGGAGACCTTTTATACCGGTGGTATTGCTTTCGGGTCATCTGGATTCTGCTAAGTTTCGTATTGCTGCTCACACCCATTGAGTGCTGTGAATTGCATACTCAGACCAATTCGTTGCTGGTTACTGTATTGGTCAATTTCGGTGTTTCGCCACCTGCACTTCACAGTGTCTCCTGTCTCTGGTTGTTTATTTTTTTTTATTTTTCCCGCCCTAGCCCGCTCCCGAAACACACTCTCGGGTCGTCGATGCTGATTCAGCACGGACTGCATTCGCAAAAAAAATAAAACTACGAGGAGCGATTGTAAATTTGTCCCTAGGACTTAGGAGTCTGAGATAGACGGGCTATATGTTATCATTAATTTGCCCTCAGAATAAAGAAAATGGTCATGTGAAAACGTATACCTTTTTTTATTTATTTGAATATATACGATATTTTTTATTTTTTTATTGATAAACGCCGTCTAGCCGGAGTCGGCATGTTGTCGTCTTCTTCTTCTGTAGGATAACGGTGGGCTGGAGGCCGCCGTCGAATTGAATATTGACTTTCTCGCCGGATCCGCTCGATCTCTGCGTGGATGTATTCAAACATCGCTTCGAAGTGCGGCGTCTAGCTGTGCCTGGCGGTAGTTCTCCCATATCCGCAGGTCCCTCTGCTAGTCGTCCCTCAGCTGTACTAGGTCGTTAAGTCGTACGTAGTCAGCGTTTATCCTCGCCATAGTTTTTTAGATCTCGCGCTGCGTTGACCGCAGCGTATCTTCCAGGGAATATCCGCGTAGGCGAGTCTCTCCCGCTCTGCGGTCTCGAGTGTCGGCTTCTGAGGGGAGGGGTCTTCCCTCAACCTCGCACCTTTCAAGGTGTTTCTTTAGGGCCTCCCTTGATATTTCAATCTGCCCCATCATGTTCCCTTCTTTTTTCATTTATTTTGCTAAACGGCAAATCTGTTTATGCTTTGCATGCACAGATCGCTGGTAGTTTTCACCAAGCTTCAAACATCGAAAAGGTCTTTGGCGTGATTTACTCCAATACTTTTTCCAACTAAATTTCTTAATTCGTTCAGCGACCCTTTTCGTGTTCAAGTATGAGACATCGTTCCCGATTAGGACCTAGCTTTGCATAATACCCTTCTACTCTGCTTGTAGTTTTTTCGGTATACAACCTGACGTACTGCAAATTAACTTCTTTCTGCGGGTATTATACGTCCCTTCAGCTTTTTTCTGTGCCCGAGCTAATCCTTGTTCAACTACACTGCATACTAGTTCAATCTTATCCTCCAAGCATAGAGCCTGATCTGTTGCTGATAGGCCGTCGAGACGTCTCATGATCGGACACTCACTTGCGTGTTGGTCCCAAACATTGCATAATATGGTTCCAGTCCCAAAGCTTTGTGATAGCCACTTCGTAGTGGTCTTCGCTGGTCTTTGTCAGAAGCTTTCATGAGCTTGGATCGGTTTAACTGTTCTTGTGGCGAATAAAAGTCCGTTCGAAAGTGTCGGATTCCATATTGGGTGATTAATTCGGCAAATGTTGACGACACAAATTGCTTACCGTTATCGGAGTGAATGCATTCTGGCAGTCTAAAATGATGAAAGATGTTTCTTTCGAGAAGGGTTACCACGGCTGTTCCGGATGCTTTCCGCTTTGCCTCTAGCCAGACGAATTTGGTTAAATGGTCCAGACACACAAAGATCACGGTGTTTCCGGATTTGGTCCGGGGATAAGGTCCCATGAAATCAATATAAAGCCTTTGCCCTGGCCGTTCGGTTTTTTGTTGTTTTCCCATTAGCGGTTTGCTGTATTTGTTCGTTGCTTTGCTGACTCTGCAAAATTCACAATTCTGAACAGTTGTTCGTACACCTACCGTTATTGCGGGCCAGAAATATAACTGCATTAGTCGAGCCAAAGATTTGTGTATACCGCCGTGACCTGTCACTAGAGAATGGTGTGCCTCAGGAACCCACAGCTTCCAAGCACGGTGCTCGTTAATTATTTCGCCTGTTCGAAATCCTACCTTCTCATACACGTATCCTTCGGAAGTCTGGTTGTCAGGAGTCTTTTCTGCGTGCTTTTTAACAGCTTGAACTTTTATATTCTTACCTCTGCCCCATCCCTGGGTCCTGATGTTACCTCATCCATATGTTCCCTTGAAAGCGCATCTGGAACCACATTTTGTGACCCTTACAACATTACTATTTACTATGTCTGCGTTCTGCATTAAGCCTTGCCTTTTAAATGCTAAAATCTCCTCTCGACATCCCATCCTCTGGACCTTCACCCGCCGCTGCCTATTCTGGACCGCCCGATCGACTCGCACCTTCTCATCCGCACCTCGTCAACATTGACCATGAATCTACGTCGTGTGCTGCTGCAGTTGGTTCTGGACCTTTTCCAGCCGCTGCCTACTCTGGACCGCCCGAACGACTCGCACCTTTTGATCCGCAACTCGTCAACATTGACCAGAAACCTACGTCGTGTGCTGCTTCAGTTGGTTCTGGCATAATTTTGACCCCTTCTAATACGAACACGGGGGCACCGTAGTCAACCTTATTTGGAGTCGCCCATCTGGAACCTAAGCCCTTATCGGGCGTTGCACTAAAATAGCTTATTTTTATCTCCCGCCTTAATCCTTCTGAAGATGACGTCAAAAACTACCTGAGCAGCAAACTGAATGTTCGAGCCGAACTAACCGTCTTATAGTTTAAGTTTAAGCAAAGACGTGAAATATCTTCGTTTAAAATTTTACTTCCTGAGGAACATCTTAATAAGGCTCTCGATGTTTCTATATGGCCTAAACATGATATTGTTCACGCCTTATCCTCGGGTCCATGGACCTCAGATTCCTCAATCAACTTTCCAAAAAACTAAACAATTTTTTGTCCTTATACTACCAGAATGTTCGCAAACTTAGTAAACTACACGTCAACAATATCTTCTACGATGCCGATCTGATTGCTTTTACCGAGATGTGGCTCAATTCCTCTGTGTCTGACTGCGAAATATTTGCCGGAAATTATCTTATATATAGATGTGACTGCACAATGCGTCTTGGCGGTGGTGTTCGTATTGCCGTAAAATCCGATCTTGTCTTTAAACACATTCCGATAATTGGTACGGTCAGCATATTAGAGTTTATTGCAGTTCGGACCAAGCCTCACGATTATTTCGTTTTTATATCATGCTCGTACATTCTGCCTTGTTCTGATCTTAGCCTCTACCTTCAGCAATTGGCTCAATTGACTCTCTGCTATAGCGATTTTTATACCCTTGCAGAGGGTATTATAATTTCAGTTAGAAGTTTGCAACGCAGTGAAGGAGACATCTCCGACCCTATAAAGTATATATATTCTTGATCGGCATCACTAGGCGAGTCGATCTAGCCATGTCCGTCTGTCCGTCTGTCCGTCCGTCTGTCCGTCTGTTCGTCCGTTTATATGCAAACTAGTCTCTCAGTTTTAAAGCTATCTGTATGAAACTTTCCCAAAAGTTGTCTTTCTATTGCGGGTAGTATATAAGTCGGAACGAGCCGGATCGGACGACTATAGCATATAGCTCCCATAGGAACAATCGGAAAAATAAATGAAAAAAAATTATAACTTTGCTGTTTTTTAATTTTTTGATTAGTTCTTCGAAATTTAGTAATGGTTAAATATTTCCGAATTACGGATTAAATTTCATCAAAATCGGACGACTATAGTTTATAGCTCCCATAGGAACAATCGGAAAAATAAATAAATAAACTGGTCCAAAAAAGTTTTAGACCTTATTTTTCATTCATTCCTGAAAAACTCCAAGTCCAGACTTTTTAAGAAATTTAAGAGAACTGGGCTGCAAGTTAACCATTCGAGGTATATAATTGCTCGTTCAAATTTCTTAGTCCACAATTCTGAATGTTACAATAATTATCTAAACCGTTGCAGAATAGAATTCCAAGACAACCCCAAGCAGTGCTACACATTTGTTAATTAGAAACGAAAATCGCAACAATTTCCATCTTGCCTTCACCTTTATACTACGTCCGCCTCTAGTGACTCCGACATTGCGAACTTATTTGCAAAATTTTTCCAGTCCGCATACTTAACTTTTAGTTACGATAACTCTTCATCCTACCCATCCTTGCCCCCTCCTACTTGATGTATGTCGGGTACCATGTTTATGTCGGCAGATATGTGCTAACGTTAATGTAATAAATAAAAAAATATATATATTAACTAGCATGATCTGTTTTGACCTTGAATGGCATACCTTCAACGTATGGGCGGAACTTTCTGATGCTCAATATTGCCGAGTAACATTCAAGTTCAGTGATGCTTTAGTTCCTTTGGGCTTTGTCCAGCTTCGAGGACATGTATGCAACTGGATGCTCGCCACCCTCTGCATCTGTCTGGAACAACACCCCTCCGACTCCGGTTGTCGAGGCATCGTTGTTAATACAGGTGCTGATACCAGGCTGGTCTTCAGTGCCTCAAAGGCTTTAATCTTCTTCATCGAGCTCGTATTTTATAAATCGATCCTTTTTGAGACTTTCATGAAGCGGTGCTGCAGTTTGAATAAAACGCCGGTACCAGCCTGTCCACCCCAAAAATCTTCGCATCTGCTTTGTGGATACTGGCTGTGGGAATTCTTGAACAGCCTTTATTTTTGATGGATCGGTTTTTATGCCACCCGCCCTTACTACATATTCCAGGTATTTATCTTGGCTGAACTTACTTTTTCCCATATTAATTGTTAATTTTGCTCTCCTCAAGCAATCACTGACCTGCCGCCAATATTTCAATATGTTCTTCAAAAGTTAGAGAACAGACCAGTAAATCATCAAGATAAAGCAAGACAAATTCTCGTAATGCTGCTGGAATAACTTTTTGCATCAGTCTGCACACTCGCTGGGCAGCATTACATAGGCGGAACGGCATGGCGGTAAATTGGTATAATTGTCGTCCGGGCACTGTGAAAGCTGTTTTTTCTCTATTTTAGCTGCCAGAAATATTTGCCAAAATGGGTCTTTCAAGTCGATTGTGGATATATAGAACGTGTCTTGTATACGACTTAGTAGAGCCTCTAAGTGTGGTAACGGGTATGCCTTCTTTACAGTCCTTCCATTAACTCTGCGTGCGTCCCCGACCCTCCGATCAGACCTTTCCGTAAAAAAAAGAGTGAGTGAAGTGATAAGAGTCGTTTTTACCACAATAGTGGCACTGTATTTCATGGAACCGGGCTTAGCTCCCTGTTCCGTCTACAATATAACGGTGGCGATAAAAGTCTGCCGGTTTATTGCACGTATAGCAAAGGTTTGAGTGAAATGGGGACGTGGATTCTTCTCAGTGTTCTGTTCCTAATGACTCCGGGAAGGTTTCCTTGTCCAAGTGTTGGCGGAATGGATTTCCCCTTGCCGGTTTTACCTTTCCAGCACCCTTGGCTGACCGGTTGTTCTGAATATCCTTTACTTGGTAGTTATCGGCCTCATATTCTTCTTCCGATTCATTTATGATCTCGTTAACCTCTTGTCCTTCAACCATTTTGCGACACGCATTCCTCCACTCTTAAGCTAGGCTAATGTAGATATGCTTAACGCAAACAAAAAGGCTCCCATTTGAGAATTTAGGTTCTCCTTCCATATCTCAAAAAGGTTGGATTTTTGAATCTTATTTCTTAGTTTAAGCTACAAATTGTGCATCGCAGAAATATAATCCTCCAAACTCTCGTTATATCCCTGCCGTCGTTCCATTAACTCTTTTATGGTGACATAGTCGTTCTCCGATGTCGAAAAGGCTCTGGTCATCGCTCGGGTTAACGAGTGGTACCCAAAATAATGGTCGTCCGCTTTGTCTTCAAGCATTTGCCAATACCATTTGCTGGCGGAGCCAGTGAGTAAACAGTGAAATTCTCGGAATACCTGTTCATCTGTATACCCATACAGTGCTTTCATGCGATCTACTCGGAAGAGAAAACTTTCTATTGACATCCCTCGGCTGGTCCCATCAAATTTAAGATTCCACTTGTCCAATCTAACGTTCCGGTTCTCTGTTGGTCGGTGCTCAGCTCCCGATATCTCCCATGCACTGTTGCAGTTTCGTCTGCCAGAGTCATTCTGATTATGTTGGTCCATGGAATTAAGTTCTGGCGGCGGTGCTGACCCCGAAACTCCTGTTTCGGTGTTAAGTTGACGCTCACCGCGGCTCGACGGTGCCGGCCGAGAAGTGCTGCTTTGTGCAGACGTGTCTCCGGTTGTTTGTGAATTACCTGATTGTGATTCACTCATTTCTGCCACTTTTGTTTGCAGATTAATTATCTGGGCGTTTAATTCCGTAATCTGGGTTGCGACTGTAGCCCTTAACTCGTTGCCTTGCATGATCAACGCAGACATCATTCGCTCCAGCCTGCTTTCTGACTCCGACTGTCGTGACCGTGCTCCTGTATTAGGTAGCACGCTGGACCTTCCTTGTGGCGGTTCTAAGTAGTAGTTTTCACCCCCTACAGCTCCTGTCGACTCCTCCATGGTGGAACTGTGGTAATCTGCCAGGCTTCCTTAATTATCTAGCTTGCTGCCAAAGCTGTCCGACTGTTGTCTTTTCTGTGGCTGTTGATCCCTAGCTGTCACGGTTTGCCTTGCTCTCCAGGCCTATCTTGCGGCTAAGGTTTAAGACCTGGCAGTCCTGGTCGGCGGTATTGTTAACGTTACCTTCTTCTTCTTTACTGACCTATCTTCTTGTTTTAGGGTTTTTGCCTGTGCCGAAGTAATAAAATACCAATCAACCTTGATAGTGGAACGCGTCTGCAACACTTTTCTTGTTAAATTAGAAAAATATAAAAAAATTTTAATAATAGAGGTAAATCTTCAAATGACGACGATAAAGACACTTGAGCCAAGTCGCGACTCAAAAAGACTGGACACTTTTTCTGCTGCTTGATTCTTTCTGCACACAAAAATAAGGAAATTATAAATCTTTCTTTGGCATAGTAAGTTATTTATGGGTCAAGAAACCGTTAGAAATTAAGCCCCCATGAAGTTAGAAAAAGGTCTCTCCAACGGAGACACCAGTACCATTCATGTCCTTCTGACCTCTGAAGGGGTGTGGAATTTATCAGACCCGATTTTGTAATCTAATAATATTTTATTTTTCGAGGAACTAGGGCTTACTAGTTCCACAATAGTCTCGCAGCCCTATTACTAAACTATATGTTCGTAATTGCCAACACTACTTGTTAAATTTCTTGCGGGCAGTCATCCCCATTTGCGCCTTCGTTCTTCTCATTCTGGGCACTCGTTTTACCTTCAAAGAAAACTGCAGTGCCCTGTACAAGTGGTCTTCACCCAATAACCGCCTAACTTTTGCGCCAGCTTCAATTGTTATTAAATCAACAAGGAATTTGAGATTTATTGTGGATTGGTAGTCAACGCGATCTTGATCGCGGCCCTAACCTCTAACGAGTCGTATTGCCACGAAATAAGGTGAGCATAAAAAAATTTTGGATTTCGTTTACTAAAGGAAAACATACTAGAAACGCCAAACTTAAGTGAAACGGTATTGGCTGTAGTTTTTTTAGGGATCTTGGCGGCACATCAATCCCAACCCCAAAACCGTACCAGTGATCACTGCAAGTTGCCCTTGCAGAATCTTGGCTGCTACCGCGTAGAGCCGGACTAAATCTCGAGTCGAACCGCGCGTCAACTATAACCTCCAATACGTTTTCAATAATCCCAGCGTTTTCAATAATCCCCGCCGTTAAGGCCAAGCTGTCGACTCCGTTTAAACCCAGTTTGGAAAATTCTGAACCACCATATATCATCAAGTTACGCAATCTGCATGTCTCCGTATAACCAGAGTCGTTGTTTTCTAATTACTTTGTACTCCAATCCCAAAATAATACTAATCAATAGGATTGTTTTATCGATAGAAGGGTGTTGTATAGATATTTGGCCTTAAATTGATGCTTTTCTAACATTTTTTAAAAATCCAGTCTAAGCCAAATACGTACTAAATAAAAAGCCAAGTTATAAACTATTGGAGGGGAGTAACCGTCACCGTGCAGGAAAGTATAATATAAGCACACGATAATGATATTATTAGCATGAGAGCGTCGACATAGCCAACGAACGTTTGTCCTGTATTTTGTAAGGATGCTCTCTGGCCGGGGTACAGATCTCAGTCAGATCCAGGAGTCCTTTACAAGAAATTTGTAAATCACCGAAACACCGGACAAGAGAGTTTCATTTAACGAGTGAATGAGTCGTTTGGGGGGGTCACGGCGAAGGTTCTCATGGACGCCGGGAGAGAGAGAGTAATGTCGGAGTTGGTCGCGCCATATCTTGCTCCTGGGTTAAAATTCCACGGGCTGGACCTTGGGGCGAGGCCAAGCCAGACGAACAGTTTCACGAGTGTGGGAACGCCGGATGATCCCACTGGTCACTTCCGCGATTGGGACACGTAAGTCGCTTTCCGCGTGCCGTAGGCCAAAAATCCACCGGGCTGGACTTTCGGACGAAGCTAAGCCAGGATACTATATTGCGAGAGTAGGATCGGGGGGTGGCGTCGCGCGCAAGTCGTTTTCGACGTATCGGATGCCAAAAATCCACCGGGCTGGACCTTCGGGCGAGGTCAAGCCGGGTAAGATTTGTCAGACGCGGGTGGGATTGGAGGGAAAAGGATGGCGGTATGATTGACCAGTCGGGAATGATGTCCACGCGCAGATCACATGCATTACGAAAAGAAAAGCGGCCCTGACGGATCGGGTGTCCGCGTGCCGGTCGCATGCGCTACGAGGAGGAAAGGTAGGGTACTAGACCAGACGGGCCGGGTGTCCGCGTGCCGGTTGCATGCGCTACGAGGAGGGAAGCTAGGGTACTAGACCAGACGGGCCGGGTGTCCACGTGCCGGTCGCATGCGCTACGAGGAGGAGAGCTAGGGTACTAGACCAGACGGGCCGGGTGTCCACGTGCCGGTCGCATGCGCTACGAGGAGGAGAGTTAGGGTACTAGACCAGACGGGACGGATGTCCGCGTACAGGCCACATGCACTACGAGGAGGGGAATCTAAGATACTAGACCAGACGGGACGGGTGTCCACGTCGGGTCTCAAATGCTACGATGTGGGGAACCAAGATATTAGACCAGACGGGCCGGGTGTCCGCGTACAGGTCTCAAATACTACGGGGAGGGAGGTTAGGATACTAGACCAGACGGGACGGATGTCCGCGTACAGGCCACATGCACTACGAGGAAGGAAGCTAGGATACTACGAATTAAAAGAATCACGAACGGGGAATTTAACCTTTTACTTCTCTTTATTATTTTTCTAGGTTATTTTTATTTGTCTACTATCCTCCTACGAGTCCGCTACACAGTCTTTACTCAACGGAGAGGAATTTTGCGCGGTCAAGGCGTTACTCGAATTACACGGAAAATTACTGCGGGAGACACGTCCGCCCCGTCTTACTATTCCGACACAAGAGACCGCTCGCTCGCTCCCCACGCTCCCTTTTTCCCGCTTTCAGGATTTCTTGTATATTTCTTAATTTCTAGTATTTTCTTTACTCACTAAATATCGGCTGGCGTTGCCACTCGGGTTTGGAACCTAACTTAACTACGGCTTAATATGCGGTTTCAACTTAATATTTATTATCCATTATGCGTCGCTTACACCTGTAACCTTACATACTATTAACTTAATATTTATTATTCATGATAAGACGCTTACACCTATAACTTTATATACTACTAAAAATTGTATCGTACACCTAGGTGTATACGTTACACCCCCCCTTTCTTCCCGTGGCGCGATAATGAGGCGCCCGTCGTCGGTAAACTAACCTACGAGTAATCTATTACAATGGTTATACGAGGCTTATACAGTGGTTATACAATGGTTATACGGTGGTTATACAATGAATATTAAATTTATCTGCGGCTGCATGCTGCTTACTGGGTCGGTTTACTCAGTCCGGCGACGCTGTCATCGATCCTGTCTGGAGTGGCTTCTGCGTAGTATGGTTTGAGCTGGGATATGTTGGCGATCCGTCGCCATCGATCTCCGGGACGTTGCAGGCGTACCAAGTTCGGAGATGTGAACTTCGTAACGGTGTAAGGGCCGTCATACTTGGGAGCAAGTTTGGCGGCGAATCCCTCGGCTGCTTTCGATAAGGGATGCTGTCGAAGCCAAACTTGACCGCCGAGCGTGAGTCTCCATTCTCGCCTTCGTAGGTTATAATGTCTCGTCTGGTCTTGAGACGCTCGCTGAAGATTCGCTCGTACGATGTCGAAGATTCCTTTGAGGTGAGACGCCTTGTCTTCAGGACCTGTATGCACGACCGCCGATCCGGGGGTGAGTTCATCATACAGCATCGCAGGCAAGCGTGGTTCCCGTCCTTGAGTTAGGAACGCGGGGCTATACCCCGTCGAATCCGATATACTGCTATTGATCGCGAGGGATATCTCTGGCAACATATTATCCCACGAACTCTGGTCGCCTTCCGACAGCTAGGATATCAGCGTCTTCACAGTGCGGTTGGTCCTTTCTGTGGGATTCTCCTGTGGACAATATGGAGCCGTGTACTGGATTTCTATGCTGAGCTTGGTGAAATAATCTTTTAAGACCCGGCTTGTGAATTGGGTTGCATTGTCGCATACGAACTTCCGGGGAATGCCCACTCGTGCAAGTATGCGTTCCCGAATCGCTTTCTGCACTTGAGCTGCGGTGGCTTTCCGGAGTGGTATCAGTTCTACCCATTTCGAGAATACGTCGTGAAACACCAGAAGCATAGTATTTCCTTGTTTCGACCGGGGCAGTGGGCCTACAAAGTCCGCACAGAGAATGTCGAAAGGTTCACTGACGACCCGGGTTAGCATCTTACCTGCCGCTTTGGGTTGTTCAGTCTTAAACTTTTGACAAGATTCACAATGGCGAACATGGCGTTTCGCGTCGCGATACATACCGGGCCAGAAATACCTCTGGGTCAGACGCGTGATCGTTTTTCGGACTCCCAAGTGTCCTGCGGTCGGGGAATCGTGACACTCACGTAAGACGCGGCCTCTACGGGAAATGGGCACACAGAGCTTCCACGGGAAGTAGTCCTCATCGTCAGCTCGGTAGCCCATGTTCCTGTAGAGCTGGTCGTTTTCGATCATGTAGTCGGCGAACTTCTCGGGTTCCTCCTGTATTTGGTCTTTCATCCTTTTAATCCAGTTGCAGTGGTCCTCGAGTTCGACAGCAATGTGTGCGTTTAACTGACATGCGCCAATCGCCAGTTTTCTTCTTGACCAATACGATGGGAGCGCTGTGCGGGCTTCTGGAGGGTTCGATGGCCCCGTCACGGAGCAGTTCGTCTACTTGGGCATCGATGACATGTTGCATCGCGGGGTTCCGGGGATAATACCTTTGTTTTACGGGCTTGTCGTCACGCATGACGATAGTATGCTCGGCGACGTGAGACACCCCATGCAGCTTCTCGAATAAGGTCAGTTCCCGATCGATGAAGCTTTGTTGCGCTGGACTCAATAGTGTGCTCTGTCGCTGTTCGTCGTTTCCTTCCGTCCCCATCCTAATGGGCGCGCCGGAATAGGACTGGGTGTCTCTGCTTCTTCTGGCCTGGCAGTTCCCAAATGGGCCCCAACCGCCACAGGCTGTACCGTTTCCTCCTGGCTGCCCCGCGCCTTTATAAGTACTGGCTGTAAGAGAGGGTCTCCTGCCGCTTGGGCTTCATTTTGCAAGTCGAGGGTAGCTCGACCACATCGCAGCTGAGTTCCCGCTAATTTGAGGAAGTCCATTCCAAGTATTACACGATCTAACATGCTGGGCATTACTAACATAGGTAAGATCACCGTAGTGCCGGCCAACGTAACCGAGGTTCGCCAGAGCTTCGTCACATCCAGACATGACCGGTCGGCCAACGCTATTCTAGTGACAACATCCTGTAACTCGTCTGCACTCGCGGCCAGTCAAGTAAAACTTTCCCTGACGAAACTCCTCGATGCTCCTGTATCAATGGTGGCGTCCACACGTTGTCCTCCGACTTCTATCGCTGCTGTGATGAGCCCGCCGTGTAATCTCAACGGGGGTTTTACTGGGGTCGGGTTGCTGCTCCGTTCGTCTTCGCGGCACCCGGGTTCCGGCGGAGGCGTTCTCCGTTTCCCGACACATTTCGACGGCAACATTTTATAGTTAAAACTCCTGGTCGCCCACAGTCCCAACAGAAATCCCGACGTGGGTTTGGGCAGTTCCTTTGGAGATGTCCGTTCTCTCCACAGCGATTACAAGCCCGCCGTATGTCCACTCGAGAGGTTCCTTGGCCGATCATCTGGTGGGTCACGTGTCCTGTCTGCGTTGAATTCACCGGATTCCGGAATGGGTTCGGCGTTCGGCGAAGTTGAGGTTCTTCTTGCTTCCTGTCCATTGTTGCTTTTGGCTCGCGGCGAGTCGTCTCGAGTTGTTTGACACTCTCATATTCTGTGGCCATATGGGCCAACTGTATCAAAGTCGCGAATTCGCTGCGTTTAATATACAGTCGGTATTCTGGAGCCATGTTTTCATATGCCCGGTACAATTCTTCCTCTTCTCGATAACCGGCTTGCTGCATCTTGGTTCTGAGCTCGATCAAGTAGGTCCGCTCGAAATATCGAGGTGGTAGGAAGAAGTCGAGGAATTTCCTCCTGAAAGTTCCCCATGAGGCCAACTGTAGGTGGCTCGTGCGAAACCACCGTGCCGCCGGGCCCTCCAAGATCTCGGACATAACGCGGGGTACCTCCTCTGGATTTATCCTGTAAGTCATCATCTTTTCCTCGAGCGCGGCGATGAGAGTCAACGGATCCGAACTCCCGTCGAACCGTAAATTCCATTTGTGCATCTTCTCGGGGAGCAGATGTTGAGTTGGAGCCGTGCTGCTCCGTGTGTCTTGTCCTTGTAGATCGGCGGGTAAGCGGGCGTCTACCGGTGGCATCCAGGTACCGTGCGTCGATCCTGGGTGGATCCCTCGATGGCGGGCTGGAGTCCCGATCGATGTGGCTCCGGACGTTATGGGAATGGTGAGGGATTCTGCGAACTGTCCCGTCTCACCGTTCTTGCCTGGAGGGTTCGGACTTGGGGCCCGGCTACTATATTGCTCCTGCAACTGAGCCAGGCGGTCCCACACACTTTGTGGGAACGACCCTGTGTTGACGAGGTTGGCGAATGCCTTCCTGGTCTCCTCGACGGTTCCGTCGGCTTTAAAACCAAACTCCAGGGCGAGAGAGCTGAGTTCGTCTTTTCGGCGAGCGTATATCCAGCGGACTCCTATACCTGGATTCTTAACAAAATCGGCTTCTTCGTACTCACCGTCAGATTCCTTAGGGTTACTCATCGTTGGTTATCCTCTTCGAGTTAGTTTGGTGTTAACTTCCTTCTCAAGTCTTCTAGATTCTTCCGGAGATCGGATGTGAACGGTTCGGGTGACTCTACCCTTCTTTTTCTTCAGTGGGTCTTTAAGCCACTTGGGTGATTCTCTAGCTAGTCTCGGTGTCCCTGCTCGGGCGCCACTTGTAAGGATGTTCTCTGGCCGGGGTACAGATCTCAGTCAGATCCAGGAGTCCTTTACAAGAAATTTGTAAATCACCGAAACACCGGACTAGAGAGTTTCATTTAACGAGTGAATGAGTCGTTTGGGGGGGTCACGCCGAAGGTTCTCATGGACGCCGGGAGAGAGAGAGTAATGTCGGAGTTGGTCGCGTCGTATCTTGCTCCTGGGTTAAAAATTCCACGGGCTGGACCTTGGGGCGAGGCCAAGCCAGACGAACGGTTTTACGAGTGTGGGAACGCCGGATGATCCCACTGGTCACTTCTGCGATTGGGACACGTAAGTCGCTTTCCGCGTGCCGTAGGCCAAAAATCCACCGGGCTGGACCTTCGGGCGAGGCCAAGCCGGGTAAGATTTGTCAGACGCGGGGGGGATTGGAGGGAAAAGGATGGCGGTATGATTGACCAGTCGGGAATGATGTCCACGCGCAGATCACATGCACTACGAACAGAAAAGCTATTGTACTAGACCAGACGGGCCGGGTGTCCGCGTACAGGTCTCAAATACTGCGGGGAGGAAGGTTAGGATACAAGACCAGGCGGGACGGATGTCCGCGTACAGGCCACATGCACTACGAGGAAGGAAGCTAGGATACTACGAATAAAAAGAATCACGAAATTGTTTCGCTGAGCTAGTTTTGCAATATATCGGGTCTGGCCGTGAGTGCCAACCACATCAGCTCACCAACTACCGATTGATCCGCCGTTTCGTTTACCTTAGCACATTTTTCATCACACGCAACCTGGTACCCTGCGTCCAAAGGAGTAGATGCAGGTCTGCAGCACTGTAGATCATGTCGACGCAACAAGACCCGAAAGAATTGCGTCTGCCCAAGAGTGATCTCTCCCTGTTCACCCCTTATGCCGAGAAACAGTCGTATTGCACCTTTGTCAACACATTCGAAAGCCGTCGAAATCGATGTCTTGATATCAACCAAGACTGATTTGCTTTTGGATGCTATAATGAGATCATCAACGTAAACCAGGATTAACGCAATAATACCTTCGTTAACTCACTTGTACAAGATCGGCTCTTTTTTCAATAGGAGCAACCAATGCTTTTCAGAACGCTATCTAGTTTGATGATCCATTGCCTTCCAGCCTGCTTTAAGCCGTTTATAGCCTTTTTTATAAACTTCGGGTTGTTGCACGTACACTGTAGCATCCAGGTCGCTGTTTAGGAACGCTGTGCATACATCCGTCCATTTCAGCCGCCATGGCCAGAATCAACCGCATGCATTTCAATCTGCAAACTGGCGAAAATGTGCTGTTAAAGTTTACACCATATCGCTGAGAACATCCATTGGCCGCTAGAAGAGCCTTGAAACTATCAAAATTACCAGTTGAGTCACCCTTCACACTGTACACCCACTTACAACCGATGAGCTTCTGGTTCTCAGGTGGATCGGCTATTTCCCATGTCTGATTCGTAATCATAGCGTCATATTCAGATCGAGGCACTGGGTCGCAAGTGCTCCGCTAATCGCTGGTACGCCTTATACGTTGATGGTATCTGTATATCACTTGCAACCAGATTTCCAAGTACATTACTCTTTCTTTAGGCGACTGGGTCTGCCCGTACGTAAAATTTTTTGGCCTGCCACGTCCGACGCGTTCCATTTCCATACCTCCTTCATCCTCAGTACCTGCGCAGTCCATCTCCTAAGTTCGCCTCTGCCTTCATCTTTGTTACCGTGTTCATTATTGATGCCCTCAGCCTCTTGTTGGATGTCTCCGCCAGAAGTGTTTGGTATTTCCGCGGTCCGATGCCAATCAAACGAAATTGTCTCATCTCCAGTCTGCTGCTCTCCACTGTAACTTTCATCAAAAAGAACGTCTCTCTTCTCGACCACTTGCCGCTTTTTAGGGTCATATAGCCTGTACGCCTTGACAACTGTACAGCAACTCCGTTTTGCTGCGGAGTATAGGAGACTGTAAACTGCCTTACTATCGCATTTGATCTCAGGAAATCATCAAACGCCAGATTCACGTACTAGCGGCCGTTGTCACTCCGGACAATATTTTCTACGAATTTGTTAAATATTTTGTCTTTGCGCTTCAAGAAGTGTATGAACAAACGCCTCGACTTGGCGTCAACGAATTCAAGGAAATATCTCGACCTACCAAGCGAACTTTTTCCAAAAGCCCCGCACACAACTCCTCTGATCTGTTTTCCGAATGGGATGGAAATAGAGTCACGTGTATCTTGCTCACCATGCACGTCTTACATGGCCGGTCTTCGAGAAAAATTAGCTTTCTCCAATCCATTCACATACTTGGTTTTGCTCATCTCCATAAGGCTTGAGTAATTTAAGGGTCCAAACCTTTTGTGCCATATAAATTCGTCAGAAACATGTGCAGTATAACATTTATTTTGCGATTCGGAAAATAAATACAAGCTGTCGACTTTGTTGACATTTATGTGAGAGTAACTTTTCTCTTGCACAACGTTTGCACCGCTTTTACCGAAAGTAACTGCACAACCATTGTTTGCTGCTTTTTAACCTTGGCACATACAGAACATTTCTCAACCTTAGTTCACACTCTCCAATTTGCAAGTTCACTTCGCCTTTTCCTTCCGCTCTTAACAGACCATCATCAGTGCGTCCAATCATTTCGGTGCACATGTTGCTAGTAGTGCTGTCGAGACACCAAGTTTTTTGATGAAGAGAACCGCTGTTCAGTGCCTCTAGGCGCACTGTTCATAGATTTTGTTCGCCCATTACTCTCCACTGCTGGTCAAGTACATGTACAGATTCTCTGTATGTGACCGCATTCGCCACATTTGTAGCACTTTACCGTTGGTTTGCTTTTTCTCGGTCGTTCCCTAGCGACCTACGCTTGCTCACTCGTTCCGATCTCACTGTCTCTTCTTTCTTCTTCTTCCTTTAACTTTATGCACAGATTTTCAAACAACAACAAAACTTTCATAGTCTCTTGGGAGACTGGAAAGTAAATTAATTGCTCTCAGCTTATCATTTAGATCGATATTCACACTTGAAAGTGGATCTAAAATTTCGACAAACCCACTTATGTAGCCGGTCATTGTCTGTCCATCTACCATTTTGAGATTTAAGAGCTTGTAAAGCTAACGGGACCGCTTGGCTGATGCACTTCTCTTAGGCTTGACCAGACCTCTGCGGCATGTGAACAATGCTTAACATACCCCAACTGTGAGGGGTACTTAAAATAAGCGAGGTTAAGGCCTTTTGATCCATGCCTAGCCAGCTTACTCCTTCTGAAGCTCCTTTTTGTTTTAACTGCCCTGATGGGACGTTCCACAGCTCAGAGTGCACCAATACACTCCGCATCAGGACGCACCACGAGTCGTAATCCTTCTCGTCTAGTTTGTCAATTTGGTACATCGCACTCATTTTTCCGTTTCGATCTCGGTAGTAAAAAACAAAAACGAGCCACCACTCAAACTATAATATTATATTAGTATATTTAAATCATCTATAAATAATAATTTGTTGAAAAGTTACTATCCCTTCATAAATATTTTTATAATCCCTAATTAATTTTTTTTATGAAATATTGTAAACTGAAATGGTTAGATCTGCCATGGCCCAACTAACAGAAATGGATAAAAAACCAGCATCGATATGAAATAAATCGGCATTGGTCAGAACGGGCATTAGTCAGAAAATTCAAGTGCACCTATGCAAGGCTGGAATAGATTTGAAGAGGAATTAACCAACACCTAATATTCCTCACACCTAGTAACAATTTGTCTAGCTTAACCCTAGTTCCTTAACTCTGTCTACAATTCTAGTTTATGTGACGGCGTGGTTCTCTAGGTAGCACAAAAACCCCACCCCCATTTTCCCTGAGCACAGCCGAACACCGTAGGCAGAGTACGGCGCGCCTAACACACATTCCCGTGTTCGTTACACCTCTTCCCAGGTCTACAGCCTCCACCGGAGTGCTGATTCCCCGTATTGTGGAATCCGTACAGACTCGAACCTCTCGAGCGACCTGGTTATTGCTTGGTTCAAACGAAAAGCGTCGGCATATCATAGCTTAAAAATGCTTTTGGCTGCTCCGGCGATTGATGCTACTGAGCCGTGTTCGGTTCTTGATATGCTGATTGCAGAAATGTATTTTTTGAGTCAAGGGTAGCCAGTCCTGAATTTAAAGCGCTTGCGAATGTCATATTTTTGTCAAAAGTATATGGGTCCTAGTGAGAATCTGGCTGCAGTCAAGAAGAAGACTTCAGGGTTTGGTCTGGAAGCTGACAACTTTTTATTTTGGCTGCGGGTAGTAGTTCCTCTCTGGTGGATGCGACTTTTCAGCTCCTTTTAAACTGGGCAACCTCTGTAGCTAGCAGTGTGATTGCCACCACAGTTGTCGCACTTTTTTGAGTTGCAGTCATCTTTGCTCGCTGGGCATGCGGAGCCATGAAGCTCTCCGCAAACTACACGTACCGAGCGCAGTTTACAGTATGACCTTGTATAGCCACTTTCTTGACAGTTCGCACATTGTACCGTGCCATTGTGTTTGTGCGGTTCCTCAACTGCAATTCTGCGGTGCAGCAGGAACTGAAGTTTGTATATAGGCTGCACTTCGGTTTTCTTTAGGGACTTATTTTCTGGTGCGAGCTCTACCTGTTAAGGATATTGAAGACTGTCTTTGCAATAAATCCCTTCTCTTGTAGTGCCTTTGTTATCTCTCCAAGTTCGACTTGCAGGCCCTTGCTGTTTTTTAGCTGATACGTTTAAGAGTTATTTTTATTCTCGATAAGATATTTCAATAATACTCTGTAACTATCTTCAGACTATCTTCAGTTTCCCTTTACAAACTGTATTATCTGGAAGATATCCCTTCCAATAAACTCGATAATTTTGTTGACAAGAGCATTGGAACTTTTTCTCGAATATAAATAAGCGGATGCTTTGCCTTCCCTTTCCCGACTTCGGTAGATTCGGCCGCCTCATTGTCGGAAACGTTTTCTAAGATTTTAAATCGGTTTCTATTCATGGTCGTTTCTATTGCAGCTACACTAGCATTACAACTCAGCTTCCTTTTGATTTGGATGTAGCGATCTATACCAGTCTGCACAGTCGGCTTAACATATTAATTGTTTTTGTTCTGTTATTCGGGCAGCTCAGCGGCAGGCGTATTAATATTTGCGCTGCTAGCTTTTGTTGATAAATATGCTGATGATGTCGTTAGAGGCGCAGTCGATACAGTTGTCGTTGTTGTTGTCGTTACATTTGTCGTTGTTAAAGAAATTGCGGTGCTAGTTACTGCTGATGAGCGTTGGACCACTAACCATACAACATATAGACTGGTCATTTCATACAACGAATTTGGACACAAACAGATTGATAGCGGGAGGCCCCCCGTGCTCATTTTTGCTCTCTCATTCTTATTCTCATTTTTATGCTCGCGCACTTATTGCACGAGTTCAGTCGGTCAGTCGCAGAGAGACGCTTTTTGAAGATGGCTGCCCTGCGCTTGAATTCGTCTTTGTATGTATGCGTGATCATGCATTCTCATACACGGGAGCATGTGTACGTTTATTTCATTTCGGCGCATTAAGAAAATTTTGTCTTTTGCCACTTTTTAAACTTGGTACCCTAAGAATACGGGCGTATTTACTATTGGGTTATGATAAAAATATGAATATTATTTGTTATAATATATTTTTTTAATATTTCAGCATACATTTTATTTTTGTTTACAAAATCAGATCAGTGGTAGCAGTAAAATGTTTTACATATATGTATCTATTCGAATTTATTGAAATCAGTCCTGAAATTCTTGTATTAATTCCAGAAGTTACAGGATATATTTTTTACCATTGTTAGAGCTATCCTAAAAAAAATTAAAAATAAAAAATTAAAATTCAAACAAAAACACATCTTAACGAGGTAAAAAAGTCAAAACTTCAACATAAAACATCTAATTTCAAATTTTAAGACGAAGAATGAATAAATAAATACACTTTCTATATACCAAAAGTAGAGGAATATCAAGGGCTATAAACGTAAAATTTAAACAAAAATCGACTCTAACAATTTTTAAAAATTTGTAAAAAAAAAGTAAAAAATAAAAATAAAATTTAAATAATTTTTAAATTATTTTATTTAGACCAATTATGGTAAGACTTCGTGATTAGCATTTAAAAATACCTTTTTAATGACATTGTGATAAAAAAGTTCCGGTAATTTTCAATTTAAAAAGGCCGCCTTTTTTCGGTTAAATCTTTTTAGTGTAAGTTGGTAACACTAGTTCTGATATTCTGTCAAAGTGTGAGATCAAAATAACGACTCTAACAATTTTTAAAAATTTGCAAAAAAAGTAAAAAAGAAAAATAAAATTAAATAATTTTTAAATTATTTTATTTAGACCAATTAAGGTAAGACTTCGTGATTAGCATTTAAAGATACCTTTTTAATGACATTGTGATAAAAAAGTTCCGGTAATTTTCAATTTAAAAAAGCCGCCTTTTTTTCGGTAAAATCTTTTTAGTGTAAGTTGGTAACACTAGTTCTGATATTCTGTCAAAGTGTGAGATCCAATATACTTTAATTACTATACATTAGTTACTGTTTACCATTGATAAAAAATTGGAACAACGCGTTTGTGTGAAATTTTGTGTTTCAAATGGATTTTCTGCAGCGAAAACGCTCAGAATGTTGCAAAAAGCCTTTGGTGAGGACTCTATGTCACAAAATCGTAAATTTGTTTGACACAATGACTTTAAAGAAGCCCGTGAAAGCGTAAGTGACATGCTGCGTTCTGGACGACCATCGGCCTCAACTACCGATGAAAACATCGCTTCCGTGAAGAATTTAGTTTTGGAAAACCGCCCAATTAGCATTCAGGAGGTCGACCGAACACATTTTGACGGAAACTGTGGGCATGAAACACGACCTGTTCCTCAAATCGCTGCGTCCTGGTTCACATGATTTCAGTTCTTTAAGGGATCGGAAAATAAAAATCCAACAAATTTTTCACTAGTAAAGATGCCTGCATTGTATTGGGTTGGTCACTTTCAAACAAAAAAAAAATAATTAAATAACCAAACAACATGGACTTGAAGCAAAAAATGTTTTTTAACCAATTTTCTTTTTGATCTTTTCTAATATATAAAAAAACAAGAAAGAAAGCAAACTTCGGCAAGCCGAAGTTCATATACCCTTGCAGCTATTGCAAGAATTTAACATTTTTGAAAACATTAAAATTATGATTTACTGCGTATATGTTTAAAAACATTGAAGCTATGATGATTAGCAGCTCAATTATTTGATAGTTATTTTATATATTTTTATTATTTCTATGGGAACTATATGATATAGACATCCGATTTTGATAAAATCTAAACCATAATTCTGAAATATTTAACCATTGCTATAAGTCGAAGAACTGAACAAAAAATTAAAAAACAGAAAAGTTATAATTTTTTTCATTTATTTTTCCGATTGTTCCTATGGGAGCTATATGCTATAGTCGTCCGATTTTGATATAATTTAAACCGTAAATCAAAAATATTTAACCATTACTAGTGTCGAAGGACTAAACAAAAAATTAAAAAACAGCAAAGTTATAATTTTTTTCATTTATTTTTCCGATTGTTCCTATGGGAGCTATATGCTATAGCCGTCCGATTTTGATATAATTTAAACCGTAAATCGGAAATATTTAACCATTACTAAATGTCGAAGGACTAAACAAAAAATTAAAAAACAGAAAAGTTATCATTTTTTTCATTTATTTTTCTGATTGTTCCTATGGGAGCTATATGCTATAGTTGTCCGATTTTGATGAAATTTAAACCGTAAATCGGAAATATTTAACCATTACTAAACGTCGAAGAACTAAACAAAAAATTATAAAACAGCAAAGTTATAATTTTTTTTCATTTATTTTTCCGATTGTTCCTATGGGAGCTATATGCTATAGTTGTCCGATCCGGATCGTTCCGACTTATATACTACCTGCAATAGAAAGACAACTTTTGGGAAAGTTTCATGCAGATAGCTTTAAAACTGAGAGACTAGTTTGCATATAAACGGACGGACAGACGGACAGACTGACAGACGGACAGACGGACAGACGGACGGACAGATGGACGGACAGACGGACATGGCTAGATCGACTCTACTAGTGATGCTGATCAAGAATATATATACTTTATAGGGTCGGAGATGTCTCCTTCACTGCGTTGCAAACTTCTGACTGAAATTATAATACCCTCTGCAAGGGTATAATAATAAAGATTATTGAGGTTATATCTCATTCCAAAAGAGAAATGGAACGTATGAATTCCGATTTAGCATTAAAATTTTATTATTTTCTTTTTGACACATCTTAAAGTTATTTAATTAAAAACAAGAAAGAAAGCAAACTTCGGCAAGCCGAAGTTCATATATCCTTGCAGCTATCGCAAGAACTAAATATTTTTGAAAACATTAAAATTATGATTTACTTGCGTATATGTTTAAAAACATTGAAGCTATGACGATTTGCAGCTTAATTATTTGATTGTTCTTTTATATATTTTTATTATTTGTATGGGAGCTATATGATATAGTCGTCCGATTTTGATGAAATTTAAGCCATAATTCTGAAATATTTAACCATTGCTATATGTCGAAGAACTAAAAAAAAATTAAAAAACAGCAAAGTTATAATTTTTTTTCAATTATTTTTCCGATTGTTCCTATGGGAGCTATATGCTATAGTCGTCCGATTTTGATGAAATTTTAACCATAATTCTGAAATATTTAACCATTGCTGTATGTCGAAGAACTAAACAAAAAATTAAAAAAACAGCAATGTTACAATTTTTTTTCAATTATTTTTCCGATTGTTCCTATGGGAGCTATATGCTATAGTCGTCCGATTTTGATGAAATTTTAACCATAATTCTGAAATATTTAACCATTGCTTTATGTCGAAGAACAAAGCAAAAAATTAAAAAACAGCAAAGTTATAATTTTTTTCAATTATTTTTCCGATTGTTCCTATGGGAGCTATATTCTATAGTCGTCCGATCCGGCTCGTTCCGACTTATATACTACCTGCAATAGAAAGACAACTTTTGGGAAAGTTTCATGCAGATAGCCTTAAAACTGAGAGACTAGTTTGCATATAAACGGACGGACAGACGGACGGACAGACGGACAGACGGACATGGCTAGATCGACTCGCCTAGTGATGCTGATCAAGAATATATATACTTTATAGGGTCGGATATGTCTCCTTGCAAACTTCTGACTGAAATTATAATACCCTCTGCAAGGGTATAAAAATTATTAAAATTTTTTTCAAGTCCGAGGCAGACGCGATAAGTAGTATACCCAAGATGTATACCAAATTTCAATGGAATCCGTTCAGTGGAACTTAAAATTATAATTAAAGTTTAGAAAACATTTATAAATGCTCGGACGCCACGTCACAAAATCGGCTGTAACTCCCAAAATAATTGAAATTGAAAAATCTTTTTGGGGTCATACTTTTAACAGTCTATTTTTCCTTTCTAACTTTTAGAATTCATCTAAAATGTTTCATTTTCTTTTTTATACTGTTTAAAAATAAAATGATGCATGTTCAAAAATTTAATTTGTTTGAATATCTTAAACCGTTAATTTTTATGGGCTACGAAATTCAGTATCTTTTTTTGCCACTATGTTTTAGATCAGCATCACTAGGAAACTTCCTCAGTTGGTTTGTCTGATCTAGTGACAGTAGGACGCTTAACCAACATTGTAATTGGGTTAGCTCATGTGTTTGTCAGCTCAAGACACGCATTGCTCTTTCGTAGAACTTGATTTCATCAAACAATGATTGAATCTGAGATCCCATTGAATTCTCTAGGACCTTGGCAAAGAAAGGCTAAATAGAGATTGGTCCAAATTCATTATCACCTTTTAGCTCGTTTCCATATACAAGGAAAAGTTGACGTCATTATTGCATTGTTTATTATGTGAATTATTTATTTTAGTACGCTAGGAAGCAAAATCTTAATAAATTTGGGATATTGTCCAGACCTTCGGCATTTGAAATTACTTTTAGAATAGATTTAAGACATCACAACAATTTATACACACAAAGTTAAGGCTACTATCACAGAAAGGTTGCAGGTTCAGGTACTTCATTACACAAAGCTTCAGGTACATCTGATTGCATCAAAAGGAGCATTAATGTGTTGCTTTGACGTTCCAGTGCCTATGTTGCCAAGTTCAGCCCAGATTTATTTGTGGAGGAAAAATTGGCAAATTAATTGATATTGTAAACTTTTTGTTGCTAAAATTCTTGAGGATGCTAATGTGCGTAGTTTCTTAAACTAATTTAAAGTATTGAAAGTTTTACATCGCCTCCATCTTAAATATGCTTTGTCACGGAGCTGTATGTGTTTTCTGATTTCAGCGTTAAACCAAGGCTGTTGCATTGGTCGAATGATATATAGATATATAATGTTGGTATTATGAATGCCCAATTGAAGTCCCTTTACTCTATATAAATGTCAAAGGTCAGGTTAAAAGTCAAAAAAATATGTTCATGCTTTAAAAATACTGGTATTGAAACCTGGTCATAAATCACAGATCTACTAAAGTCATTTAAAAAGAATGTGTCATAGTTGTTAGAGAAGTGTGTAGGTATTGTACTGTTGCAGCGTCAGACTGGTGGATTGCAAACGACTTTCTACCACAATCAGCGACTAAGTTGTCTTCCCCAAAGTCTAAAATCCCATTACTATGTTGTATTGGGTAAATAGAAATTCTCTTAGGTTTGGGGTATTTTATGAGGATGTGTATTATATCATTGTTTTAAAATAATTTTATTTAGGACACTTCTAAAAAATCGGTAATGCTAAAATTTTTGAACTTTTCGTGATTATTTTATTTGTTATCAATTCATCTTGAACAACTGAGTTTATTAAGTTTACTTTTGCCAATGCTATTGAGAATATGAAGTTTTCCAGATCAATTATTATAAATCTATTTTCTGATTTGTAAATTGCTTTTATTAATTTGGGTCATTCGCTTAAACGAGTTTTTACTCTAACATTTATTATCAGCAATAAAATAAATAAATCTCTGATTCAATTAATTCGCATTCTGCAGATCTAGAGTGCATTATTTCTTTGAGCGTTTTATCAGTTACTGAGTTCTATTGTATTCAGTTGTGCTAGTAAAATAAATGCCATAGAGTCGTTCATTTGTTTTTCAATATTTTGGCAACGCGCTATTTCAGTGGAGTCTATCGACCTGTCCGAAGAGTTTCGCGGTAGGGTATTCTAATAATATGCCTGGTTTTTTCTTTAAAACGAATAAAGGCTTTTGAAAATTTAATACTATTTTGTATTAATAACGCGAAAACTTGTGAACGAAGTAGTTCCAGATGATTTTAATTGCGAAACTTGTGAAGAACTATTTCGAGAGCACGACGAAAAGGAGTGGCTACGATGACGTTCGATTGATCACTAACTATTATATTTCAATAATTTCTCTTAGAACCTAACCTTTGCTACGGTGGCGAGAGACGGGGCGAATTCGTAAGAGCGAACGGACGAAAGCTTTATTGGCTCCCGCTCTCGCCCTAGTGATTTAAATACAAGCGTGCACCGCTACCACTCGTCCAATCCTCCACTGCTGGGGCGGAAGATTGTCTTCTGCGATGACGACGAACGCTCCCACGACGAGGTTGGGCTCCCCCTGGTGCCACTTGGACCGCTGCTGGAGGCTGGAGATGTACTCCCGGGACCATCGCTGCCAAAACCTGTGCCTGAGAGACGAGACACCTTGCCATCGTCGCAAGCAGGTCAGGCTGATCTGGTCCGGGAGCAGATGCCCGGGGGTCAGGGCCTCGCTGCTTAGAGCGCCGAGGGGCCTGGAATTGAGCACGGCCTCCACGCTGGTGAGCAGAGTTCCGAGCTCCTCCGCGGTCAAGAGGACTTTGCCTACCGTCCAAAGGAACAGGTGCTTTGCAGACTTCACACCTGCATCCCATAGTCCGTCGAAGTGCGGTGCTCTGGGCGGTATGAACGCAAACTCGCATCCTTTTTTTGATGCGAATGTTTCGATACCGCCCCCTGCTCCTCCAGACGGGCTCGGAACTCTCTCATGTGGCGATCTGCGCCGACGAAATTGGTGGCGTTGTCGCACCACACCTTCTCCGGAATCCCGCGACGACTTACGAACCTTTGAAATGCCAACAAGAACGCATCAGTGGTTAGGTCAGACACTAATTCTAAGTGGACCGCTTTGGACGCAAAACAGACGAACAAGGCCACGTACGACTTACCACGGATACGATACGTTGTGCTGAAGGGACCACAAAAAACAACGCCACAAATATTGAACGGGCGGAGAGCTCGAAGTCTATCTGCTGGCAAGTTTCCCATAATTTGCGTCAAGAGTTGCGGCTTACAGCGAAAGCAGCGCATGCACGACCGAACTGTTCGTCGGCAGACTTCTTGAGCATTAACTAGCCAGATTTTCTCGCGCAGACGACTTACGAGAGCTCGTGGGCCAGCGTGACAGTTCGTAACGTGCAGGTATGACACATAGGATCTGACGAACTGTGAGCTTTTAGACAGCAACAACGGGAAATTGGCTTCGTACGGGATAGGAGCATTCAATAACCGACCCCCAACTCGTAGCAATGTCGAGGAGCACCAATCTAATTTATTTTCCTGAAGAAAAGGGTTTAACTTTGAACATTCGTTGCTACCGGTTTATTTTTCCGAATTTTACTTATGTCCTCCCTGAATTCGTGAAATTGGATATCTTCGACATTTTTATCAAAAGCTAAATCCAGTTCTCTTGGCGAAATACTTTTTTCAAAGGGCTTCGACACCTTTTTGCACCTTTGAATAAAACGAAAAACCCACACGAACACTCTCAGAAGCTTCAGGTGCGACGAAAATGACTCTATTTTCTGAAGCACATAATTTGGCTCTGGGCTGACTACGAGAGCTATTGCCGATTTGCGTAGCTCCATCG
The DNA here is from genome assembly GCF_018152505.1 of Drosophila elegans. Lineage (NCBI taxonomy): Eukaryota > Metazoa > Arthropoda > Insecta > Diptera > Drosophilidae > Drosophila > Drosophila elegans. The sequence continues at coordinate 26,234,157 of NW_024545578.1, read as the reverse complement.
ACATTACATCAGCCGGCAGTTCGAAATGTTTATTTACAGGCCAATTATTTTCTGAGTCTAGCAAGAACGAAGACCCACTGAACCAAATGGACGTTGTAAGCTCCTCTACGTCACATCCTCGGGACACTATGTCTGCTGGGTTGACTTTCGTGGGAACGTGTCTCCAAATTGCTTTCTCCGACCACTCCTGAATTTCTGCAACCCGGTTCGAAACAAAAACCGACATCGACGAGGGATGGGTTTTAATCCAGTGTAAAGTGATCTCTCCGAGATCTGTCCACAGGAAAACATTCTCAATGGGAGAATTTAGCAATGGCCTGACACGATTATAGAGATCTGCTAAAAGGTGAGCTGCACACAGCTCAAGGCGAGGCAAAGTTTTCGTCTTGAGGGGAGCTACTTTCGATTTGGCGGTCAATAAAGACACTTTCAAACCTTTTAGCAGTTTGAGTCCGAACGTAGATGCACGCTCCATACGCTCGCATGGCAGCGTCAGCGAAACCATGTATTTGAATCGGGACTTGTGGATCTGTGTTGACGAATCGCGATACCTTAATTTTAGGCAGCTGCAGAAGCGTCGCTTTAAACGTCTCCCACGACGTGAGCAACTGCATCGGTAGCGACTCGTCCCAATCTTATTTTCGAAGCCACAGTTCCTGCAACAACATCTTTGCCTTTGTGACCAAAGGACACAAGAGGACAAGTGGGTCGAAAAGTCGAGCAGTCACCGACAAAATATTTCGTTTTGTCGCGCGAAGATCCAGGAAAGAGTCATCCAACAGAAATTGAAAGTAATCTTTAACCGGTAACCAAACCACGCCAAGGGTCTTGGTTACGTCTGAGTCTGCCATAAGTGGCATTACAGCGCTATCAGATGCGGATAACTCTGGGCAGTTTGAAAACCACTTTGCCAATTCAAAGCCTGCCTCTTGCAAGACCTGAGAAACTTCGTCTCGAAGGCTTTGCAGGTCCCCAGCGCATCCGGCGCCAGTCAACAAATCGTCAACATAATAATCATTCTGAATAACCTTTGCGGCTTTTGGATGAGTTGCTTGCGCCATCTCTCCTAGCCGCATTAAACACCGAATCGCCAAAAAGGGTGCTGGCGAAGTTCCATATGTAACGGTGTTCAACTTAAAGATTTTCAGAGACTCAGAAGGATCTCGTCTCCATACTATGAGCTGGAAGTTACGATCAGCTTCGTCCACCATCACTTCGCGATACATCTTTTTGACGTCGGCCGCAAGGGCAAACTTATGCAATCTAAACCGAAGCAGAGTCGAGTACAGCTCCTCTTGAATGGTTGGGCCTACCATCAAGATGTCATTCAACGCTACCTGCGTAGAAGTACGGCTCGATGCATCGAAAACTACTCTCAACTTAGTTGAAGTACTTTGTGGCCGTAAAACGCATTGGTGCGGAATGAAATAGTGCGGAGTATTCGGAATTTTGTCATTGGTGGAGGACATGTGGCCCAGTGAAACATATTCCTCCATGAATTCAATATACATCTTCTTCAGCGAAGGGTCCTTTGACAATTTCCTTTCTAGCGACAAAAATCTACGTTTGGCAACTTCGTATGACGAACCAAGAGTATTTGGGTCAGATTTAAACGGCAAACGAACCGAAAATCTACCGGACGACAATCTTTGGGTATTTTTCTCAAAGTGTTGTTGACAGAGTTGTTGCTCAGTAGTATGGACTTTAGCCTTGGGCGGCAAGTCCTCCACAGACCAAAATTTCTGCACGGTTGTGTCAATTGACTCCAACGCTTTCTCCTGGCAGTTGAGATGTACCATTTTTTCAGCGTTTTTATTATTTTCAGAGGCACATCTCCCTGACACTATCCAGCCGAGAACTGTCTTTTGTAAGATGGGGAATTCAGGCCCCTGCTTTATCTGGTCAATAGATAAAAGTTCAAATAATGTTTCAGCGCCGATAAGCATATCTATTTTTTGGGGCTTGAAGAAGACTGGATCTGCCAGCTGAATATTTTCAGGCACCCTCCACCCGCTGGTGGATGATCCGCTTGATCCGGATGATAACCAGAAATATTTTTCATAATCGAAAAATCGGACGACAATTGGCTGTTCCCTACTCGCGACTTCACAATCGAGTGTTTTTTTTTGTGGCTTGGGCATTAGTTCCACCAATGTTGATGATCACTACGCCGCACATGGCGTGCTGCGTTCAGGAGTCATATCCGTTCGACGGGCTAGTTGTAGAAGTCTCAGGCCATATTTATTTGCGGTGATCCGGAGTCGTCAACGGTTTATGTGCACACAAATGTTTCACGCTGCCTCACAGCGCTGATCCTCTAATTGTCCGCCGACCAGTAATCGAGCACAATTGCAGAAAGCTCGGTACCTCCTGGCCGGCTTTTACTAACACGACGATCTTGGCCTGCTGCAACAAAACAACACAATCACTTACTTACCTACCTCTTTTATTCATAATTACCTTCTGTTGTTTTCAAACAATGTGTAGCACTATAACTTCATATTGGCTGACTCGCCGGTATCAAACACTTCATTCACTTTTAAATGTGCAATCGCAGCGTAGACGTGTGAACTCTTTTTCGATGAAATGAACGAAAATTCTGGCACTCCTTCCAGGTTTTTATACCGTTGCATAGGGTATTATAATTTCAGTCAGAAGTTTGCAGCGCAGTGAAGGAGACATCTCCGACCCTATTAAGTATATATATTCTTGATCAGCATCACTAGGAGAGATGATCTAGCCATGTCCGTCTGTCCGTCCGTTTTTACGCAAACAAGTCTCTCAGTTTTAAAGCTATCTGCATGAAACTTTCACAAAAGTTGTTTTCTATCACTATATGTCGAAGAACTAAAAAAAAAATTAAAAAACAAAATTAAAAAAAAAAACAAAACAAAAAAACCATTATAACTTAGCTGTTTTTAAATTGTTTTCTTAGTTCTTTGACATATTGTAATTATTGGGTAATTATTTTAGAATTACGGTTTAAATTTCATCAAAATCGGACGACTATATCACATAGCTCCCATAGAAATAATAAAAATATATAAAATAACTATCTAATAATTGAGCTTCAAATCATCTTAGCTTCAATGTTTTTCAACGTATACGCAATTAAATCATAATTTTCATGTTTTCAAAAGTATTTAATTCTTGCAATAGCTGCAAGGGTATATGATCTTCGGCTTGCCGAAGTTTGCTTTCTTTCTTGTTAACTCAGTTAACTCAGCCAGAGTAACGCATCGTCGAGGGGTTAACTTAAAAAGGGCACTATGAATTATCTCTCGATATCACGTCCTTATGTCCTTTAAATGATAATGATTTCTTGGCTTCATTCTCTAACTCATAATTGGTCGGGCTGATCTTCCTTGTAACGGATGCCTTTATGAACACAGGGGCTAACTTGCTATTAAACTTTTTCCCAGCATTGCTTTGAGCGAAACTGCAAGTGAATACAGCGTCTCCAACTTTCAGATATACCGATCGACTACGCAAATTGTATACCCCAGCATTTGCTGTATGAGATTCCGAGATTTACTTTTTAGAGTTTCGCTGCTACATCGTCGGTCAGTGAACTTAAATTCCTAAGCAACTCATAGTCCCGCCCGTTGATTATCATATTTTGTCCAAAACAAAGAAAATACGGAGAAAAACCTGTACTCCCATGTACGCTCGATTTTAATGGTGCGCTTATCACGTCGATTTTTGAATCCCAACTCGTATAGTCAGCGCCTAAGTATGCTCTAATTGCTGCTAAAATTTATCTATTTACTCCCTCACTCGCGTTAGCCTATAGCGAATAGATAGCTGTATAAACGTGGCCAGAATAGATACCTTCTGATCTTATCGATCATCTTGTTCATGGCGATATGTGCAGCAGGGTGCGTTATGTGATTGGGCTAAAACTTCGCCCACAAGGTTAATAGGAACCCAAAATTTCCTTTGGCTAGTTCGGTCCTTTTATACACAAAATCCACGACCCTGAGATCAGGAAGGCATGATTAGTTACTCTAAATTTTCTTCCTAAGTTCATTATACTGTTCTGACTGAAACTGCTTCGAAACCAGATCAATCACAGGTTCTCCATCATTTATCTCAGAAACTAATTCGTCTTCGCGACGCGACAATGCGTCAGCAATCACATTGTGAGGATTCACTGCGATGCTTAGTAGTGAACGAGAAACCCTGCAGACAAATCAACCATCTCGCTAAACGTCCTTTCAGGTATTTTTGTCTCATCAGCCATTGCAGTGCGGAATGATCAGTAATAACACAAATATCTTGTCCTTTGATTTATGCTCTGAATTTGCTAATGTCCTTTATAACTGCTAAGCACTGTAATTCACTGACTGAGTAATTTCGCTGAGGCTTCCTTATCTTTCCTGTCATATATACTAAAGGCAATTCGACACCATCTTCATTTTCTTGAGCTAAAACGCAACGTAGACCGTAAAAGCTCGCATCGCAAAGTAATATACATGGCTTTTTGAAATCCGGTGTTCTCAAAGCTGGAGATGAAATTAATTTGGCTTTTAGCTGAGTAAACGCCTCATCTGCTTCCTTACACCACTAACCATACAACATATAGACTGGTCATTTCATACGACGCATTTGGACACAAAAAAACGGACCGCGGAAGGTCCACCGTGCTCACAGCAGCAGGTCCATGCACTTCGTGTGCGTTCGGGTTTTTTTGCTCTCTCATTCTTATTCTCATTTTTATGCTCGCGCACTCATTGCACGAGTTCAGTCGTTCAGTCGCAGAGAGGCACTTTTTGAAGAAGGCTGCCCTGCGCTTGAATTCGTCTTTGTATGTATGCGTGATCATGCATTCCCAGTCGGAAGTTAGAGAACGCATTCCAATAAAAAAGCTTCTTTCATGCATGTTTTGCAAGCGAAAAAAAATGTTAGAAGCTATAAAGAAGCATTTTTTATGCATTCTAAAGAGCTTTTGTGAAATCGTCCCTTCTACTACAATGCATAAAAGAGCCTTCTTTTGCAATGTAAAAAAAAAATGAAACCCGAACGATGCCGATCGTCCGATATTTTTGAGATTGTGTTTTTCACCGAAAATCTCGCTTACCAAAGAACGCAAAAAGAAGTCTTGTTTTGGCATGGACAAAAAAATGGGAAACAAATTTAATCTATTTTTCTTAATGAACATCAGCGACGTAAATATATACACTTTTTATACCCTTGCAGAGGGTATTATAATTTCAGTCAGAAGTTTGCAACGCAGTGAAGGAGACATCTCCGACCCTATAAAGTATATATATTCTTGACAGCATCTGTCCGTCCGTCTGTCCGTCCGTCTGTCCGTCTGTCAGTCTGTCCGTCTGTCCGTCCGTTTATATGCAAACTAGTCTCTCAGTTTTAAAGCTATCTGCATGAAACTTTCCCAAAAGTTGTCTTTCTATTGCAGGTAGTATATAAGTCGGAACGAGCCGGATCGGACGACTATAGCATATAGCTCCCATAGGAACAATCGGAAAAATAATTGAAAAAAAATTATAACTTTGCTGTTTTTTAATTTTTTGTTTAGTTCTTCGACATTTAGTAATGGTTAAATGATTTACGGTTTAAATTTCATCAAAATCGGACGACTATAGCATATAGCTCCCATAGGAACAATCGGAAAAATAAATGAAAAAAATTATAACTTTGCTGTTTTTCAATTTTTTGCTTAGTTCTTCGACATTTAGTAATAGTTACATATTTCCGATTTACAGTTTAAATTTCATCAAAGTCGGACGACTATATAATATAGCTCCCATAGAAACAATCGGAAAAATAAATGAAAAAAAATTATAACTTTTCTGTTTTTTATTTTTTTGTTTAGTTCTTCGACATTTAGTAATGGTTAAATATTTCCGATTTACGGTTTAAATTTCATCAAAGTCGGACGACTATATCATATAGCTCTCATAGGAACAATCGGAAAAATAAATGAAAAAAATTATAACTTTTCTGTTTTTTAATTTTTTGTGTAGTTCTTCGACATATAGCAATGGTTAAATATTTCAGAATTATGGTTTAAATTTTATCAAAATCGGACGTCTATATCATATAGCTCCCTCAGAAATAATAAAAATATATAAAATAACTATCAAATAATTGAGCTGCAAATCATCATAGCTTCAATGTTTTTAAACATATACGAAAGTAAATCATAATTTTAATGTTTTCAAAAATGTTTAATTCTTGCAATAGCTGCAAGGGTATATGAACTTCGGCTTGCCGAAGTTTGCTTTCTTTCTTGTTATCTTTATAAACAATATCTGAACGCTTTGTTATGTTTGGGGTATATGACTTGTTAAACTTTTCCTAAATCTAATTCTGTAAAAAATATTAATATTTAACTTTATTAATAATAATATTTAATATATTTTATATTGTATTAGAAAATTATTAATTTGACACAGTTTTTTATATATTTTAATTTTAGGTAATAATATATACAAGATTACATGATTCCTTTTTAATGCGTTTTGAATTATTATTTTACATTTGCCGGCGCTATAGTTTCCTCCTCCACTGTATACACAAGGAGTAACCGAACAAAACGGTACTCTAAAAAGCAAACGACAAGAACAAAAGGGAAAAGGCAAGAAAGCGCGCGGCCTTTTTCGTTTCTTTTGCATTTCTCGCCACTTGCATTTTGATTTTCAATTGAAATAGCTGGTGTTTGATTTGATTTGTGATTTGTGAAATTTATATATTCTTTGCGGTTTTAATTTTCAGGTAAGTATAGTGTTGATATAAACAAACTATAATGGAGTTCCAATACTGTTCATAAAATAACATGAACCAAACACTAAATTAATTAAAACAATATGTGATGTGTACCTGTGCCAAAAAAACATTAAATTTATAAACACTTATTAACAATCTTAAATACAGTGTACGGTCAAAACAAATTGTTCCTAAAACTGTGTGTGGCTGTTAATCAAACAACTAAAAATAATTATTTATTTGAGCGTACACTGCAATACGACTTGAGTTTTATTTAATAATAAATACATATCCACAAATTCTGTTAATTTAATTAATGCGCTTTAAATATTATTTTCGTTTAATTCCAGAAGAACTAGTTCAAAACAAAAGGTAATTTATATATATTTCATAAATTTAAATTTTGTGTTTTTTGAACTCGTTTCGTTTATTTGTGTGCTCTCTTTTTTCTCTCTTCCTTTTGCTTCTACCTAGGGTGGACTTACATCTACATTCATTTAAATGGAACATTATTCGGTAAGTGTTTTACAAACTTACAATCATATTTTAATAAAATTACATATTTCCTTCTCATTATTATATTTTATATTATATTTTCTTATTATTATATTTTCAGAGTCACAAAGAAGGGACGGTTACCGCTTCATCGACCATATTAAAGACCTTCGACTGGCCTTTACTAGGGCCAAAAATAAAACTTACAAGGCTAAAAGTATGGCCAAAAAGATGAGAGAGGACGAAAACGGCCAGGAGTAATACAATAAGTTTTAAAGCATGTTTATATTAAAAAAAATTAAATAAATAAAAATTGGAATTGAAAAAAGAAACGGTTCCCAATAGCTTTTTTGGGAAGGATAATATTTGCATTCTTGGGTAAGACAATTTGAAGGCTAGTTTTGAAATCATACTAAATGTGTTCTTGTGGAGGGGATCAATATTCATTCTTTAGATGTGTTACGCAATGCTTGCTTTGGAAGCTATCCGGGAGAGTTCCCGAGGAACGTTTCTATGTTCGAATTTATAGAAATCAGTCCACTGAGATGGGAACAGGGTATATCGCAGTCGTGTCGCTTGAAACACCGACTGCTCTTCAGTGGTTGAGAAAACTTCACACTACATCAGCTCTTGTCGATGTTTTGCGAGCGGTTGGTGCCTGCATACCCTACCGACGATTGCTTTTAGGGGGAGCGGGCTTTTAGGACACTTGTTTTAAATGTTGTGTTTAGTGATCTTGGGTGATTTTTTTTAATGATTCGCAGTGTAATTTTAATTGTCTTTAAAAAATAAATAAATAATAAAATTCTTTATATATTTTGGTAAAGTTAAATGGAACAAATATAAAAATCCGCATTATTTTGTTTAAATGTTATTTTAATGATAATAATTTAAAATTTTAATTGTACCAATATCTTGGATTATAACGAATTATTTAACAATTGTTAAGGACAATTAAAATTACACTGTGATTTATCAAAAAAATCAACCAAAGATCACTAAACATAACTTTAACTTTAACTTTAACTTTAACTTTAACTTTAACTTTAACTTTAACTTTAACTTTAACTTTAACTTTAACTTTAACTTTAACTTTAACTTTAACTTTAACTTTAACTTTAACTTTAACTTTAACTTTAACTTTAACTTTAACTTTAACTTTAACTTTAACTTTAACTTTAACTTTAACTTTAACTTTAACTTTAACTTTAACTTTAACTTTAACTTTAACTTTAACTTTAACTTTAACTTTAACTTTAACTTTAACTTTAACTTTAACTTTAACTTTAACTTTAACTTTAACTTTAACTTTAACTTTAACTTTAACTTTAACTTTAACTTTAACTTTAACTTTAACTTTAACTTTAACTTTAACTTTAACTTTAACTTTAACTTTAACTTTAACTTTAACTTTAACTTTAACTTTAACTTTAACTTTAACTTTAACTTTAACTTTAACTTTAACTTTAACTTTAACTTTAACTTTAACTTTAACTTTAACTTTAACTTTAACTTTAACTTTAACTTTAACTTTAACTTTAACTTTAACTTTAACTTTAACTTTAACTTTAACTTTAACTTTAACTTTAACTTTAACTTTAACTTTAACTTTAACTTTAACTTTAACTTTAACTTTAACTTTAACTTTAACTTTAACTTTAACTTTAACTTTAACTTTAACTTTAACTTTAACTTTAACTTTAACTTTAACTTTAACTTTAACTTTAACTTTAACTTTAACTTTAACTTTAACTTTAACTTTAACTTTAACTTTAACTTTAACTTTAACTTTAACTTTAACTTTAACTTTAACTTTAACTTTAACTTTAACTTTAACTTTAACTTTAACTTTAACTTTAACTTTAACTTTAACTTTAACTTTAACTTTAACTTTAACTTTAACTTTAACTTTAACTTTAACTTTAACTTTAACTTTAACTTTAACTTTAACTTTAACTTTAACTTTAACTTTAACTTTAACTTTAACTTTAACTTTAAGGTGGTTTTCTTGTGGGACGCCTGAAGTAACTTGGGTCATTTTAAAGACATCCAGGCCTGTTCACTCGGAAGTGAATTTGCACTTTATGTTATCGCAAAGTATTTTAAAAGAATTAATTTCTGTTCTTGCGAGTCTGAATCCGTCAGCCAAATGCTTGGCGAAAAGTTTTCGTGCGTTTTTTCCGGAAGTTAACAAAGAATAAACAGAGGGAACTTAGATTCCGTGCAAATCTTTTGGAAGTAAAAATTGGAACATGTCTGGGAAATTCGAATCCGTCTGAATCTTTAGTTATATCAGAGAACTCGTTGTGTCCTGCCACTCAGATAACTAAAAATCCATGTTAGAAGATCATTTGAAAACCCTAATAAGTCTAACTTCTGTACAAGGAGAGAGTGATTTACAGAATCAAACGCTTAAATTAAATCAGTGTAAGCAACGTCAGTCTGAAGGTTATTTCTGAAGCAATTTATATCGAAAGACGTTTGACTTCGTAGGCCTGCGTTTATAAACCCGCGTTGACACGGGGATATAATCGACCTACGGAGATGTTGCAAGTGGGGGGTGATAATGTTTTCAAAAAGCTTAGGGAAAGTGGACAACTGGGACAACCTTATAATTGCTTGGATTTGATTTATTTCCCCTTTTATGAAGGAGAAGTATCTAAGCACACAGATGGGAACCCGGTGAGTAGACTATCTTAACCCTTTGCACATCAACGAGAATGGAGTTTTACTTAAAATAGATTAATTTAGACTTGGACAGATTGATGTGTACTGGACGAAGGTGAATTTGTCGTTTGGAAAAACTTCGAAAAACTATTAAGTGTTTGCCTTGGAATTTTTAAACGATAGAGATGCTGGGAAAGAGGCGTAATTACGCTTAGTGCTAACAAATTATTAAAACTGTTTTGGATCTTATACAAACTGGATCCGACAACGAGTTAAATAATCATTATATTACTGGGCGTTAAGCGGGGTAAAATTCGAGCGGGCACTTAAGTATCTGAAAAAAGCGGGTTGCGAACCACGTGCTTTATTATTAACGTAAAGTCTAGACTTAGCATTTTTAACACGTGACAACTCTTTATTAAACCATGGAGGTTTATTGGAGTTAGACGGATAGTGTAATGGAACACTGTTGAAAGAGGAGTTCAATCTATTAATGTCCTCAGCCATATTAGTGCATGAATAGAGTTCAAAGCAGTCAAAGTGAGATAAACAAGTATTTAAGCGACCAATGTTTGCTTACAAAAGCAGTGGATTCGTTTAACAGTCTTTTTAAAAATTTTCCTTTAGCGCTGATCCTGCATCAATAGTCATGTCTAAAGCTGGGTAATATGGATCTTCAGATTGCGTAAGTGGCAACGTTCTTAAGACACAAGCGCCTTCTATATTCGTCACAAACACAAATCCAGTAACTATTAACTAATATCTACTTAACAGTTTATTTTAAATGGCATGTATAATGAAAACGTGGTTCGCATAAATTGGAAACTTAGATAATGGCGGTAGATACGACCAAGTAATATATAATATATTAAACGATAATTTTATACCCAGATAATTTTATACCCAGAAATTCGATGTCGTTTATTTTAGTAAAAGTTAGTAATGCAGATCGATCAGTTTCGAGTCTATAGCAATTAAGACTCCCGCCTCCTAGTCTAAAAGGACGATCAAGCCTAAAAATTGTGTACTTACCTAGAAACACCTCGGAGCTGAGAATCGCCGGTTTTAACCAGATTTCTGTGAACACAATAATAAATGAAAAACTATCAGAGTACAATTTAGTCAGCTTCCTAAGTAAGCCTCTTGTATTTTAATAGGAAAAAAGAATTGGATAGGCCAGTTTTTCGAATAGAAGAGGAATTAGATGGCGCTGGGGATGGCTCTTAAACGGTATTTCCCATTTCCTTTTTTTTCTCTTTCACAAATTTCAAAATGCGCACAAAGAATAACAATCTTAAATGATGATACATTCCTAGCAAAAGAAAGTTTGAACTGCTCGACTTTTAGATCATCCATTTTGACTTTGTTGGGGATATAAGCCGTAATATCAAGCCGTGATATAAATATGTGTTTTAATTGTACCGTCCGAACACATGTAACCGTTTTTGGTACCACACATGTGACAGTTTTTGGTAATGCAGTACTATTCTTTGCACTACCAGTGTCAACATGGGGTGTTGGGGCCATTATTTTATTTTGTTCAGACAAAGCGGATGTCCAAGGCGGCACTACATCGCGACCCGGACATTTGGGTACCGAATTTATTTAAACTCCTTGTAGCGGCATTTAAGATCAGCATCTGTGGTGCGGGCTGCGACTCGCGGGGAGGGGTTCCACGGCGTTATCCGAAGGCTGCCCACCGACGGCGACATTTTTGCGCTTAGGAGAATGGGCTCCGAAAGGGCTAATGAGCTGCGATTCGAGCGTCGAAAGTAGATTAGAGGACCTCGAAACGAGATAGTTAGAGAGAACGGATGAGAGCGGGAGCTTAACACCGATTAATGCCGATATTAGCAACACTAAACCAGAGGGGACAGAGAGAGTAAAATGCCAAGAGCGTAGCATAGCTTAAATTTTGCCGTTCCAAACAACTCCTCAGAGAGAATTTCAAAGATGTAAAAAAGAGTATCACCGTTAGAGCGCTTGCCGTTCCAACAGCGTGTAACGACTGAGAGCGACAGAAAAGAAAACTTAGGAGGAAGGCAAAAGAATTACAATAGCAACAAACCAATCACAAAATTAAATGTTCAAAGGGATTTAATTTATTTAACGAACTTGGCGAATTAATCACAATACATACGCGAAGTGAACGGAAAGTTGTTAATAACACAAAAATTCGTTCTGTTATTTAATAAGTTTGAATGTATCCCAGGTGGTTTATGACAAAAATGAAGAGCATAAGCATATACTACTGGATATCTATTTTAATTGTTTGAATGCTGTTTAATTTTAAATAGATGGCCTTGTTTGAAGGTGTTAGAAAAGCTCTTTGGCTTATTTATTCATTTTTATTTATTTATTTATTAATATTGTGACGCTATAATTATAATACTTTTACATTAATGCGCCAGTCACAAGAAAATCAAGCTTAATTACATTATTTATATAAATATATAAAAATAACTTAATAATATCATGATTTAAATCTGAATGTTTTAAAAATAATAATTTAAAAGTTTCTTCCTTTTGAAAGTGCTGTAAAGTGTTATGTCTTAAGATTGTTTTATGATTGTAATGTGCCTTTAATGGTTTTAAGTATCTTTGGTGGATGGTTCCGAAGTTTAACAGCATAAATGAAGAATTGTCTGTCAGAGCTTACAAGTCTTGTACGAGAGCGGGAACCAATAAAGCTTTCGTCCGTTCGCTCTTGCGAATTCTCCCCGTCTCTCGCCACCGTAGCATAAGTTAGGTTCTAAGAGAAATTAATGAAATATAAAAGTGAGTGATCAATCGAACGTCATCGTAGCCACTTCTTTTCGTCGTCGCTTTCGAAATAGTTTGTTCACAAATTTCTCAAATTAAAATCGTCCCGAACTACTGCAGTCACAAGTTTTCGCGTTGTTAATACAAAAAAGTATTACATTTTCATGGTGACCCCGACGTGATAGCAGTAGAGTTCGCGAGTTGTTTTAATTGTTTTCGGTGAAAAACTACAAACATTACCAACAAAAACCAAAACCAATTTATTCGTGTCCGTTCGATCAATTAATTAAATTCAACAATATTTCGTCGTTGGAAATTTTCTGCCGTTCCTTGAGTTGCCCCAGACGTTTCTGCAAATTTAATTGCTTAATTTGCTGCTGCCGCCAAATGGAAGGAAAAAAGGAAGTTGCAATTATCAAGCCAAAAGTTGAAAGTTAATCTGTGGCGTTTTGTCAATTCCCATCTTTCAACTTTTTGCATTCGTGTAAAAATCGGTAGATAGTGAGCATTCTAACCAGGAAATAAAAATTTGCATGTACTAACAACTAAAATTCTGCAATAAAAATAATATATATCGAATTTTATGTGAATCGCTTTGGCCCATAAACAAGCAAATAAAATACTCTTCGTCGACCCAATTAGTGCGAACTTAATTCCCCCAATTTTCGTCGTAGTGAGCACCAATTGAGGGTGTAAATAAAACAAATGGAAAAAAGTGCAAATTGTGAAAAGTTTAGTTCTCATAAATTAGCAGCAATTACACTCGCCGCAGTTTGTCTGAACATTTTCCCGCGCTTTTCAGAATTTATCCGCGCTTTTCCAATTTTCCCGCGCTTTTCATATTTTTTGCGCGCATTTCGGCGTCAGGCTTATATATTCGTTACCCTTAGTTATCGGTCAGTGTATCATTCTCCGTAAGCATTTGCCTAGGAAGAGCCGCTAGCCGCGTACACATACACACGCACACCGACACCGCTGTCGCTATTTCGAGTTATCTTTGGTCGTTTTCGTTCGCGATCTCTGCAGCAGTGCAATTTTCGATCTGCCTAAACGTTTGTTCGCTTTTTCGGTACGCTTGCTCAAGATTAGCTCCCCTACAGTGCGTGCGTGCGGCATATACTGTGCTCAAGATTAGCTCCCCTACAGTGCGTGCGTGCGGCATATACTGTCGCAGGGTTTATATAAAAAATATAAAAACCTTATAGATATTTATCGCTGTAATTCTCTCGGCACTTACACTGTGTGCGATCGGTATATTACTAATTGATTTTTATTGGATTATTTAACAAATAAATAATTTAATAAAAATAAATATTTAACACCTGTTCGATACCAACAAAATAAATAAAAATAAACGCAATGGCAACTAAGGATATCGAAGAGCTTAAACACCAACGAGATGATTGCATGAAAAGTATTAACCGAACTTATCGCCATTTAAAAGAAGCTTAATTATCAGTAAATCCGGTCGAGCTTGAGTGTCGATTAGAGATTCTAAATACGCACTGTTAGGGGAGCTGGGCAAGAAGTTAAACAAGAAAGAAATAGATACAATAACCAGAGACAGAAGACACTGTGAAGTGCAGGTGGCGAAACACCGAAATTGGCCAATACAGTAACCAACAACGAATTGGTCAGAGTAAGCAATTCATCAGAACATACAGTAGGCAACCTAAGTGGGAACACTTAGATGACGCAGAAGCAATACCACCGGTATAAAAGAGCCCCACCTTAGGTTCGAAGGGAGACAGTCCAAGATAATTGCGAATCGGGCAGTCAGAGTCCAAGATGATTGCGAATCGGGCAGTCATAGTCCAAGATAATTGAGAATCGGGAGTCGAGACAGAAACGACCACGGAACCGCGTTAAGTCCTCTACTGGCAAAAACAGTAATCGAGGAGGACCTATCCGAGTGATCGAATTTAGAACCCGATAGAAATATAACTTATATATCATGGGATCTACAACCTCGAAAGCATTCGTCAACGCGGCGAACGTAGTGAACAACGTCGAAATTGTAGATCACAAGGAGGACATAACCAAAGTCTACAATGTTTTGTGTCTCATCACTGGACTCTTGATCCTCATGTTGATTCTCAACTTCCTCCGGATGTACAAGCGATCTTTGATCGTCGGGACACGGACACGAGCTGGAGAAAATCAGAAAGGAACCAGCACTAACATATCAACTCGTGCAAAAATAACAATTACTTCATTATGATTGTTTCAATTTCGGGAAAACAATCAACAACACCCATCAATAATAAGCAATCAATTAAATTCAAGCAAAAGACCAAAATTTTTGTAACTGAAACCACCAGAAGAAACCTCAGCTAGAAGTGCTACCGTCAACCGTCGTGAGTGCCGTTTTCACTCTTCTCTTCCTCGCAATTCGCATCACAATAAAGCGAATAACTTCTTTTTTTCTTCTTTTTGTGAAATAAGACCAACATCGCGCAATTGCCCAAGAATTGACAAAAACCCTAATTTTTTTTATATAAATTAATCCAACACTTTATTAATAATGTTAAGTGAATTTGCACTTATATAAATATATTTATGCAATTGTGTATAATTTATTTTCCAAACCCAGAATTACACAATGAGAGCTCTCGTCGATGGAAATAAAAAGGGGTAAGTGAGTTGCGTTTGACTTACTTTGAAGCAAAAGTATATATTTATATATATTTACACATATGCGTATATACCTAGATCTATGTGCAACTTAAACATTTAGATATATATCTAATCCTCATACATTAAATTTAAAGTCCTGTAAGATCCATACTATTATTTTTATAAATTAACTCAAAATATTGTTCTTTAAAAATTTATTCATTCTCAACAGTTTTATTATACGTAAATTAAAATATTATATACACCGCGTAGAATATTTCTCAATTTAATTAATTTGACACCCTAATTTACTCTTTTATTTGTCAATTAAATGCGCACCTTTTTAAATGAAAAATCTTTTCAATAAATTATAATATGAAGCAGAACTCAATAATGTCTTGGTAAACGTTTATAAAAGAGGGATCTGGCGCAAATGGAAAAACTCGGGTCAAGAACAATGACGTAACTTTTGACTGACGACACTGACAGTAGGGGATTGCATTGCAGTGGACGGCGACGATCCATCGGCATACGGGAGGTATGAAGGGGCAGGTTAAAACAGCCACACGCTGCCGATCGAAATTCGGTCAAGCGTTCGAACTAGCTACTTGAGAAGCTTGTAGGCAGCGACGACAAATGACAAAACGAACTGAACGATCTCTATCTTTTTCCAAAAGCACGATAAATATATTCTCGTTATGTAGGGGAGGGCGTGGTTTCCAAAGAACCCACGGAACAAAGATCAAAAATAGTTTGTGTCCCCACCTAAAATTCCTCTTCGCAGGTATATTAAATTTAATTTTTTTTTTGCACATATAAAGTCCCCAACTTCAGCGACAGTCTGAATTGAGAGGCCTCGCAATCGAAACCTTGTCTCAGAATAGCCGTGCGTCTTTATGGCTCTTTTCAATATCTAGTAAAATCATTTGTCTTTGTTTAATTAATAGAAAAATTTAATTCGTTTTAATTTAAAATTGTATAGTCCTTATATAATATTATCAAATCACGTGCAAGACCGACATAGCATTTTTAGGGAACCAACTAAATTTTTTTTGGGTTTTCTCTGGCCGACGCTATCCGCTTGAACCAGGCAAGAACCAGGTCGCTCGAGAGGTTCTAGTCCAGTGGAAACCGATTGGCCAAGAGGGGGGAAGGGGTGAACAGACAAGATCCGTACAAACCGACGTTATACGTTTGCACCAGGCAAGAACCAGGTCGCTCGAGAGTTTCGAGTCTATACGGATTTCACCAATACAAGGGCGGGAGGACTGAATCTATCTCTCTGACCGACGCTATCCGCTTGTACTAGGCATGAACCAGGTCGCTCAAGAGGTTCGAGTCCAGCGAGAGAGAGAGAGAGGAAACAGGGAGGCAATTTCTTTCGTCTGTCTGTGAGCAAGTCTACCAGTTTCCGACGACTGGGCGGGAGGGGGTTTCGGACAGTTCCTTCTACGGGGAATCAGCACGCCGGTGGAGGCTGTAGTCCTGGGAAGAGGTCAGAAGGACATGAATGGAACTGTTGTCTCCGGTGGAGACCAGTTGAATCCTATCATAAAATTCACTTATTTGGGGACATTTTTTATAACTTCTTGGAGGATTAATTTCGAACGGTTTCTTGACCCATAAACAACTTCCAATGCCAGCGAACCCGATTTAAAAATTTCTGTATTCTTTTCATAATATAATTGTCAAATAAAACTGCTGTGGTATGCAAAAACAATAAGGCAGCATAAAAAGTGAACGAACACACACATATATTTGTCCAGTCTTTTTGAGTCGCGTCTTGGCTCAAGTGTCTTTATCATCGTCATTCGAATTGGTAATTTGAAGATTTACCTCAATTATTTTGAATTTTTATATCAAGGTTGATTATTGTTTATTTATTATTTAATTACTAAGGCACGAGCCAAAACCTGGAAATAAGAAGATAGGTCAGTAAATGGCAGGGAAGAGGAAGAAGGTAACGTTGACAATACCGCCTACTAGGACTGCAAGGGCTTCTACCTTAGCCGCAAGACAGGCCTGAAGAGCAAGGCAAACCTTGACAACTAGCGATCAACAGGCACAGGAACAGTCGGTCAGCTTTGGCAGCAAGCTAAATAATTTAGGAAGCCTGGCAGAGTACCACAGTTCCAACATGGAGGAGTCGTCGGGGCTGTAGGGGGAGAAAACTATTGCTTAGGACCACCACAAGGAAGGTCCAGCGTGCTACCTAATACAGGAGCACGGTCGCGGCAGTTGGAGTCAGAAAGCAGGCTGGAACTAATGATGTCTGAGCTGATCATGCTAGGCAACGAGTTGTTGCAGGAACTGTGGCTTCGAAAATTAGATTGGGACGAGTCACTACCGATGCAGTTGCTCATGTCGTGGGAGACGTTTAAAGCGACGCTTCTGCAGCTGCCTAAAATTAAGGTATCGCGATTCGTCAACACAGAACCACAAGTCCCGATTCAAATACATGGTTTCGCTGACGCTTCCATGCGAGCGTATGGAGCGTGCATCTACGTTCGGACTCAAACTGCTGAAGGTTTGAAAGTGTCAGCAGACATAGTGTCCCAAGGATGTGACGTAGAGGAGCTTACAAAGTCCATTTGGTTCGGTGGGCCTTCGTTCTTGCTAGACTCAGAAAATAATTGGCCTGTAAATAAACATTTCGAACTGCCGGCTGATGTAATGTCGATGGAGCTACGCAAATCGGCAATAGCTCTCGTAGTCAGCCCAGAGCCAAATTATGTGCTTCAGAAAATAGAGTCCTTTTCGTCGCACCTGAAGCTTCTGAGAGTGTTCGTATGGGTTTTTCGTTTTATTCAAAGGTGCAAAAAGGTGTCGAAGCCCTTTGAAAAAAGTATTTCGCCAAGAGAGCTGGATTTCGCTTTTGATAAAATTGTCGAAGTTATCCAATTTCACGAATTCAGGGACGACATAAGTAAAATCGGAAAAATAAACCGGTAGAAAAGAATGTTCAAAGTTAAACCCTTTTCTTCAGAAAAATAAATTAGATTGGTGCTCCTCGACATTGCTACGAGTTGGGGTTCGGTTATTGAATGCTCCTATCCCGTACGAAGCCAAATTCCCGTTGTTGTTGACTAAAAGCTCACAGTTCGTCAGATCCTATGTGTCATACCTGCACGTTACGAACTGTCACGCTGGCCCACGAGCTCTTGTAAGTCGTCTGCTCGAGAAATCTGCCGACGAACAGTTCGGTCGTGCATGCGCTGCTTTCGCTGCAAGCCGCAACTCTTGAGGCAAATTATGGGTAACTTGCCAGCAGATAGACTTCGAGCTTACCGCCCGTTCAATATTTGTGGCGTTGATTTTTATAGTCCCTTCAGCACAACGTATCGTATCCGTGGTAAGCCACCGTACAAGTCGTACGTGGCCTTGTTCGTCTGTTTTGCGTCCAAAGAATTAGTGTCTGACCTAACCACTGATGCGTTCTTGTTGGCATTTTAAAGGTTCGTGAGTCGTAGCGGGATTCCGGAGAAGGTGTGGTGCGACAACGCCACCAACTTCGTCGGCGCAGATCGCCACATGAGAGAGTTCGGAGCCCGTCTGGAGGACGAAACATTCGCATTAAAAAAAGGATGCGAGCTTGCGTTCATACCGCCCAGAGCAACGCACTTCGGCGGACTATGGGAGGCAGGTGTAAAGTCTGTAAAGCACCTGCTCCTTCGGACGGTAGACCAAGACCTCTTGACCGCGGAGGAGCTCGGAACTCTGCTCACCAGCGTGGAGGCCGTGCTCAACTCCAGGCCCCTCGGAGCTCTAAGCAGCGACCCGAACGACGGCGAGGCCCTGACCCCCGGGCATCTGCTCATCGGCGGTCCTCTTCTGACCCCACCATCAGCGGCACTCCCGGACCAGATCAGCCTGACCTGCTTGCGACGATGGCGCCCCAGCAGTGGAGGATTGGACAAGTGGTAGCGGTGCACGCCGACGCCGATAGCAAGGTTCGCATGGTAGACGTCAGGACGCAGGGCGGGGAGTATCGGCGAGCTGTCTTCCGACTGGCCCTGTTGCCCGTTCTGGGCTGAATGACGTCGTCCCTTCAGAGGGGGCGGTGTTTGCGCACTTGGCGCTTGTATTTTAAAGCACTAGTTGTAGGGCGAGAGCGGGAGCCAATAAAGCTTTCGTCCGTTCGCTCTTGCGAATTCGCCCCGTCTCTCGCCACCGCAGTTATGTTAGGTTCTAAGATAAATTATTGAAATATAATAGTGAGTGATCAATCGAACGTCATCGTAGCCACACCTTTTCGTCGCTTTCGAAACACAAGTTTCTCAAAATAAAATCGTCTCGAACTACTGCAGTCACAAGTTTTCGCGTTGTTAATACAAAACAGTATTAAATTTTCACTAACAATATTGTTGGTTCGTTGCGAGAAAGCAAATCTGATAAGGTCAAACGTTGCTCTTTTTTGCTGTCCTATTGCGTGGCAGTTGCAAATATTTCGAGACCGTAAAAAAGGGTAGGTATCACAACAGTTTTAGAAATTTAAAGTCTTATATTTGTGGGAAGAAAAGGCTGCGTTGTGTGTATAAACGGTGTAACAATCCCTATTGTTATTGCCCATTACGTTCCACGAAAGTGTCTTATTGAAAAGAATTCCTAAATTGCTAGCCCTTACAACATATTATAAATTAGTGTCTAGTTACTATTAACTTCGGTAAATAAATTGTTTGTATATTTTTCTTGGATATTTTGATTTTGAAGGGTTAATGCTCAGACCATTGTTCTAAACCCAATTGCTTACACTCAAAAGCTTTGATGTGAAAACTTTATTATTGCATAGATGGTAGTAAAAAAATTGATATTATTGTGTATCGCAGAAGCGAGACTGTTTTTTTTTAACAATTTTGTTAAAACTTGCTAAAAGTATGTACATTTGTTTCAGAAATAACTTAAAATATATATGATGCTATACATATATATATAAATACAAATTTTTTCTTATGAAAATTAATTTTTGCAAAATGTTGCGGTTGAATCGTACATATGTATATGCGGTTTCTGCTGATACTAAAGCTTCTGGTTTAACTTCTGAAAACAAAATATAAAGTTAAATGGAATTAGGTCCTGTTTTCTCGTCTTAATGATTAACTAAAATTCGATTTTAAGCTTGAAACCTTAAACATTTATAGTGTGTGAGTGTCTATGTTGGCCGGCAAAAATAATGCATAAGAGACCTTATATTTGCAAATCATGTGTGTCTGGGATAGACACACGCACACATACAGTCACATTTTTGCCGGCTAGGGAGCTATCCGATATCGGTTACCCGGGATATTTAAAAAAAAAAAAAAAATAAATAAACCAAATTTTACCATCTTCGCCACTGCCTCCAGGGGTGGATGAGCAAACAGCCAAGGTACCGGCCAATTCCCAACCCCACCGCGATACCGGCGCCAGCTCAAACGGGGCCCTGGGGACCAAGTCGGAGCGGTATAGCTCCCATCAGGCATCAGCCGGGGGAAATCCCGGTTCACCGAGGGACCTCCAACTGGTGCAGGCGATGGGTAAGGTGAAAGGGTCCGGACATGGCGAGGCCCAGTCCCTTGCAGTTGCCAGGGCGGAGGAAGAGCTGCTAAGGAAGTTCCAGATGATGAAACAGAAGGTGCCGCGGTCTCCTACGGGGATAGAGCAGACTTCCGAGGCTCAACCAGTGTCAGCGCCCCCTAAAGTAGCTGGACCAATCTTCAACTTCAGCAGTAATGTGGACGATCAAACCACGCCGAAGAGAAGTCGGGAAGCAACCAGCCCTGAAGAGGCCATCGATGGAGCCCAGAAGAAGCAGCGGGTCCAGAAAAGCGCTACAGCCCTCACCGATGAGATGGGTAAGATGCTCGACGAAATGATCGCGAAATTTACTGACACGAAGAGTAACAACAAGAAGGTTGTCCGTCATGTCACCCAGGCCACGATCGACTCACTGCAGGCTATGAAAAAGCTGCAAAGCGAGATTAGTGCGACGCTGGACGAAACTCACGCTAGGGCTCCGACCGCCTGCGCAGCCCAGCAGACAACGCCATCGATGGTTGGCCCAGGACAAGAAGCCGCTAGCACAGAGAGGGTACATACTGGCACAGGGAACCAGACGAGAAACCCTGGCTGGCAGCAGGTTAGGCGCAAAACCAAGAAGCCCCGCGTGACTGGCGAGAATATCAGGAAAAGCGAAGACCACGCGAGACTCACGGTGAATCGGAAGAGCCAGCGCCCTGACGCTATCCTGATCAAATGCAGCGAAGGATCGTACGCAGACATGCTCAATTTGGTTAAAACCGAGCCTAACCTTCAGGGGCTCAAGGATGGGGTGCAAGGCATACGCAGGACAGCCAATGGGAGCTTGCTACTCAAGATGCAGAAACCCTCAGACCCAGCCACGTAGCAATTGCATACAGCCATGAAGTCCGTCTTCGGCGGCAAAGTGGTGGTGGTACTACAGGCAGTCTACACTGAGGAGGAATGCGATATCCCGGCGGGTGCTGCACTTAGGATGCGAAAGGCCTATGGCGGAAACCAAACGGCGATGGTTCACCTCAGACAAGAGCATGCACAGCGGATCCTCGACAAGGGGAAAATCAGGGTAGGATGGGTAATCGGCCGCATAAGGCAGAAAATGGAGCCCAGGCGATGCTACAAATGCATGGGTATAGGCCACATGTCTGCTAGATGCCCAGCGTCGGAGGCAACAGCCAAAAACACGCAGGAATCCTGCTTCAGATGTGGCAAGGATGGCCACAAGTACAGAACTTGTACTCAGGGCAAACCGAAATGTATAATTTGCACGAGACGAGGAATAACTGGAGGAGAGGCCGAACACTCGACCCTCAGTAGGTTGTGTCCTGAGTACCGGAAAGCTCTGAACTGTATACAGCATGGTTAAGGTTCTACAGATTAACCTAAACCACTGCAGAGCGGCGCAGGACCTACTAACCCAGACGGCAAACGAACAACAGGCTGATGTGGCAATAATCAGCGAGCCCTATAAGGCCAAACACGAAGGCCCAAACATAGTGCGGACGGTAGAGCAGCGATTTGGAGCTGCGGGCAGCCTTCTGGACACTTATCGCAAAGGGCATTCAGAGCGGGATACACCAGAGCGATGTTCAGAGACCTAACAATCTGCAGCTGCTACATTGCCCCGAGCGTACGCATTAGCGAGTTCAGAGCAATAATGCAGGAGATCGCTGACGACGCACGCGGCAGGTCACCAATCCTCATCGCAGGTGATTTCAACGCATGGTCCACAACATGGGGCAGCGCTAGTACGACACAGCGGGGAACCATCCTCCTTGAGGCGTTGGCTTCGTTAAATGATTGCCTACTCAACGAAGGGAACAGGCCAACCTTTAGAAAGTCAGGCCGGGAATCGATTATCGATTTGACCTTCGCCAGCCCAGAACTGGCACGTAACTGCGCATGGAGGGTGTCAGACATCTACACTCACAGCGACCACGCGCTGATCATCACCCAGACAAGACGCAGATTGGCCTCCCCTAGCAGTCGCCAACGTCCTACAAAGCCCATACCCTTAACACAGTGGCCCTCCTAGCACACATGGAAGGCGTCTGCGTTACAGGAGACGCTAACACCTGCGCAAAGAACTTAGCCGATAGTGTTAAGGCGGCGTGTGATGCCTCCATGGGAAAAGCCATGAAAGGTGGTAATGGGCGTAGACCAGTTCCGTGGTGGAACGAGGAGATAGACGGAGCAAGGAGAGACTGCCTAGCGGCCCGACGCAGGTGTCAGAGAAGCAGAGGACGCGGAAACCAAGAGCTGAGCGAAGCAACCTATAGGGCCAAGAGAAAGGTGCTGAAAAATTCGATCAAAGCCAGCAAGGCCAGATGCTTCCAGGAGTTGTGCGAAGCTGCGGATGCAGAACCATTCGGCTCAGCATACAGGATGGTCATGGGCAAGCTCAACAGGCGGCAACCCCTACTGACCACTTGCAGCTTGGCAACATAGTGGCTACTTTGTTCCCCACACAGCCGCCGCTTACCTGGCAAGCCACCGGATTAGGCGATATCGTACTCACCAGCGAAGCCGAAGTACTGGCAGCATTAAGGAAAACCAAGGCTGGAAAAGCCCCTGGTCCGGATGGCATTCCCAATGCTGCACTGCACCCGGCAGCTTATCCGGGTATATTCACGGAAATGTACAACAAGTGTCTCATCCAACGAACCTTCCCCCCAAGAAGGTTGGAAGCGGCAGAGATTAGTGCTCATCCCAAAACCGGGCAAGATGAACGATGACGCATCGTCATACAGGCCGATGCTAGATACGATGGGTAAGATATTTGAGCGCATAATATGCACCCGTCTCGAAAAGGAGCTCGACGATCTCGCAGCTTTCTCGGACCACCAGTTTGGTTTCCGGAAGGAAAAAAACACCATTGACGCGATCCGAGCGGTCACCCAACTGGCTGCTAAGGCAATTGAAGGAGAAAGGTGGATAGGCGGCTCAAAAGAGTACTGCCTCGTATGCACTCTGGATGTCAAGAATGCATTTAACTCTGCCAACTGGAACCTTGTCCTGCGAGCGCTTCGTCTAATGGGAATTTCTGACTACCTTACCGACCTCGTAGCGGACTACTTCAAGGACAGAGTGCTCACATACTCTTCAGACGTCGGAGAGCATGAGTACCAGGTGAC
This sequence comes from Drosophila elegans, assembly GCF_018152505.1. Lineage (NCBI taxonomy): Eukaryota > Metazoa > Arthropoda > Insecta > Diptera > Drosophilidae > Drosophila > Drosophila elegans. The sequence continues at coordinate 26,210,239 of NW_024545578.1, read as the reverse complement.
AGGAGGAGTACCTCAAGGCTTAGTCCTGGGCCCGATTCTGTGGAACGCCATTTACGACGGGATCCTAAGGCAGGCACTACCCGAAGGATGCACCGTAGTGGGCTTTGCGGACGATATAGCGCTGGTAACAGTAGCTAAAACCCTCGAAGTGGCCACGGTAAGGTGCAGCCTCTCCATAGACACCCTTATGAGCTGGCTCGCAGACAACGGGCTATCGCTTGCCGAGCACAAAACGGAGGCAGTGCTCATAAGCAGCAGGAAGATTGTTGAGAAGGCAACAATTCGAGTCGGATCAACTTTAATAGCATCAAGCGACTCAATCAAGTACCTTGGGGTAATGATCGATCACAGATTATCGTTCAAGACCCACCTAGCTTATGCAGCAGCCAAAGCGTCCAGATCGACTGCATCCATCTCAAGGATGATGGCCAACACCCGAGGACCAAAGCAGCACAGCAGAAGGATTATAGCCACAGTGGTGTCCTCGACCATCCTGTACGCCGCGCCCATATGGGCCGAGGCTATGAAGACCGCAGCTTCTGCACGGTATCAGAGGAAGCCGCGCTAGTGATAGCCGGTACAATACCGATCGACCTCCTGGCGGCAGAACGAAGGACAGGAAGTAGGACCCAGCGCAGCAGCACGATAGAGGCTTGGCAAAGGAGGTGGAACAGTGCAAGCACAGGACGGTGGACGCACAGTTTAATCCCCAGTCTAATCCCTTGGCTCCAGAGAAGACACGGGCAGGTAGATTTCTACCTCACACAGATGATCTCCGGGCACGGATGCTATAAAGAATACCTGTACAGGTTCAAGCACGAGCCGAACCCCTGCTGCGACCACTGCGGCACCGCAAGCATCGAAGACGCGGAGCACGCATTTTTCATCTGCCCCCTATACGCGAGGAACCGAGCCGAAGCTGAATTAAGAACCGAGCGTTTCTTGACAGTGGATAACGTTATCAATTGCATGCTGGAAAACCAGGGGAATTGGGATGTGGTAGCTAATCTGGCCGCTGGCATCCTGAAGGACTTAAGGCGTCGAGAACAGAGTCGACGCAACTAGCATTAAGGACGAGCGGCAACCTGACCGCCATCCGTCCCGCGAAGTATAGCTTTGCGGCGGTCCCGCGGGAACGGAACTTTTCTACTTCTTCTTCTTCTTCTGTCCTTTGTATTTCTTCTGTATATATTTAAGCTTTTCTTAATAAAAAAAAAAAAAAATTTTGCCGGCCAGCATAGGCACTCACACACAGAACACAAAAGAATTATGAAATTTTAAATGCTACAATAATATCTTGTTTAACTAGTTAGTTACAATCATAACATATCTTCCACTTATCACTTATTTAAAAAGTTACCTTCTCTTGCGATCCACTTGTAAAACACACTAGCGATGTGTTCTCAGATAAATGTCAAATCACCGAAAAAGAAGCAATGCGAAAGCCATGTAAGCGGGACAACACGTGTAGAACTCTGTAGTTCGAATTTCGTAACTGTTCTTCTCCCAATAACTTATTTGATTTTTGTCGCCAACTGGCAGGATTCATTATTTTTCGACTTGAGAGAACTTTCAAAGAGAGAGAAATGGAAAAAATACCATTTTCCAACATTAAATTTACATTTTTCAAAATAAAAATCTTTTGTAAATATTAAAGTAAAAAGTCGTTATTAAATTGAACTTTAAGATTATTTTTTGTGTCTACAAAAACAACATCTAGCTAAGTGTTCACCGTACTGGTGTAGCGGGTTGACATTACAGAATTTACAATTTGTACGCTATATCTCCACTTAAATTTAATTCGTCCAGAATATTATTAATATAATAACGTTCCTTTTTCTATGGGATAGGCTTGCTATTGATAATAGTCGTGTAGTCAGTCTGCTTGTCGGGTCTATACATACAATTAATTAATATCCTTGATTTACTAGTTCTAACATTAATTAGTTCAAGAAAAATATAAAAATATAATCAGATGATTGCCTACTACAGTGCATGTAATTTTTGAATTTAAATATAGTGACACCCCTCCTGCATGCCCAACACGATCCGAGCGATATCCGGTATATCCGGAACTTTCATATAATATACTACTTGAGGTCGAAAGAACCATGTTTCCGAGACGCATATAATGTCTACATTTAAATTAATACCTTAACTCATCCATTTTGTTACACAAAGTCTGCGGATTTATGTGACATATTGTAAAACCATCGCATAACTAGTCAAGTTGGACATAACTGATATTAAATTGTATAACTACCAAAAACAACAAAATTTTAGGCACGTTATTTACACACACAAAAAGCACACAGATAAACTTTTAAAAGGGAAGAGATAATAAATATTCACCAAGTGCGCGAAAAAGAACCATTTTTTCCGTCGGCGTTTCCAATTGGAATATAATTGGCGGGTTGACCAATGTGTTTTGGGTCTTTTTGACCATAAAAATGTTGCGAATCCTCGGCGCCGGAACAAGTTTTGTAGCAATGCATAGTTTAGTTTGTTGAAAAGCGACCTTAAATTATCCTCGGCGATAATGGATTTAATAAGCTGAGCGCTTGTAGCGCTTTATTTTAAGCTTTTCAGTTTAGTTTGAAAATATTTATATTTGTAGCTACATAAACTGCCCTTTTAAATAAAATTGGTTTTACGATGTGCGAGTTAAATTCGACTTTAAATTAATTTTCGGGGAGCGAATGAAAAACCCGACATGTTTACTCTTTAGAGATGAACTTAACTCTCTAATAATTGAGACTGTCTAGAATATGATGGTCCTATAGATATTTTAAAGACAACCAAGGCTGTATAAACATTGCAAACAAATCGAAAAGAGACTATTTCCACAGATCTGCAACAAGCCGACATATTGAAAAGGTCATTGCCATCAGCTAGATTTTTGCCTTGAGATGCATCACATTTTAAACTGAAGCAGAAGAAAAGTGTTCGCCTGGAAGAACCAAAACGAAATGATTCTCATTGAGTATTTTTAATTAAAAACAATACAATTTGTTTTCAAATAGCCTAAGTAACTGAAATACTGAAGTATTTCAATATGTTTATTATTCTTGATTTGAATTTACGTCATTTTATTTTGTATAGATTTTTTCCCAACTATTTGCAGCAAATGCTGGATCTATTTAGATATAATCAAAGTCATACGTATATATACAAAATCCACGCTGAGACAGTTTCATACATTCCTATGTTTGTATGTGTAAATAAAGTAGCAACATATTTGGTTGACAAGAGAGATCTCGAAAAGCAACGGGTCCTACTTATGCGTCCTCTTTACACTTTCGTTCTTTGCTTGTGCGTCGTGTTAGCTTCACTTACTTCTTGACTACGAGTGCGTGCGCTTAGAAAATTAATCAACTTGTCATCTCATTTATTTGGTTGCTGGTTGGAACTATTTATTTATTGTATTGTTCTTATATAATAAAATCCATAATGGTTTTATATATCGGGTTCAATAATATCATCAACTTGGCCTGGCCTATTAAAGTCCGGGTCAGCTAATGAATAATGTTGCCATTAGCTATATTAATTTCTCTAATAGGAAGAGCTTTTATTAATGGTGGTAATATTATTCACAAAGACCAATTGCTTTTTTGAGCAAGGGGCAGTTTTAGTTTTTGTGCTGCTTGTTAAGATATGAAATTGTTTGGGATCAGATATGATAGAGCGTTGGATGTGTTGGATATTTCTCTCTTTTGATTATTCAATTGCAGCAATGTATGATGCGCATTATTACAAATCGAACATACTCGCTTGAACCACTTGGGCCGGTAAAATGTTTAAGGTATCTTGTGTATAGTTGCACCTTTTTAGAGATTTACTCAAATTTTATAAGTTGTTTTGTATGGAAAAATTATAATTATTTGACAGGTTGGAAGTCTTTTTGATAAGATTTTCTTCCTGTACAGAGTAAGTGGAACAGAGCCGCAGAGTCTCATATATTTTGATTTATAGTTTTATAGTTAACAATGAACTGCTAACTTACACATATGTGCTAAAATCAGTCGAACTTAAACTTACTGATTATTATATGTTTCAAGAAAAGCAGAAATATTTAAAGGGTCTGTAAAATATTGTGAGTAATTTTCACATCAACTTAATCGGACAGTTTGGCTTTCACTTTAAAGATGTGTTTATCGTGTCAATGAAATATTTAATTTGCCTGACGGAACTTATATTTAAATTTGATAGTTCCATCAGGCGATTTAATTGCTCAGAAAAAATTGTACGGTTTTTTCGTACCGCTTGGTTAGAAGTTTCCAGCAAACCTAACATAGGCTCTAAGGGAGCTCGGATCCAGGCGCATGAGGTAGGCTATTGTATAAACATAGTGCTCTACGTATAGGCTCATTAGAACCATAATTATTCCTACATAGCAGTATGAGAAATGGCTCCATTGCTCTTAAATACCTACCTGAGACATATATATTAATGGAACTAAGCAACGCCGGACAGTCTATTCTGCCCCCGAGCAGATCAAGGATAAGGATAAGGCGCTGATACTTTTCTGCGATCAAGAAGGAAGGAAGGAGCAGGATCGTGGAAGTTAACAGAATGAAGGCTCCACATGGCGAATATGTATAGCCCCATTCAAGTTCAGACCTAACAAATGATGAAAATAAACTGAGCTTCGTATATGGGTCGGAAAACTTCACAGCTTTGCGCTGCTGTCATACCAAAAAAGCATTTTATAAAGTTTAGCTGCAGTAAATTATGAGGCACAAATTACCTAATGTGTTTAAATCATTTTGGAAAAGCTGATTCTCCAAAACTGAGTTAAATATTTTCAGATCATCAGCAAATAACAAAAATTCTGAATTCTGAATGCAGTGGCTTATATCACCAATAAATAAATAAATTAAGAGCAACGGGCCTAGAGCACGCCCTTGAGAAAGGCCAGACTTTGCTACATACGAGTTAGAGAAAATTCCATTGCTTTCCATTCCATACATCCCTCCTTTAAATAGGATCTGATTCAGTTTAGGATTCAAGAGTGAAACCTATTTTCATAAGTTTAGCCAATAGAGATTGGTGACAGACTTTATCAAACGTATTGGAAAAATCTTTGTAAACATTATCAACTTGGTTATGATTAAAAAAAATACTTATAGAAAAGCTATTAAACATAACTAAATTTATCGTAGTCGACCGTCCTGGCATAAAACCATGCTGGTTATTGCTAATGGTTTCTCCAGCAAGAAATACCAGATGCCTAGCCACAATTCTTTCAAACATTTTGGTAACGTTTCTGAGCTTTGCTATTGGCCTATAATTAGAAATTAAGTTTTTTACAAAGGACTTGAAAATCGGAGTAACAAGTATCTTTGTAGGTGTTGGGATCGTAAAGGTTTTTATTCGTATATTGCTGCTCCTCGTCGTTGTCCTCTGCGACGTCGCTCCTCGTCTGTCTTCTGCGGCGTCGCTCCTCATCGTCGACTGTTGACTCGTGACGGCCCTTCCGAGACTCTGAATGTTATGCGAACCTGCTGTTCCTGCGGCGGATGTAGTTTCTGCGGCTGTTGCTGATGCAGTGGCTGTTGCTGCACCTACTGCTACGGTGGCCTCCTCTGCCACTGCGTTCGTCGGCTGCTGCCCAAGCCTCCCTCCGCCGAGCCTCCCACTGCCGGACCGTGGCCGCCAACGCCTCCGTAATGCGAGCCCACTCCTTGGGTTTGCCCGACGGTTGCACCTGATCTAGGTCGGTCTCCGTCCCGTCCTCCTCCTCGTCCGCATTCTCGACCGCGTCCTCCGGCTCGCTCTCGTCCGACTAGTTTGGGCCTATGTCCTCCACCTCGGACGGCAACTCCACGTCCGAGATCTCGAATGTCGTCTCCGCGTCAGCCTCGCGACACCAGGGGGGACGCCCGTAGCTGGAGAACGGAACCGGAATCCCGCCTCCACTTCGCTCCTGGCTGTTCCCTGGCGCGCTCCTCCCTCACCTAGCGCTCCACCTGCTCGTTGCTGCTGACGTATGTGGTCATCTTGACGATCTTTTTAAAAAGACCGTCGCTGACGAAGCCTCGGTTTTTGCACATCCTTGGTTCCGTTATTCGCGGCGGAGAGTACCGGTAATGGGACTAGCTCTCCGTGTATACGCACTCCTACGTGCTCTAGCCGGTAACGGTTTCTACGGCGCACATAGGAGTATTTATCAAAAAAGACCGAACAAACTTGAAAATCGTGAAGTGCTTTTAAGCTCATCAAAACTGCACTTTTCCATATCTCTAATAACCGCCTCTTCTATAAACAGACCCCCCTTTCGCCACAGTCCACTTACTTGGTGACGACGGCGTTCGCAAGTACGTTTTTGTGCTTTTTGCGTGTCTTTGTTTTTGGTGCTCTAGCAGTAATTTTGTGTTCAAAATAAATTCGTCTAGCCGACAAGTGGAAAAAAGCAACTTGATCATGGAATTAAGAGGTAAGTACTGTATAAAAATCATTTTATAAGTTATTTCTTCATTATATTTTGATTTATACATTCAATTTTAGAAAATGCGTTTTTCATCAATTTTTTTTATTGAAACTTGTCGCCTGAAACTTTTTGTGCTAAAATATACTCTGTCGATAACTTAAAAGAAAAAAACATTTTCTCCCAACGCACCCCATTTTGTTTTTTAGTGTTTCAAAGTATGCGATCATCATTTTCATTAAATCGACAATGAATAGTGTTTGGTTTCTTTTATTTCAGTTGCTTCAGAAAGTGTGAAAAAAAACACCAGAATGGAGCTATATTCTATTTTGCAAGAGTTCAAAGGGAAAAAAATAAGTGATAAATTCATATTTTTGGAAGATAAGCTGGTAAAACTGACATCATGTCCACCCGAAAAAGGTATAATTTTACGCGTTTCATGAAATATTTCAAGACCAGTTTTAAAGAAAATTGGAGTGCTGATCGTAATACACATGCACGATTTGTAAAAATTAACGAAGAGTTGCTGAACGTTACATTGGAACTTCCTGCTTTCACCCATAAAGCAGGACGCCCAGTGAAACTATTCAGTGAATTAACTGATCGAAGCAAGCGGCGCAGAACAAAAGAATTACGGGCCCAAGTATCTGTTGATGAATTAACGTACGCTGCCAGTGTAAGCCAAGGAGCTTCTGGAAACAGTGACGTTTCTAAAATTTTAAAAGAAATTACAACATCTCCAAGTAGAGCTAAAAAGTTTCGAAAAGTAGTTTTGTCAGCTGAAAAGGAACAAATTGTGCGGAAATACACTCCACAAGAAGCACTAGCACTGTTTGTAGATGGAAATTTTACCAGAAGGCAATGGAAATTAATACAAGGCGGTCGCAAAGAAATATACCCTTGATATTCATTCATCCAAAAAGCGAAAAAAGAGTGTTATCCAGCCGAAGAATGCGTAAAAGTGACAGAAACTAGTTTTGAAGTGGGACTTCAATCTTTGTTGGACCACACGGTTTTTCGACTGATTAAATATTTAAAGGAAGCGAATAATACTTTATCTGAATATGAGAAGCAACATCTTATCTTAATAACAAACTGGGGCTGCGACGGATCGCATCAGACCCAATTCAAACAAAAATTTAGCGACACTGAGAATGATGATGGCAATTTATTTTTAAGCTCTTTAGTGCCTTTGAGATTGATTGTGTCAGTTAATGGAGAGATGAAAAAAATCGTATTGCAGAATCCAGTGCCTTCTTCAGTAAGATTCTGCAGACCTATTCGGGCCCGATTCGTGCACGAAACCAAGTATGTTACTACTGAAGAAGTCCAGTTCTTTGAAACTGTTATTGAAGACTCTATTAAAATAACCCATTCTATGTTGCTTACAATGGTTGATGGAAAGGTGTGCAATGCTCTGACAGATACAACATCGACCATGAGATGCTATATATGTGGGCAAACTTCCAAAGACTTTAATAAATTAAAAAAAGGAAACGTTACTGAAGGAGCGTTGAAGTTTGGAGTCTGTGTCTTGCACGCGAGAATTCGACTTTTTGAATTACTTTTGCACTTGGCATATAAAATACCCCTACAGAAGTGGCGAGCTCGGACGCTTGAAGAAAAGAAAGTGTTGAAAGAAACAAAAGAAAGTATTCAAAAAAGGTTTAGAGTAGAGATGGGCCTTCTTGTTGACACACCCAAAGCTGGCTATGGCAACAGTAATGACGGCAACACATGCAGAAGGTTTTTCAAAAACCCAGAATGCTCTTCATGAATATCATGAGTCACCGTACAATTAATAAAGATGTTCCAAGTTATCCTTGAGATTGTATCATGTGGGGACGAGATCGATCCGAATAAATTTGATAACTATGCACAAAAGACTGCTCGATTGTACGTTGATCTGTATGGTTGGCATCCAATGTCGCCTACAGTTCACAAGATCTTGATGCATGGTGCTCAAATAATATCAGAAGCCATTGTACCGATCGGACAGCTATCAGAGGAAGCCGCTGAAGCACGAAATAAACATTTTAGGAAATATCGTGTGGACTATGCCAGGGAATTCTCTTGAGTAGACTGCAACAGAGATATATTAAATAGGTTATTGCTAACATGTCTATTTTAATGAAAAGGTCCACGAAATGTTATAGCACCGACTCTGATCAGGATAATGATTCTGATTGAATGAATTTCATTAAAATTTCTTTAAAATTTTTATTTTTTTCTTCAAATTTTTCCCAACATTTTTTTTTACATGAAATTATGATTTAGTATTGGCTTGCATTTCATAAAGATTAACAATAACAAATGCTAATAAATAATTTTGTCCGAATTTTTATTTCAAATACTCCTATGTGCGACGCGAGTACTCGGTTCGTTGCCCGGCTGCGTATTACGGCGTCAGTCTATAATGCGAATTATTTGTTGACCACAATCCCTGCAGAAATATTTTCTGCTGTCCTTGTCCCCCGCAGTTGCTGCTGGCATTCGACACGTCAATTCTTTTCGATGGTGTGATAATCCGATTTGATATTGGCGTTGCCGGTTTTCGGGGTCTAAGCTCTACGTTTGAATTTCCCGACCAATTGGGAGGGACCTGAGTATTCCAAGAGTGTTCCCGGGATGTCTGAGGTGCAGCGCGAGAGGTTGCGATTGGAGTTCTGCGGGAATTCTCCTGGCTTAGTTTTGAATTCGTGGCGACGTATGTGCATTTTGTACTCCGGTGCAGCGTTCTCGTAGAGTCGGTTAAGCTCCTGTTGTTCGGTGTAGCCCGCGAAGAGAATTCTAAATTCTAAAACAGGTCATCCAGTCCACCCCTTGAAGTCGGCTGGTCTGAAACCATTTATCCGCCCGGTCGGTCAAAAACTCAGCCATTGCTCGCGAAAGTGTCTGTAATTCGACTCTCAACCTGCTCGATAAAAGTTAGAGGGTCGGATCGGCTATCAAATGGTAGTCCCCACTTGCGAATTTTTTCCAGGGTGCATGTAAAACTACGAGGGACTTCGCTCCCCGGGACTCCTTGAGTCTGTGGTGCGTGTATGGTAATGCCGGGACTACTGGGGGAAGACTACCGGGAAGTAGGTTACCGGGGAGGAGCAGTGAGTGCATATTCATATTAGTAATTGCATTTGACACGGAGGCCTTGTCGTGGGCCTTTAGTTTTGCCCAGACTGCGTCAGTCAGCTCCGAGTGCTTAACGAAGGTGGCAAAATTTTTCTGAAGATCCTCGATTCTACTGCAAGGGGTAATAATTCCTCCTTGCGACGGGAACATATCCAGGTTTTCCCAATCCCAAGATTCTTAAGTCTTTCTGGAACAGACTCACCAGGATTGTTTGCTGCCTTTTTGCTCTGCGCCGTGGTATTTGTTTCGTCCATTTTTGGAATCTCCTCTTCTGTGCTCTTGTTTGATTTTGTCGTATGTGCCCCGTATTTCTTTGCCAAATGTTTTTTTTTTATTTTAAAGTGAATTTTGCCTTGGGTTTGTTTTTGAGTGTTTTTTTTATTTTATTTTATTTTTTTATACGTTTAATATAAATAATTTTTTTTCTCCAGTGTATACACTTTATAATTATAAAATCAAATATATAATCTTATTACTTAATTTTTCGTTATTTTTTTCCAGTTTAACACTTTTGTGTTAATTTATTAGGTTATACATTTTTTTTGTGTATAAGTTATTATAATTTGTATGTATGATTAATTGTATTTATTTATTTTATTTTATTTATTTAATTATTTATTCTTACATTATAATTATTAAATCATATATATTATTATCATTTATTTATTTTTTTTTGCCAAGGTATTTTACTTCTGTGTAAATTCATTAGGTTATAACTATTTCATTTTTTCCAGTGTATTTCTGTGTGTGTTTCACTTTTGTATTCTCTTGGATGTTTTGCTGATTTGCCACTGCTTTATTTTCCACTTGTCATATATATTTTCTTTTTTTCCCACTGGCTTACTTTATGCACTTGCTTGGTTTACTTTTTGCACTCGCTCGGTTTACTTGTCGGTCCTGGGCCGTTTCTACGTTTAACTCGAACGCTTTACTCTGCGTCACGTTTTGCGGTTCTTCGCGTCATTAAACTCGCGGTCTTGGGCGTTTATCAAGACTTTCGCGCCAGTTTTCGGTGCTCCAAAACTGGAAATTTTTTCCAAATTGTTCCCTGCCCTACCAGGTGGTATTTTCGTAGGATTTTACCCTAAAAGTCGATTTTTTCCTGGCCGGGATAAGTCTTAGTCGTGGCAGAGATCTTTATAAGAAATTTGTAATTTACAGGGGGAATTGTTTGCAAAAGGAACACGCGAGCGCGGGTTTTAAGGGGGCGAAGAGTAGGAATATGATCCCGTAGGTGTCCGCCAGCTTCTTTGGTGGACCAGATATTGCCGTAGCCACGTCTGCAGTGGTACTAACTACGGGCGAGGAAACGGTATGTAAATCCAACAGGGACACGCCATCGTTCTCTGGGTTACTCAGGAATGGTCGTAGCCACGCCTACTAAATACTGGCAAGGATCGGAGATCAATAACTACAGGTAAAGATCGGGGATAAGTCCAACAGGGGCACGCCAACATTCTCTGGATTACCCAGGAATAGTCGTAGCCACGCCTGAATAATACTAAATACAGGCAAGGATCGGGGATCAATAACTACAGACAAAGATCGGGGAGATGTCCAACAGGGGCACGCTAACGTTTTCTGGATTACCCAGGAATAGTCGTAGCCACGCTTAAGGAATACTAAATCGTGGCAATGGGAAGGTTAAGATTATTTTCTAATCCAAAAATGCACTGGGGCTTAGGAGATTAAACATAAGGATTCACATTATCCTCATTTGACCTGGCTTGTTTCCCTGCTGCTGCACCGAGTTCTTAAATGTTTAAGCCACGCAGGCTGTACTCCGCGTTTGTGTCCGAGTCACGTGATAGCGATCGTTCCCCGTCATCCATTCTTTCTAGGTTGCCACCCCTTCAACTATCGAGTTCCCACTACGACTATCAATAGTCTAATAAAATACGAAGAACTTGCAGTTAACTTGGGCATTACTTTTACTAACTCATTGTCTTGCAGTAAAAATATTTCTAAGGCAACTGAGCGAACGTATGGGCTTTTGAGACATCTTTCGACCTCTCAATCATTTCTACCAATTCAGACACGATTGCTAGTGGCCAAAACGATTCTGATTCCCACTCTTTTTAATGGCATGGAGATCTTTGGATATTGCGACTCTCATGACACACAAAAAATAGGGATCGCTTCAATTTCTTATCAAACTATGTGAAATGGTAAACTCTAATTCAAACTCAAATATTTTAATATATCTTATTTTTCACTTTTTTTAATATTTAGGTATACTCAAATATGTCATAATTATTATTTTTAAGCTGATTGAAATTTTTGTGACTAACGCAATAAAAATAAGCCTATACTTGTAGCGTGTGACCGCCCACCGTCACAGCAACTGAGTACAACTCATATTCAATCATTGACATTAAAATTAAACAAAAGAACATTCCAAATACTGGTCCTTTATTTTGAAAAACTAATCAAACAGTTGCCCAAAGCCAACAACAACCGTCACACTTAATCGACGGAGCTATCGATCGTCGATAATCATCGCCCAATGATCCGATTACCCAAAGCGGGATTATCGTCATCGTCCGATCTGGCCACACTAACAGGCGCCTATATAAGCAGAGGCCCGGCCTCAGCCCAGTCTCTTGCGTTCCGAAGGTCGTCAAGGAAACATCGCTAGGGAAGAATATCCGGGTAAGTGTTCTGGTAGATAGTCGGCCCTTCCATAGCGCCGGCTCCAAGCAGTGCAAAACTTGAATATCAAGCAGTGCGAGACATGGCACTTCCGCAGAGTCGACACCACGCACCAAGTAGTACAACATTCTGATGTCAAACAGTGTAAGATTCCGCCCTTGCAACCAAAATTCCGCGCAGTGCGAGACTCGCCCCTTCCACAGCGCCTACACCACACACCAAGCAGTGCAACACTCGACTGACAAACAGTGATATACTCGACCCTTCCCAGGCGTCGGTATAACTCAGCAAGCAGTCCTGCACTCGGCCCTTCAATAGCGCCGACATCAACCCACCAAGCAGTACCACACTCGGCACTCCCATATCGCCAAGATAATTATAATTATAAACATAGCCCTAACCAACCGTATTATCAGATATAATCTTATAGAGCGTTCGATTTGTGTTAATCCCTGGGGAAAGGGAGGTAAATTAATCTGAAAAGGAAATAAGTTTTGGTCACGAACCCTGGCTACGGCGACCTATACCCGCCCGAAACAGGGTTTTTTACTGTAGCGCCTGAGCAAATTGAAAACAAAAAGACAGTAACCTCGAATAGAAACACCGAAGACCGTTTATCCTCTTCATCTACATAAAACAAAATAACACAATGGCAACACCAATAAAGCCAACTGGAAGTCTACCTGATAGACATGCGAGGACATGCAAAGACAAATGTCAGAGTTTATAAAGAACGGCAACCACAGCGTGGGAACCATCAAACGTCTTCTAGAGCTGTTTCAGAAACACGGAAGAAGAACCAGCATCTAACGGGACAGGATATCAACCGAAAAACAACCGACAGAGAGGAACACATCGAGAAAGACCATAAATACCTGCAAGTGCCGAACCCAAGGGAGATGTACGAAGAAAAATCAGTACCCAAGCCCACAAGGACAGAAAGAAATAAAGTGACCATAATGGGAGTGATAGGAAGTTGGGGAAGTTGACCATGAGGAGAATGCTGTGAAAAGCATCACACTTAGGCATCAGGGCGAGGATGAACCAGCGAAGAAATATGCGCGAGAACTCTTGAAAATCATGCGAGTCACTACGCTTCAAGAAAAAAAGCTGAAGTGGGTGTACCGAAAGAGCGTAGAGTTCAAACGGTATGCTAAACGCGGAGAATGCCAAACACTAGCGGAATACCACCGACTAGCCGAGGAATTCGGGGCTCTCCAATCACATGGGCACACAGCAGAGAGCACAACAAAATCCGGAAGCTCCCTGGGGACACCAACCATCTGGAATTTACCAGAGATCACCAAGGAACCAGTGGAGACAACAAGAGCCGCCACAAGTACTTAACAGAGTTCTTTTGACATGAACAATAGATTTTCGAGGTGCAAAGCAATGGGACACATAGAACGTCAATACAACAACCAACCAAGTCTGGTTTGCTGGGAATGCGGACAGGATGGAATACGCACAATTCATTGCTGTCGCCGGAATGAATCGACGGGAAACGGCAGAGACCCACACCCGCAACGACAATAAAGTTCAACGGTCGACGCCTACTCGCACAAGTCAACATAGGCACCACAGGAATTCGCGGTGCAATTGACACAGAAGCCACACGAAGATTCATTGGCCAATGGAATAGCCAGACGTGGAAAAAGAAAGTGAGTAACCGAAGCCATAAGACTTGAAGACGGAACAAACCAGACAGTCATAGAGGCACTAGACGTACCAATACAGTTCGGGAAACAAACAAGCACAACAACACTACTAGTCCTCGACGAGGTGATCGGAAGCCTACTCTTGTAAATATTTAATATTAGAACAATGCAACGCCATATTAGAATGCGGAGGCATCACAGCGAGAATTAAAAAGAACATGAGGAACCAAATCAGGAGCAAAAAACGCAAGAGACACGGCATCGAGTCACTAAAAACAGGCGATATAACTGAGTCAGGATTCCAAGAGTCCCTGAAAAGGGAGTTGGAGATGATGAGCCAAATCAAGGAAGTTAGTCACATTGTAAGCCAAAAAATCTTCATAAAGCACGAACTGAGGTACTACCCTCAAATCAATAATAAATAAACAATGTGACGAACTCCTAGCACAAAACCTCATAGAACCCTTGCACTCCGCCTACAGCTCGCCATTGGTAATCGTGGAGAAGAAAAGCAAAAAATGGAGACTGTGCGTAATCTATAGGCAGCTGAACTAGCACTCTGAGCGAGACGCGTACCCGGTACCCCAAATGGATCACATACTCAACCAACTCCGCGAGGCAAAATATAGAAAAACACACTAGACATCAAAAGTGGCTACTGGCAGATACCGATGGACGTAATCAGTACACTGATCTTAGTGTACCAGAACGCGGAAAATAATGCCTGTCGGATTACACACAGCACCAGCTACTTTCCAAAGAGCAATAGACTCAGCGATAGCAGCGATCCTCAACATGCTAAGTCTGTGGCCTGTGGGGTCTGTGGCCCCCTAGTACAGATGACGGAACTGGCACAACCGCTGTACAACCTGGTTAAGAAGGGTTCAAAGTTTAAATGGACAACATAAATGCATATTTTCTTCATGAAGTTTATGTAGCAGCATTTTGACGATGTCGTTTTTGTATGGTTGTTAGAAGGAATTCATTGCTTCCCGAGAAGTTGACGTATTATCCACCCTTGTTCCTACTTTTATTATAGAGTTATCGCTCAAATTAAGTGAAAAGAAGCGACCTAGCTGCTGTGTAATGGTCGTTCGGGATGGCGTCGAAGAGGATTTAATTCAATTGCGAAGTCAGCCAGTTGTGTACAACGTATTATTATCCTCCTAGCTTGTTCTAATATGTAAAGCTCAAGTAGCACGGTTTGATTTCTATTTTTACGATATAAAATCGTAACATGTATGCATGTTTGCATGTATGTTTAATTTAATAACTTTTTCTCCAAGTGATCATGTTGCCATGCTAGAAATTCTTCAGATTTAAAAGAAACAGTGGTCCGTATAACCAAAATGTAAATATAACATATGCGGCGTTATGACTTTATGACACATGTCTCCATTGATTTGGATCGGTTTTATCTTGTATTTTTGACAACTTATAAAACTACGAGGGACTTCGCTCCCCGGGACTCCTTGAGTCTGTGGTGCGTGTATGGTACTGCCGGAATACTACCGGGAAGTACGTTACCGGGGAGGAGCAGTGAGTGCATATTCATATTAATAATTGCACTTGACACGGAGGCCTTGTCGTGGGCCTTTAGTTTTGCCCAGACTGCGTTAGTCAGCTCCGATTGCTTAACGAAGGTGGCAAAATTTTTCTGAAGATCCTCGATTCTACTGCAAGGGGTAATAATTCATCCTTGCGACGGGAACATATCCAGGTTTTCCCAATCCCAAGATTCTTAAGTCTTTCTGGAACAGACTCACCAGGATTGTTTGCTGCCTTTTTGCTCTGCGCCGTGGTATTTGTTTCGTCCATTTTTGGAATCTCCTCTTCTGTGCTCTTGTTTGATTTTGTCGTATGTGCCCCGTATTTCTTTGCCAAATGTTTTTTTTTTATTTTAAAGTGAATTTTGCCTTGGGTTTGTTTTTGAGTGTTTTTTTATTTTATTTTATTTTTTTATACGTTTAATTTAAATAATTTTTTTTCTCCAGTGTATTCACTTTATAATTATAAAATCAAATATATTATCTTATTACTTAATTTTTCGTTATTTTTTTCCAGTTTAACACTTTTCTGTTAATTTATTAGGTTATACATTTTTTTTGTGTATAAGTTATTATAATTTGTATGTATGATTAATTGTATTTATTTATTTTATTTTATTTATTTAATTATTTATTCTTACATTATAATTATTAAATCATATATATTATTATCATTTATTTATTTTTTTTTTGCCAAGGTATTTTACTTCTGTGTAAATTCATTAGGTTATAACTATTTCATTTTTTCCAGTGTATTTCTGTGTGTGTTTCACTTTTGTATTCTCTTGGATGTTTTGCTGATTTGCCACTGCTTTATTTTCCACTTGTCATATATATTTTCTTTTTTTCCCACTGGCTTACTTTATGCACTTGCTTGGTTTACTTGTTGCACTCGCTCGGTTTACTTGTCGGTCCTGGGCCGTTTCTACGTTTAACTCGAACGCTTTACTCTGCGTCACTTTTTGCGGTTCTTCGCGTCATTAAACTCGCGGTCTTGGGCGTTTATCAAGACTTTCGCGCCAGTTTTCGGTGCTCCAAAACTGGAAATTTTTTCCAAATTGTTCCCTGCCCTGGTATTTTCGTAGGATTTTACCCTAAAAGTCGATTTTTTCCTGGCCGGGATAAGTCTTAGTCGTGGCAGAGATCTTTATAAGAAATTTGTAATTTACAGGGGGAATTGTTTGCAAAAGGAACACGCGAGCGCGGGTTTTAAGGGGGCGAAAAGTAGGAATATGATCCCGTAGGTGTCCGCCAGCTTCTCTGGGTGGACCAGATATTGCCGTAGCCACGTCTGCAGTGGTACTAACTACGGGCGAGGGAACGGTATGTAAATCCAACAGGGACACGCCATCGTTCTCTGGGTTACTCAGGAATGGTCGTAGCCACGCCTACTAAATACTGGCAAGGATCGGGGATCAATAACTACAGGTAAAGATCGGGGATAAGTCCAACAGGGGCACGCCAACATTCTCTGGATTACCCAGGAATAGTCGTAGCCACGCCTGAATAATACTAAATACTGGCAAGGATCGGGGATCAATAACTACAGACAAAGATCGGGGAGATGTCCAACAGGGGCACGCTAACGTTTTCTGGATTACCCAGGAATAGTCGTAGCCACACTTAAGGAATACTAAATCGTGGCAATGGGAAGGTTAAGATTATTTTCTAATCCAAAAATGCACTGGGGCTTAGGAGATTAAACATAAGGATTCACATTATCCTCTTTTGACCTGGCTTGTTTCCCTGCTGCTGCACCGAGTTCTTAAATGTTTAAGCCACGCAGGCTGTACTCCGCGTTTGTGTCCGAGTCACGTGATAGCGATCGTTCCACGTCATCCATTCTTTCTAGGTTGCCACCCCTTCAACTATCGAGTTCCCACTACGACTATCAATAGTCTAATAAAATACGAAGAACTTGCAGTTAACTTGGGCATTACTTTTACTAACTCATTGTCTTACAGTAAAAATATTTCTAAGGCAACTGAGCGAACGTATGGGCTTTTGAGACAACTTTCGACCTCTCAATCATTTCTACCAATTCAGACACGATTGCTAGTGGCCAAAACGATTCTGATTCCCACTCTTTTTAATGACATGGAGATATTGCGACTCTCATGACACACAAAAAATAGGGATCGCTTCAATTTCTTATCAAACTATGTGAAATGGTAAACTCTAATTCAAACTCAAATATTTTAATATATCTTATTTTTCACTTTTTTTAATATTAAGGTATACCCAAATATGTCATAATTATTATTTTTAAGCTGATTGAAATTTTTGTGACTAACGCAATAAAAATGAGCCTATACTTGCAGCGTGTGACCGCCCACCGTCACAGCAACTGATTAATCATTGACATTAAAATTAAACAAAAGAACATTCCAAATACTGGTCCTTTATTTTGAAAAACTAATCAAACGGTTGCCCAAAGCCAACAACAACCGTCACACTTAATCGACGGAGCTATCGATCGTCGATAATCATCGCCCAATGATCCGATTACCCAAAACGGGATTATCGTCATCGTCCGATCTGGCCACACTAATATGCGCCTATATAAGCAGAGGCCCGGCCTCAGGCCAGTCTCTTGCGTTCCGAAGGTCTTCAAGGAAACATCGCTAGGGAAGAATATCCGGGTAAGTGTTCTGGTAGATAGTCGGCCCTTCCATAGCGCCGGCTCCAAGCAGTGCAAAACTTGAATATCAAGCAGTGCGAGACATGGCACTTCCGCAGAGTCGACACCACGCACCAAGTAGTACAACATTCTGATGTCAAACAGTGTAAGATTCCGCCCTTGCAACCAAAATTCCGCGCAGTGCGAGACTCGCCCCTTCCACAGCGCCTACACCACACACCAAGCAGTGCAACCAACACTCGACTGACAAACAGTGATATACTCGACCCTTCCCCAGCGTCGGTATAACTCAGCAAGCAGTCCTGCACTCGGCCCTTCAATAGCGCCGACATCAACCCACCAAGCAGTACCACACTCGGCACTCCCATATCGCCAAGATAATTATAATTATAAACATAGCCCTAACCAACCGTATTATCAGATATAACCTTATAGAGCGTTCGATTTGTGTTAATCCCTGGGGAAAGGGAGGTAAATTAATCTGAAAAGGAAATAAGTTTTGGTCACGAACCCTGGCTACGGCGAGCTATACCCGCCCGAAACAGGGTTTTTTACTGTAGCGCCTGAGCAAATTGAAAACAAAAAGACAGTAACCTCGAATAGAAACACCGAAGACCGTTTATCCTCTTCATCTACATAAAACAAAATAACACAATGGCAACACCAATAAAGCCAACTGGAAGTCTACCTGATAGACATGCGAGGACATGCAAAGACAAATGTCAGAGTTTATAAAGAACGGCAACCACAGCGTGGGAACCATCAAACGTCTTCTAGAGCTGTTTCAGAAACACGGAAGAAGAACCAGCATCTAACGGGACAGGATATCAACCGAAAAACAACCGACAGAGAGGAACACATCGAGAAAGACCATAAATACCTGCAAGTGCCGAACCCAAGGGAGATGTACGAAGAAAAATCAGTACCCAAGCCCACAAGGACAGAAAGAAATAAAGTGACCATAATGGGAGTGATAGGAAGTTGGGGAAGTTGACCATGAGGAGAATGCTGTGAAAAGCATCACACTTAGGCATCAGGGCGAGGATGAACCAGCGAAGAAATATGCGCGAGAACTCTTGAAAATCATGCGAGTCACTACGCTTCAAGAAAAAAAAGCTGAAGTGGGTGTACCGAAAGAGCGTAGAGTTCAAACGGTATGCTAAACGCGCGGAGAATGCCAAACACTAGCGGAATACCACCGACTAGCCGAGGAATTCGGGGCTCTCCAATCACATGGGCACACAGCAGAGAGCACAACAAAATCCGGAAGCTCCCTGGGGACACCAACCAACTGGAATTTACCAGAGATCACCAAGGAACCAGTGGAGACAACAAGAGCCGCCACAAGTACTTAACAGAGTTCTTTTGACATGAACAATAGATTTTCGAGGTGCAAAGCAATGGGACACATAGAACGTCAATACAACAACCAACCAAGTCTGGTTTGCTGGGAATGCGGACAGGATGGAATACGCACAATTCATTGCTGTCGCCGGAATGAATCGACGGGAAACGGCAGAGACCCACACCCGCAACGACAATAAAGTTCAACGGTCGACGCCTACTCGCACAAGTCAACATAGGCACCACAGGAATTCGCGGTGCAATTGACACAGAAGCCACACGAAGATTCATTGGCCAATGGAATAGCCAGACGTGGAAAAAGAAAGTGAGTAACCGAAGCCATAAGACTTGAAGACGGAACAAACCAGACAGTCATAGAGGCACTAGACGTACCAATACAGTTCGGGAAACAAACAAGCACAACAACACTACTAGTCCTCGACGAGGTGATCGGAAGCCTACTCTTGTAAATATTTAATATTAGAACAATGCAACGCCATATTAGAATGCGGAGGCATCACAGCGAGAATTAAAAAGAACATGAGGAACCAAATCAGGAGCAAAAAACGCAAGAGACACGGCATCGAGTCACTAAAAACAGGCGATTTAACTGAGTCAGGATTCCAAGAGTCCCTGAAAAGGGAGTTGGAGATGATGAGCCAAATCAAGGAAGTTAGTCACATTGTAAGCCAAAAAATCTTCATAAAGCACGAACTGAGGTACTACCCTCAAATCAATAATAAATAAACAATGTGACGAACTCCTAGCACAAAACCTCATAGAACCCTTGCACTCCGCCTACAGCTCGCCATTGGTAATCGTGGAGAAGAAAAGCAAAAAATGGAGACTGTGCGTAATCTATAGGCAGCTGAACTAGCACTCTGAGCGAGACGCGTACCCGGTACCCCAAATGGATCACATACTCAACCAACTCCGCGAGGCAAAATATAGAAAAACACACTAGACATCAAAAGTGGCTACTGGCAGATACCGATGGACGTAATCAGTACACTGATCTTAGTGTACCAGAACGCGGAAAATAATGCCTGTCGGATTACACACAGCACCAGCTACTTTCCAAAGAGCAATAGACTCAGCGATAGCAGCGATCCTCAACATGCTAAGTCTACAGACAACAAAGCAGGTACACAGCTTCCTAGGTGTGGCCCACTAGTACAGATGACGGAACTGGCACAACCGCTGTACAACCTGGTTAAGAAGGGTTCAAAGTTTAAATGGGCAACATAAATGCATATTTTCTTCATGAAGTTTATGTAGCAGCATTTTGACGATGTCGTTTTTGTATGGTTGTTAGAAGGAATTCATTGCTTCCCGAGAAGTTGACGTATTATCCACCCTTGTTCCTACTTTTATTATAGAGTTATCGCTCAAATTAAGTGAAAAGAAGCGACCTAGCTGCTGTGTAATGATCGTTCGGGATGGCGTCGAAGAGGATTTAATTCAATTGCGAAGTCAGCCAGTTGTGTACAACGTATTATTATCCTCCTAGCTTGTTCTAATATGTAAAGCTCAAGTAGCACGGTTTGATTTCTATTTTTACGATATAAAATCGTAACATGTATGCATGTTTGCATGTATGTTTAATTTAATATGCTTTTTCTCCAAGTGATCATGTTGCCATGCTAGAAATTCTTCAGATTTAAAAGAAACAGTGGTCCGTATAACCAAAATGTAAATATAACATATGCGGCGTTATGACTTTATGACACATGTCTCCATTGATTTGGATCGGTTTTATCTTGTATTTTTGACAACTTATTTGCAACGAATGTATGGAAATCGGAATCTTTTATTCTACATAACACGATTGTAGAATCTGTTCAGTAAAGACATTTACTTTGAAATTAAGATCCCTTTTCACCTTTTCGGCAAGCTTTGCACCTAACACAGCTGCTCATATTTCCAGTCGTGGTTGGGTTTGCTTTTCTAGAGGTGCTACCTTTGATTTAGCGCATAATAAGGGCTCAGTCGTTTGTCTATTCTTATAAATGGTACTTATATAGGCAACAGCACCAAACGCCTTTTCAAAAGTATCCACAAATATGTGTTTTTCTTGCTTTTAAGATATTTTTCAATGCTAAACCTGTCGCGCTACAGTCAATTTGTTTAAACATATCAAATCTTTTCTGAAGGCCATGTTTCCTCTATGGAAACTGAACCATCTGTGTCTTAATCTAGCTTAAGAATTAAAAGATATTGTAGAAAGGTTTTTGCTCTGATTATGTCTGGAGCAAAAGCAGGACCCAATTCGATCGCCGATAATCATCGCCCAATGATCCGATTACCCAAAGCGGGATTATCGTCATCGTCCGATCTGGCCACACTAACAGGTCTCTTGCGTTCCGAAGGTCTTCAAGGAAACATCGCTAAGGAAGAATATCCGGGTAAGTGTTCTCGTAGATAGTCGACCCTTCCATAGCGCCGGCTCCAAGCAGTGCAAAACTTGAATATCAAGCAGTGCGAGACATGGCCCTTCCGCAGAGCCGACACCACACACCAAGTAGAGCAACATTCTGATGTCAAACAGTGCAAGATTCAGCCCTTGCAACCAAAATTCCGCGCAGTGCGAGACTCGCCCCTTCCACAGCGCCTACACCACACACCAAGCAGTGCAACACTCGACTGATAAACAGTGATATACTCGACACTTCTCCAGCGTCGGTATAACTCAGCAAGCAGTCCTGCACTCGGCCCTTCAATAGCGCCGACATCAACCCAGCAAGCAGTACCACACTCGGCACTCTCATAGCGCCAAGATAATTATAATTATAAACATAGCCCTAACCAACCGTATTATCAGATATAACCGTACAGAGCGTTCGATTTGTGTTAATCCCTGGGGAAAGGGAGGTAAATTAATCTGAAAAGGAAATAAGTTTTTGTCACGAACCCTGGCTACGGCGAGCTATACCCGCCCGAAACAGGGTTTTTTACTGTAGCGCCTGAGCAAATTGAAAACAAAAAGACAGTAACCTCGAATAGAAACACCAAAGATCGTTTATCCTCTTCATCTACATAAAACAAAATAACACAATGGCAACACCAATAAAGCCCAACTGGAAGTCTACCTGATAGACATGCGAGGACATGCAAAGACAAATGTCGGATTTTATTAAGAACGGCAACCACAGAGTGGAACCATCAAACGTCTTCTAGAGCTGTTTCAGAAACACGGAATAAGAACCAGCATCTAACGGAACGGGATATCAACCGAAAAACCAACCGACAGAGAGGAACACATCGAGAACCCAATGGAGATGTACGAAGAAAAATCAGTACCCACAAGGACAGTGCCCACAAGGACAGAAAGAAATAAAGTGGCCATAATGGGAGTGATACGAAGTTGGGGAAGTTGACCATGAGGAGAATGCTGTGAAAAGCATCACACTTAGGCATCAGGGCGAGGATGAACCAGCGAAGAAATATGCGCAAGAACTCTTGAAAATCATGCGAATGACTACGCTTCAAAAAAAGAAGCTGGAGTGGTCGTACCGAAAGAGCGTGGAGTTCAAATGGTATGCTAAACGCGGAGAATGCCAAACACTAGCGGAATACCACCGACTAGCCGAGGAATTCGGGGCTCTCCAATCACATGGGCACACAGCAGAGTGCACAACAAAATCTGGAAGCTCCCTGGGGACACCAACCATCTGGAATTTACTAGAGATCACCAAGGAACCAGTGGAGACAACAAGAGCCGTCACAAGTACTTAACAGAGGTCTTTTGACATGAACAATAGATGTTCGAGGTGCAAAGCAATGGGACACATAGAACGTCAATACAACAACCAACCAAGACTGGTTTGCTGGGAATGCGGACAGGATGGAATACGCACAATTCATTGCTGTCGCCGGAATGAAACGACGGGAAACGGCAGAGACCCACACCCGCAACGACAATAAAGTTCAACGGTCGACGACTACTCGCACAAGTCAATATAGGCACCACAGGAATTCGCGGTGCAATTGACACAGAAGCCACACGAAGATGCATTGGCCAATGGAATAGCCAGACGTGGAAAAAGAAAGTGAGTAACCGAAGCCATAAGACTTGAAGACGGAACAAACCAGACAGTCATAGAGGCACTAGACGTACCAATACAGTTCGGGAAACAAACAAGCACAACAACACTACTAGTCCTCGACGAGGTGATCGGAAGCCTACTCTTGTAAATATTTAATATTAGAACAATGCAACGCCATATTAGAATGCGGAGGCATCACAGCGAGAATTAAAAAGAACATGAGGAACCAAAGCAGGAACAAAAAACGCAAGAGACACGGCATCGAGTCACTAAACCCAGGCGATTTAACTGAGTCAGGAGTCAGGGAGTTGGAGATGATGAGCCAAATCAAGGAAGTTAGTCACATTGTTTATTTATTATTGATTTGAGGGTAGTACCTCAGTTCGTGCTTTATGAAGATTTTTTGGCTCATAGAACCCTTTCACTCCGCCTACAGCTCGCCATTGGTAATCGTGGAGAAGAAAAGCGAAAAATGGAGACTGTGCGTAATCTATAGGCAGCTGAACTAGCACTCTGAGCGAGACGCGTACCCGGTACCCCAAATGGATCACATACTCAACCAACTCCGCGAGGCAAAATATAGAAAAACACACTAGACATCAAAAGTGGCTACTGGCAGATACCGATGGACGTAATCAGTACACTGATCTTAGTGTACCAGAACGCGGAAAATAATGCCTGTCGGATTACACACAGCACCAGCTACTTTCCAAAGAGCAATAGACTCAGCGATAGCAGCGATCCCTCAACATGCTAAGTCTACAGACAACAAAGCAGGTACACAGCTTCCTAGGTGTGGCCCACTAGTACAGATGACGGAACTGGCACAACCGCTGTACAACCTGGTTAAGAAGGGTTCAAAGTTTAAATGGGCAACATAAATGCATATTTTCTTCATGAAGTTTATGTAGCAGCATTTTGACGATGTCGTTTTTGTATGGTTGTTAGAAGGAATTCATTGCTTCCCGAGAAGTTGACGTATTATCCACCCTTGTTCCTACTTTTATTATAGAGTTATCGCTCAAATTAAGTGAAAAGAAGCGACCTAGCTGCTGTGTAATGATCGTTCGGGATGGCGTCGAAGAGGATTTAATTCAATTGCGAAGTCAGCCAGTTGTGTACAACGTATTATTATCCTCCTAGCTTGTTCTAATATGTAAAGCTCAAGTAGCACGGTTTGATTTCTATTTTTACGATATAAAATCGTAACATGTATGCATGTTTGCATGTATGTTTAATTTAATATGCTTTTTCTCCAAGTGATCATGTTGCCATGCTAGAAATTCTTCAGATTTAAAAGAAACAGTGGTCCGTATAACCAAAATGTAAATATAACATATGCGGCGTTATGACTTTATGACACATGTCTCCATTGATTTGGATCGGTTTTATCTTGTATTTTTGACAACTTATTTGCAACGAATGTATGGAAATCGGAATCTTTTATTCTACATAACACGATTGTAGAATCTGTTCAGTAAAGACATTTACTTTGAAATTAAGATCCCTTTTCACCTTTTCGGCAAGCTTTGCACCTAACACAGCTGCTCATATTTCCAGTCGTGGTTGGGTTTGCTTTTCTAGAGGTGCTACCTTTGATTTAGCGCATAATAAGGGCTCAGTCGTTTGTCTATTCTTATAAATGGTACTTATATAGGCAACAGCACCAAACGCCTTTTCAAAAGTATCCACAAATATGTGTTTTTCTTGCTTTTAAGATATTTTTCAATGCTAAACCTGTCGCGCTACAGTCAATTTGTTTAAACATATCAAATCTTTTCTGAAGGCCATGTTTCCTCTATGGAAACTGAACCATCTGTGTCTTAATCTAGCTTAAGAATTAAAAGATATTGTAGAAAGGTTTTTGCTCTGATTATGTCTGGAGCAAAAGCAGGACCCAATTCGATCGCCGATAATCATCGCCCAATGATCCGATTACCCAAAGCGGGATTATCGTCATCGTCCGATCTGGCCACACTAACAGGTCTCTTGCGTTCCGAAGGTCTTCAAGGAAACATCGCTAAGGAAGAATATCCGGGTAAGTGTTCTCGTAGATAGTCGGCCCTTCCATAGCGCCGGCTCCAAGCAGTGCAAAACTTGTATATCAAGCAGTGCGAGACATGGCACTTCCGCAGAGCCGACACCACACACCAAGTAGAGCAACATTCTGATGTCAAACAGTGTAAGATTCAGCCCTTGCAACCAAAATTCCGCGCAGTGCGAGACTCGCCCCTTCCACAGCGCCTACACCACACACCAAGCAGTGCAACACTCGACTGACAAACAGTGATATACTCGACCCTTCTCCAGCGTCGGTATAACTCAGCAAGCAGTCCTGCACTCGGCCCTTCAATAGCGCCGACATCAACCCACCAAGCAGTACCACACTCGGCACTCTCATAGCGCCAAGATAATTATAATTATAAACATAGCCCTAACCAACCGTATTATCAGATATAACCGTACAGAGCGTTCGATTTGTGTTAATCCCTGGTGAAAGGGAGGTAAATTAATCTGAAAAGGAAATAAGTTTTTGTCACGAACCCTGGCTACGGCGAGCTATACCCGCCCGAAACAGGGTTTTTTACTGTAGCGCCTGAGCAAATTGAAAACAAAAAGACAGTAACCTCGAATAGAAACACCGAAGACCGTTTATCCTCTTCATCTACATAAAACAAAATAACACAATGGCAACACCAATAAAGCCAACTGGAAGTCTACCTGATAGACATGCGAGGACATGCAAAGACAAATGTCAGAGTTTATAAATAACGGCAACCACAGCGTGGGAACCATCAAACGTCTTCTAGAGCTGTTTCAGAAACACGGAAGAAGAACCAGCATCTAACGGGACAGGATATCAACCGAAAAACAACCGACAGAGAGGAACACATCGAGAAAGACCATAAATACCTGCAAGTGCCGAACCCATGGGAGATGTACGAAGAAAAATCAGTACCCAAGCCCACAAGGACAGAAAGAAATAAAGTGGCCATAATGGGAGTGATAGGAAGTTGGGGAAGTTGACCATGAGGAGAATGCTGTGAAAAGCATCACACTTAGGCATCAGGGCGAGGATGAACCAGCGAAGAAATATGCGCGAGAACTCTTGAAAATCATGCGAGTCACTACGCTTCAAGAAAAAAAGCTGAAGTGGGTGTACCGAAAGAGCGTAGAGTTCAAATGGTATGCTAAACGCGGAGAATGCCAAACACTAGCGGAATACCACCGACTAGCCGAGGAATTCGGGGCTCTCCAATCACATGGGCACACAGCAGAGAGCACAACAAAATCTGGAAGCTCCCTGGGGACACCAACCATCTGGAATTTACCAGAGATCACCAAGGAACCAGTGGAGACAACAAGAGCCGCCACAAGTACTTAACAGAGTTCTTTTGACATGAACAATAGATTTTCGAGGTGCAAAGCAATGGGACACATAGAACGTCAATACAACAACCAACCAAGTCTGGTTTGCTGGGAATGCGGACAGGATGGAATACGCACAATTCATTGCTGTCGCCGGAATGAATCGACGGGAAACGGCAGAGACCCACACCCGCAACGACAATAAAGTTCAACGGTCGACGCCTACTCGCACAAGTCAACATAGGCACCACAGGAATTCGCGGTGCAATTGACACAGAAGCCACACGAAGATTCATTGGCCAATGGAATAGCCAGACGTGGAAAAAGAAAGTGAGTAACCGAAGCCATAAGACTTGAAGACGGAACAAACCAGACAGTCATAGAGGCACTAGACGTACCAATACAGTTCGGGAAACAAACAAGCACAACAACACTACTAGTCCTCGACGAGGTGATCGGAAGCCTACTCTTGTAAATATTTAATATTAGAACAATGCAACGCCATATTAGAATGCGGAGGCATCACAGCGAGAATTAAAAAGAACATGAGGAACCAAATCAGGAGCAAAAAACGCAAGAGACACAGCATCGAGTCACTAAAAACAGGCGATTTAACTGAGTCAGGATTCCAAGAGTCCCTGAAAAGGGAGTTGGAGATGATGAGCCAAATCAAGGAAGTTAGTCACATTGTAAGCCAAAAAATCTTCATAAAGCACGAACTGAGGTACTACCCTCAAATCAATAATAAATAAACAATGTGACGAACTCCTAGCACAAAACCTCATAGAACCCTTGCACTCCGCCTACAGCTCGCCATTGGTAATCGTGGAGAAGAAAAGCAAAAAATGGAGACTGTGCGTAATCTATAGGCAGCTGAACTAGCACTCTGAGCGAGACGCGTACCCGGTACCCCAAATGGATCACATACTCAACCAACTCCGCGAGGCAAAATATAGAAAAACACACTAGACATCAAAAGTGGCTACTGGCAGATACCGATGGACGTAATCAGTACACTGATCTTAGTGTACCAGAACGCGGAAAATAATGCCTGTCGGATTACACACAGCACCAGCTACTTTCCAAAGAGCAATAGACTCAGCGATAGCAGCGATCCTCAACATGCTAAGTCTACAGACAACAAAGCAGGTACACAGCTTCCTAGGTGTGGCCCCCTAGTACAGATGACGGAACTGGCACAACCGCTGTACAACCTGGTTAAGAAGGGTTCAAAGTTTAAATGGACAACATAAATGCATATTTTCTTCATGAAGTTTATGTAGCAGCATTTTGACGATGTCGTTTTTGTATGGTTGTTAGAAGGAATTCATTGCTTCCCGAGAAGTTGACGTATTATCCACCCTTGTTCCTACTTTTATTATAGAGTTATCGCTCAAATTAAGTGAAAAGAAGCGACCTAGCTGCTGTGTAATGGTCGTTCGGGATGGCGTCGAAGAGGATTTAATTCAATTGCGAAGTCAGCCAGTTGTGTACAACGTATTATTATCTTCCTAGCTTGTTCTAATATGTAAAGCTCAAGTAGCACGGTTTGATTTCTATTTTTACGATATAAAATCGTAACATGTATGCATGTTTGCATGTATGTTTAATTTAATATGCTTTTTCTCCAAGTGATCATGTTGCCATGCTAGAAATTCTTCAGATTTAAAAGAAACAGTGGTCCGTATAACCAAAATGTAAATATAACATATGCGGCGTTATGACTTTATGACACATGTCTCCATTGATTTGGATCGGTTTTATCTTGTATTTTTGACAACTTATTTGCAACGAATGTATGGAAATCGGAATCTTTTATTCTACATAACACGATTGTAGAATCTGTTCAGTAAAGACATTTACTTTGAAATTAAGATCCCTTTTCACCTTTTCGGCAAGCTTTGCACCTAACACAGCTGCTCATATTTCCAGTAGTGGTTGGGTTTGCTTTTCTAGAGGTGCTACCTTTGATTTAGCGCATAATAAGGGCTCAGTCGTTTGTCTATTCTTATAAATGGTACTTATATAGGCAACAGCACCAAACGCCTTTTCAAAAGTATCCACAAATATGTGTTTTTCTTGCTTTTAAGATATTTTTCAATGCTAAACCTGTCGCGCTACAGTCAATTTGTTTAAACATATCAAATCTTTTCTGAAGGCCATGTTTCCTCTATGGAAACTGAACCATCTGTGTCTTAATCTAGCTTAAGAATTAAAAGATATTGTAGAAAGGTTTTTGCTCTGATTATGTCTGGAGCAAAAGCAGGACCCAATTCGATCGCCGATAATCATCGCCCAATGATCCGATTACCCAAAGCGGGATTATCGTCATCGTCCGATCTGGCCACACTAACAGGTCTCTTGCGTTCCGAAGGTCTTCAAGGAAACATCGCTAAGGAAGAATATCCGGGTAAGTGTTCTCGTAGATAGTCGGCCCTTCCATAGCGCCGGCTCCAAGCAGTGCAAAACTTGTATATCAAGCAGTGCGAGACATGGCACTTCCGCAGAGCCGACACCACACACCAAGTAGAGCAACATTCTGATGTCAAACAGTGTAAGATTCAGCCCTTGCAACCAAAATTCCGCGCAGTGCGAGACTCGCCCCTTCCACAGCGCCTACACCACACACCAAGCAGTGCAACACTCGACTGACAAACAGTGATATACTCGACCCTTCTCCAGCGTCGGTATAACTCAGCAAGCAGTCCTGCACTCGGCCCTTCAATAGCGCCGACATCAACCCACCAAGCAGTACCACACTCGGCACTCTCATAGCGCCAAGATAATTATAATTATAAACATAGCCCTAACCAACCGTATTATCAGATATAACCGTACAGAGCGTTCGATTTGTGTTAATCCCTGGTGAAAGGGAGGTAAATTAATCTGAAAAGGAAATAAGTTTTTGTCACGAACCCTGGCTACGGCGAGCTATACCCGCCCGAAACAGGGTTTTTTACTGTAGCGCCTGAGCAAATTGAAAACAAAAAGACAGTAACCTCGAATAGAAACACCGAAGACCGTTTATCCTCTTCATCTACATAAAACAAAATAACACAATGGCAACACCAATAAAGCCAACTGGAAGTCTACCTGATAGACATGCGAGGACATGCAAAGACAAATGTCAGAGTTTATAAATAACGGCAACCACAGCGTGGGAACCATCAAACGTCTTCTAGAGCTGTTTCAGAAACACGGAAGAAGAACCAGCATCTAACGGGACAGGATATCAACCGAAAAACAACCGACAGAGAGGAACACATCGAGAAAGACCATAAATACCTGCAAGTGCCGAACCCATGGGAGATGTACGAAGAAAAATCAGTACCCAAGCCCACAAGGACAGAAAGAAATAAAGTGGCCATAATGGGAGTGATAGGAAGTTGGGGAAGTTGACCATGAGGAGAATGCTGTGAAAAGCATCACACTTAGGCATCAGGGCGAGGATGAACCAGCGAAGAAATATGCGCGAGAACTCTTGAAAATCATGCGAGTCACTACGCTTCAAGAAAAAAAGCTGAAGTGGGTGTACCGAAAGAGCGTAGAGTTCAAATGGTATGCTAAACGCGGAGAATGCCAAACACTAGCGGAATACCACCGACTAGCCGAGGAATTCGGGGCTCTCCAATCACATGGGCACACAGCAGAGAGCACAACAAAATCTGGAAGCTCCCTGGGGACACCAACCATCTGGAATTTACCAGAGATCACCAAGGAACCAGTGGAGACAACAAGAGCCGCCACAAGTACTTAACAGAGTTCTTTTGACATGAACAATAGATTTTCGAGGTGCAAAGCAATGGGACACATAGAACGTCAATACAACAACCAACCAAGTCTGGTTTGCTGGGAATGCGGACAGGATGGAATACGCACAATTCATTGCTGTCGCCGGAATGAATCGACGGGAAACGGCAGAGACCCACACCCGCAACGACAATAAAGTTCAACGGTCGACGCCTACTCGCACAAGTCAACATAGGCACCACAGGAATTCGCGGTGCAATTGACACAGAAGCCACACGAAGATTCATTGGCCAATGGAATAGCCAGACGTGGAAAAAGAAAGTGAGTAACCGAAGCCATAAGACTTGAAGACGGAACAAACCAGACAGTCATAGAGGCACTAGACGTACCAATACAGTTCGGGAAACAAACAAGCACAACAACACTACTAGTCCTCGACGAGGTGATCGGAAGCCTACTCTTGTAAATATTTAATATTAGAACAATGCAACGCCATATTAGAATGCGGAGGCATCACAGCGAGAATTAAAAAGAACATGAGGAACCAAATCAGGAGCAAAAAACGCAAGAGACACAGCATCGAGTCACTAAAAACAGGCGATTTAACTGAGTCAGGATTCCAAGAGTCCCTGAAAAGGGAGTTGGAGATGATGAGCCAAATCAAGGAAGTTAGTCACATTGTAAGCCAAAAAATCTTCATAAAGCACGAACTGAGGTACTACCCTCAAATCAATAATAAATAAACAATGTGACGAACTCCTAGCACAAAACCTCATAGAACCCTTGCACTCCGCCTACAGCTCGCCATTGGTAATCGTGGAGAAGAAAAGCAAAAAATGGAGACTGTGCGTAATCTATAGGCAGCTGAACTAGCACTCTGAGCGAGACGCGTACCCGGTACCCCAAATGGATCACATACTCAACCAACTCCGCGAGGCAAAATATAGAAAAACACACTAGACATCAAAAGTGGCTACTGGCAGATACCGATGGACGTAATCAGTACACTGATCTTAGTGTACCAGAACGCGGAAAATAATGCCTGTCGGATTACACACAGCACCAGCTACTTTCCAAAGAGCAATAGACTCAGCGATAGCAGCGATCCTCAACATGCTAAGTCTACAGACAACAAAGCAGGTACACAGCTTCCTAGGTGTGGCCCCCTAGTACAGATGACGGAACTGGCACAACCGCTGTACAACCTGGTTAAGAAGGGTTCAAAGTTTAAATGGACAACATAAATGCATATTTTCTTCATGAAGTTTATGTAGCAGCATTTTGACGATGTCGTTTTTGTATGGTTGTTAGAAGGAATTCATTGCTTCCCGAGAAGTTGACGTATTATCCACCCTTGTTCCTACTTTTATTATAGAGTTATCGCTCAAATTAAGTGAAAAGAAGCGACCTAGCTGCTGTGTAATGGTCGTTCGGGATGGCGTCGAAGAGGATTTAATTCAATTGCGAAGTCAGCCAGTTGTGTACAACGTATTATTATCTTCCTAGCTTGTTCTAATATGTAAAGCTCAAGTAGCACGGTTTGATTTCTATTTTTACGATATAAAATCGTAACATGTATGCATGTTTGCATGTATGTTTAATTTAATATGCTTTTTCTCCAAGTGATCATGTTGCCATGCTAGAAATTCTTCAGATTTAAAAGAAACAGTGGTCCGTATAACCAAAATGTAAATATAACATATGCGGCGTTATGACTTTATGACACATGTCTCCATTGATTTGGATCGGTTTTATCTTGTATTTTTGACAACTTATAAAACTACGAGGGACTTCGCTCCCCGGGACTCCTTGAGTCTGTGGTGCGTGTATGGTACTGCCGGAATACTACCGGGAAGTACGTTACCGGGGAGGAGCAGTGAGTGCATATTCATATTAGTAATTGCACTTGACACGGAGGCCTTGTCGTGGGCCTTTAGTTTTGCCCAGACTGCGTTAGTCAGCTCCGATTGCTTAACGAAGGTGGCAAAATTTTTCTGAAGATCCTCGATTCTACTGCAAGGGGTAATAATTCCTCCTTGCGACGGGAACATATCCAGGTTTTCCCAATCCCAAGATTCTTAAGTCTTTCTGGAACAGACTCACCAGGATTGTTTGCTGCCTTTTTGCTCTGCGCCGTGGTATTTGTTTCGTCCATTTTTGGAATCTCCTCTTCTGTGCTTTTGTTTGATTTTGTCGTATGTGCCCCGTATTTCTTTGCCAAATGTTATTTTTTTATTTTAAAGTGAATTTTGCCTTGGGTTTGTTTTTGAGTGTTTTTTTATTTTATTTTATTTTTTTATACGTTTAATTTAAATAATTTTTTTTCTCCAGTGTATTCACTTTATAATTATAAAATCAAATATATTATCTTATTACTTAATTTTTCGTTATTTTTTTCCAGTTTAACACTTTTCTGTTAATTTATTAGGTTATACATTTTTTTGTGTATAAGTTATTATAATTTGTATGTATGATTAATTGTATTTATTTATTTTATTTTATTTATTTAATTATTTATTCTTACATTATAATTATTAAATCATATATATTATTATCATTTATTTATTTTTTTTTGCCAAGGTATTTTACTTCTGTGTAAATTCATTAGGTTATAACTATTTCATTTTTTCCAGTGTATTTCTGTGTGTGTTTCACTTTTGTATTCTCTTGGATGTTTTGCTGATTTGCCACTGCTTTATTTTCCACTTGTCATATATATTTTCTTTTTTTCCCACTGGCTTACTTTATGCACTTGCTTGGTTTACTTTTTGCACTCGCTCGGTTTACTTGTCGGTCCTGGGCCGTTTCTACGTTTAACTCGAACGCTTTACTCTGCGTCACGTTTTGCGGTTCTTCGCGTCATTAAACTCGCGGTCTTGGGCGTTTATCAAGACTTTCGCGCCAGTTTTCGGTGCTCCAAAACTGGAAATTTTTTCCAAATTGTTCCCTGCCCTACCAGGTGGTATTTTCGTAGGATTTTACCCTAAAAGTCGATTTTTTCCTGGCCGGGATAAGTCTTAGTCGTGGCAGAGATCTTTATAAGAAATTTGTAATTTACAGGGGGAATTGTTTGCAAAAGGAACACGCGAGCGCGGGTTTTAAGGGGGCGAAGAGTAGGAATATGATCCCGTAGGTGTCCGCCAGCTTCTTTGGTGGACCAGATATTGCCGTAGCCACGTCTGCAGTGGTACTAACTACGGGCGAGGAAACGGTATGTAAATCCAACAGGGACACGCCATCGTTCTCTGGGTTACTCAGGAATGGTCGTAGCCACGCCTACTAAATACTGGCAAGGATCGGAGATCAATAACTACAGGTAAAGATCGGGGATAAGTCCAACAGGGGCACGCCAACATTCTCTGGATTACCCAGGAATAGTCGTAGCCACGCCTGAATAATACTAAATACAGGCAAGGATCGGGGATCAATAACTACAGACAAAGATCGGGGAGATGTCCAACAGGGGCACGCTAACGTTTTCTGGATTACCCAGGAATAGTCGTAGCCACGCTTAAGGAATACTAAATCGTGGCAATGGGAAGGTTAAGATTATTTTCTAATCCAAAAATGCACTGGGGCTTAGGAGATTAAACATAAGGATTCACATTATCCTCATTTGACCTGGCTTGTTTCCCTGCTGCTGCACCGAGTTCTTAAATGTTTAAGCCACGCAGGCTGTACTCCGCGTTTGTGTCCGAGTCACGTGATAGCGATCGTTCCCCGTCATCCATTCTTTCTAGGTTGCCACCCCTTCAACTATCGAGTTCCCACTACGACTATCAATAGTCTAATAAAATACGAAGAACTTGCAGTTAACTTGGGCATTACTTTTACTAACTCATTGTCTTGCAGTAAAAATATTTCTAAGGCAACTGAGCGAACGTATGGGCTTTTGAGACATCTTTCGACCTCTCAATCATTTCTACCAATTCAGACACGATTGCTAGTGGCCAAAACGATTCTGATTCCCACTCTTTTTAATGACATGGAGATCTTTGGATATTGCGACTCTCATGACACACAAAAAATAGGGATCGCTTCAATTTCTTATCAAACTATGTGAAATGGTAAACTCTAATTCAAACTCAAATATTTTAATATATCTTATTTTTCACTTTTTTTAATATTAAGGTATACCCAAATATGTCATAATTATTATTTTTAAGCTGATTGAAATTTTTGTGACTAACGCAATAAAAATGAGCCTATACTTGTAGCGTGTAACCGCCCACCGTCACAGCAACTGAGTACAACTCATATTCAATCATTGACATTAAAATTAAACAAAAGAACATTCCAAATACTGGTCCTTTATTTTGAAAAACTAATCAAACGGTTGCCCAAAGCCAACAACAACCGTCACACTTAATCGACGGAGCTATCGATCGTCGATAATCATCGCCCAATGATCCGATTACCCAAAGCGGGATTATCGTCATCGTCCGATCTGGCCACACTAACAGGCGCCTATATAAGCAGAGGCCCGGCCTCAGGCCAGTCTCTTGCGTTCCGAAGGTCTTCAAGGAAACATCGCTAGGGAAGAATATCCGGGTAAGTGTTCTGGTAGATAGTCGGCCCTTCCATAGCGCCGGCTCCAAGCAGTGCAAAACTTGAATATCAAGCAGTGCGAGACATGGCACTTCCGCAGAGTCGACACCACGCACCAAGTAGTACAACATTCTGATGTCAAACAGTGTAAGATTCCGCCCTTGCAACCAAAATTCCGCGCAGTGCGAGACTCGCCCCTTCCACAGCGCCTACACCACACACCAAGCAGTGCAACCAACACTCGACTGACAAACAGTGATATACTCGACCCTTCCCCAGCGTCGGTATAACTCAGCAAGCAGTCCTGCACTCGGCCCTTCAATAGCGCCGACATCAACCCACCAAGCAGTACCACACTCGGCACTCCCATATCGCCAAGATAATTATAATTATAATAATCATAGCCCTAACCAACCGTATTATCAGATATAACCTTATAGAGCGTTCGATTTGTGTTAATCCCTGGGGAAAGGGAGGTAAATTAATCTGAAAAGGAAATAAGTTTTGGTCACGAACCCTGGCTACGGCGACCTATACCCGCCCGAAACAGGGTTTTTTACTGTAGCGCCTGAGAAAATTGAAAACAAAAAGACAGTAACCTAAAATAGAAACACCGAAGACCGTTTATCCTCTTCATCTACATAAAACAAAATAACACAATGGCAACACCAATAAAGCCAACTGGAAGTCTACCTGATAGACATGCGAGGACATGCAAAGACAAATGTCAGAGTTTATAAAGAACGGCAACCACAGCGTGGGAACCATCAAACGTCTTCTAGAGCTGTTTCAGAAACACGGAAGAAGAACCAGCATCTAACGGGACAGGATATCAACCGAAAAACAACCGACAGAGAGGAACACATCGAGAAAGACCATAAATACCTGCAAGTGCCGAACCCATGGGAGATGTACGAAGAAAAATCAGTACCCAAGCCCACAAGGACAGAAAGAAATAAAGTGGCCATAATGGGAGTGATAGGAAGTTGGGGAAGTTGACCATGAGGAGAATGCTGTGAAAAGCATCACACTTAGGCATCAGGGCGAGGATGAACCAGCGAAGAAATATGCGCGAGAACTCTTGAAAATCATGCGAGTCACTACGCTTCAAGAAAAAAAGCTGAAGTGGGTGTACCGAAAGAGCGTAGAGTTCAAACGGTATGCTAAACGCGGAGAATGCCAAACACTAGCGGAATACCACCGACTAGCCGAGGAATTCGGGGCTCTCCAATCACATGGGCACACAGCAGAGAGCACAACAAAATCCGGAAGCTCCCTGGGGACACCAACCATCTGGAATTTACCAGAGATCACCAAGGAACCAGTGGAGACAACAAGAGCCGCCACAAGTACTTATCAGAGTTCTTTTGACATGAACAATAGATTTTCGAGGTGCAAAGCAATGGGACACATAGAACGTCAATACAACAACCAACCAAGTCTGGTTTGCTGGGAATGCGGACAGGATGGAATACGCACAATTCATTGCTGTCGCCGGAATGAATCGACGGGAAACGGCAGAGACCCACACCCGCAACGACAATAAAGTTCAACGGTCGACGCCTACTCGCACAAGTCAACATAGGCACCACAGGAATTCGCGGTGCAATTGACACATAAGCCACGCGAAGATTCATTGGCCAATGGAATAGCCAGACGTGGAAAAAGAAAGTGTGTAACCGAAGCCATAAGACTTGAAGACGGAACAAACCAGACAGTCATAGAGGCACTAGACGTACCAATACAGTTCGGGAAACAAACAAGCACAACAACACTACTATTCCTGGACGAGGTGATTGGAAGCCTACTCTTGTAAATATTTAATATTAGAACAATGCAACGCCATATTAGAATGCGGAGGCATCACAGCGAGAATTAAAAAGAACATGAGGAACCAAAGCAGGAGCAAAAAACGCAAGAGACACGGCATCGAGTCACTAAACCCAGGCGATTTAACTGAGTCAGGAGTCAGGGAGTTGGAGATGATGAGCCAAATCAAGGAAGTTAGTCACATTGTTTATTTATTATTGATTTGAGGGTAGTACCTCAGTTCGTGCTTTATGAAGATTTTTTGGCTCATAGAACCCTTTCACTCCGCCTACAGCTCGCCATTGGTAATCGTGGAGAAGAAAAGCGAAAAATGGAGACTGTGCGTAATCTATAGGCAGCTGAACTAGCACTCTGAGCGAGACGCGTACCCGGTACCCCAAATGGATCACATACTCAACCAACTCCGCGAGGCAAAATATAGAAAAACACACTAGACATCAAAAGTGGCTACTGGCAGATACCGATGGACGTAATCAGTACACTGATCTTAGTGTACCAGAACGCGGAAAATAATGCCTGTCGGATTACACACAGCACCAGCTACTTTCCAAAGAGCAATAGACTCAGCGATAGCAGCGATCCTCAACATGCTAAGTCTACAGACAACAAAGCAGGTACACAGCTTCCTAGGTGTTCCCCCTAGTACAGATGACGGAACTGGCACAACCGCTGTACAACCTGGTTAAGAAGGGTTCAAAGTTTAAATGGACAACATAAATGCATATTTTCTTCATGAAGTTTATGTAGCAGCATTTTGACGATGTCGTTTTTGTATGGTTGTTAGAAGGAATT
Source organism: Drosophila elegans (assembly GCF_018152505.1). Lineage (NCBI taxonomy): Eukaryota > Metazoa > Arthropoda > Insecta > Diptera > Drosophilidae > Drosophila > Drosophila elegans. Next base: position 26,172,506 of record NW_024545578.1, on the reverse strand, counting down.
CATTGCTTCCCGAGAAGTTGACGTATTATCCACCCTTGTTCCTACTTTTATTATAGAGTTATCGCTCAAATTAAGTGAAAAGGAGCGACCTAGCTGCTGTGTAATGGTCGTTCGGGATGGCGTCGAAGAGGATTTAATTCAATTGCGAAGTCAGCCAGTTGTGTACAACGTATCATTATCCTCCTAGCTTGTTCTAATATGTAAAGCTCAAGTAGCACGGTTTGATTTCTATTTTTACGATATAAAATCGTAACATGTATGCATGTTTGCATGTATGTTTAATTTAATATGCTTTTTCTCCAAGTGATCATGTTGCCATGCTAGAAATTCTTCAGATTTAAAAGAAACAGTGGTCCGTATAACCAAAATGTAAATATAACATATGCGGCGTTATGACTTTATGACACATGTCTCCATTGATTTGGATCGGTTTTATCTTGTATTTTTGACAACTTATTTGCAACGAATGTATGGAAATCGGAATCTTTTATTCTACATAACACGATTGTAGAATCTGTTCAGTAAAGACATTTACTTTGAAATTAAGATCCCTTTTCACCTTTTCGGCAAGCTTTGCACCTAACACAGCTGCTCATATTTCCAGTAGTGGTTGGGTTTGCTTTTCTAGAGGTGCTACCTTTGATTTAGCGCATAATAAGGGCTCAGTCGTTTGTCTATTCTTATAAATGGTACTTATATAGGCAACAGCACCAAACGCCTTTTCAAAAGTATCCACAAATATGTGTTTTTCTTGCTTTTAAGATATTTTTCAATGCTAAACCTGTCGCGCTGCAGTCAATTTGCTTAAACATATCAAATCTTTTCTGAAGGCCATGTTTCCTCTATGGAAACTGAACCATCTGTGTCTTAATCTAGCTTAAGAATTAAAAGATATTGTAGAAAGGTTTTTGCTCTGATTATGTCTAGAGCAAAAGCAGGACCCAATTCGATTGCCGATAATCATCGCCCAATAATCCGATTACCCAAAGCGGGATTATCGTCATCGTCCGATCTGGCCACACTAACAGGTCTCTTGCGTTCCGAAGGTCTTCAAGGAAACATCGCTAAGGAAGAATATCCGGGTAAGTGTTCTCGTAGATAGTCGGCCCTTCCATAGCGCCGGCTCCAAGCAGTGCAAAACTTGTATATCAAGCAGTGCGAGACATGGCCCTTCCGCAGAGCCGACACCACACACCAAGTAGAGCAACATTCTGATGTCAAACAGTGTAAGATTCAGCCCTTGCAACCAAAATTCCGCGCAGTGCGAGACTCGCCCCTTCCACAGCGCCTACACCACACACCAAGCAGTGCAACACTCGACTGACAAACAGTGATATACTCGACCCTTCTCCAGCGTCGGTATAACTCAGCAAGCAGTCATGCACTCGGCCCTTCAATAGCGCCGACATCAACCCAGCAAGCAGTACCACACTCGGCACTCTCATAGCGCCAAGATAATTATAATTATAAACATAGCCCTAACCAACCGTATTATCAGATATAACCGTACAGAGCGTTCGATTTGTGTTAATCCCTGGGGAAAGGGAGGTAAATTAATCTGAAAAGGAAATAAGTTTTTGTCACGAACCCTGGCTACGGCGAGCTATACCCGCCCGAAACAGGGTTTTTTACTGTAGCGCCTGAGCAAATTGAAAACAAAAAAACAGTAACCTCGAATAGAAACACCAAAGATCGTTTATCCTCTTCATCTACATAAAACAAAATAACACAATGGCAACACCAATAAAGCCCAACTGGAAGTCTACCTGATAGACATGCGAGGACATGCAAAGACAAATGTCAGATTTTATTAAGAACGGCAACCACAGAGTGGAACCATCAAACGTCTTCTAGAGCTGTTTCAGAAACACGGAATAAGAACCAGCATCTAACGGAACGGGATATCAACCGAAAAACCAACCGACAGAGAGGAACACATCGAGAACCCAAGGGAGATGTACGAAGAAAAATCAGTACCCAAGCCCACAAGGACAGAAAGAAATAAAGTGGCCATAATGGGAGTGATACGAAGTTGGGGAAGTTGACCATGAGGAGAATGCTGTGAAAAGCATCACACTTAGGCATCAGGGCGAGGATGAACCAGCGAAGAAATATGCGCAAGAACTCTTGAAAATCATGCGAATGACTACGCTTCAAAAAAAGAAGCTGGAGTGGTCGTACCGAAAGAGCGTGGAGTTCAAATGGTATGCTAAACGCGGAGAATGCCAAACACTAGCGGAATACCACCGACTAGCCGAGGAATTCGGGGCTCTCCAATCACATGGGCACACAGCAGAGTGCACAACAAAATCTGGAAGCTCCCTGGGGACACCAACCATCTGGAATTTACTAGAGATCACCAAGGAACCAGTGGAGACAACAAGAGCCGTCACAAGTACTTAACAGAGGTCTTTTGACATGAACAATAGATGTTCGAGGTGCAAAGCAATGGGACACACAGAACGTCAATACAACAACCAACCAAGACTGGTTTGCTGGGAATGCGGACAGGATGGAATACGCACAATTCATTGCTGTCGCCGGAATGAAACGACGGGAAACGGCAGAGACCCACACCCGCAACGACAATAAAGTTCAACGGTCGACGACTACTCGCACAAGTCAACATAGGCACCACAGGAATTCGCGGTGCAATTGACACAGAAGCCACACGAAGATGCATTGGCCAATGGAATAGCCAGACGTGGAAAAAGAAAGTGAGTAACCGAAGCCATAAGACTTGAAGACGGAACAAACCAGACAGTCATAGAGGCACTAGACGTACCAATACAGTTCGGGAAACAAACAAGCACAACAACACTACTATTCCTGGACGAGGTGATTGGAAGCCTACTCTTGTAAATATTTAATATTAGAACAATGCAACGCCATATTAGAATGCGGAGGCATCACAGCGAGAATTAAAAAGAACATGAGGAACCAAAGCAGGAGCAAAAAACGCAAGAGACACGGCATCGAGTCACTAAACCCAGGCGATTTAACTGAGTCAGGAGTCAGGGAGTTGGAGATGATGAGCCAAATCAAGGAAGTTAGTCACATTGTTTATTTATTATTGATTTGAGGGTAGTACCTCAGTTCGTGCTTTATGAAGATTTTTTGGCTCATAGAACCCTTTCACTCCGCCTACAGCTCGCCATTGGTAATCGTGGAGAAGAAAAGCGAAAAATGGAGACTGTGCGTAATCTATAGGCAGCTGAACTAGCACTCTGAGCGAGACGCGTACCCGGTACCCCAAATGGATCACATACTCAACCAACTCCGCGAGGCAAAATATAGAAAAACACACTAGACATCAAAAGTGGCTACTGGCAGATACCGATGGACGTAATCAGTACACTGATCTTAGTGTACCAGAACGCGGAAAATAATGCCTGTCGGATTACACACAGCACCAGCTACTTTCCAAAGAGCAATAGACTCAGCGATAGCAGCGATCCTCAACATGCTAAGTCTACAGACAACAAAGCAGGTACACAGCTTCCTAGGTGTGGCCCCCTAGTACAGATGACGGAACTGGCACAACCGCTGTACAACCTGGTTAAGAAGGGTTCAAAGTTTAAATGGACAACATAAATGCATATTTTCTTCATGAAGTTTATGTAGCAGCATTTTGACGATGTCGTTTTTGTATGGTTGTTAGAAGGAATTCATTGCTTCCCGAGAAGTTGACGTATTATCCACCCTTGTTCCTACTTTTATTATAGAGTTATCGCTCAAATAAGTGACGAGAAGCGACCTAGCTGCTGTGTAATGGTCGTTCGGGAGTCAGCCAGTTGTGTACAACGTATTATTATCCTCCTAGCTTGTTCTAATATGTAAAGCTCAAGTAGCACGGTTTGATTTCTATTTTTACGATATAAAATCGTAACATCTATGCATGTTTGCATGTATGCTTAATTTAATATGCTTTTTCTCCAAGTGATCATGTTGCCATGCTAGAAATTCTTCAGATTTAAAAGAAACAGTGGTCCGTATATGACTTTATGACACATGTCTCCATTGATTTGGATCGGTTTTATCTTGTATTTTTGACAACTTATTTGCAACGAATGTATGGAAATCGGAATCTTTTATTCTACATAACACGATTGTAGAATCTGTTCAGTAAAGACATTTACTTTGAAATTAAGATCCCTTTTCACCTTTTCGGCAAGCTTTGCACCTAACACAGCTGCTCATATTTCCAGTCGTGGTTGGGTTTGCTTTTCTAGAGGTGCTACCTTTGATTTAGCGCATAATAAGGGCTCAGTCGTTTGTCTATTCTTATAAATGGTACTTATATAGGCAACAGCACCAAACGCCTTTTCAAAAGTATCCACAAATATGTGTTTTTCTTGCTTTTAAGATATTTTTCAATGCTAAACCTGTCGCGCTACAGTCAATTTATTTAAACTGAAAATTTAATACTATTTTGTATTAACAACGCGAAAACTTGTGAACGCAGTAGTTCGAGACGATTTTAATTGCGAAACTTGTGAAAACTATGTCGAAAGCGCGACGAAAAGGAGTGGCTATGATGACGTTCGATGGATCACTAACAATTATATATCAATAATTTCTCTTAGAACCTAACTTATGCTACGGTGGCGAGAGACGGGGCGAATTCCCAAGAGCGAACAGACGAAAGCTTTATTGGCTCCCGCTCTCGCCCTACAACTAGTGATTTAAATACAAGCGCTGAGTGCGCAAACACCGCCCCCTCTGAAGGGACGACGTCCTTCAGCCCATAACGGGCAACAGGGCCAGTCGGTGGACAGCTCGCCGATATTCGCCGTCCTGCGTCCTGACGTCCGCCACGCGAACCTTGCTATCGGCGCCGGCGTGCACCGCTACCACTCGTCCGATCCTCCACTGCTGGGGCGGAAGATTGTCTTCTGCGACGACGACGAGCGCTCCCACGACGAGGTTGGGCTCCCCCTGGTGCCACTTGGACCGCTGCTGGAGGCTGGAGATGTACTCCCGGGACCATCGCTGCCAAAACCTGTGCCTGAGAGACGAGACACCTCGCCATCGTCGCAAGCAGGTCAGGCTGATCTGGTCCGGGAGCGCCGCTGATGGTGGGGCCAGAAGAGGGCCGCCGATGAGCAGATGCCCGGGAGTCAGGGCCTCGCCGTCGTTCGGGTCGCTCGTGAGCAGAGTACCGAGCTCCTCCGCGGTCAAGAGGTCTTGGCCTACCGTCCGAAGGAACAGGTGCTTTGCAGACTTCACACCTGCCTCCCATAGTCCGCCGAAGTGCGGTGCTCTGGGCGGTATGAACCTTTTTTTGATGCGAATGTTTCGATACCGCCCCACTGCTCCTCCAGACGGGCTCGGAACTCTCTTGGTGGCGTTGTCGCACCACACCTTCTCCGGAATCCCGCGACGACTTACGAACCTTTGAAATGCCAACAAGAACGCATTAGTGGTTAGGTCAGACACTAATTCTAAGTGGATCGCATTGGACGCAAAACAGACGAATAAGGCCACGTACGACTTGTACGGTGGCTTACCACGGATACGATACGTTGTGCTGAAGGGACCACAAAAATCAACGCCACAAATATTGAACGGGCGGAGAGCTTGAAGTCTATCTGCTGGCAAGTTTCCCATAATTTGCGTCAAAAGTTGCGTCTCTCCTAGCCGCATTAAACACCGAATCGCCAAAAAGGGTGCTGGCGAAGCTCCATATGTAACGGTGTTCAACTTACGAACCTTTGAAATGCCAACAAGAACGCATTAGTGGTTAGGTCAGACACTAATTCTAAGTGGATCGCATTGGACGCAAAACAGACGAATAAGGCCACGTACGACTTGTACGGTGGCTTACCACGGATACGATACGTTGTGCTGAAGGGACGACAAAAATCAACGCCACAAATATTGAACGGGCGGAGAGCTTGAAGTCTATCTGCTGGCAAGTTTCCCATAATTTGCGTCAAAAGTTGCGGCTTACAGCGAAAACAGCGCATGCACGACCGAACTGTTCGTCGGCAGACTTCTTGAGCATTAACTAGCCAGATTTTATCGCGTAGACGACTTACGAGAGCTCGTGGGCCAGCGTGACAGTTCGTAACGTGCAGGTATGACACATAGGATCTGACGAACTGTGAGCTTTTAGACAGCAACAACGGGAATTTGGCTTCGTACGGGATAGGAGCATTCAATAACCGACCCCCAACTCGTAGCAATATCGAGGAGCACCAATCTAATTTATTTTCCTGAAGAAAAGGGTTCAAATTGTGAATATTCGTTGCTACCGGTTTATTTTTCCGAATTTTACTTATGTCGTCCCTGAACTCGTGAAATTGGACAACTTCGACAATTTTATCAAAAGCGAAATCCAGTTCTCTTGGCGAAATACTTTTTTCAAAGTGCTGCGACACCTTTCTGCACCTTTGAATAAAACGAAAAACCCACACGAAAACTCTCAGAAGCTTCAGGTGCGACGAAAAGGACTCTATTTTCTGAAGCACATAATTTGGCTCTGGGCTGACTACGAGAGCTATTGCCGATTTGCGTAGCTCCATCGACATTACATCAGCCGGCAGTTCGAAATGTTTATTTACAGGCCAATTATTTTCTGAGTCTAGCAAGAACGAAGGCCCATCGAACCAAATGGACGTTGTAAGCTCCTCTACGTCACATCCTCGGGACACTATATCTGCTGGGTTGACTTTCGTGGGAACGTGTCTCCAAATTGCTTTTTCCGACCACTCCTGAATTTCTGCAACCCGGTTCGAAACAAGAACCGACAACGACGAGGGATGGGTTTTAATCCAGTGTAAAGTGATCTCGGAGTCTGTCCACAGGAAAACATTCTCAATGGGAGAATTTAGCAATGGCCTGACACGATTATAGAGATCTGCTAAAGGGTGAGCTGCACACAGCTCAAGGCGAGGCAAAGTTTTCGTCTTGAGGGGAGCTACTTTCGATTTGGCGGTCAATAAAGACACTTTCAAACCTTCAGCAGTTTGAGTCCGAACGTAGATGCACGCTCCATACGCTCGCATGGAAGCGTCAGCGAAACCATGTATTTGAATCGGGACTTGTGGATCTGTGTTGACGAATCGCGATACCTTAATTTTAGGCAGCTGCAGAAGCGTCGCTTTAAACGTCTCCCACGACGTGAGCAACTGTATCGGTAGCGACTCGTCCCAATCTAATTATCGAAGCCACAGTTCCTGCAACAACATCTTTGCCTTTCTGACCAAAGGACACAAGAGGCCAAGTGGGTCGAAAAGTCGAGCAGTCACCGACAAAATGTTTCGTTTTGTCGCGCGAAGATCCAGGAAAGAGTCTCGAAGGCTTTGCAGGTCCTCAACGCATCCGGCGCCAGTCAACAAATCGTCAACATAAAAATCATTCTGAATAACCTTTGCGGCTTTTGGATGAGTTGCTTGCGCCATCTCTCCTAGCCGCATTAAACACCGAATCGCCAAAAAGGGTGCTGGCGAAGCTCCATATGTAACGGTGTTCAACTTAAAGATTTTCAGGGACTCAGAAGGATCTCGTCTCCATACTATGAGCTGGAAGTTACGATCAGCTTCGTCCACCATCACTTGGCGATACATCTTTTTGACGTCGCCCGCAAGGGCAAACTTATGCAATCTAAACCGAAGCAGAGTCGAGTACAGCTCCTCTTGAATGGTTGGGCCTACCATCAAGATGTCATTCAACGCTACCTGCGTAGAAGTACGGCTCGATGCATCGAAAACTACTCTCAACTTAGTTGAAGTACTTTGTGGCCGTAAAACGCATTGGTGCGGAATGAAATAGTGCGGAGTATTCGGAATTTTGTCATTGGTGGAGGACATGTGGCCCAGTGAAACATATTCCTCCATGAATTCAATATACATCTTCTTCAGCGAAGGGTCCTTTGACAATTTCCTTTCTAGCGACAAAAATCTACGTTTGGCAACTTCGTATGACGAACCAAGAGTATTTGGGTCAGATTTAAACGGCAAACGAACCGAAAATCTACCGGACGACAATCTTTGAGTATTTTTCTCAAAGTGTTGTTGACAGAGTTGTTGCTCAGGAGTATGGACTTTAGCCTTGGGCGGCAAGTCCTCCACAGACCAAAATTTCTGCAGGGTTTTGTCAATTGACTCCAACGCTTCCTCCTGGCAGCTGAGATGTACCATTTGTTCAGCGTTTTTATTATTTTCAGAGGCACATCTGCCTGACACTATCCAGCCGAGAACTGTCTTTTGTAGGATGGGGAATTCAGGCCCCTGCTTTATCTGGCCAATAGATAAAAGTTCAAAGAATGTTTCAGCGCCGATAAGCATGTCTATTTTTTGGGGCTTGAAGAAGAATGGATCTGCCAACTGAATATTTTCAAGCACCCTCCACCCGCTGGTGTTCACCGCTTGATCCGGATGATAACCAGAAATATTTTTCATAATCCAAAAATCGGACGACAATTGGCTGTTCCCTACTCGCGACTTCACAATCGTGTGTATTTTTTGTGGCTTGGGCATTAGTTCCACCAATGCCTCGCAAGCTCATGCACACGTCCTCTCTTGAGCCTCTGAGCGAGCTCGTCGGTTACAAAGTTTATTTGTGAACCAGAGTCGAGCAACGCTCGAGCTAATACAAACTCGCCGCTTTTTGTTTGGACGCTGACAACAGCAGTTGCAAGAATGACTCGATCCGATGCATTCGCATGCAAAACATGCGAAGTGGATGGAGACTCCTGCATGAGCGTGGGCTGAGAAGGAGGTGGCAACGCGAGATTTGTGTTTGGGGCATATATGTGTAGCAAAGTGTGATGTGAGGAATTGCACATTCTACATCGTTCGATTTGCATTTTTTGACAGTGTGACCCTTTCTTAAGCAGTTAATGCATAAGGGTGCTCTTTTAGCGAAATCGAATCTTTGCTGAACTGTTAGGGCTGCGAAGGAAGCGCAATTTCCAATCTGATGTTCAGCTGAATTGCAATACATGCATTGAACAGAGTCGTTCCTGGCAGCGACAAACGAAAAACTCCTATTTCCATTCTTCTTAGGGTTAGATTGGGTCTGCTGAACAGTTTTGGGCTTGGAAGTCTCTTCTGCTACCATGTGTTGGATCGGACGACTATAGCATATAGCTCCCATAGGAACAATCGGAAAAATGATTGAAAAAAAATTATAACTTTGCTGTTTTTTAATTTTTTGTTTAGTTCTTCGACATAAAGCAATGGTTTAATATTTCAGAATTATGGTTTAAATTTCATCAAAATCGGACGACTATAGCATATAGCTCCCATAGGAACAATCGGAAAAATAATTGAAAAAAAATTATAACTTTGTTGTTTTTTAATTTTTTGTTTTATTCTTCGACATAAAGCAATGGTTAAACATTTCAGAATTATGGTTAGAATTTCATCAAAATCGGACGACTATAGCATATAGCTCCCATAGGAACAATCGGAAAAATAATTGAAAAAAAATTATAACTTTGCTGTTTTTTAATTTTTTGTTTAGTTCTTCGACATATAGCAATGGTTAAATATTTCAGAATTATGGTTAAAATTTCATCAAAATCGGACGACTATATCATATGGCTCCCATACAAATAATAAAAATATATAAAAGAACAATCAAAAAATTATGCTGCAAATCGTCATAGCTTCAATGTTTTTAAACATATACGAAAGTAAATCATAATTTTAATGTTTTCAAAAATATTTAATTCTTGCGATAGCTGCAAGGGTATACTGATCGATAACTAAGGGCAACGAATATATAAGCGTGACGCCAAAATGCGCGCAAAATTATGAAAAGCGCGGAAAAATTGGAAAAGCGCGGGAAAATTCTGAAAAGCGCGGGAAATGTTCGGACAAACTGCGGCGAAAGTTATTGCCGCTAATTTTCTGAGAGCTACACTTTTCACAATTTGCACTTTTTTCCAGCTATTTGTTTTTATACCCTAAATTGGTGCTCACTACGACGAAAGTTGGGGGAATTAAGTTCGCACTAATTGGGTCGACGACGAGTATTTTATTTGCTTGGCCAAAGCCAAAGCGATTCACATATAGTTCGAAATATATTATGTTTATTGTAGAATCTTGGTTGTTAGTACATGCAAATTTTTATTTCTTGGTTAGAATGCTCACTATCTACCGATTTTTACACGATTGCAAAAAGTTGAAAGATGGGCCGAAACACAATTGACAAAACGCCACAGATTAACTTTCAACTTTTGGCACTCTATACCTGGATGGCCGACTTGATAATTGCAACTTCCTTTTTGACTTCCATTTGGCGGCAGCAGCAAATTGAGCAATTAAATTTGCCGAAACGTCAGGCGCAACTTCAAGAACGGCAGAAAATTTCCAGCGACAAAATTATTGAATTTAATTTATTGGCCGAACCGACACGAATAAATTGGTTTTTGTTGGTATTGTTTATAGTTTTTCACCGAAAAAAAAAAATTAAAACTCGCGAACTCTACTGCTGATCACGTCGTGGTCACCATGAAAATTTAATACTATTTTGTATTAACAACGCGAAAACTTGTGAACGCAGTAGTTCGAGACGATTTTAATTGCGAAACTTGTGAAAACTATGTCGAAAGCGCGACGAAAAGGAGTGGCTATGATGACGTTCGATGGATCACTAACAATTATATTTCAATAATTTCTCTTAGAACCTAACTTATGCTACGGTGGCGAGAGACGGGGCGAATTTGAAAATTTAATACTATTTTGTATTAACAACGCGAAAACTTGTGAACGCAGTAGTTCGAGACGATTTTAATTGCGAAACTTGTGAAAACTATGTCGAAAGCGCGACGAAGAGGAGTGGCTATGATGACGTTCGATGGATCACTAACAATTATATTTCAATAATTTCTCTTAGAACCTAACTTATGCTACGGTGGCGAGAGACGGGGCGAATTCGCAAGAGCGAACAGACGAAAGCTTTATTGGCTCCCGCTCTCGCTGAGTGCGCAAACATAAACATATCAAATCCTTTCTGAAGGCCATGTTTCCTTTATGGAAACTGAACTCTCTGTGTCTTAATCTAGCTTAAGAATTAAAAGATATTGTAGAAAGTTTTTTGCTCTGATTATGACTGGAGCAAAAACAGGACCCAACTCAGGGCTACTACTCTTTTTCTTATTGTTTAAGTGTTTTGGTCTTGAGCACAAATTGGCATCCTTAGGGCTCGAAATCATTACCAAGGTTTTTAATGGTATGTTCTAGTGCAGTGCCAAGGTTTATGTGACTGGATATGTCTTCAGGTGAAAATTTCTTAAGTAGATGGTGTGAATTAGAGCACCACTTTCGAAGCTTAATTCTACAAGGTAGCAGGATTTAGTGTTATTCTTTTTGAATCCTTGTAGCATTTATAATTGTGTCTGCTCCGGTTTGACAGTCATCGGTTATCAGTGCATTTAATCTCAATGGTAATTATTTCAAATTTTTATTGCCCAAATGCTTCAAGCATTTTTTGGCAATAAATGGGGCTGACATTGTGCCATGAGTCACAGTTTTCAGATGGTAATATTTTATTTCTTCAGGCGGGTTGTATCGTTAAACAATCATTTGATTAAATTGGTACTTTGGATTCATCCCGTCTGACGATAATTTTTTCTATATCAGCCGTAAAATTGTGAATTCTGGTACTACTTATATTAGCCGTAAAAACATATTTGTGAATTCTGGTAGGATATGATTTTCCTGTTGATGTTTTACAGGAAAACTACTCTTTTTTTACTTGTTTCATATGACCTAGTTTTTCGTATTGGGTCATAAATTAGTTATAAAACACCATAATTTATAGACTGTTAAAAAACCAGGTTCCAACGAAAAGAAACGCCTTGTCGTAAGACTTCCCCAAGGCAGAGGGACTTTCAGAAAAAGTTAATCTGACTATTTACCTTCCATCTTGTGCATGCTGAAGATTTTCCAAAACATGTTTCTTGTATTGTTCTTCCCCTGGCGTCCTGTATTTCCTTATCGGTTCCAAGTTGTCCAGCATTATTCTAACGACGATTTGGCTCCCTCGGCTGACGAAACTATCAGTATATAAATTTTTCCTGGTCTAGCGAAATGAGGATAAGGGAGCGGGATATTGTTTGTGATTTTTTAATCACTTCATTTTTTTGTTTAGAAGTCTGATCTGCCGCAATATGATAAATGGCGCTTGAATCGCAGCTCTCTAGCCCATTGCTATCCTAGCCCGAATCGCCCAAGCGCAAAAAAGTCGCTGAGTCAACCCGCTCCCCACGATTCGCAGCACGCACCACAGCAGGCGCTCCTAGGTGCCGCTACAATGGTAATTAGATCTCGGGCTACTGGGTACCGAACCGAATGTGCGGACTCGATGAGGTACCGCCTGGTTCCGAATAAGTAAAAGTAGTGTCTCCAACACCTCTTGTTGAGTTAACTTCCGGATTACCGGCCGACACTGGTAAAGCAAATAATAGTTCTGCATTACCAAAAACTTATTTCTCGGCTTTCTCCTGACCTTTCATCACTTGATATTACGGCTTGTAACCGTAACAAAGTCAAATTGGATGATCTAAAGGTCGAACAATTAAAATTTTCTTATGCTAGGAATGTATCAACATTTAAGATTGGTATTCCTTATACACATTTTGCAACCCTTTGCTTGGCCAGTTTCTGGCCCGATGGCATATTTGTGAAAGAGTACAAAGCTAAGAAAAAAATGATCAGTTCAAGGGAATTCCCGTTAAAGAGCCATCCCAGCGCCTTATACTTCCTCTTTTATTAAAAAAAAACTAGCCTCCTCATTTCTTTTGTCCTATTAAATTACTTAGTAAGTTGACTAAATTGTACTCTAATTGTTTTTTATTTCCTATCCCAGGTTATTGTGTTTACAAAAACCTGGCAAAAACCGGAGATTTTAAGCTCCGAAGTTTTTCCGGGTAAGTACACAATTTATAGGCTTGATCGTTCTTTCAGAAAAGGAGATGGAGTCTTAATTGCTGTTGACTCAAGCCTCACGTCAGGCCATTAATATATTTTTAAATGCATTGAACTCCTTAACAAAAATGTTAAGTTCAGACTTTGGTTGTGTGGTTCGCAAGCCGTGTTTTCCAGATATTTAAGAGCTCGATCAAATTTTACCGTGCTTAACGCCCAGTGGTATAATGGCTATTTAATTCGTTGTAGGACTGAGTTTTCACAAGATCCAAAACAGTTTTATATATTTATTAACACTTAGCGGCGCTATCGTTTGAAAATTCCACGGCAAACACTGATCAGGCAATTATCGATCTCTTTGCGCAGTTTTTCCAAAAGACATATTCAGCTTTGTTCAGTACACATCAATCTTATTCATATGCCATGAGAAAGTCTAACTTAGTTTTTACTCACCTGGTCCTGACGGTGTTCCAGGCTGTGTCCTATCCCTAGAAACCTCTGACTTCACACCAATTTGGAAGAAGTCATTTGTTATTCCCATTCATTAAAAGGGAAATAAATCAATTACAAGCAATTATAGAGGAAATTCCAAGCTGTCGGCTATCCCCGAGCTTTTTGAAACCAATTTTACCCCCCACTTGCAACATCTCTATAGGTCAATTATATCCCCGTGACAACAAGGGTTTATAAGTCGTAGGCCTACGACAACAAACCTCTTGGAACTAACGTCTTTCTTTATAAATGGCTTCAGAAATAACCTTTAGACTGACGTTGTTTACTCTGACTTTAGTAACTCGTTTGATTCTGTAAATCACTCTCTTCTTGTACGGAAGTTAGACTTATTAGGGATTTCAAATGATCTTGTAACATGGATTTTGTGTTATCTAATTGGTAGAACTCAACGATTCCTCTTTAAATGCTCCGTCTCTAAAATAATCCAAGTTACTTCAGGCGTCCCACAAGAGAGCAACCTGTGCCCGCTTCCTTTTACACTGTTTATTAACCTCTGCCTCTAGTTTTGACTAAGGTCCTTATGTACACAGATGACGACAAGATATGCCTGCAACAGAGTGGTATTTCCCTCTATTCAGATTTATAAACGGACCTTAATGCTTTTCAAACATGGTGTTCTGTAAATCTATTGGACCTAAATAGCAAATAGCAAAGTAATGACATTTTATCGGGTCAACCCACTTTATGCCACGTATATGTTGGGTGGTTGTGAGTTGACTACAAATATACATATTGATGACCTTGGCGTCGTTTTAAGCCCAAAACATAAATTTTCTTACTAAATTTCATCCATGGTCAATAAAGCCAGGGGAGTTGGATTTCTAAAAAGGTGGTCTAAGTAATTTTATGATCCATATGTCCCAAAAACTTTGTTCATTTCATTAATTTGTCAAATTCTGGAGTTCTGCTCACCTGTTTGGAAACCCCAATATAGTGTAAATATTGACCGGATAGAATCTTTGCAAAAGAACTTTTTACTATTTGCTCAACGAGGCCTTAACTGGGATGCAAACTGTATCTTACCAAATTACCCTAGTAGACTTCTTCTAATAAGTTTACCAACTTCAGTAACTTCGGATGCTCTCGAGTTACTGGGTCGCCTACATTTTCTGTGCCAAATGGAATTACAAGGAACTATATTCTTCTTTTCTTTACCAATTTTGAAAGCAATCTTATCAACCTTATCGTACTTAGCACGAAATTAAAAACTTCTTCTTTCACCTTTCGCGATCTCGTTTTGAACAACCCCCTGGTGTCCGCGCGTAACCTTGCTTGACCATAGTGCATCATCGTCAACAAACAACTCTTGATTCCAAATCCCTATGTTTTAATTTAAATAGCACACTAATACGTCCTTTACATAGTTATTCGGGGCTTGCCTTCAACTCCCTCAATTTGCAGATTTGTTAGTAGTAGTTGCAACAATAACCGCTTAATGAGTCTTTCAGATATTTAGTTTATTTGCGATCCGGAATCGATAAGTTGTTTAATTCTTGCACTATGGCCCTAGCCGTTGCTTATCCAGGCCAGCCTTTCAGCCTTATCGCATTTGTAACGAACGTTTTTCCTTATGCCTTTTCCATTTTATTGTTTGATTGTTTTATGATCCTGCTAGGACCTAGCGCCGGCTAGCTCTCTTTTCAGGGCGTGAATCCCCGAACTCTGCCCTCACATACCTAACAATGTACGACGACATAATACGTTGCTCAGCACTATAATCTGAGCGGTTACTTTTCAAAATTCAAATTACAAATAACACTGATATAAGTTGACAGTCCTGGTCGACTGGAGGTCATGTGCTAGTCCCTCCCGTCCTTGCCAACTGCTGCACGAATATTGCAGAAGCCCCTATTCTATTTCCCACATTTCGTCTCTGCGCAAGCTGAACAGCCCCGTATGAAATTCCTGTCTTGAGTCACCATTCCCGCCAATAAAATCTTTACCTTAAGAAGTGTAACGTTTTTGCTACCCCTTCGTGAGCTTTCGTATGTGGCGAGTGTGCTTGCTTTATCATTAAGGAGCCAAAGATGATGAAACCCATAATTTCAAACTACGATATGCTCAGCGAGTTCTGGTTGGTCATCAAACTGGGTGCGTTTAAAAATAAACCCATCCACTACCTTTAAATCCGGCAATCTTTCCTCCTCTTAGCCTCTATGTCCTTTTGCAACTTTATGTAGTCTTCAGACTAGAACTCTGTAGTTTCAAATCTTAACAGCCAGTCGCCCTCATCAACCTTTATCTCCTCCACCGCTCGCGAAATAGTCTGCGCCCACAATGTCAGAGCTTTCCCGGTGTTGTATATCAAAATCAAAAGCCTGCAACTTGAGTGACCACCTTGCCAATCTGCCACTAAGGTCTTGCAGTGTTGAACATAACATAGCTAAGATCCCATCATTTTAATGTTATGCCATATCAAAAACAAGAAAGGGAGCGAACTTCGGCAAGCCGAAGTTCATATACCCTTGCAGCTGTTGCTAGAATTAAATTTTTGAAAACATTAAAATTATGATTTACTTGCGTATATGATTAAAAACATTGAAGATATGATGATTTTCAGCTCAATTATTAGATAGTTATTTTATATATTTTTATTATTTCTATGGGAGCTATATGATAAAATTGTCCGATTTTGATGAAATTTAAACCGTAATTATGAAATATTTAACCATTACTATATGTCTAAGAACTAATAGAAAACTTAAAAAACAGCAAAGTTATAATATTTTTTTGTATTTTTGTTTCCGATTGTTCCTATGGGAGTGTTCAGTCGAACACTGATAAATATTATGTCTAAGATTTAATGAGCTCTGCACATGTCATGTAGAACTGTGTAATTCGATCAAGAGCCATAATTTACGATCTGGGACCCGACAAGGGTTCAGTTTTTCAAATACACTTGTAATCTGTAAACAGCAGGCCACTTGAGCTATCTAATATTATCGCTCCCAGATGTGCCTTCACCGAGAATCTTGTGCGGGGGGGCAAAATAGATAACTTCCCCGCCCAGACTAAAAATATAAGGTCTCTGCGTAGACCATAGCTAAGATTAGAATAAGATTTTCACATAAGTTTTCTTGTCAAGAAGTTTTAAATAAAATGAAAGAGTTTCAATACAGAACTCAAACAAAAATGTTGTATTTATTTACTATCCTTAACATTTTGGTCCTACGAGCAACTCTACAGTTTTCCCCCACCAGTGATTAAAGACTTAGAGGAAAGCCAGCACCTTAATTGACTCTTGTTTTCCCCTTTATGGTAAGAAACAGAGTATAAAATTAAAAGCAAAAGGACAAATAAGAGTCCTTATTGTTTAAAGCAATTTTCAAAAATAATTTAAAAATAAAAAATTTTTGTGAAATTGTGGTCGAGAAATAAACAAGTTAAATTAAAAAAAAAATATAATAAATTGTCATCGAACAATTTGATTTTGAGGCGTTTTCGTGGCCTTACAACAACAAAGTAAAAAAAAAGTGATTAATTAAAATCAGGCGTATTCGAGGCCACACATCGAAAAAGTTGTATATATATATATATATATATATAATTATATGTTTGTCACTCCGGTTAAATAAAAAATATAACTTTATTTTATTCAACATGTGGTTTACAGAGTTTTAAACTTATTTGTGAAGAACACCGACCTATTGCTTTGAGGTCTCAAACTGAACTTAACTAGCTGATCTGATTTTGTTGATGATCAAGCCTCGGTCTCGAACTCTTCGGGATTTGAGTGAGTTGTAAATTTGTTCTTGAGAACTTTCAATTTCTTTTGAGTGAAATTTTAATTACTCTTGGATTCAAGTGTCTTGACTCTTGGATACAAGTGCGCTCTTAGTTTTATGACTTTGAAATGTCTTTGGATTGAAATAGGAGTTTATGTGTTTTTGAAATAGGAGTTTATGTGTCTGCGAGCCGAACTTTGATTATCTTTGAACGTGTGAACGTGACCATTGGGGTGAGTTGTTTAGTCTACATTTTTGGGTGATAACATTGGGGACTTTCCGTTGGCCTTCGATTTTGGGCTCTTGTTACAAGGGTGAATAATTCTAGGGTAGTGTAGGGTATATTGTGGATACATAAAGTAATGGGTATATTCAGAGTGTGATGGGACTGTGTATGTGTTGCTTAAATATATGCAGAGTCTCATAGGAATATGGACATGTCACTCCCCCAACCTTTGAATTTGGCCTGTCCTCAGGGCGATAACGTAGGGTATAACATAATATTTTCTGTTACAATATTTTCTTCATTAATTTTTACATTCTTATTTTCTATGATTGGTTGTTCTTCACGTTTAGAATATTTTACAATAAGTTTCTTAGGAATATTTTTAAATTTGTAAATTAAATATAATGTCAAACTTATTATAGTTATTACAAATGTGGTTAGACATATTACTTGAAATGTATTGTAATATTTTATATGTGATTCGACTATTTCTTTTGTTTGAATATATGACAATGGTTCGATTTTTGTGATATTGTTGTTAACATAAATTGATTGTGTATAGTCTGCTATGTTGTTGGATATTATAAACTCATCTAGCTGAATAGTACAATTTTTTATTTTAACAATATTATTACCAACGATCGAAACTTCTGTGCTTATACAATTTTGATTTATAATTGATTTTTGTATATTCCATGTTAACAAAATATTTGGTTCGATATAATTTATTTGGAAATTTTTATGGGTTTTTACATATTTGCATTTTGTCGGTTCTTGTTTTAGAATTCCAATTATGCATTTGTCGAAAATAATTTGACCTGTATTTTCATTGAATATTTTATCATCATAAATGTAATATTTATCAAATGTGTTTTCTGTTAAGATATTATCAAATTCATCTGGATATGGAATAATTTCATATACAGGAGTTTGCGTTATTTCTTTAGGAATTTGAGAAATTATCAGGATTTCGTTCGTGTCTGTTTTAAGCCAAGTTGATGTTTTTACTTTTAACAACTTTTCTGAATTAACCTGTTTCAAATAATCGTGTTTTAGTAATTTTGGGTTAAATATACCTAACCTAGTTAGTTGCATTCCTAATTCTATGTCCTCTATGTATTCTGTAAATTGTTGAAGATTAAAAATCAGAACTGCAGCTTGTTCCTGCTTATTTTTAGATTCTTCAAATTTGTTTATTAAGTCAAGTCCGTTATTGACAACGTCAATAATCATATTTAAATCATGATTCTGGATGGAGTTGTCTGCTAGATTATTGATCTTCATTTCGAGTTCTTCTTTATCGTCTTCATCAAGTGTACCAAACAAATATTTATAGACTGAACCTACCACGTTTAGGAGCCCGCGTTTACTTCTTCTGACTATTCTTAACCCATTCATTTCTCTTTTTAATTTTTCAACTAAATATTGGATTTGCACAATGTGTTGGAATTCTTTAGCTTCTTCTAATAGGTTGTCGAATGTTATTTCGGTCCTTGTTAGATTTATACTTAAATGGTGGTATTCAAAATTCGTTGGGATTTCCATTGATCCGGTTTTAAATATCAGATATCCGTTTTTTGCGTTTATTGGACTTATTTCTATACTTTGTGCCGTGGTTGTACTTATAAGCGAGATTAATATCAGGGATAATATTGGGATGACTTGGTTATGTTTCATCTTCATCAGTTTGTCTGGAATTATCATATTTGCTCTTATTAATCTTCTTTTGCTTTTTGAATTTTGACTTATAATGTGTGATTTTCCTGCCTCTATTTGTTTCTTCAAAGTGTTTGTTGTCAACCTGTCTTATTAAACCTGTCTTCTTGAAAGGATTGGTAATTTTAGTTTTAACTAATGGTGCCTGTCTATATTTCGTATTAACTTCAAAATCATGTCTATTTTCATTTAGCCTGTCTATTTTATTGATTTTGTTTTGTTGAGTGTTAATATCTGGTGTTCCTGCGTATAAGAAAATATCTGCGGGAGTTCTATTAGTTGTATTGTGTTTTGTTTTATGATTGTAAACGTATAAGATTATTTCGAATTTTGTACATCGGTCTTCTATATTGTTTTCGTTACTAATAATTCTTAATTTTTCATTTACTGTCTTATGAAACCTTTCTATGTCAGATACACCATTTTTGCTGGTTGTTACTGATATATCTACTCCTTCAGATTTTAACCAATTTTGCAAAGCTATACACATAAAGGCTGAGTCTTTGTCTGCTTTGATTTCCTGAGGCTTTCCCATATCGTTAAATACCTTCATTATGGCTCTTTTTGCTTCTAGCCAATCTCTACTTTTCACTTCAATTAGAGTAGCGAATTTCGAATAAATGTCGATACAAGATAAAAATTGTTGGTTACCGACCATATAGAAATCAATTACATATCTTTCTCTTGCGTTAAGTATTTCTGGAGTTATTTCAAATGATAGTTTTGTACTTCTGTGTTCTGTTTTTGCAATGTTGCAGATTTCACATTCATTAATTATATTTTGTATTAACTTCTGGCTATCTGGATAGTAATGTTCTTCTTTAAACCAATTGATAGTTTTTTCGATTCCTGGGTGTAAAAGTTCTTTATGCATTTTTAATATTATACTTTTGAATTCGGCATAAGTTAGAATATCTTTTAATATAAGAGTGCATTTTACCAGTTTTGTTAAATTGTTGGGACTTATTATTTGTACGAATGCTTTTTGGAATGTTAAGAAATCTTCATCGTTATGGAAATAAATTGCGCTTTTCTTAGTGCATACATATTCCTTAATGATGTTTTTAGCAAAGTCATCTGTCATTTCTTTGTAAGTTATTTTGATTTTTAATTTGTGAAAATAATGCTTTACCTCAGTTTCATCGCTATCTCCTTTCTCTAATTCTATTTGTCTAGAGAAATAATTGAATGGTCGTTCGGTGATGGATATATAGTTAAGATTATCTTCAGAAGCGCTGTGCATAGTTGCATCTACACTATTGGCAACTTCGCCAAGCATTAGTTCTTCTATTTTAGTACGCGATAATGCATCTGCTACATAATTTTCTTTTCCGGGAAGATACTTAATTTTATAATCAAATTCGTTTAATTTAATTTTCCATCTTTGAAGTTTCATATTTGGTTCTTTAATATTATTAAGCCAGACAAGTGGTTTATGATCACTAAGTATTTCAAAAGATCTCCCAAATAAGTATGATCTGAAATATTTTGTCGCCCAAACTATAGCTAGAAGTTCTTTCTCTATAGTGGCATAGTTTATTTCGTGCTCATTCAATGTCCTACTAGCATAACAGACGGGTTTATGATTTTGAGATAAGACTGCACCGATGGCAATATTACTAGCATCAGTAGTTAAGGAAAAAGTTTTATTAAAATCAGGGTAGATTAAAATCGGATCTGATGTAATAAGTACCTTTAACCTTTCAAATGCTGCTATGTAATCTTTATCTTCTGTGTCTATTGTTGCTCCTTTTTTCAATTTAATGGTCATGGGTTTAACTATGTTAGCGAAGTTTGGAATAAACTTGCGATAGAATCCACATAATCCTAAAAATGATTTAATTTGTTTTGGAGTCTTTGGTAGTGGAAAATTTGTGATAGCATTAGTTTTATTTGGATTAGGTTTGATACCATTAGTAGTAACAACATGACCTAGGAATTCTGTTTCTTTTTTCATAAATTCACATTTATCCAATTGTAATTTTAAGTTTGCATCCCTGAGTTTTCCAAAAACTTTCTTTAGAGATAAGATGTGTTCTTCCAATGAAGTGGAAAAAATTATTATATCGTCTAAATAAACTAAACAATCTTTGTAGATTAGGTCTTCCAAAAGGTTGTTCATACATCTTTGAAAAGTTGCGGGGGCATTCTTAAGGCCGAATGGCATTCGAGTGTACTCGTAATGACCATGTTTTGTAGAAAATGCAGTTTTTGCGATTGATTTGCTGTCCATTTGGATTTGATGAAATCCTTTAGCTAAATCTATGGTTGTGAAATATTGGCATTTTCCTAATTTGTCAAGGATCTCGTCCATTCTAGGAATTGGAAATTTATCATTGATAGTGATTTCATTTAAATTCCTATAATCTACAACCAACCTAAATTTCTTTTTGCCAGATGCGTCTGCCTTTTTTGGAACGACCCAAATAGGTGAACAGTAAGGAGATTTCGACTTACGAATTATTCCCTGTTCTATCATTTCTTTGATTTGCCTATTTACTTCTTCGTCAACGCTCTGGGGGTATTTATATGGTTTACGATAAACTGTTTGGATTGTATGTTTAATTGTACTTGTGAAAGTCAAATTTTCGCCTTCTCTGTACTGAATGTCACCATATTCAAATAGAACTTTCTTTAAACTTTCAATCTCTTCACTATTCAGATGTTCGAGCCTAAATTCATTGTTTTCGCATAAATCATTGTGAATCGCGAAATTTACCGATTGATCTTCAGTAGAAGGTAGATTAAGGCACTCCTGTGCGGTCTTATCTTCTTCCATATCTTCGTCGTTGTATCGGAAATTATATGTTTTTGGGCCTAGTTTAATTGTTTTGTTTTCATAATCAATTTTTGCTTTAGCGGCTTCTAGGTAATTTCGACCTAACAGGATATCATAATTGTCGGAAAATTTGTGTAAATAAAATTTCTGTTCTGATGGACATGTTACGCTTGGTTTTACTATGATACTTTTATGTATTTTTACCGGGCCTCTAATTGTATACACTTTTAGATCTTCTTTCGTCTCTTCTAATTTAGCAAAATTTTTATTCATTATATTGATTGATGATCCTGTGTCTATCATTCCTTTATAAAATTTATTGTGGAAAGCAATTTTTACATATGGATTGTGTCTTCGGTCTCCGAGGCAGTTTGATGAAAATTTACATCCATTCTATTTTGGCCACTTTGACTTTCCCTTTGTCTTTTTACAGGGGCACCGCTAAATCTATTTGTATTAGCCTGATCGTTTGAATTTTGATGGTTATTCAGATTCTGTAATCTGGCTTGATTCAAACTGTTTCTAAATGTTTGGTAATTGCCTTGCAAATGTGGGGGAATGGGACGTTGTTGATATTGATTTTGGTTATTCTGAGAAGTTGTTGCATTAGAATTAGGATTTGAATTTGAATTGTAATACGAACTTAGATTTCTTTGATTATCGTAATATCTTTGATTATTACTCTGATATTTTCCTCTGTTCCTATGATTTTTAAGGTTACTTTTATTTTGTGCATATTCTTCTTCTGGATTTGCATCATAAAATCCTAATTCCATAGAAGCTTGCTTTAATTTTGGAATACTAGTTATATCTTTTCTTGCTAATGACATATACATGCGATCGGGAAGTTTTCGATCAATGGTAATATGAACTGTCCTATCCAACATTCTCGTATAGTTTATTTTATCTGATGGATCAGATTCTAATTCTAATTTATCGAACACATTTCTATATTGTTTTTCTAATTCGCTTATAAACTTACTAAGACTCCCTTTGAATTGTGTTTCCGCCAGCTTCTTGATGATTGTTTCGTAAGGCCTATGATCTTTGAAGGCGGTGATTAAAGCTGTCTTCATTGTTACCCAGTTGTTGGCTCCAGATTGTGCGACGGTTTCGGCTGCTGTGTCGACTATCACTCTTCGGATGGCTCCAAAAATGACGTGTGCCTGCCTTGGTTCTTGGGTGGGGTACAATTGTAACAAGTACTCGACTTCGTTGATGAATCCTGAGAGTTTTCCTGGTGTTCCGTCGAAGTATTGTAACTCCTTGATCTGACCCAGTAACTGGTTCAGATGGATCTCTGATAATTGTTGGACTGCCATCTTGTCTTGAGTTTTTTTTATTTGGACTTCTTAAAAATGTTTATAATTGCACGAATTAGATTTTTTTGGATATTATGACTACTCGTAGGTTTTTACGTCACGTTATTTTATTTTCAGAATGTTTTTCTGACCGAATTGGATTTTTCTTAAATGTCTTATGACCACTCGTAGGTTTTATGTCACATAGACTTTATTTTCAGAATGTTTTTCTGACCGAACTGGATTTTTTTAGATGTCTTATGACCACTCATAGGTTTTACGTCACGTAGATTCTTTTGCGGATCTTTTTAAGTGCACTTTGTCCAATTCGCTGATCAAGATAACTAGTTGTGTAGTATATCTTTTTGTTGATCAGTACCGTATTTAAAAGGACTTTTATTTTAGATCCTACCGACTGCGCCAATTATATGTTTGTCACTCCGGTTAAATAAAAAATATAACTTTATTTTATTCAACATGTGGTTTACAGAGTTTTAAACTTATTTGTGAAGAACACCGACCTATTGCTTTGAGGTCTCAAACTGAACTTAACTAGCTGATCTGATTTTGTTGATGATCAAGCCTCGGTCTCGAACTCTTCGGGATTTGAGTGAGTTGTAAATTTGTTCTTGAGAACTTTCAATTTCTTTTGAGTGAAATTTTAATTACTCTTGGATTCAAGTGTCTTGACTCTTGGATACAAGTGCGCTCTTAGTTTTATGACTTTGAAATGTCTTTGGATTGAAATAGGAGTTTATGTGTTTTTGAAATAGGAGTTTATGTGTCTGCGAGCCGAACTTTGATTATCTTTGAACGTGTGAACGTGACCATTGGGGTGAGTTGTTTAGTCTACATTTTTGGGTGATAACATTGGGGACTTTCCGTTGGCCTTCGATTTTGGGCTCTTGTTACAAGGGTGAATAATTCTAGGGTAGTGTAGGGTATATTGTGGATACATAAAGTAATGGGTATATTCAGAGTGTGATGGGACTGTGTATGTGTTGCTTAAATATATGCAGAGTCTCATAGGAATATGGACATGTCACTATATATATATATATATATATATATATATATATATATATATATATTATATATATATATTTAAACTATCAGTGACAAAAAACAAATATTAAAGCTAAAAAAAAACCCAATATTAACTGTTCAAAAATAATTAAATAAACAGATTTAAAAAAAAAAACCTAAATCATCTTTAACAAGAAAGAAAGCAAACTTCGGCAAGCCGAAGTTCATATACCCTTGCAGCTATTGCAAGAATTAAACATTTTTGAAAACATTAAAATTATAATTTACTTGCGTATAAGTTTAAAAACATTGAAGCTATGATGATTTGCAGCTCAATTATTTGATAGTTATTTTATATATTTTTATTGTTCCTATGGGAGCTATATGATATAGTCGTCCGACTTTGATGAAACTTAACCCGTAAATTGGAAATATTTAACCATTACTAAATGTCGAAGAACTAAACAAAAGATTAAAAAACAGAAAAGTTATAATTTTTTTTCATTTATTTCTCCGATTGTTCCTATGGGAGCTATATGCTATAGTCGTCCGATTTTGATGAAATTTTTACCATAATTCTGAAATATTTAACCATTGCTTTATGTCGAAGAACTAAACAAAAAATTAAAAAACAGAAAAGTTATAATTTTTTTCATTTATTTTTCTGATTGTTCCTATGGGAGCTATATGCTATAGTCGTCCGATTTTGATGAAATTTTTACCATAATTCTGAAATATTAAACCATTGCTTTATGTCGAAGAATAAAACAAAACATTAAAAAACAGCAAAGTTATAATTTTTTTTCAATTATTTTTCCGATCGTTCCTATGGGAGCTATATGCTATAGTCGTCCGATTTTGATGAAATTTAAACCATAATTCTGAAATATTTAACCATTGCTATATGTCGAAGAACTAAACAAAAAATTAAAAAACAGCAAAGTTATAATTTTTTTCATTTATTTTTCCGATTGTTCCTATGGGAGCTATATGCTATAGTCGTCCGATCCGGCTCGTTCCGACTTATATACTACCTGCAATAGAAAGACAACTTTTGGGAAAGTTTCATGCAGATAGCTTTAAAACTGAGAGACTAGTTTGCATATAAACGGACGGACAGACGGACGGACAGACGGACATGGCTAGATCGACTCGCCTAGTGATGCTGATCAAGAATATATATACTTTATAGGGTCGGAGATGTCTCCTTCACTGCGTTGCAAACTTCTGACTGAAATTATAATACCCTCTGCAAGGGTATAAAAACAACAACGAAGACCCTCAAAGAGACGACAACTGAAGGAAGGCCAGCAGGATCAACAACAGGAGCGGCAACAGAGACAAGGACAACGGCAGCAGCAGCAACAACGACCATCAGCAACAACAGTCGCAACAACAAGCGCATCAGCAACAATAACATCAGCTAAAACAACTACAACGGCGACAACGGCAGTGACGACAACAAAGACACCAGCTAAGTTAATCTTAAAATTTATTTTTTACGAGCATTTTAATATTAAGAAAAGATAAATCCGTTCAGACGCTCTCGAGTTTTAGCAAAACTAACGAACAGCAATTTATTTTTATATATATACATATACAAAACTAAAGCCAAAACCATGTTGTCCGCTGAAATTATTGCCTTAATAAAAAGGCAAGTAGAAATTACAAAACTAATTCATACCCTTAGAGAGCTACCTAGTCTATCATTCGAATATTTGAAACAGTATAAGGAATTAAGGTCCGAATGTGTTCAAAATCATTCGGTTTTGGTTCAAATTGGAGTAGTCGATCATGACTACTTCAAGAAGAACCATTATGAGAAAATGATGTTAGATCTCTCAAATATAAAAGATAGGATAAATAGGGTTTAAAACAAAGCTGACGAAGTTGACTTAGAGGCCAGTAGTTCTAAAGTTGTCAATAAATTAGATAGGGCAATAGTACAGGTACGGGAATACTTAAAAGAAACTTTTGAAGACATTAAGCTAGACAATGTTTCAACTTTTGAGATTAGAGTCCAGAAATTATAATTTTATTGGACAAAAATAGTAGGTCTTAAGCAAGTCGACCAAGTAGATGTCACTGATAGGGGTTATGACGAGGAGTTGAACGAGTTAGAGTTCGACATCTCGTCAATAACCAACACAATGAAAAAAAAAATCGAACAAATTGTGCCCGGAAAGGTTAACGTTGGAAATCATAAAATTGATGATTTGCCAACGTTACCTAAAATTCAGGTACCGACGTTCTATGGAGATTCCAAAGACTGGGACCTGTTTTATGAGTTGTTTAATGAACTCATTCATTTAAGAGAGGATCTAAGTTCTTCTTTTAAGTTCAGTTACCTTAAGATCTCACTTAAGGGAGAAGCCAGAAATGTGGTTTCTCACTTATTGTTGGGATCTTGGGAGAACTATGAGGCCGTTTGGGAATTATTAACCAAGCGGTACGAAAATAAAAGAAAATTTTTTCCGATCAATTAAACCGCCTTCTGGATCTTCAAATCGTAAATGTTGATTCAGTTAGGCAACTAAAAATATTTATTGACACGATTAACGAGTCAATACATATGATAAAATTGAAGGCACAACTTTCTGATGAAGTGGATATTATGTTTGCACACATAATAATTAGGAAGTTTAACAAAGAAGCTCTTCAACTATATGAGAGCCATGTTAAAAAAACTAAAGAGATTCAAGCGTTATCGGACGTCATTGAATTTTTAGAGCAACGGCTAAGTTCGATAAGCTCAGTTCAGGATGAAAAGCCTGTAAAAAAAATGTATAGTAGCAATATAAGAGAATTAGCTACTAATAATTGTCCCATATGTAAAATTTCGGGACATTTTATATTCCAGTGTCAGAAATTTAAGGCTTTAAATCCATCAGAAAGGATGGAAAAAGTAAAAAATGCCCATTTGTGTTTCAAATGTCTGAAAAATGAGAAAAGGTTAACACTTGCAGGACATCCGAACAAGCGTTGCTTGCTACAGCACGCGTTCAAATAAAATCCTCGAATGGAGGGTTTGAAAATTTCAGAGCTTTGATTAACAGTGGTTCTCAAAGCACCATAATTTCTGAAGAGTCTGTGCAGATTCTAAAATTACAAAAAATTCGATCTCAAACAGAGATCAGTGGAGTATCCTCCACAGGAAAGTGCATCTCGAAGCACAAAATTCATCTTTCAATTAAATGTAATGCTTCCCAAAAAATTTTAAAAGTTGAAGCATTAGTGCTCCCAAAACTTATGAGGGCTCTCCCAGCCCACAAAGTTAATGTTGACAAAACGAAATGGGAAAAATATAATTTGGCCGACCCCGATTTTAATAAGCCGGGGCGTGTAGATCTAATTTTTGGAGCAGATCTATATACTGACATTCTACAGAGTGGAGTGGTCAAAATAAATGGCCTCCTCGGCCAAAAAACCGTTTTCGGGTGGATTATCTCTGGATGTAAGAAATCAAAGGGAAATAAAAGATATGGATCGGTATTGGGAAGAAGAGGATGAAGAGGATGAAGATAAAAATGATATCGAATCTGAGATATGTGAAAATAATTTCACAAAAACTACAAAGATAGATTCAGATGGGCGATACATTGTGTCAATTCCATTTAAAGATGAAGTCACCTTAGGGGATTCAGAAAAACAAGCGATGGCTCGTTTCATGAATCTGGAGAAAAAATTAAAAAGAAACGAGAAACTAAGGGCAGACTACACTAATTTCATTAATGAATATATGAATTTAGGACATATGGTCGAAGTGCAGAATGAAGGTAAGTATTTCTTACCGCACCAAGCCGTGATCAGAGATTCGAGCTTGACGACTAAATTAAGAGTAGTTTTTGACGCTTCAGCAAAAACTACTAATAACAAAAGTTTGAACGATATAATGTGGGTTGGTCCACGAGTTCAAAAGGATATTTTTGACATTATCGTCTAATGGAGAAAATGGGAATTTGTGGTATCCGCGGATGTTGAAAAAATGTATCGTCAAATAAAGATTGATGATGAGGATCAGCAATACCAGTACATTTTATGGAGAAACTCTCCAGATGAAAAAATACAAAATTATAAATTGGCAACAGTCACATATGGTACTGCATCCGAACCATATTTAGCTACCAGAGTTCTGGTAGATATTGCTGATAAATGTAAAAATTTATTTATTTGGATAACGGAACTAATTTCGTAGGAGCCTCAAGAAAATTAGATCAGGATTTTCAGTATTTTCCTTGATTGCTTTAATTAATCAAGGAAAATACAATGATTGCCGCGCAGCTCGAAAAAGATAGAATTGATTGGCATTTTATCCCCCCGGCAGGACCTCACTTCGGAGGTATTTGGGAAGCTGGAGTTAAATCCATGAAATACCATCTGAAACGGGTAATCGGGGAAAATAGTCTGAAATGTCAACACTTTTATGTCAGATAGAAGCATGCTTAAATTCAAGACCATTGTATACCTATGAAAATGAAATTGATCAAGATGAAGTCCTAACACCAGGACATTTCTTGATTGGTAGACCACCGCTAGAAATAGTTGAACCAATTGAAAATTAGAGAATTGGGAATTTAGACAGGTGGAAACTAATCCAGAAAATTAAAAGAGATTTCTGGGTTAAGTGGAAAGAGGAGTATTTACATACTCTGCAACAGAGGCACAAGTGGAAGAGTGACAGTCCTAATATAGAAGAGAGACAAATTGTGTTATTAAAAGATGAGAATACTCATCCAGCCAGATGGCCAATAGGCAAAGTAGAAAGGATCCACAAGGGCAAAGATGAAAAAGTCAGAGTGGTAGAAATAAAAATAAAAGATGGATTTGTAACTAGACCAATCACTAAAATTTGTCCTTTAGAAGGAATTAAGTCTGTGGGCAAAGTTGAATCTGACCCTGAAGAAACAAAACCTAAAAGACGAACAAGAGGTACATCGACAATATCGAAACTTTCTTTTATAATGGCTTTGTTATTATGTAAGTTAACACCCAAAATAATACAATTTCTCAGACAGAGGAAATGAGTAAGCATTGATTGCACAACAAACAGCAAAGCAATGCCCTCAATAAAGTTCTAACGAACTTAGCTTGCACCTTTTGGTCAGCGATCGTGGGAATGCAGAATAGACAATTTCCAAAGTTGATCGAACTCAACTTAGTGCATACAACAAAAACTATAATTAAAATGCACTGGCCAATTACAATTAAGTTTGGCCAACGGCGACGGCGACCAAGAGCAGCAACCAATAATATGAAAGAACGTCAGCAGAAACATCAACAGCGGCAGAGACGGCGGCAGCGATGGAGCGACGCGTAGCTATAAAAACAATTGTTTAATCTAAGTAAGTTAGTTCTTAATCCAACTCAATAAAGGAAAGTTTGATTTTTTTATATAAAAATCATAACCAATCTTTTAACTGGCGCCCGAACAGGGACCTGATTAAAACCGCGAAAGGATAACAAGTTCCGCGTCTCGCGAAGTTCAGAAAGTAAAAATTTCTGACGTTTCGTTTCAAACCTCCGCCTAATCAGTGAGAAGTAAAAAACCAAAATTACCGAGATTCGGAAGTGCAAAAGTGCCGTTTAAAAAACGCCGCAAATTGTCACTCCTGAAAAAAAAAACAGGACTTGTACCCGGTGGAATAATCAGGCCAAATTTTATCGCCGTGATCCCTTTAGTATCCGTTCGAAGGGAACGTGAATTAAGGTACAGAGAAGGCCCCTTAGTAAACTCACACTCAGGAGAGATCGTTGCAGAGTGAGATAAAACGGAATCTGCCGAGCCTGTCATCACGAGAGCACGCCGAGATATGTTACTACTGTAAGAATAGTTTTAAGCAATTTATTAACAAAAACATAAAAAATATTTAATCGAAAAATATTCAAAGAAGAAAAAGTTTTACCCAAATATAAAGTGTAGAAGACATATTTTAGTGAGTTAAAAAGAAAAAAATCCAAAATATAGGGAAAATAAAAATTCCCCCACAATAATTACAAAGGTAATAAAAAATCGCACACCCTAATTCTTAGAAGACAACTTCCGATATCTGAATAACTAAAATTAAAAAAATTAAATTAAACTTTTCGCTGCTCATATATCCATACCCAAAATGACCGAACAAGATTTGGCAGACAGACTCGCGAATCTTACCGGACCCTCATCAGCCAGTTCCACACAAATAAACACACGAATCATGACCGAGAGGGACATTGAGGAAAAAATAAAAACAATCTTAGAGACAAATCTCAGTAGACTAGTAAAGGAAATACTTAATCCAAATAAAGATTTTTCCAAATATACAGACCAAACAATTAAAAGAGAATTAACGCACAATCTTAGTGAGTTAGATAAATTACCAGACATTGTTCGGACACTTAGAGACTTTTCAGGAAACAAAAGTGAATATTCATCATGGAGGAAAAGTGTCGAGAGGGTGTTAAAAATCTATGACAACAGAATTGGTTCACCAAAATATTATGGAATTCTTTTAGCAATCCGTAAGAAAATTACTGGTCAAGCGGACGCAGTATTAGAATCATATAATACCCCCTTAGATTGGACAGCTATTTCAAAATGCCTAACAGCGCATTTCGCCGACAAGCGCGACTTAAAGACCTTAGAATATCAACTATATGCTCTTAACCAAGGTAACAATACTATAGATGAATATTATCAGGCAGTCTATCAACAATTATCACTAATTCTGAACCAAATTGGCAGCTTAGATGCCTCACAAGAAACTATACAATCTCTGACAGCCATGTATAGGGAAAAAGCCTTAGACACTTTTGTCAGAGGACTTAATGGAAACCTGGCACAATTGCTGGCCATTAAAGAACCACATGACTTAGGACACGCTCTACATTTATGCAGTCTGCTAGAGAATCAAAATGCTAGGAATAACCAGACACCAAAAACTCCGTATTTAGGGAGGGCAACCATGCTACCACCTAAACCTCAACAACCATATCGGATGGTAGCCGTCAACCAAAATTTCCATCCGCATCTCTACCA
Source organism: Drosophila elegans (assembly GCF_018152505.1). Taxonomy (NCBI): domain Eukaryota; kingdom Metazoa; phylum Arthropoda; class Insecta; order Diptera; family Drosophilidae; genus Drosophila; species Drosophila elegans. The sequence continues at coordinate 26,141,324 of NW_024545578.1, read as the reverse complement.
TAACCCAAACCAATCCGGAAAACCCCTAATTACTCAAACTAACCAATTCAAATCTTATAGTCAACCTTATACAAACCAATCCGGTGTAGTAGCGTCCTATAACATACCAAAACCTCCGCCACGACCACAACCGAAACCGGTACCTATGGACGTAGATCAGTCAGTTCGATCACGTCATATAAATTATGATTATGCAGGGAAAAGACCTCTCAGCACCGCCAATGCCCCAAATAATAATAAGATGCCAAGACAGTTCCATATTCAACCAGAGACAGGAAGTAACGCGCAGCAAAATTCAGATGAAGCTCCATCAAGTTCAGAACAAGAGTATTATCAGTTGGCAGAAGAAAATAACGTTAACGAACTTCAGGAGGAATATGTATGGCAAAGCGATAACGAACAACAAGAATACATAGATGTGTCAGAACTTTATTTTTTAGAATAAATCGTTCCTCACTACCTTACTTTAAAGTAACCACGGGGAACGGAAAAATTCTAAAATTCTTAATCGACACGGGCTCTAATCAAAATTATATTCAAAATCAATTAGTACCAAATCCAAAGCCAAATGAGAACACTTTTTCAGTTAGTTCAGTCGGTGGTAACAATAAAATAACACAACACGCAATACTTAAGCTCGCTAATATTTCGGATACACCCATGAAATTCTTTTTACTAGACACCCTGAAAACCTTTCATGGTATCTTGGGCAATGACACAATGAAAAGACTAGGAGCAATAATAGATGTAAAAAATGATATATTAATTCTCGGAAATAAACGCAAAATTAAAATTCATCAACTAGCGACACAAGCAGTAAATACAATTGGACCGCAAGTCAGCCATATGACCGAGTCACAAAAATCAATAATAAAACTCCTCGTACAAAGCCACAAAATCCTCTTCGCAGATCCCGATTCAAAGTTAGCATACACAACTAAAGTAGTAGGTGAGATCAGGACTTCAACAGATTCTCCAGTTTACGGAAAACATTACCCATACCCAATATCACTCAAACAAGAGGTAGAAAAACAAATAACTGAGATGCTAAGAGATGGTATTATAAGACCTTCAAGATCACCATATAATGCACCAGTCTGGGTAGTTCCGAAAAAGTCCGGCCAGTCCGAAGAAAAAAAGTACAGATTAGTAATTGATTATAGGAAACTTAATGAAGTTACTATCTCAGATCGGTATCCCATACCCGAAATTGGAGAAATTATTGCGCAGCTCGGGGACAACAAATATTTTTCGGTATTAGATCTCAAGAGCGGTTTTCATCAAATACCACTGAAAGATACAGACATAGAAAAAACAGCATTCGCTGTAAATGGCGGAAAATATGAATTTACGAGACTCCCATTCGGTTTGAAAAATTCCCCTTCCATTTTTCAAAGAGCGTTAGACGACATATTGAGAGAATACATAGGGAAAATTTGCTATGTATACGTTGATGATATTATAGTCTTTAGCAAAAACGAAGTGGAGCACGGCAAAAACTTGGAAAGAGTATTTTCAATGCTACAAAACGCAAATATGAGGGTTCAAATAGAGAAATGCCATTTTTTTAAAAACGAAGTAGACTTCTTGGGGTACACAATATCAGAAAATGGAGTAAAAACCAACATAGATAAAATAAAAGCGATTACAAAATTTCCAGTCCCAAAAACATTAAAAGATCTCCGTTCCTTTTTGGGCATGACAGGTTATTATAGGCGGTTCATAAAAGATTACGCCAAAATAGCAAAACCCCTAACCATTCTTCTAAGAGGCGAAGAAGGCCGGATATCTAAGACCAAGTCAAGCAGAACTGCTATCAACTTGAGCAAAGATGCGATTACAACATTCAAGAAACTTAAAAATACTCTCGTCTCCAGGGAGGTTACACTTGCCTATCCAGATTTCGGAAAAGAATTTCAATTGACTACTGACGCTTCAAGTTACGCAATAGGCGCAGTATTGGAACAAAATCATAGGCCAATAACGTTCATTTCACGCACCCTGTCAAAGACTGAAGAGAACTACGCAACTAACGAAAGAGAGATGCTCGCGATCGTTTGGGCGCTCCAAAGTTTAAGACATTATCTTTACGGGTATTCAAAAGTGGTAATATACACGGATCACCAACCCTTGAGTTTTTCGAATAGCGTAAATAACCATAACGCTAAGCTTAAACGCTGGAGAGACCTCATTGGCGAGTATAACCACGAGATCAGGTACAAGCCCGGAGTAGCTAATGTGGTAGCGGACGCGTTGTCCCGGGCCCCCGCAGAAATTAATTCAATCAGCTCCTCAGCATCAGCCAATAGCGACGAAAGCTCGTCACACAACCTCATATTTTCAGTAGAAGCTCCAATTAACGTATTTAAAAACCAATTATTATTACTGACTGCCGATACAGATTCCTATAGCTTCGAAATGCCATTCCCAACATACCACAGACACATAATTAAACAAAAATCTTACACGGAAGAAAAACTTATTGCAATTTTAACTAGTAAACTTGATCCTAAGCTTATAAACGGAATCATTACATCCGAAGAGGTAATGGGAAAAATTCAAAACATTTACCCTACCTATTTTAAATCATACAAGGTAAGGTTTACTCAAAACGAAATAGACGACGTAACTTCGGAGTCCCAATACCCTCGAACATAAACGAGCCCATAGAGATGCAAAAGAGAACAAATTACAAATTTTGAAGAATTATTTCTTTCCACAACTTACCAAGAAAATCCAAGCAATAGTTCAAGCCTGTCAAACTTGTAAAGAATCAAAATACGATAGACACCCCCCAAAAGGAGAAATCCAACCGACCCCTATTCCTAATTACCCAGGAGAAATAGTTCACATAGATATTTATATTACCGAAAAACATAGAGTCTTAACGGGAATTGACAAGTTTTCAAAATATGTTCAAGTAAAAATTTTAGAGTCAAGAGCATCTGAAGATATTAAAAATCCGTTGAGGGAAATGTTAATTGCTTTCGGTATGCCGAAATGGATAATAATGGACAACGAACGATCATTTGGCTCAGCAGCAATAAAGTTTATGTTAGAAGATGAACTCAAAATATCATTACACACCACCGCACCGTACGCATCGACAAGTAACGGACAAATAGAAAGGTTTCATTCAACCCTATCTGAAATCATGCGGTGTCTCAAAAAAGACAACGGGAGCATATCATTTGAAGATTTAATCTTTAAAGCAGTTCAAGAATATAATAAATCGATACATTCTGTAACAAAAGAAAGACCCATAGACATATTTTTCAGAAGCACAATCTCTAGTTCAACAGAAGACATAGAAAAGAAACGAGAAGAAATAAAAAAGAAAATTAAAAATAAACAAACAGCCGACCTCGAATACCATAATCAAGGAAAAATATTACCAAAACTTTTTAAGCCAGGCGAAACTGTACATGTTAAAATAGATAAAAGATTAGGAACTAAACTTACACCTAGATACAAAACCGAGAAAGTAGCGGAAAATAGAACGACCACCATTAAAACACAAACCGGAAAAATCATACATAAAAATAATATAAGAACATAATTTTTCAGATTATTTTTACCAACATGCTTGGGAATAACTACAGTCCTCGACTATTCCAATTCACAAATCATCTCACTCGAAACCGGATTAGCGGCTAAACAAGACGGAACATTTAAAATCATCCACATCTTTAACCTACAAAGCTATGAAGAAACTCTGGCGAAGTTAGAAGAATCATTTCATTCACTCACCCCATCTCATCCATTACACCCATATCTTTCCTATGAACTAAAACAAATCCAAACGGATTTACGCATACTCCAAACTCAAAAAATACAAAAAAGGGCAATAGAAGCAATAGGTACTGCATGGAAATGGCTGGCGGGATCGCCAGATCACCACGACTATCAGATCTTAGAAGACAAGATAAATGAGCAGCTAGAAAACAACAATAGACAAGTAGTAATTAACAGATTAATTAATCAAAAAATAAACCAACTTACTAACGCTACTAATGCAATGTTGAAAATTACCCAGAGCTCGGAAGAAATCATAAATCAGAAAGCAAATATTTTAAAGTATAAAATTCAATTAATAAAAGAAGAAATAATTAACATAATATACGCAATTACATGGGCCAAATCTAATACAATAAATTCATTTGTTTGTAAGTACAAAGAGTAAGTACACAGAAACCAAAATAGTGGAAGAAATTTTTAAAAAAGAAAATAACTTATTTTTTAACATAGAAGAATTATTGGAATTTGCTCGAATCAAGTTAGCCACAAATGGCAACGACCTTATTTACATTATTAGCTTACCAACCATTGAATCAGATAATTGTAGAACTTTAAAAATTAAAGCAATAAAAAAAGCCCAAATAATCAATGATATAAAATATGAAAATTTTTTAGAATGTAAGAGACAATTATTGGCAATAATTAAACCTTGTGAATCCTATAATGATAAGACAATTTGTAATTCAGAAAATTTGTTAGATTTAAGCAATGATACTTGCGTAAACGCTCTATTAAACCTTCGAGAACCAGAATGTAAGATGATCAACAATCAACATATACCGGATTTCGAAGAAATACTACCAGGCACCATCCTACTAAACAACTTCAATGGACCAGTCTCACTAGATGAAAAACTTCTACAACTGCAAGGCTCTTTCATAATACAATATCGTAATTCGACGGTAACAATTGGTGAAACCATCTTCAAGTCAAAGGAAATCAACGTAGTCGAACCAGAACCTCCGTTATTCCAACTATTGGGCGAAAAGACTAAGTTAGAGGAAGTTCTCTCACTACAAATGGTCAAGGAACTCAACATTAACAACACAAAAGCGCTGGAAAAATTAAGAAGCAAGGCAACCATAGAATCTTCCGTTAGCTACGGTTCCGCCATCATCCTACTACTACTTATAATAGGATCAATCACGGAACTCCTACGAAGACGTAGGTCAACGGAAAGGACACCAGTTTCCGTGCCAGAAACGCAAGAAAAGCCCACGCACTCCGGACCTGTACTCTACTACGTTGCGACCGAGGACAGTCGCGTTTAAGGAGGGAAGAGTTAACACCCAAAATAATACAATTTCTCAGACAGAGGAAATGAGTAAGCATTGATTGCACAACAAACAGCAAAGCAATGCCCTCAATAAAGTTCTAACGAACTTAGCTTGCACCTTTTGGTCAGCGATCGTGGGAATGCAGAATAGACAATTTCCAAAGTTGATCGAACTCAACTTAGTGCATACAACAAAAACTATAATTAAAATGCACTGGCCAATTACAATTAAGTTTGGCCAACGGCGACGGCGACCAAGAGCAGCAACCAATAATATGAAAGAACGTCAGCAGAAACATCAACAGCGGCAGAGACGGCGGCAGCGATGGAGCGACGCGTAGCTATAAAAACAATTGTTTAATCTAAGTAAGTTAGTTCTTAATCCAACTCAATAAAGGAAAGTTTGATTTTTTTATATAAAAATCATAACCAATCTTTTAACTTGTATATTGTGTCAATTCTCTTACGCTTCAGCTAAAGTTGATCAGCAAAATATACAATTGAAAAAATAAACAAAACTTCGGCTATATATCTAGATCCAATGGGTGACGTAGAGATTGTAGCCTCCTCTTGGAATTTAATTATATTTTATAATATGGACGCATATTTCGAGATGATTAAAAAAGGTAAAGATTTAATCCCAAAAATGAGAGTAATTTGCGAAAGGCTTCTTAGTTTTGAGGATCAGTGTCTTTTAGTTCTCAATAACACAGAAAGGCAGATCTCAGACTTAGAAGAAAATAATAAACTTTTTATGGCTCAGGGGAAATCAAGAAATAAACGAGCTCCGTTTGGATTTATGGGATCGCTTTATCACATTTTATAGATGAAGACGACAGGATACAAATGGAGGACAATATGAAAAACTTATTAAGCAATCAACATAGTCTTAATGAGTTAAGTAGGAAACAAACTTCCTTAGTTGATTCTACGACTAATATTTTGAAAAGAACGACTGAAGAAGTTAATTTAAACTTTAAAGGAATGAATAAAAGAATTGAGAACATGACGGCGGTATTGCAGGAATCTTATTATGTGTACAAGGAGTCCATCAACTTCTTCATGATAACAAAACAATTAAGTAACATAATAGATGAATGCGAAAAGATTCAATCCGGAGTCATAAGCCTGTTAATTGACATCAATCATGGTCGACTTAATACCAATATATTAAAACCTAGTCAGTTTAAAAGTGAGATTTTCCAAATAAAAGACAGTTTGTCAGAGAATTTAGTTCTGCCTGGAAAAAGAACAGGTATAGAATTAAAAGAGGTTTATACTTTACTCACGGCTAGGGGGTTATTTGTAGATAAAAAATTAACTATCAATGCAAAAATACCTTTGTTTGGAAGACATGCTTCGGTGCTTTATAAAATTATCCCAGTACCAGTTAGGCTAGATGAACGTATGATTACAGTACATGTCGATTCTCAGTACTTAGTTTACAATTTTGAAATAGATGCTTATCACCTCATGACAGAACAAACCATTAATAAGTGTCAAAGATGGCAATCTAATAAAAGGGTTTGTGAAGGAAGTTGGCCTTGGAGTAGTGCTAACGATAATAGTTGTGAGCTTAAGCCTCTCAAACCAAATAAGCAATCAGATTGCAAATATAAATCAGTGATTGAGAGGAAATCATATTGGGTCGAGTTAGAAAGGAAGAGCAGTTGGCTTTTTAAGGTTCAGAACCATTCTAAGGCTAGAATTCAGTGCAGCAACTCGAAAATAGAAATAGTGGATTTACCTGAGCAAGGAATATTAACGCTAAGGTCAGATTGTACTGCTCGAACTGATGACAAAATATTAGTTGCCCAACACAGTATTCAGCTAGAAGATCAGGGAACATTTTCTGTGTCTTATATTGGAGAGGTTAATGATGTACCGAAGATAGTTTGGAACCAGCTCGCTTTGCCCTTAATAAATCATACTGATGAAATCAATCGATTAACACAAGAAATACAATATTTAAAGACTCACAAGTTAGAATTAAAGTAATTAGACTTCCATCATGTAACTGGACATGCTTCTTTAATTTTGGCAATTATTATAATACTTGTATTAACTGTATATTTTATAAGAAAAATAAATGTACGAAGGCAATTACAAGCCATTGCCATACCAAACGGTATAATTAATATTTAATCAATTTATGTTATAAATAAATTATGTTAAAGAATGTTTTGATTAAAAATAAATAAATTAAAGATTCGAATTTTGTAATCCTAAAACATAAGTCATTTCAAGCCGTGCAAGGTGTTAAATTTATAATGCAAAATAAAATATATCGAATAAATACAGTCCACTAATTTTATATTGCAATTGAATCAATTATGTAATTACAACACATACACCACAGTTTGCCGGCCCTTGCCAGAATGTTCAGACGAACACTGATAAATATTATGTCTAAGATTTAATGAGCTCTGCACATGTCATGTAGAACTGTGTAATTCAATCAAAAGCCATAATTTACGATCTGGAACCCGACAAGGGTTCAGTTTTTCAAATACACTTGTAATCTGTAAACAGCAGGCCACTTGAGCTATCTAATATTATCGCTCCCAGATGTGCCTTCACCGAGAATCTTGTGCGGGGGGGCAAAATAGATAACTCCCCCGCCCAGACTAAAAAGATAAGGTCCCTGCGTAGACCATAGCTAAGATTAGAATAAGATTTTCACATAAGTTTCTTGTCAAGAAGTTTTAAAAAAATTAAAGAGTTTTAATTCAGTATATATGATGGACAAATCAAAGCGAAACATAAAACCGTTTGACAGTGAGAAATATTCAGTTTGGAACTTCTTCGCATTAAAAGTAATTGATAGTGAGACTCCTGATGAAATAGATGAAAGTAGAGTTAAGGCAGAGAGAAGTGCTAAAAACACATTGATAGAGCATTTGAGTGACTCCTTCTTGAATTTTGCAACGAGCGACAACACAGCACGCGAAATTCTCAGAAGTCTGGATTCCGTGTATGAACGAAAAAGTATTGCGTCGCAGTTATCTGTGCGCAAACGGTTGTTGTCGCTTAAACTCTCGAGTGAGATGGCACAAGTTAACTACTTTATTAGTTTTGATGAACTAGTTGTCGAGTTTTTAGCGTCGGGGGCTAAAATGGACGAAGTGGATAGAATCTCGCATTTGCTGCTCACATTGCCAGGATCATATGACCGGTTAAATACAGCAATAGAGACACTTTCAGAGGAAAATATAACTCTATAAAGAACCGTTTCCTAGACCACGAACTAAAAATTCAAAATTCTAATAAAAAATTATAATACAATTTATGAAAGACGCAAACTGTATAATATAAAACAAAAAGTAAATAATATAAAATGCCATCATTGTGGAAAACTAGGACACATGAAAAAAGATTGTTTCGGATATAATAAACAAATAAATACTGAAAATAATACAGAGAATAACAAACGACCTTACTCTGCAACCACAAGGCCAGGCTTTGCGTTCATGCTCAAAAGTGTAAGAGCGTATTCAAAAGTGAACGTGAATTTTATTCTTGACTTGGGTTCTACTGACCACCTCATAAACGATGAGGCACTATTTATGGACCATGCTGATCTGGAAACTGCAATAAAGATTGCCGTTGCTGAGCATGGGGAGTATATCTTAGCAACAAAGCGAGGTGTCGTCCGTCTGGAAAATGAATATCAGATAACGCTGGAGGACGTACTGTACTGCGGAGAATTTGCAGAAAACCTGATATCGGTCAAAATGCTGCAAGAGGCTGGAGTAACAGTAATATTCGACGACAATTGAGTTGAATTGAAAATAAATGGTGTCACGATTGCTGAAAACACAGGTGCGTACAATATGCCAGCTATTGAATTTAAAGCATATAAAGTTTTTTTTTTTTTTTTTTTTTTTAACTTTGCTTTATTTATTGAATCCTCTCTTAGCTTTGAGACTAACAATAAGTTTTCGAATCTTAAAAGTTAAACATTAACTAACAGTGGACTGTAATTTTGGTTGCGCGTCCCTCAAGTTGGTCGCTGGGTAGGTAAGTCATTGCGACGAAGACGGGATTGGTTGCACTACCTTGTTAGACCTCTTGCAAGGTGGTTGGGGTGCAAAGATAGCTTGGTGAGGTACTTATCCTTTTGTTCTGCGATAACTGCTTTGACTGGTGGGATGTTCAAGTCACGATGTATGTTTTCGTTGCGAACGTACCACGGTGCCCCGGTGATCGTTCTCAGGATTTTTGATTGAGCCCTCTGGATTATGTCGATGTTGCTATTGCTAGCATTCCCCCATAACTGGGAGCCGTACGTCCATATAGGCTTTAGTACTGAGTTGTACAGCAGGACTTTGTAGACTAAGCTAAGGGAAGATCGAGCGTTGATGAGCCAGTGTAGGCTACTGGCTTTCAACTTTAAGTGTGTTCTTTTGGCTTCAATGTGCCGGAGCCATGTGAGTCTTCTGTCGAGATGTACTCCTAGATACGTTACTTCGTTTGATTGCGGAAGCAAGGTGTTATTTAATGTGAGGGGTGGACAGTTTTGCCTATTCAGGGTGAAAGTAACGTGCTTGCATTTTTGTTCATTTACTTTAATTCGCCAATCAGATAGCCATTTTTCAACGTCGGCCAAGTGAAGAGCTAGTTGCGCAGTTGCTTGTATTGGACATTTTGAACGGCTGAGTATAGCTGTATCATCAGCAAAATTAGATGTTGTCAGTCGACTGCTTGTCGGGATGTCTGCTGTGTAGAGGACATATAATGTTGGCCCGAGCACGCTACCTTGGGGGACTCCAGCCAAAATAGAAAAATCGTCAGATATGGCAGTGTTACATATCACAGCAAATTTTCTGTTGTGTTTTTCTAAAAGTTTGTGAGTGTTGCTGGGAAGCATTGTCTTGATCTTGTACATTAGGCCTTCTAGCCAAACTCTATCAAACGCTTGAGAGACGTCCAGAAATATGGCGGTGCAGTACTCACGTTTTTCGAACGCGTTTCGAATTTCTGATGTTATTCGGTTGACTTGCTCAATCGTTCCGTGTTTTTCTCGAAATCCGAATTGGTGTGATGGAATTCCATTCTGGATTCGTAGATATGTGTTTATCCGAGTCAATATGCATTTTTCAAAGAGTTTAGATAAGCATGATAGTAGGCTTATAGGTCTGTACGATGTGGGGATTGTGGGGTCTTTTCCTGGCTTCGAAATCATTATAATAATTGACTTTTTCCATCTTTTTTGGAAAGTGGCCATGTTTAGCGATGGCATTGAAGAGATTTGTAATGGTGCGAACGGCACAATATGGAAGCTCCGTGATCATTTTAGGGGTAATGAGGTCGCAGCCTGGAGATTTTTTCGGGTTCATATGGTTTTTGATGATGCTAACGATTTCCAATGGGCGAAACTCGATTGGCTCATGGTGAAGCTGGGTGTCATATGCAAAAGTCGGCAGAGTGAATGCATTGGTGGCAGGATTTGGTTGAAAGACATTTTTAAGGTGGTCGGCGAATGTGCTGGCTCTATCTTTATCGCTGCGCGCCCAGCCGCCTGAGGGGTTTCTAATAGGCATCACGGTTTCTTTCGGTGAGCTAAGAGATGGGTGGGCTCTCCATAGTGAGTGTTTTGAGCAAGTTGATGACAGTTGCTCTATATAACGGCGCTGGGCATATGATTCTTCTTGTTTTAGAGCTTTAGTTAGTTAACGTGAGGCGTATATCAAGTTCTGCCTAGCAGATGGCGATCTATAGAATTGCCACTCTCGACGTAAGCGCCGCTTTTCTAGGACAAGCTGTTCGATTTGTAGATTTGTCTTCTTTTGCTTGCATTGAATATTTGAGGTTTGGGGTGTGGAAACTCGAGCCGCAGTGACGAGTACGGACTCCAGTGTAGTTACAAAGCTGTCTATGTCAGCTCCGTCGTTGAGGCGAGGACATAGCTCAATATGTGAGCTAATATATTTTCTAAACTTGAGCCAGTTGGTTTTTTGTGAGGTCAGGTTAAACTGGTGTTCTAATGTTCCTGGTTGTTGGAGTAGATGAAATAAGACCGGCGAGTGATCAGATGAAAGATCCGAAAGGCATTCGGCGCTTATAAGATTTTTGGGAATATTTTTGGTTATCGCGAAGTCAATAAGATCGGGTAGTTTCTTTGGGTCTGTCGGCCAGTATGTTGGTCTACCAGAAGAGACATAGTCAAGCTTGTTGTTGGATTTTATGATTGCATTGTAAAGCTGCTCCCCTTTTGGAGTCACGAGGCGAGATCCCTAGTGTGTGTGTTTGGCATTGTAGTCTCCTGCTGCTATAAAACGGGCACCTAATGTGTTGAAGAACTGCAAAAACTCATATTCGGTTATATTGAAACGAGGGGGGCAGTATACGGCGGCTAGAGTTAGTTGGTTGCCGGTAATCAGTTGTATGCTTATAGATGTGGCCTGTAGATAGTTTTTAGCAGTTTTGTTATAATAGTGGTGCTTAATACGACTTCTGATTACAATGCCAGTCCCACCATGTGCTTTACCGTCCGGATGATTTGTTCAATAGAATGAGTAGCCTCTTATTTGAAAATTGTATCTGTTTGTAAGGTGTGCTTCTGCAAGTAGCATTACATCGATGTGATTGTTGAGTAGAAATTGAGTTAAATCAAGTTTGTGCTGTGAGACGCCGTTAGCGTTCCACGTAGAAATTCGTAGGGACGTCATTATTTTGATTGTTGTGAGACCAGCATTTGAATCAGAAGATTTTGGTTTCGCATTAAATCTTGCATAGTTGTGCGCATAAACGACATAAACTCCATTAGGCTTTGTTGCAGGCTAACTATCATTGCTTCAAAGTTGATTTGTGTCTGCTCCGTTGGTTGACGTTGTTGAGTCATGTTGTGTTCTAGACATGCTGCTTGTGGAGATGAAGTTTTAGATACAGGAGGAGCCAGTCCTAATTTTAGAGCGCTTGCAAATGTCACATTTTTGTTGAGGGTTACGGGTCCTAGTGAGGAGCTGGGTGCAGTCGAAAAGAAGACTGATTTTGATGCTGTGAGCTGTGCGTTGTGGGAGCGGGCAGTGGTTCCTCTTTGATGGATGCGACTTTTTAGCTCCTTGTATATTGGGCAACCTCTGTAGTTGGCTGTATGATTGCCGCCACAGTTGCCGCACTTTTTTACATTGGAGTCGTTTTTGCTCGCTGGGCAGAGTGCTGAGTCATGAAGGTCTCCACAAGTGTGCGTAGTGTGCAGTATGACTTTGTATGACCATATTCTTGGCAGTTCGTACATTGTACCGGCCCATTGCGCTTATGTGGTTGCTCTACTGTAATTCTACGGTGGAGAAGGAACTGAAGTTTGTATATGGGGTGCACTTCTTTTCTATTAAGGGGCTTAGTTTCCGGTTCGAGCTCTATCTTGAAGAGTGGTTGCGGTTTCCCATCCCTGTTCAAGATATTGAAGACTGTCTTAGTGTTAAAACCTTTGTCTTGTAGTGCATTTTTTACTTCTTCAGGTGTTACAACGGATTCAATTCCTTTAAGTACAACTTGCAGACCCTTGCTGCTTTTAAGTTGGTACGTGTAGAAGTTCTTTTTCTTGTCATTAAGATATTTATACAACACTCGGTAATAGTCTTCGTTCTTCGTTTGAACTTTTGTTTCGTGTATGCTGCCCTTCACAAGGGGAATTATATGGAAGTTATCTTTTCCAATAAGCTCAATTATTTTGTTAACAAGTGCATTGCACCTTTTCTCCCGGATGTATATTGGAGGGGGGCTTCGGTTTCTTCTTCTCAGCTTCGGTAACTTCGTCAACCTCTTCGTCAGTAGCGTCTTCCAAAATTTTAAATCTGTTTGTATTAATGGGCGTTTCAGTCTCAGCTGAATTATAATTGGCACGGGTTATTTTTCGCTTAGAATTTAGGGGGCTCAGCTTTCTTTTGATTTGGATGTAGCGATCCATACCAGTCTGCACAGCCGGCCTTTTATTTTCGTTGCTTATTGTGTATTTTTCGGGCAGCGCAGCGAATGCCGTTTTTGTGTTGGCTACGGGTTTGTTTATCGATGGCGAAGTGGCTGATGATGATAATAAACGGTTGGTCGATACCGTTGCTGCTGTTGTTGTTGTTGTTACCGTTGCAGTGGTTAAAGACACTGCTGTGCTACTTATTGCTGATAAGCGTAGGTCAGTGCATACATGCATTGGAGTACACTCGGCGCTTTTTGGCTTTAGAGACATCGATGGTAGCGCGGGAGAACAAGAGCGCACTCTCTCGCTCGTTACGTTCAAGAGGTCAGTAGAACTGGGGGTGATTGACCGCGTATTGTCTGGGTTTGCATAATTTTCGGTTGCAATAAACGAGAAATATGCATTATTTCTGATCGATGAGAGCCGTCTCTCGTCTTGCTCGCGCTGACGTTGCATGCGGATATCGTTTTGACTCATTGTCTTCACTTTAATTATAGTCTGCGTATATTAATTAATTAATTAATTAATATGTGTGTTTGCGATTACATCGCAAGAAGCGTCTTTTCGCGTTGTAGTAGGTTGGTTAAAAACCAATCTACCTATTTGTGCCCGAGGGTCTTTGCGGAATTTGATTATTTTCGATTTGCACTTTTCTAATTATCACTTTTTGAAAGCTTGCACAAACTAAGCACGGTCCGACAACACGTCCGATCGCGGCGAGAGTCTGTGTGGAAGTATAAAGTTAATTCGAAAAAATTTAAACTTATATAACATATGGCATGAAAGGTTGGGTCATTAAAGTAAAGGGAAAATGTTAGAAATAAAAAGAAAGAATTTATTTAATGATAATCGTCTACTTGATAATGTAAATCCTTCGTACGATATATGCGAAGATTGTTTGAATGGAAACAAGCCAGATTATAATTTTCTAAACATAAAATTAAAGAGCATAAAAATGGACCTCTTTTCGATATTCTTTCTGATGACAGTGTTCCGGTAACACCAACAACTATTTTTGGGGATCAATTTACTCATTATTGTCTCACTTTTTTAATAAAACATAAATCGGATGTGTATAATATGCAAAAAGTGAAACGCACTTTAATCTTAAAGTCGTTAGTCTTTACATTGACAACGATAGGGAGTATTTATTTAAAGGAATACATTTATTCCATTTTGAAAGGAATAAATTACCACTTGACTGTACCATATACTCCACAATTAAATGGATTTTCAGAACGAATCATCAGAACAATTACTGAAAAGGCTCGTGCCATGGTAATTAGAAGATTGCAGATTGTAAGTGGGTGTTTACTTTGATGCATAATGAAACAGGAAATCCAATTATACCCATATAAAGCAAGACTAGTTGAACGCGGTTTGACACAAAAATATTAAATGGACTACGATGAAACTTTCGCTCTTTACGAGAATTTCTAGTTTCCGATTTATTTTATCGATTTATCGATTGCAAATCAATATAATTTTAAAGTACATTACATGTATGTTAAAACTGCGTTTTTCAATGGTACGCTGAAGAAGGAAATATATATATATATATATATATAAACTGAACATAGCAATTTATGGGCTCAAACAAGCAACTAGATGCTGGTTTGAAGTTTTTGAGCAGGCATTAAAAGAATGTAGATTTAAAAATTCGTTAATCGTTGCATAAATGCTCAAGATATATCAAGAAAAATATTTATTTCTTAGTATATGAGGATGACTTAGTAATAGCAACATCAGATATAAACAAGAAAGAAAGCAAACTTCGGCAAGCCGAAATTCATATACCCTTGCAGCTATTGCAAGAATTAAACATTTTTGAAAACATTAAAACTATGATTTTCTAAAAAATTTTCTAAAAAAAAAAATAAAATACAGCAAAATATTGTTCCTATGGAAGCTATATGCCTTCCGATTTCGATGAAATTTAAACCGTAATTCGAAAATATTTAACCATTACTAAATGTCGAAGAACTAAACAAAAAATTAAAAAACAGTAAAGTTATAATTTTTTTTCATTTAATTTTCCGATTGTTCCTATGGGAGCTATATGATTTAAACGTCCGATTTTGATGAAATTTAAAACGTAATTCTGAAATATTTAGCCATTACTAAATATCGAAGAACTAAACAAAAAATTAAAAAACAGCAAAGTTATAATTTTTTTTCATTTATTTTTCCGATTGTTCCTATGGGAGCGATATGCTATAGTCGTCCGATCCGGCTCGTTTCACCTTATATACTACCTGCAATAGAAATACAACTTTTGAGAAAGTTTCATGCAGAAACGGACGGACAGACGGACATTTGGACAGGCAGACGGACATGGCTAGATCGACCCGCCTAGTGATGCTGATCAAGAATATATATACTTTATAGACTCGGAAACGTCTCCTTCACTGCGTAGCAAACTTCTGACTGAAATTATAATACCCTCTGCAAGGGTATAACAATTTTAAGCTACACCTAATGACAAAATTTATAAAGACTGATTTGGGGAAATACGTTACTTCATTGGAATGAAAATAGAAATTGGCCAAGATCAGATATCCCAAGCCAATCTGCGTACATGAAAAAAGGTTTAAATAAGTTTAATATGGAAGACTGGAAGTCCGTAAATACTTTGCTTCCGTCTAAATTAGATTATGAAATGTTAAATGCAGACGACGAATACGATGCACCTTGCCGAAATTTAATTGGTAGTTTTATGTACATAATGCGTTGTACACGTCCTGATATATCTATTGCTGTTAATATCCTAAGTAGATATACCAATAAAAATAATATAGAACTATGACAATGTATAAAAAGAGTTTTGAGGTATCTCAAAGGAAACATTGATTTCAAGCTAATTTTCAAGAGAATGACAGAAAAAGTACATCTGGTTACCTTTTCAAAGTGTTTGATTCAAATTTAATTTGCTGGAATACAAAGAGACAGAATTCTGTAGCAGCTTCATTCACTGAAGTGGAATACATGGCATTGCTTGAAGCTGTAAGAGAAGCATTATGGCTTAAGTCCCTCTTAGAAAGCATTTTGAATACATATTTGTTGGCTATGTCGACTCAGATTGGGGTGGAAATGAGAATTATAGAAAAAGTACATCTGGTTACCTTTTCAAAATGTTTGATACAAATTTAAAGAGGCAGAATTCTGTAGCAGCTTCATTTACTGAAGAAGAATACATGGCATTGTTTGAAGCTGTAAAAGAAGCAGAATGGCTTAAGTCCCTCTTAGAAAGCATTTATATTAAATTTGACAAGCCAAAAAAGTAATTTAAAGATAACCAGGAATGTATAAGCATAGCCAGCAATCGGTCTTGTCTTAAGGGCTCAAAACATATTGATTTTAAGTATCTTTTTTTTAGAGAGCAAATAGAGAATATTATTATTTCTATTGAGTTTATTCCGAAAGATAATTAGCTGGCAGATATCTTCACGAATCCATTACCTCTTGGAAGATTCTCGATATGAAGAAGGCAATTGGGACTACACCAAGAAAAATAACCTCATAAAAAGAAAACACTATTAAATCTACAAACTCCCTCAATGATCGAAATTGGGCACACTGTTAAATCAGGATGTCGCAACATCGGTGCAATAATCGGCGCTTGCTATTGTTTTATCGCTTTCTTGGCCTCATAAATCATCTCAAACTTTTCCCTTTCCCAAGCTTATCGGTTAGAGGAGCTGTTATTTCTGCAAAGTTCTGGGCAAACCTTCGATACCATCCAGCTGTTCCTAAAAATCTTCCCACCACCTGGCGGTATGACCTTGTCCATCAGCCAATACAGGCGCTGGGCCGCATTGGTAAGACTGAATGGCATTACCACAAATTGATATATGGGTCGCCCTGGTACAGTAAAGGCCGAATACTTTCGGATTTCTTCCTCCATTTCAATTTGACAAAAAGCATGCTATAAGTCGACACTTGAAATAAACCTTGTTGTGTTTATCCGACTTAAAATATCTTCAATGTTTTGTTGTGGATACGCTTCCTTCCCTGGTTTCCAAATCAAAGTGATGGTGTTGCTCCATGCACTGTCACTCTCTTCGATGACCCCCAGACGAAGAATTTCATCGATTTCTTCATATATGAGCTGCTGCACTGCTAGAGATACCGGATAGTGGCGATCTTTGACTAGCATGGCTCCCGACACCAGTTCTATGGAATTTTTCATTCGCGTAGTTCGTCCCAACCCATTTTTTTCGGATGTGAGAAAAGATTTTTGCACCGCCGCCAACTGTTCTCGCTGCCCCTTATTTAGTTCCGACAATTCACTTTTTTGTGGCTCGACTACATCAGGGACGATTGAAACCTCCATTCCAAACAACTCTGGTCCCAGATACAGCTCTTGTTCTAAAGAAGGGCAAAGGACGAGATCCATGTATTTAGTTGCATTCTTGTATTTCACCGGCACCGTAATTTTCCCTAGGATTCATTGCGTCGATCCGTTTGCCGTCCGCACCTTCGTATGAAACGGCCGCCATGGAATGCATATTTTTCCGACCAACTCCCTATAACCTTTTCCCAACAAACTCACTGAGGCTCCCGAGTCAAGCAAGTCTCTTACAGAACGCATGGACAACTGCATACGGACGAGGGTCTTCTTTGTTAAGATCTTGTGATTCAATTGCTGTAACCGATTGTTTGAGCCCTGCCGGTTCTGTTTCCGTTTCTTAAATCGCTCTCTGGCTTTCTTAATCTTCCTTGAAGTGACTGTCATCCCTGCCAGTTATCACCGAATTACTGATCCCGAACCTTTTTTTAGCGTCGTACTTTTTCCAGTAAGGAAATGTATTCCCTCTCATCTTAGGTTTTTCCGGCTCAAAATGTCAGCCCTCTGGTTGCATTTGGCAATATTTAATTTGGGTGCTGCCTTTGCGGACTCTCTCATGGAACGCTGATTGCCAGCTGTTCCTGCGTTCCGCAAGGAGTTTCCCTTCCGGCCATTTGGACACTTAGGAGTAACCGTATTTGCATATCCACATTTATAGCAGAAGAGGCTTCTTTGACCAGACTCACACTCGTTTAAGGTGTGCCCCTGTTGCTGGCAGTTCCATCCCATTCGTAATTCCTGTCTTGGTCTATAAATCAACGGGACTCGGGAGCGTTGTCTTCCATAATCCCGATCAAAAGCCCTTCCCGCCTCTTTGCACTCCTCCTGTACCGAACCGGATATACCCATTGTTTGATTGGCTCGGACTGAGGCTTTCAACGGCCTGATCGCTGTAAAGTAGTCGTCTAAGGACTCTTCGGGCCGCTCTTTTCGCTCAGCAATATCCTGTATTCGGTCATAGTCGTTTCTCTTGTCACAAAATTGACGCTCCAAGGCTTGCCTAAGTTCTGCCTAGTCTCTTGGTGGTTTTGTGTCAGTACTAATCTACGAGCAGGCGGTGAAAGTCCCTCATCAGTTTCGGCTAAGGCATGTTCCACCCTAAAAACAAATTCTTCCCCATTCATGCCCACCGGGATACCTGCAAAGTAAAAACCCCATTTTTTCAAAGGCACATGGTGCCGAAGGCGATTTACTGACCGCATATCAGGAAACCACGACTGATTAATCCTGTTAGTGGTTTCCGTATCGGCACCCTGTTTTCTTGCTCGGATGTACCCTTCCGGACCTTGATTGTGGTTCGACCCTGCAGTCGACATGAATTTTTGTAGTCTACCGTTGGCTTACCTCTCCTGGGGGTGCATAATCGGCTGGAAAGAGGGATTCGGTACAATGCTCTGCCCTGCGCCAGGGACACCCTCCTTCTCCAATAAGATTTTCCAATCCCTGCTGCACCTGGCTTTGTAGTGTCCTAACAGGTCTTCTTCCGCTGGTTTTTCCTATTATGGTGGGCTCTTATCCTTTTCATTACTTTGTGTACTATCGAATCTGGAGGACGCAGATAATGACGCCGGGTCCTCCAGGTCTCCTCATCATTTCTGAAAACCTGTTCAAATAAACTGGTCCACTCGGATTGTTTCTGCGAAGCCTGTATCATTGATTGGATTTCCTTTCTATTGGCGGATCTCGCAAATTCTGGATTTTCCAAACTATTTTATTTTCTATTTCTCTTCAATAGGTTCCAACTGAATGCGTGAGTATGTCCCAAAAGGAGTTGAGGTCGTGTCCAGGTTAAGCCTCCTTTGGGCATATCTCCTATGCTGTACGCTCAAACAAGAACCACCACTTTGCTCTTTGGTTTCGTCAACTTCCTAAATCATCAATTCAATGATTTGTAGTAAAGAAACACCAAAAATAGCAAGACTGTTTAAATTTGACCTCATTTAATTCCTTTTTTTCTTTTAGGTGCATTCCTGCGTCGCACAAGAAGCTACTTCCTATTTTTTTTTTGTCTGATAGCGAAGGTCATCCTGTTTTTCATCTGATCGCGGCAGAAGACTTTTGTTTCAGTAGTTCTGATCGCCAGATGCCATCGGCTTCGACAGTCAACAAGAAAGAAAGCAAACTTCGGCAAGCCGAAGTTCATATACCCTTGCAGCTTTTGCAGAAATTAAATACTTTTGAAAAGATTAAAATTATGATTTACTTGCGTATATGTTGAAAAACATTGAAGCTATGATGATTTGCAGCTCAATTTTTAGATAGTTATTTTATATATTTTGTGATATAGTCGATTTTGATGAAATTTAAACCGTAGTTCTGAAATAATTACCCAATACTTTATTTCGAAGAACTAAGAAAAAAATTAAAAATCAGCTAAGTTATATTTTTTTTTTCATTTTTTTCCGATTGTTCTATGGGAGCTATATGATATAGTCGTCCGATTTTGATGATTATTTATTCTGAAATAATTAACCATTACTATATGTCGAAGAACTAAAAAAAATGAAAAACAGCAAAGTTATAATTCTTTTTTATTTATTTTTCCGATTGTTCCTATGGGAGCTATATGCTATAGTCGTCCGATCCGTCTCGCTCCGACTTATACTACCTGCAATAGAAAGACAACTTTTGGGAAAGTTTCATGCAGATAGCCTTAAAACTGAGAGACTAGATTGCGTAGAAACGGACGGACAGACGGACATGGCTAGATCGACTCTGCTAGTGATGCTGATCAAGAATATATATACTTTATAGGGTCGGAAATGTCTCTTTCACTGCGTTGCAAACTTCTGGGCATAAAAAAAGACGCAATTAGTATTTATTTATGATTTTCTTTCCTTTCGTTTACCCTCATTCAAGTATTTTTATTTACATTAAGATCAATTTTATTGATATATATTATTTATTTATAACAGGAGGCAATGTCTATAATAGGTTTAAGAATTTTTCTAAGCGTACGTATATTAGTTCTTAAGTATGTCTACTAACATGCGCTACTTAGCCCTGTCTGTGTCTGCTGATGTCTTAGGTGCGACGATGTCCTCCCCTTTTGCTGAACGCGATAAGCCAGATTATGATACCTCAGACTTAGTCGTTGACTACTTTTTGTCCTAGTCTTATTTTTCTATAATTAACTTATTCTATATTACAGGCTTTTAATACTTATGGTAATCTTGTTCCTTGTATCACAGATCACAAATCAATTCCTCTTTAAGGCAAGCGATGTCGTCTATGCGTTAAGGTACATTTAATGATAAAAATCTGTAAATTATATATTTATATTTTTGATCATAGGGTCCTTTATGTCGGTAAACGGTTTCTCGAGCGGTTCGTATGTTTTTTTGTGACCTTTGCGACCAGAAATTTTGTGTTTCCTTAATGCTGTGGAGATTAAAGTGTTGATATTTATATTGAGAGCCTAATCCTACCAGGACCTGCGTGGTTTTGGGCTAGCTCTCTTTTCAGGGCGTGAGTCCCCGAACTCTACCCTCACACACATAACAATGTACAACGACAAACGACGTTTCTCAACACTATAATCTGCGCGGTTACTTTTCAAAATTCAAGTTACAAATAACTATGATATAAGTTGACTTCACACACATACACTTGTCAACTTGCTTGACAGTCCTGGTCGACTAAGGGTCATGTGCTAGTCACTTCCTTGCCATCTGCTTGCAGGAATACTGAAGAGGCCCCTATTCTATTCTCCGCACACTTTACTTACCCATTACCCGGTTCACCCTCTTCCTCCCGTATTAATTTAATAACTCCATTATATTTTCTCTTGTTTACATTAATTCACATAAATTAACGACACGTAATTATTAATTCTCTGTATATTAACCTTTATGCTTTTCCCGTTTTCTAATTATTTTTTTTTGTATATTACGTGATCTAAGTTTGTTTTCCGTTATTATAAATTTTAATTTTAATTCTACCCGAAAGAGCTCTTAAGGGGGTCTTGGGGGACACGACTTATAATTTAAATTTTTATCCATTACATTCCTTTGTGTACTATTGGATTTGGTGGACGCTGTTGATGACGTCGGTACTTTCCGGTCCATTCTCCTCGTCGTTTCTGGAAAACCTGTGCGCATACACTGATCCACTCGGATTTGTTCCTGCGAAGCCTGTATAATTGATTGGAATTCTTTTCTATTGACGGATCTCGTAGATTCTGGATTTTCCAAACTATATAAATTATGGCTTTTATCGGTGACAGCGACGTTAGCAGCGAAAGTGGACTTCGATCAGAAGATTTCGATCGGGATTAATGTTAATGTGTTAATGTGGGTGTTAATGTTATGTTTGATAAATGAAGTAATGGGTATCTCGGTATATACAGGCTGGGTGCTAGGCTTGATGTCTTGAGTATTCAATATCCTTGTTGAATTTAACAAAAATTTATTTTTTGTTGGCTAGCCGCCTGTAGGTAATTATGATGTAAGCAGTGATTATTAATATTGTGCATACAATCCACTTGTACTGTTTCTTGTTTTTCTTGATAGCTAATTGATTTCTTAATTTTTAAGAATGTAATTGGTTCATATAATGTTACATTCGAGCTATATAATATAATTTTATATTCTTTGAAGTAGTAAATTTTATGATTCTTATTTCTAAAATACATTGACTTAATTGTATTACGTTGTTTCCTTGTACCGTTTTGTTGAATATTTCGCAATCTTGTTTAATTTGTGTTTTGCATAAATTATATGTTACAATGATATTCGGTTCAATATATTTTTTTTAGATTCATTCTCTGATACAAATGTGTGTTGACAATTCACTAATAATCAGTAAGAATTTGAGAGATACATTGATCAGTGATTATACATTTTTGGTCTAATGTATTTGTAAGTAAACTTGGTGTATTTTCTAAATAAAAAACATAGTTTTTAACAGTTACAAAATATTCAAAATTATCATTTATGTCAATTTGTCGGCCAATAATAGCTGGATATTTTTTAATTCTATATTTATGGGTTTCTTTAAATGAAGATGGTATAAACAAAAATAAAAGTGTCTATAGTTTGGCTACTTATAGAAGCTTAAGTTTTTATTGATAAAAGTTTTTCTTCGTCTATGTCAGAGTTGGACTCTTCATGTTTTAATATTTAAGGATTGAATATTCCTATTCTTGTTAATTGTAATCCCATTTGTAAATCTTCAGTATACTCAAGGAAAATGTTTAATGAAAATCTTAAAATGTGTAATGCATCCATTTCTTCTTCATCTTTTACAAATCTTTTTATGTCTTTGGATTGTCTATTTATTTTTGTAACTATTTCATTAAAACCTTTATTTTCAATAGATTAAGTTGTTATATTGTAAATTTTCTTATTTATCTTCTAGCTCTTTTTTATCGTCTTCTATTAATTTTCCAAATAAGTATTTGTCGGCGCACACTAAGAGTGTGTGGATGTTGGTATGAGTGTATGGGTATACAGTCTCTAGAAAATTCCAGAAGACTAATTTCATCAGTAAAGTAATATTGCATCGGCCTCTAACGGTGCTTTGTTTGGTTGTATGCATGCTGTCGCTTAAGAAGTACCGTTTAAGCGGGGCGACAGCGTTGTGTCGCTGTCGCCGAGTGTGGTTCGGTGGTAAGCACAGAAAGAAGAAGGGATGACGCCAGTAGTTGCGTTCAGGATTTCGTGCGTGTAAAACCGAAACTCGCTGCGCTATTACAATGTCGGAAAATAATATCAATGCTGCAACATCAGAAGTGGGATCTGGCTCGCTGCCTAATGAATCAGATGGACCATGGCGAATTTTAATGGAAATGCAAAATAAAAATTTGATCGAGCTTATTAAAGCTGTACAATCATCGACACCTGAAACAACAAATAAAATAACAATTGTGCTACCAAAATTCAACGCGGATCTTGATGGCGCTGACGCATCGGCGTGGTGTTCTACAGTGAATATAGTTTTAACAGAAAATACCATAAAAGGCAGCGCGTTGGTGATGGCCTTGAGTGCATCGTTGGAAGGTAGTGCGTCGCAGTGGCTTGCACAAACATAATATCCTGACATAACATGGGACGAATTTAAAGAACTCATCATGCAGCGTTTTGGCAGTGTAGAAACGCCAGCGGCTAAGTTTCTGTCAATGTTAGCTAATGGCGAATGTCTCTCTAATTCTGCTAGCCGTATGATGACGACACTTTTCACAAAATGGCGTGACATGAATGTGGAGGAAATTGCAGTTTCGGTAACGCTTGCCAAGATGGCTCATGTTGATAACAGATTGCAGCGCCTAACCTTTACTTCAAATATGCGCACCAGAAGTGAGTTGCAAACCGAGCTTAAAGCATTCACGTTCAACAAAAGAAAGAAAACTTTGCAAGAGGAAATATCTTCAGCTGACGTAAAGCGTCCGAAACTTTCAACAATCAAGTGCCATTTTTGTGGAAAATAAGGCCACAAAATGATGGAATGTCGAGCTAAACAGCAGCAAAATCATCCTTCGTCTAATGGAACATTCTGGAACAATAGCGACAGGAGCGCACTTGCTCACCATAAAAAAGTGAACGTAACCTGCTTTAAGTGTGGTGAACTTGGCCATATTTCAACACATTGCAATAAGTTCAAGATGGATAAACACAAGGATACACACCAGATGAAAAGAGTGGAGCTATGCGAAGTGGTTGACCCCAAAGGAGAGATGGTTCATCAAGGCGAGACGTTCATAACAACTTTCGATTCTGGATCGGAATGTTCATTGATAAAGCAGAAGATAAGTGTCAAATTAGTTGGTAAAAGAACTAAAAATGTAGTGATGTTGAAGGGTATTGGTAGTGGTGGCATATGTAGCACATTACAAATACTTAGCAACGTAAAAATTAACCAACACTGTATTGAAGTTTTGTTTCATGTTTTGGACAATGAGTATTTGAAGAATGATATTGTTATTGGTCGAGAAGTACTGTATCCTGGATTTAATGTTATAATATCACCAGGAAAATTGTTAGATCAAAAACTGTAAATTATTAAATATTAAATACCGATCTTGTGGGAGAAGATATAGATAAATTACAAGATATATTGGAATTATTATTAATGGAATTCCGTCGTCTAGAGTTAGTTCGGGTGAAATGAAAATTAAATTAGTAGACCCAAGAAAAATTGTTCAAAGAAGACCATATAGGCTTAGCCCAAATGAAAGAGAATTGGTACGAGACAAGATTAGGGAATTATTACAACATAAAATCATAAAACCAAGTTGCTCACCTTACGCCGGTCCCATAATGTTGGTTAACAAAAAAGACGGCACTCATCGTTTGTGTGTTGATTACCGCGAATTAAATTCTAATACAGTCGAAGATAGATATCCCTTGCCATTTATATCAGTTCAGATAGCCAGACTTTATGGAGCAAAATATTTTACATGTTTAGTCATGGCAAGTAGGTATTATTAAATTCCCATGCACAAAGAATCGGTAGAGTGTACAGCATTTTTCACACCAGACGGGCAATATGAATTTTTGGCAATGCCTTTTGGGCTCAGAAACGCACCTTCAGTATTTCAACGCACAGTCATCCAAGCTCTTGGAGACCTTGCAAATACGTTTGTCGTCGTTTATATGGATGACGTAATGGTGGCTGCTGCAACAAAAAGTGAGGCTTTGGAAAGGTTGCAAATTACTCTTAATTGTCTCACGGAGGCTGGATTCTCATTCAATGTAAAAAAATGTTCTTTTCTCAAGTCAACAGTTCAATATCTGGGGTATGAAGTAAGTGCAGGTGAAATCCGCCCGAATTCGCTTAAAGTTACAGCGTTAATTACCTTGCCACCTCCTAAGACAGTCTCTGCTTTACGCCAATTTATTGGATTAGCGTCTTACTTCAGGCAATTTTTGCAAGGATTTTCCTGTTTTATGAAACCGTTATATTTTTTGACTTCGGAAAAGAATGATTTTGTTTGGAGATCGGAACTTGAAGAAATTAGACAAAAAGTTATTTCTATTCTTACACAAAAGCCAGTTTTAGTAATTTTTGATCCGAACCATCCGATCGAGTTGCATACTGATGCAAGTTTTCGGGAATACGGTGCCATCTTGTAACACAAAATCAATAACAAGGGTCATGTCATTGAATATTTTAGTAAGGCTGCTTCTCCGGCTGAATAACGGTATCATTCTTATGAGTTAGAAACTCTTGCTGTTGTTTTGTCTATAGAACATTTTCGCCATTATCTATTGGGTAGAAATTTTGTTGTCTTCACTGATTGTAACTCACTTAAAGCATCAAGAACTAAAAAGGATCTATGTCCCAGGGTAAAAAGATGGTGAGCGTATTTACAGTCCCTTACATTTGACATACAATATAAAGAAGGCAAACGAATGTCTCATGTTGACTTCTTTTCAAGAAATCCGCCTTCAGCAGAATTGACTTGCAAAACTCTAGAAAAACGAGTAAATTTGGCGGCAATATCTGACAATTGGCTTTTGTCCGAACAGCGTCAAGATTCTGAAATAGTTAATATTGTAAATAAATTGAAAGAAAATTCTCTTGCTGAGGACATTGCTAAAACTTACGAATTGAGAGCAGGAATACTTTATCGAAAAATTCAGCGAAATGGTAGAACTCGAACCTTATCAATTGTATCTCAACCATTTAGATGGTCCGTAATAAATCAAATCAACCACTTCGCATCATGCATTTGGGTTGGGAGAAGACTTTAGATAAGGCCTATGACTATTACTGGTTCGATAATATGTCCAAGTATATTCGGAAGTTTGTTGATAACTGCATTACATGTAAAATGTCAAAGTCTTCTTCGGGTAAAGTTCAAGTAAGTCTTCATCCAATACCAAAAGTAAGTACACCTTGGCTCACAATTCACATTGACATAACTGGAAAGTAGAGTGGCAAGTCTGATCAGAAGGAATATATCATTGCTCAGGTGGACGCTTTCACTAAATTTGTTTATTTAACCCATACGCTTAAAATTGATACTGAAAATTGCATAAATGCTGTCACGTCCGCTATTTCTCTATTTGGAGTACCAAATCGCATAATAGCGGATCAGGGCAGATGTTTCGCCAGTACTAAATTTAGTGAGTTTTGTTCACAACAAAAAATTAATTTACAATTGATTGCGACAGGTGCAAGTAGGACTAATGGTCAAGTTGAACGAGTTATGAGCACCTTAAAGAATTTATTAACGACCGTTGAAACTAGCAATCGATCTTGGCAAGATGCATTATGAGAAGTTCAATTGGCCTTAAACTGTACGGTTAGTCGAGTGACAAAAGCAAGCCCCTTGGAATTGTTTATCGGCAAAGTTGCTCGCCCGTTGGGGTTGCTTCCACCCTGCGATATGGTAGAAGAGGTCGACTTGGCAGAAGAAAGAACACGCGCAGGTCAAAATATTTCAGCTGTAGCAACATATAACAAGGAGCAATTTGATAAAAACAAGGCTAAAATTGTTGGATGCAAGGTTGGAGATTTCGTATTGTTAAAAAATGAAGAAAGGCATCAGACAACGTTAAGTCCAAAGTTTAGGGGGCCGTTTCAAATAACTGAACTATTAGAGGGGGATAGGTATATGCTCAGGTCTTTGACAAATAATAGAAAATATAAATATGCCCATGATGACATAAGAAAAATGCCAAATGCTCAAATACCAGTTGAATTTGAAAGTTGTAATAAGGCTTTAAATGTAATTGAAACTGAAATTGTTGAAAGAGACAGTAATAAAAAAGTTGAATCAGAAAATGTTGAAAGAGACAGTAATGTATGAGTTGAAAAAGACACTGTTGAAAGAGACAGTAATGTAGTAGCTGAAAAAAACACTGTTGAAAGAGACAGTACTGAAAAAATGTAAAAATAAACTGTTGAAAGAGACAGTAATAAAGAAAATGAATTGAATCAGAAACTGTTGAAAGAGACAGTAATAAAGTAGTTGAAAAGGACACTGTTGAGAGAGACAGTACTGAATAGTGTAAAAATAAACTGTTGAAAGAGACAGTACTGAAATAATGTAAAGATAAACTGTTGAAAGAGACAGTACATTTGTTTTTAAGAGTTAATAATAAAATCTGTTATAATAATATAAGCACAAGTGCAAAACAATTGTTTTGATCATGGCGTGTGGCGCATTAGATAATATTTTGAGAAACCTGAGTGGTTAATGATAATGTAAAAATGAGCTGTATCAATAAGAAGATGGTCAGGATGGCCGTGTCGGCGCACACTAAAAGTGTGTGGATGTTGGTATGAGTGTATGGGTATACAGTCTCTAGAAAATTCCAGAAGACTAATTTCATCAGTAAAGTAATATTGCATCGGCCTCTAACGGTGCTTTGTTTGGTTGTATGCGTGTTGTCACTTAAGAAGTACCGTTTAGGCGGGGCGACAGCGTTGTGTCGCTGTCGCCGAGTGTGGTTCGGTGGTAAGCACAGAAAGAAGAAGGGATGACGCCAGAAGTTGCGTTCAGGATTTCGTGCGTGTAAAACCGAAACTCGCTGCGCTATTACAATGTCGGAAAATAATATCAATGCTGTAACATATTTATAAGCAGTTCCTACAATACTGATTAATCGTCGTGGTTGTATTTGCGTAGAAATAATTCTCTTGATTTCATGTTTTAGTTGTTTTAGTTTAGTTTGTTTATGTAAACGTGTTCTTTTAATCATTAATATTTGGTTAGCTCAAAAAAAAAACTCGGTACATAATTTGTGGGTTTCAAAATACGACTTTCACTTTGTTTCCATAAATTATCGATTAGTTATTTATAGGCAAATTTGTTTTCTGGATTAGGGTTTTTAAGGCGAAAAAAACCCAATTTTTTTTTAAGTTTAATTTTTTCTAATTTCTTAAACTTGAAACCTTAAATTTTTGATTCTAATTTTTAGCAAACGAGATGGAAAAATTTTTGACAAGGCAAGGGAAAGACCCTTTGAGCTGAGAATTGTATTTACTGTTCATCTACTAATTCTCAATATGTGAGCGTTAGATCCAGGCGCTCTGTATAAGTTGTTATTGAAAAAATGTAAAATTAGTAGCCAATTCGACATCACTCGACCGAAAACCAAAATGTTAGCAATTGAAGTGTTCAGATCGAAAGCAAACGAGAAATATTTTGTTCGGTTATGTTTGGACGGAGACCTTAGAGGAAAGACGGTCAAACAATATTATATTTTTCAAAATGTTATTTAAAATTTATTTAATTTTTTTGTTAAATAAATTTCAGGATGCAATTGCTTCTTGACATTTGCAAGAGTCGCCATGTTGACTACTTTAAATTGTTGAATTACAGTTGAAGAGCCGCTTTATTGACGACTTCAGTTTCGGAAATTAATCGACGATTACCCTAAGAGTCGCAAAGTTTAGTAAATCGGACTAAATTGGTGTTGTAAGTTGGAAGAGTCACCAGGCTGACTTTTAAATATTAGTATTATTGGAGTAGCCAAACTGACTTCCAATATTGTAGTAACAGATCACAGAGTTGACACGTTACTCCTTAAAATATAAAATCTCAAGTTGTTCTGAAATATGCTCAGAAAAATATTCCAGAAAGGAAGATTTTCCCAAATTTTACTCTATATGATTTGATCGCCAAGTTGATCGGAAATCTGTCTAGACAAGCATGTGCAGAAATTAGTCGCCAAGTATACTAGAATTTCATGCAACGGTCGGAGTCCCCAAAATGTTCGTAGTATTATTAATTTTCTATTATTTATATATCAGTGAAAATCTGCCTAAAACAAAAACTATTTGGGTTCACAACAACAAAAAAAATACATTTCAGCCGGTTTTGAGAATTTACGGAATTTACAGGAGTTTCAAAAAATAAACTTTGGTAATTTAAAAAAATGTAGTAATTTAATAATTTTTGATTGGTAGGAGCTATCTTGATGATTTCTTCAGCAATTACGGTTTAAATATATTTGTTATAAAAAACTTAGATCTTTATCTAATCTTTTAATCAAAGAAAATGTCTTCTTGATTTCGGTAAATCCGTTCTTGGCTCGAGAGACTGTTGAAAACGGTTTTTTTCAGTAGAAATGCCAGATCCCAAAAACTGTTCGAATTTTGTGTTTTTTTATTTTCTTGTTTTATTTATTTTTTTTTTTATACATTTCACATTTGAAATTATATAGCTAAATATCTTTTAATCTTATAATTTTCCCCTCAATAACTTAAACATCCATATGAAGGGGAGGGGAATCGTCGCTTTTATCTCCTCTGCTGTGATGTATTCAAGGCACTCGATAAAAAATTGATTCAACAGTGTATCAATTTATATATTCGAATTTCAAAACTAAATTGTCTGAAAAAAATGGTTAAAAAATTTTGATGAGTGGTTCTGCTACAAAAAAAATATATATTCAAATTTACTATTTAATACGTGCTTAAGTGAAACGAAAGATTTAACTCGAGTTTTGAAATATAAATTTACCGCTAGTGACGCTGCTGCAGTATATGTACATATAAATGTGTTTTTTTTTTGTTTCTTATGATTCTCACTCTTTTACGACTGTGACGTTGTGCGAGCATTTACAAGTCGAACCAGAATAAGAATCAAAAGAAACATAAAAACACATACAAGCTATCCAACCCGAGAAACCAGGCCACTTATGACTTTTATAAACATTAATTTCAATCTCTGCATTTGCCTTTGTCTTTGCCTTTGGCTTTAAGGTCCTATCTTGGTTCCCCAGCTAAGTTAAACAAATCAAAATTAAAGTAAGCATCAGCTTCCGTTCGAAGCCCAATCAATTGCGCCTTTTGCGTTCCCAGTTTCATCTTAAGCTTTTAATCTAAACATATTTGGAAGTTCTAAAGTTCAAAAAGAAAATTCCCTGGCGGAGGTTCGTTGGATTTGATTTAAGATTGGAGAGGCAGTCCTGTTATGATCGAGACCGCGATCGGTTGAGAAATATTAGAAAGTAACAAAAGTGTATTGTGTTAATAATTTGATCAATAAAGGTTTAACATCATAAAATATTTGAAAATAAAAGTTTCCAATAATTATTTAATGAAAAACAAGTTAAATATAAACGGAGCTCTCGCGGCCAATAACGCAAAATTTTTAGTACAAAAATTAAAAAATCCATCAGCAATCGACGACACTTAGCATTGGGACTGTGATCGTTATTCAAAAATTAAATGGAAATCGATCAATGTAATAATCCATTTAAACCCAGAACCCAGGTGGACCGAAAGATTAATTATTAACACAAAATAAAAACCAAAACTAAAGAAAAAATACAGTGGCTGAAAAAAAGGAAACAATAAAGACAGAAAAATTCAACCAATAATAACCGAAAAAATTATAAAAAAAGGAAGGGCTGTAGGGCAATCTTTCGCCAAACTCAACACGATAAAAAATAAATAAAATGAAGAAGGAAGGGCTGAAGGGTATTCCCTCGCAAAAATCAGAACGACAACGATCAAGTAAACTAAGGAAGGAAGATCAACCCACAACCTCATAGAAGGAAGACCCTTTCGGAACAGTTTCGTGAAAAATTAATTAAAAAAAAAAAAATTAAAAATTTTAATTAAAGTAATTGATAAAAACAATAAGATAGATTCGCGAATTAAAAAAAAATATCGAGAAACTATCTGGAAGATTTAATAAATAGCTTTGCTGAATTAAAATAAACAAGAGAGGAAGCAAACTTCGGCAAGCCGAAGTTCATATACCCTTGCAGCTATTGCAAAAATTAAATATTCTTGAAAACATTAAAATTATGATTGACTTGCATATTTGATTGTTCCTAAGGCAGCTACATGATATCGTTTTCCGATTTAAATAAAACTAAAAGCGTAATTCCGAACTGTCTAATTATTAATTAATCATAAAGAATTTCTAAAAAAAATTACAAAATAAAAAAGTTAAATTAAAAATTTTTTTTTTTTAATATTTCTATTGTTTCCATGGGAGCTTTAAGTTATAGTCGTCCGATTTTGATAAAATTTGAACAGTAATTTTGAAATATTTAACCATTACTATATGTCGAAGAACTAAAAAAAAAAATTACAACAAAGTTATAATTTTTTTTATTTATTTTTCCGATCGTTTTTATGGGAGCTATATGATATAGTCGATCGATTTTGATTAAATTCAAACCGTAATTCTGAAATATTCAACCAATACTATAGGTCGAAGAACTAACAAAAGAATTAAATTCATTAGTCATCAAAATTTTTTTTTTGAAATAGCTGCAAGGGTATATGAACTTCCACTTGCCGAAGTTTGCTTTCTTTCTTGTAATGAAGATCATTTTAATATATACAGGAACCACTGCTTGTTTTATCAAAAGGGAATTTTTGAAAATAAAAATGAATTATCAATATATAAAAAGGTAACTACAGTTCATGGGTATTCACGACATTTATTTTATGAAATAGAAGGACAAGAATCTGATCTTTTAATTGGATCAATTTACTAAGAACAAGAAAGAAAGCAAACTTCGGCAAGCCGAAGTTCATATACCCTTGCAGCTTTTGCAGAAATTAAATACTTTTGAAAAGATTAAAATTATGATTTACTTGCGTATATGTTGAAAAACATTGAAGCTATGATGATTTGCAGCTCAATTTTTAGATAGTTATTTTATATATTTTGTGATATAGTCGATTTTGATGAAATTTAAACCGTAGTTCTGAAATAATTACCCAATACTTTATTTCGAAGAACTAAGAAAAAAATTAAAAATCAGCTAAGTTATATTTTTTTTTCATTTTTTTCCGATTGTTCTATGGGAGCTATATGATATAGTCGTCCGATTTTGATGATTATTTATTCTGAAATAATTAACCATTACTATATGTCGAAGAACTAAAAAAATGAAAAACAGCAAAGTTATAATTCTTTTTTATTTATTTTTCCGATTGTTCCTATGGGAGCTATATGCTATAGTCGTCCGATCCGTCTCGCTCCGACTTATACTACCTGCAATAGAAAGACAACTTTTGGGAAAGTTTCATGCAGATAGCTTTAAAACTGAGAGACTAGTTTGCGTAGAAACGGACGGACGGACAGACGGACAGACGGACATGGCTAGATCGACTCTACTAGTGATGCTGATCAAGAATATATATACTTTATAGGGTCGGAAACGTCTCCTTCACTGCGTTGCAAACTTCTGACTGAAATTATAATACCCTCTGCAAGGGTATAAAAATCGGAGAAAAAAATAATATTCTTCCGTTTAAAGAATTTATTATAAAAAAATATTTTGATGATAGAATTAGCGAAGACACAGATTCATTATTTGTGGAAAATAGTGAAAGAAGCTTGGGTATAAAAATCCTGAGAGCGCCGGCGTAGAAATATCCGTCAACAAAAATACAAATATCTTGGTAATTAAAAATACTGACAGTGCCGACGAAGAAAAATCGAATAAATAAAAACCGTTCGCAATGTAAAAATTTCAAGCCCGCCGTCGTTGAGGTATCCGACAAACAACAGATGAATAATATAGGTACAAATCAATTAGAAGGACTAAAGAAAAAATAGTTCACTGTATTGAAAAAGAGCATTCAAAGATAAATATGCAAATTCCTTTTAGAACAGACATAAAGGGGGAAATAAATCTTATTCCCGACAGGCCAATATACGGGAAACAATATCCGTATGCTTTATCTGTCACCGACTTTGTGAATAGCTAAACCAGTAGAATGTTATCAGAAGAAATTATAAGGCCTAGCCGAAGCCCTTACAACTCACCAGTTCTGGTAATCCCAAAGAAAGGAGAGAATCAAGACGGAATGTATGGGTAGTAGTATGGGCTTTTAAAAATCTAAGAAATTACTTATACGGAGTGATTGGAATTGAAATTCAAACCGATCATCAACCATTATCTTTCGCAATCTCTGATAAAAATCCAAAAATAAAAAAAAAACGCTGGTATTCCTTCATAGAAAGCTACACTCCAAAAGTCATTTATAAACCAGGTACAACTTGACGAAAATTACAAACAAATCGAAAGATTGTTATATTGGCCAAACTTACTCACTAAATTAAAAGAATGTATTAAAAATTGTAAAATTTGCAATAAAAAACATTTTAACAGGCAACCAATTAAAATTCCAATTGGAGAAGCCCCAATCCCAAGTAAAGAAGGGGAAAATTTACACATTGACATATATTAAAAGCAAAGTCTCACTTTCATAACTTGCATTGACGCTTGTTCAAAATTTCTAGTAGTAAAATAAATCCAAATTAAATTAAATTACATCAACAATTTCCACAAGTCAAAGTAATAACAAGAAAGTAAGCAAACTTTGGCAAGCCGAAGTTCATATACCCTTGCAGCTATTGCAAAAATTAAATATTTTTTAAAACATTAAAATTATGATTTACTTGCGTATATGTCTAAAAACATTGAAGCTATGATGATTTGCAGCTCAATTATTATATAGTTATTTTATATAATTTTATTATTTCTATGGGAGCTATATGATATACTCATATATAAATATCTTAAGTCCTTTCATTAGAATCAATAATACTAAAATATCACTTACCTTTATATTATTAATTTTAATCATTATATATTTGATATTTTTACTTGTTATAAAATACAAAAATGCTATATTATTTGTAACCAAAAACCATCGGCCAGAACCTGAAAAATATATTAACCAAGAACATTTTTTAACAGAATTAAGAGTTCAATTAAATGAATATATGAAATGATGAAATGAATAATGAAAATATCCAACCCGTGAAACCAGGCCACTTATGGATTTTATAAACAATAATTTCAATCTCTGCATTTGCCTTTGCCTTTGCTCTTGGCTTTGAGGTCCGATCTTGGTTCCCCAGCTAAGTTAAACAAATCAAAATTAAAGTAAGCATCAGCTTCCGTTCGAAGCCCAATCAATTGCGCCTTTTGCGTTCCCAGTGTCCTGCAAATTGTATCGGTCAGCATAATTGAATTTGACAATTAGATGCGACAGTTTCATCTTAAGCTTTTAATCTAAACATATTTTGAAGTTCAAAAAGAAAATTCCCTGGCCGAGGTTCGTTGGATTTGATTTAAGATTGGAGAGGCAGTCCTGTTTTGATCGAGACCGCGATCGGTTGAGAAATATTAGAAAGTAACAAAAGTGTATTGTGTTAATAATTTTATCAATAAAGGTTTAACATCATAAAATATTTGATAATACAATTTATATTTTTTTTCTTAAAATTTCCGGAAGAAAATTATATTACATACATGAACTGCAGAAGCGTCACTTGCGGTAAATTGCTATTTCACAACCCGTGTTAAATCCTTCGTTTTACTTAAGTACGTGTTAAATAATAAATTTAAAGATTTGAAACACATTTTTTTGTACACAAATAAATTAATACAATCACACTTGCTGCTACTAAAATAAAATTATTATATAAAGTATTATTTCTACATGTAAATAATACTAATTATATATTTAATTTTCATTTAATCAAATATTTACTTACTGTGCAATTATCGCTGGGGCTTCAACAACTTAAATTCAAACAATTTAATTTCTCGACTTTATAATCAGTTATTCTCGAGTTCGAGATCTTCTCTTCTCGATTAGCGAAATCGGGAACAAAAAGAACAAATTATCCTCGATTTTAAAAACGTTTCTTCTCGATAAAGTGAGAACTAAAAATACTGAGATAAAGCAGATTTGCTCTTGGTTTTTTCGTTCTCAAATTTTCTCGGTATAGAGTTACTAAAAGTAGATTCTGGGTCTGCAGGTAGTCCAGGCAGAGCTAGCGCTGTCTGTTTGCGTCGTTATCAGCTTAGCGACTCAGTTGTACGCTAACAAATTATATGCGTCTCGGAAACATGGTTCGTTTCGACCTGAAGTAGTACGTTATATGAATGTTCCGGATATAATCTTTATCGCTCGGATAGTGTTGGGCATGCAGGAGGAGTGGCAACATATGTCAATTCAAAAATGTAATGCACTGTAGTAAGCAAGCAATCATCTGGTGATTCTGCTGAGTATATTTTTGTTGAACTAATTATTGTTAGAAATAGTAGGTCAAGTTAATCAATTTAATAGCAAGCCTATCGCATACATATAGTGACTTTATTATGACAGGCGATTTAAACAGTAATATTCTGGACGAATTAAATTTAAGGGACGATATGGAATCTCTAGGAGTACAAATTTTTAATTCTGTATTACACCAGTACAGTGAATACATTGCTAGATGTTGTTAGGTAGATGATATTGACAAAGTACTACTGTATGACCAAATTGCTGTGCCGAAATTTTCAAAACATGAACCTATCTTCTTTACTTACAACGTTTAAATTGGCCGCACCGAGCAAACCTTTAAATATAAAGACTATTGACTATGATATGCTGAGCTACGACTACTGTCACTGGGATTGGAACATTTTGGATTGCCCTTCGATTCAATCTCAATCTATTATTGAAAAACAAGTTAAGAAGTTACGGTGTAAGACTGTCTATCTATACGAACTGTTTAAGGCTAAAAAAGCGCGTGTTAATAAGCTGAAATATAATAAAACAAGAAAGGAAGCTAAATTCGGCAAGCCGAAGTTCATATACCCTTGCAGCTATTGCAAGAATTAAATATATTTGAAAACATTAAAATTATGATTTACTTGTGTATGTGTTTAAAAACATTGAAGCTATGATGATTTGCAGCTCAATTATTAGATAGTTATTTTATGTATTTATATTATTTCTATGAGAGCTATATGATATAGTTGTCCGATTTTGATGAAATTTAAACCGTAATTCTGAAATATTTAACCGTTGCTGTTTGTCGAAAAACTATTAAAAAAAAATTAAAAAACAGCAAAGTTATAATTTTTTTTGTATATTTTTTTCCGGTTGTTCCTATGGGAGCTATATGATATAGTCGTCCGATTTTGATGAAATTTAAATAATAAAATAAATAATTAACCATTGCTGGTTGAAAGATATGATGATTTGCAGCTCAATTATTAGATAGTTATTTTATATATTTATATTATTTCTATGAGAGCTACATGATATAGTTGTCCGATTTTGATGAAATTAAAACCGTAATTCTGAAATATTTAACCGTTTCTGTTTGTCGAAAAAAAAAAATTAAAAAACAGCAAAGTTATAATTTTCTTTATATTTTTTTTTTCGATTGTTCCCATGGGAGCTATATCCGACTTATATACTACCTGCAATAGAGAGACAACTTTTTGAAGAGTTTCATGCAGATAGCTTTAAAACTGAGAGACTAGTTTGCGTAGAAACGGACGGACAGACGGAAAGACAGACGGACGGACAGACGGACAAATGGACAGACGGACATGGCTAGATCGACTCTCCTAGTGCTGCTGATCAAGAATATATACACTTTATAGGGTCGGAAATGTCTCCTTCACTGCGTTGCAAACTTCTGACTGAAATTATAATACCCTCTGCAAGGGTATAAAAAGAGGATTTTTAAGCCGTAAGCTAATGTACCTGAATGTAGTTTTAATTCATATTTGACCACTGAGGTTTAGTAGGTAATGTTAATTGTTTTAAATTTACTTGTGTAAGCCAATGCGATGTTTAAGAAGCAATGTTAAAAACTAAATCGAATGCCACTGGTCTGGGTGATATGAATCCAAAATTCATAAAAATACTTTTAAGCTTCATCACCCATTTGTTTAATACAGCAATAACCACGTCTACTTTTCCCAACTCCTGGAAAACTGCAAAAACCATGTCAATTTTCAAAGCCAATGATGAATATAGAACCATCTCAATCCTCTCTTAGCTGTCAAAGATTTTAGAGAAGCTAATGGCCACACAAATAAATAGTATCTTGATCAATAATAATTTATTAGAGAATACGCTATCTTGCTTCCGCTAAAAAGAAGCTGCACAACACTCTTAGAAAAATATTACCAAAAAGCAGTTCGAAAGAAAAAGAACGGTAAAATACGAAGTCAACGATGTCAGTCGGATGACTTTGCCGAAAGCTTAAAGGGCGTTCGGCTCAGCAAAGTCATTCATTAGGTTTTTAAAGGAGAAATCGCCTTTGAGATCAAGAAAGAAGTATCCCTCAAATATAGAAAAGCAGCATTTTACTGAGCCGATTAATGGTAGCCTAGCGGCTAAGTTGCCTGACCAGATATCTGAGCAGTAAATCTGAGCAGCACGAGTTCGAAACTCCCATCTCCAGATTCTTTTTTTGTTTGTATTCGATGAAAAAGAGAAATCACACACGTATCCTAAAGTGCTTAGCTACGTTAAGGCAGACAAAAAACTCGAGGAAATTATTTAAAATGATAACAACTTTTTATTGCTAATACATAAAATTAAACAGTTTCTGAATATATATTATCAGATTCTAAACCAATTTGAAAATATATAATTATTTTGATATTTTTCTTGTTTCAAGAAATATTTTTTCTAATTTTAAGAAATATTTATACCCTTGCAGAGGGTATTATAATTTCAGTCAGAAGTTTGCAACGCAGTGAACGAGACATCTCCGACCCTATAAAGTATATATATTCCTGATCAGCATCACTAGGAGAGTCGATCTAGCCATGTCCGTCTGTCCGTCCGTCTGTCCGTGTGTCGTCCGTTTCCACGCAAACTAGTCTCTCAGTTTTAAAGCTATCTGCATGAAACTTTCCCAAAAGTTGTCCTTCTATTGCAGGTAGTATATAAGTCGGAACGAGGAACAATCGAAAAAATAAATAAAAAAATTTTAATTTGCTGTTTTTTATTTTTTTTTATTTCTTCGACATATAGTAATGGTTAAATATTTCAGAATTACGGTTTAAATTTCATCAAAATCAGACGACTATATCATATAGCTCCCATAGGAAGAATCGGGAAAAAATACAAAAAAAAATTATAACTTTGCTGTTTTTTAATTTTTTTTATTAGTTCTTCGACATATAGTAATGGTTAAATATTTCAGAATTACGGTTTAAATTTCATCCAAATCGGACGACTATATCATATAGCTCCCATAGAAATAATATAAATATATAAAATAACTATCTAATAATTAAGCTGCAAGTCATCATAGCTTCAATGTTTTTGAACATATACGCAAGTAAATCATAATTTTAATGTTTTCAAAAATTGTTAATTCTTGCAATAGCTGCAAGGGTATATGAACTTCGGCTTGCCGAAGTTTGCTTCCTTTCTTGTTTTTCTTGATTTAAGAAATATTTTTTCTTGATTTAAGAAATAATATTTCTAGACTTGAGAAATTTTATTTTTTGGTTTAACAAAGGAACCACCATTAATTTAAGAAAGAAATTTTCTTCAAATGAAGCCGACTTGCCTTTGGCGAAAATTCAAGGGCGATTTTACTAGATCTTAAGAAGAAATTTCTATGAGTGTACCGCGGTCGTCAAGATAGTAAAGGGTCGACAAAATTGCAATGCTAACGGTGTCAAATGCCTTGCTAAAGTCTACTATTATACAATTTCACGCCGAATAGGACTGTTTTGGTGGGGGAAAATAGCTCAGAGATTCGAATGGCTACTCGCAGTGTACCACAGGGATCTGTATTAGGGCCGTTACAGTTCACTTTATATGTAAATAATCTGTCCAAAGTTTTGTCTTTATGTAATGTTCATATGTATTAAGTTGTATGTCAGTCGTTCTTTAAGTCAAATACGGCCTATGTGCATATATAGAACCCATCAGTCTTGTGACAATCTTACCTTCTCTTGCTTGATCTTACCATGTCTATTAAGTCTAATAACAAAACCTTTAACATAATACAAAAAAATTGACAACCATATTTTTCTGGGAGAAGTTTTGGAAAAAATATTTATTTTTTGTTTTACAAATAGTTAGTATATTGCTATCTTTTATTGTTATATAAACTTCTTTTGTTTTGGTAAT
This sequence comes from Drosophila elegans, assembly GCF_018152505.1. NCBI lineage: Eukaryota > Metazoa > Arthropoda > Insecta > Diptera > Drosophilidae > Drosophila > Drosophila elegans. The sequence goes on along the minus strand of NW_024545578.1, from coordinate 26,102,162 downwards.
TACACTCTGGACACTCTGTTCAATTTATTTTAATTTTTTTCAGTTATTTATAATTGTAAAAACCATTGAATAGAATAATAAAAATGATTACATTGTTAATTATACATGTAAATAAATATGCGATGAGAAAAGGAAAAAAATATTCTCTGCGACGAGTTGCATTTATTGTTAAGAACAGGTGAAGAAGAAAGAATTCTAGGATTTAATGTAAATTATTTCTTTAATAGTAACATATGTGTATTTTATGTGAGTAAAACTCATGAGTTTTTTTAAAATTATTGAACAATCAATTTTGGTTTTATTGGTTTTAAGCACATCCTTTTTTTAAATCATAATAAAATTAAAATATGATACAATTAATACCATACATATTTATTTAAAAATGCACTGCAAAAGCTTTTTATTTAAGCTCATCTAGAGCGCCCGTCTTTTTGTTTTTTTTTACCTGGGAGTAAATTGAAGCCGCCTTGTAATTTATAGGTCCGTAATGTTGACTCTCGAGATCAGCATAAATGAATTCATCATCAAAACTTTCAGTATTTAATGGCTGTTTTACGAATATGGGAAATAATAAATGTTAGTTAGTTTTAATAAGGGTGTACTTGGACTACGCATGGTAATATTGGTATGTATAACTCCTTTCATGCGTATGACTAACAATTTGCGATTCATATTGAATTACTTTGATAATAAATAAGTTCGGGCTGTGCTCGCATATGTAAAAGCAATTTAATATATTTTAGTGAAGAATCTAAATTTAAATTTAATATTTGGCAACAATAAAACAAAAATTTTAAATTTACCTTTTTCTACTGGGACAATATACACTCTTTGTTATGGGACATTTATTCAAATAAGAACTTAGAATATATAGGTATTGCTGCTTTTGTAAGGATCCTCAAAGTCGGAAAGATGCTAAAAAATTAAAATTGATTTAATTTAGGTTAAGTAAAGAACATTTTTGAAAATGATAAGTAAATTTAATTTATTATGTGATCCTAAATATAAGCATGAGTGCCGCCAAATGAGTTTATTTTAAATTGTAGTATTTTATTATTTATTCCATTTTATCTTTTCGACGAATCTTAATCTGGATATTTTATACTTTTACAAGTTTTTATGTAAAAAATTAAAAATAACCTAAGATATTTTTTTCATAAGAATTTATTTTCTATTTAAGTGTGTAGGACAACAAAACTATATTGATTAAAAATTAGCGAAGTGTTTCATACTGTTTTTTAGTAGTCAAACAAAAGAGAATTGGACCTTTGGAAAGACAAAGAATACCATACCATTTATTATAAAAATAAATTATTCAGTAAAACGAAAAAAAATGAAGTTACATCTCATGTCTTTTTTATTGTAAAGATTTTAGATTTGTATATATAATAAAAATTTAGTTTTGAAATCGTAATAACTACTATACCTCGAGTATATTTTAGAAAATATCTAAGGCGGTTTTTACAATTGTTTGTCATTTTTTCCTACCACCACGTATATGCCACCTGCAGTAAAAAGCAAAATTTTGGAAAAGTATCACCCAAGTTGTTTTAACAGACTTGAATGCGCAAAAGCAATCATACAAACGGACCGATGGACAGAAAAGAAAAAATGTCTGCTTCACAGCGGTACAACCTATAACTATAAAACAAGGGGATATAGAAAATTGTACACCTTAACACAAAATTTAATGTTTTTTATAAGTTAAAGATGTAACAATTTTATTCTTTTGGTATTCTTTCGTTAAACTTATCATAGTCTTTGGTCTTCAAATAATATTTCAGAATCAATTAGAATCAAGATAGGAAGTTCATATACCCTTACAGCTATTGCTAAAATTAAATATTCTTTAAAACATTAAAATTATGATTGACTTGCGTATATGTTTAAAAACATTGAAGCTATGATGATTTGCAGCTCATTTATTTGTTAGTTTCTATGGCAGCAATATAATATCGATTTCCGATTTTAATAAAACTAAAATCGTAATTCTGAACTGTCAAATTATTATACCATTGCAGAGGGTATTATAATTTCAGTCAGAAGTTTGCAACGCAGTGAAGGAGACGTTTCCGACCCTATAAAGTATATATATTCTTGATCAGCATCACTAGTAGAGTCGATCTAGCCATGTCCGTCTGTCCGTCCGTCTGTCCGTCCGTTTATATGCGAACTAGTCTCTCAGTTTTAAAGCTATCTGCATGAAACTTTTCCAAAAGATGTCTTTCTATTGCAGGTAGTATAAGTAGTATAAGTCGGAACGAGCCGGATCGGACGACTATAGCATATAGCTCCCATAGGAACAATCGGAAAAATAATTGAAAAAAAATTATAACTTTGCTGTTTTTTAATTTTTTGTTTAGTTCTTCGACATATAGCAATGGTTAAATATTTCAGAATTATGGTTTAAATTTCATCAAAATCGGACGACTATAGCATATAGCTCCCATAGGAACAATCGGAAAAATAATTGAAAAAAAATTATAACTTTGCTGTTTTTTAATTTTTTGTTTTGTTCTTCGACATAAAGCAATGGTTAAATATTTCAGAATTATGGTTAAAATTTCATCAAAATCGGACGACTATAGCATATAGCTCCCATAGGAACAATCGGAAAAATAATTGAAAAAAATTTTAACTTTGCTGTTTTTTAATTTTCTGTTTAGTTCTTCGACATATAGCAATGGGTAAATATTTCAGAACTATGGTTAAAATTTCATCAAAATCGGACGACTATAGCATATAGCTCCCATAGGAACAATCGGAAAAATAATTGAAAAAAATTATAACTTTGCTGTTTTTTAATTTTTTTTTTAGTTCTTCGACATATAGCAATGGTTAAATATTTTAGAATTAAGGTTTAAATTTCATCAAAATCGGACGACTATATCATATAGCTCCCATACAAATAATAAAAATATATAAAAGAACAATCAAATAATTAAGCTGCAAATCGTCATAGCTTCAATGTTTTTAAACATATACGCAAGTAAATTATAATTTTAATGTTTTCAAAAATATTTAATTCTTGCGATAGCTGCAAGGGTATATGAACTTCGGCTTGCCGAAGTTTGCTTTCTTTCTTGTTAACTAGTTAAAATAAATTTTTAAAAATTAATTTCAAAAACCTTTGTAAAAAATCGCTTACATAGAAGAACATTTACTTTGTATGACCTCTTATTGGTTGAGAATTCTTTTACGTTCATTAGGACTCGCGTTTTAGGAAGCATGCTTTGTCGAGTGGATTAGAGCATTGCTCTATGGTGCGAGCGGTGCGAGTTAAAGTCGAGGTCGAGATAAAAGTTTTTGTAAATATAATTTATTTGTTGACTAATAATTTTTTCTGTTGTAGATTAGGTAGTATATAAGTCGGATCGAGCATATTGCTCCCATAGGAACAATCGGAAAAATAAATACAAAAAAAATAATAACTTTGGCGTTTTTTAATTTTTTTTTTAGTTCTTCGAGATATAGTAATGCTTAAATTATCAAAATCGGCTGACTTTAGCATATAGCTGCCATAGGAACAATTGAAAAAATAAATAAAACAAGAAAGAAAGCAAACTTCGGCAAGCCGGTTGTTCCTATCCAAGCTACATGCTATAGTCGTCCGACCCGGCTCGTTCCGACTTATATACTACCTGCGATAGAAAGACAACTTTTGGGAAAGTTTCATGCAGATAGTGACTCGACTACTGCTAGTGATGCTGATCAAGAATATATATACTTTATAGGGTCGGAAATGTTTCCTTCACTGCGTTGCAAACTTCTGACTGAAATTATAACACCATCTGCAAGGGTATAAAAATTATAACTTTGGTGTTTTTTAATTTCTTTTTTAAGTTTTTTCGATATATAGTAATGGTTAAATATATCAGAATTACGGTTTAAATTTCATCAAAATCGGACGACTATAACTTAAAGCTCCCATGGAACAATAAACATAATCCAAAACATTTTTTTTTAATTTAACTACCAAATAAGCTTCAAATAGCTTCAAAGTAAACATACACGCAAGTCAATCATAATTATAATGTTTTAAAGAATATTTAATTTTTGCAATAGCTGCAAGGGTATATGAACTTCGGCTTGCCGAATTTTGCTTTCTTTCTTGTTTTTTTTTAAACCTTTTTTATAAGTTCACCAAATATTTTTCTTAATTTTATGGTTACAAATTTTGTGTAATTTTAATGCAGATAGATCCTAGTGATGGTGATCAAGAATATATATACTTTAAAGGGTCGGAAATCTCCCCTTCACTAGTTTACAGACTTTTGACTGAAAATGTAATACTCTCTGAAAGAGTATAATGACAGATAGTTCTGTTTATAACAAGAGCAAACAAAACTTATTTTTATACCCTTCCCAAATCTCTTATTTTTTCAATTGCAGGTAATACATAAGTCGGAACAAGCTGGATCGGAAGCCTATAGCAGATAGCACCAATAGGAACAATCAAAAATTTACGAACAAAAATTATAACTTTGCTGTTTTTTTTTTGTTCTTTGACATACAGAATTGGTTTACTATTTCAGAATTAAGTTTTAAATTCCATTAAATCGGGCGACTATGGCATTGGGCTTCCATGTACACAATCGAATAAATATTTTAAAATGTATCATTTTTATTTTCAATTTATTTTAGTTCTTTTAAACATTGTATTAATTTTATTAAAATCGGACAACGACTTCATACTTTCGATCTTAGTTGTAAAGTTAGAACTACGGCTTAAATTTGATTAAAATCGGACGACTTATCATAAAGCTCCCATAGGAAAAAACTGAAAAATATAGGAAAATATTAGAACTTCGCTAATTTGTCTAAATAGTTTTTATTAAAATCGGACAACGATGTCATTTAGCTGCCATAGGAACGATCGAATAATTAAGAGGTAAATCATTATATCTTCATAAAGCCAGAAAAATTGGAATATTGTCGTTAAAAAGAAAATTAAATTTTTGGAATAACTCAAAGGATATATAAGCTTCGGCTTGACTAAGCTAGATTCTTTTTTGGTTTTCGGTTATGTGCGTGCGTAGAACGTAAAAAAAACCGGCCAACTGTTATTTGCGAGCTCTGACTGAAGCTGAAAAAAAATCTTTGAAAAATAAATTTCTTTTATAAAAACTGCAACAATTTACGGTCCCTTGAAAATATCAGTTTGAAATAATGTAATTGTATAAAAAAATGTTTTTTTGCACAAAAGCAATTTAAAAGTATGAAACTAATACTATTTATATATTTATTATTACTTTTATTGACAATTTTAGGTATCTTAAGGTAAAAATATGTAATATTAAAATTTATTTACTATTTATTACAAAATACCTTGTTTACTTCACTTAGGCTTTCGAATTTATTTTATATTTAAATGTGTACTTCACAACAGCTTTGTGACTTAAAGTATTCAAGAGCACCTGCAGTTGCGTTTTCTATAGCTTTCGATGTACTGGAGCCGTTGGTTGGGGCAGTATTAAGATTGTCCGTGGTGGGATAGTTATCGATGTCTACCATGGATTCTTCTTCGCAAAAACTGTAGCCAAGGTCTTCATCATCGTCTGCCTCTGTAACATTATGTCCGCATTCAGGTTGTAATTCCAGGTGATCAATTTGACTCTCATTCCTTGGCTTTTGCTCTTCCGAATCTGCTATGGTAGGCGTAAGTGAAATCGGCTTGAAGGCGTGCTGTTCAATTAAATCCAGAGGACGCAACACCGAAGCCCTCGTCTCCTGCTCGAACTTCTTCCGTTCTCGCAGCTGAATTTGCGTTTGCTCCCGCCACTGTTGTAGCTTGCCTTTTACTGTCTGTGTGCTTTGAAAATGGAAGGTGTGATGTTTTCGCAATGGTAGTCGTATGGGTCGTCGTACGGCTAGACAATCGAGGGTCCCATTAGACGAAGAACCTATCGGGAGGATTGAAGCAATCTCGGACGGCAAATTATCGATGGCGGTTAACGAGCCTAATTGAGACTTTTGGAGCTGTATGTCATTAGGTATTAGGAGTCGTTTATAATGTTTGGCCTTTGTACAACTAGTTTTTGCGGTGTTGTTGATTTGCATATGCTCTGCTGATGTTGCTTGGAACTTGGAACTATCTCTGTTAACCCTAACGCCTTCTGAACGGTAGTCTTCGCTTTTTTTTGAAACGTCACAATTGTCGGCAGAATAAACGTATGGCTGCCATTGGATATGTCCGTATGGGTCACTGATGGTTTGCCGTCGCAGTTTCTTTTTGTAGTTATTGCCAATGAATGTGTTATTATTCCCATTACTTGCTAGAAATGGATTAATAACCAGCGATTTGTTTTTCTGCCGTTAGTTAAATTAATTAGTTGTTAAAATCATGCAATAATAGGGATGTGTTGAATAAATCGTTGTTATGTTGTCGTCGTGTTCAGCCCAAATGTAACAAATATCATGTAAGTAAACAAATTAAAAAATGTATTCTAGAATTTAAGTCTTGATTTGCTGTTAATAAAAATAATAAATTATGTCTTCGGCCAGCCGATCTTTATATCTCGTCAAACTGAATTCTCTGTCATAGGCCAATTTTTTTCCTTTCTTCCCATTACATTTTAAAATTCCTAAGCCACCAAGACTTTAGGAGCAACCGGTGGTCTATAACTTTCAAAACAATAATTTTTTTTACGCACAAAACTTTTATCTCTGAAGTAAATTCTTTGACAAATTTTGCAATCTAGTGTTATTAATCTTAGTTTAGACTAAAAAAATGTTTCGAATTTTACAGAACTGTCACTTTTTTATTATACTATGTATATAATAAGTTTGTTTTTGTTATTTGATTTTTTATCTGATAATCTCTAAACAGCTCCTATCAGGCCATAATTTTTTAATGTTTTTTTATGTTTGAACTGTTTACAGAACTAAAACTAACATGGGAATAATAAAGAGCGGCCCACAAAAAAAATGCGTTTAAAAATAGTTCTAAAAAAAGATCTTTGATTCGAGGGAAACAAAAGCCTACCAACAAACAGTCACTTGTTGCGCGTGCATTAGATTCGACAAGCTATTCTGCTTATCGACGTAACCACCGATGTGGAAAATGCTTGTCTTTGATCGGCCCATTGCGCAAACTGATTCCGAATGAAGTAGTCTTCAAACAATAAAACTGCAATTTTGGGGATATTAAAAAAAAACAAAAAAAAAACCAAAGGGCAACGGTGTAGTCAGGTTCCCTGACACCCGGCATTCAGCTGAAAATAAATATTCACCCAGAAAACAATTACGTGCTTTGACAACACTACAAACAAAAAGGGAGCAGCACCTCCGCAACAGCGACCCTTTCTGATGCAGAACAGCGGCAGAGAGCACACGAACATTATAAAACCGCTGTCGACAAACTTCGTTCTTCAAATATGCAGTGACGTCAAAATAAGTAATACCTCGTTTTTTTTTGTCTACCGATTGATATAACCGTAACACACAAACACAGCCCTCTACCTCTGTCCTTTCTGAGAATGACATGACTAACTCTCGTGTTTTGCAGGCGTATTCAAGTTTTGAAATAAACTTGCGCTGCGTAAGAATAACTAGAATCTGCATGTCGAATCCCAAAAACGGATATGGCTAAATCGAGTCGGCTATTGATCCTTATCAAGAGTATATACCTATAAGGTCGAAAACGATTTCCTTTGCTTGTTACATACGTTTCAACGATTACAAAATATCCTTTTACTCTACGAGTATATATAGCCATGTTTAAACGCATCTTTTTCGTAGTACTAGCTGCTTTGACTATCAAACCATAATAATTGAACGAAAATGCAGCAAAATATTGCTGAGATAAAATATCAGTGGTGCTCCTGTTAGACGTAAGTGTCAGTGGCACAATTAGAAATGAGTGAAAATGTAATGGATTTAAAAAATTGGTGTGCTTTGCTAATATTGTAAAAAAGAAAAAAAAATTTTTTTCTGAGCGTCTTTTTTACGGGACTTATTCTTTTAATACGCACCTTGTTCGTTGCTGGAACACTACCACACTGCACTAGTGCCGATCTGACTTTGCTTTTGCTGAAGGCGTTGTAAACTGTAGAGACGGAATTTGCGGACTGTTTACCAACTCTGTACTGTTCAAAATCTTCGTGCGTAGTCTGTTCATTTCCTTTGCACTGAATAAGAGGCTGGTGAAGGTTATAATGCGATGAGGCAGAAATACTATAAGGCGTTCCACAGGTTGTGGGAGCAGAACAATTATTAATTAATGCTGCTCCGCTTTCGGAAGTCTTTATTGTTGAAGAGGGTTCATAAGCAGAATCATCGTGAGTCAAGACACTATGCTGAGCCTCTATATTTTTGTAAACATGTTTTCGAACAGCTGAGCCGGAGGATGTGTTTACATTTCCTTGGTTTGGTGGTCGCTTCTGTGATAACGCTATAGGAAATGGTGACTCGTAAGAGCTATTGGATATTCCGGAGTCGCTTCGATAAATGCTGATACGCTCGGTATCCATTAACGGATGGTCAGCAAAAATCCCTTCGTCATTTGGTTGCTGGTGGTGGTGATGGTGACGTTGGTGGTGTTTTATAATTTTATCTTCGCCTAGTTGAGTGTGCAACTGAGCAGTGGCCAGGCTTTGGTTAGAACTTCGCTTGCCATCGCCCATTTTTAATTCAATATTTGTGTTGGCTGAGTCTTCAACCACCATACTCTCGTAGGCAGGCAGATCATAAAGGCGCACGGGTTGCGCACTCAAGTCAACATCGCTATGGTCATGGTCAGCAAATGAATTATGCCTTTTGCATGTTGATGAAGAGTTAACGTCAGTAGCGGAGGATGTAGCTGATGTGGTGGTGCCCAATGAGGAGTTTGCAATATGTGCATTATTTTTTAGCTTGCTCTCTTGAAACTTAAGTGAATAAAACTTTTTTTCCATATCCAGTGCGATTTTGCTGTGCTTTGCTCGTGGCATACTTCTAAGCAGCTCTTCACCCGCCTTTTCGTATTTCTTAAAGTTACTACCAGCCAAAAAGGGATTAGTGTTTGACAGTGACGAGCATGTGATAGTTGATGGTCGTTCCATCACGATGAAGGAAGGTCGACAATCAAGTTCTACAGAATTTGATAGCTCAATGTTGGACAAGGAACTGGTGCTAAACTGCTCAGCTGCTCTTGCTGGAATTTGTAATTGGATTTGATTCTGTTGCTGGTAATACTCAGTGCTGGTAATACTCTTTGGAAAGCAATTGATTACATTATGATGAACTTGGCGAGGGGTAACTAGTCCACTAAAGCTTTGATTTTGCTGATCAGTATATATGGGGAGATGCTTGGTGTTGTATTGTAATCTGTGAGTTTGTTCCAGTTCCTGGTCGACATGTGGATGTTGAAAGGTCTGACGATCTTGCTGATGGTTGGCGGATGACTGATTGATCATTCCATTGAGTCTTTTGAGTCGTGGAGCAACTCGTACCGAATTTGCGTTGTTATTAAAATTTGTAGGAGTAGTAGAGGACTGGTATAAATCCATGGCATAAGCAGCATTAGTTAGTTAGTTGGGAAACGATAAAAATAAAGGGAAAAACTTTATTAGTTTGTTTGTTAGTGCATCGGCGTTTCTTTTATATTGGTAGAAAGAGCTATAATATGCATAAATATTATTTTATTTTTATATGTAGTTATAAGTTTAAATGTGTTTTGCTAGCGAACAACAATAAAGATTTAAAAACTGTCTTCGCAATTTAAATGACAAGGAAATATTTTATATCTTACAAATTTTTCAGTGTTGTCTTATCTTATACACCCATTTTCCAATTAAAATAATTCAAACCTAATTTTCATGAATTATTTTTTTAAAATATACACAAAAAAAACCTTATGTTATAGTGATTTTTTCATTAACCTATTTAAAATATTTTAAACGTATATGAAAAAAAACTAGATATAATAGACTCACTGGCGGCAGCGCTTTTATATTTTTATTTTTATGACCTTTGCAATGGTATGGGGAATTAATGCATTAATTATTAAAGAAATCAAAAAACGATTTTATACATTATACTATAACAAAGGCAACTATACTTAAAGGTAAAGACAAATTTTTGTCTTGTCGAATTGTCGAATCTTAAATTAAATTATTGCAACGCATGATCAAATATATGCAAAACAATAACAAGAATTGGTGCATTTAAATTTCTTTTGAAGTAAGTCTAGTGAATATTGAAGGTTAAACGCATTGTTGGAAGATGAAATATGTAAATTATAATACCTTGTTAGGTGCCGTTTGCAGACCATGAAATGGAAGATTCTCATACTCGCCAGGTTCCGTCAATGGTTCCCCCAGTGAAGAGGACTTGTCGTGTACTATATAGGGCATATACGATACGGATTGTTTTATTATTTTTGTAAACGATCGTGGTGATATTTTAAGTCCGGCGAATTTATATATTTTATATAGAAAGCAAATGAAGAACAAAGTAATTCACATATTTAAAAAGAAATGCATAAGGAAATAATTTTAAGAGTGTTAAAATTAAATTTATGTTTATACTTATAGCTTGAAAAAACGGTGCTTAAGTATTAAATATTACAGGAACATGCGAACGACAACAAAATATAACTTTTTTACATATGAGCTGCTGAGGTTAGATCAAAATAGATTGACAAATACATACAAGTAGGGGTGACTACTACTACTTGAAATCTACTCGATTAAAATTCGGTTGAAATATGTGTAAATATGATGAACAAATTTCAAACCAATTTCAATCGAAATATTTTTGTGTTACCCCTTTTTATGCTGATCTCCGGATTGCATTTTTTTAGGAAAAATACTTACGATTTGTTTGTTGTTACAACCTCTTATTTATACAGAGCTTTAGATATAAAATGGTTATAAAATTAAATAAAAATTGTTTAAAAAAATATTAACAAAATGTACTGAAATAATCAATGCAGTCAATAATTGAAGCGTATTTTATAATATCTAACTCGAAGCTTTTCTTATTGATAGTTTTCTAACTAAATTGATACTTGAAGTAAAGTTAATTATAAGAAAATGAAAGGGGGTTATTAAAAAAAAATTGAAACAATTTTTTATTTAGAATTTTTTTTTTAAATATAGAACTATTCTTTGGCCCCTTTGCTGAGTTCGCAAGGGTATAACAAGTGAACAAAAATAAAGGGATGATGTATATACTAAATGCGCGATATCGAACAAAAGTACTTTTAATGTATTCTTACTTTGCACATGAACAAGTGCACGGGATGGAACCAACTTTAAATCGGCGGAATTGTATGTATTGCGTGCACTCCGCGATGGTAATGATGGAGGTAGAAGTTTTGGTGAAGGTGTAAATTTGTGGTTTTGGCGAGGTTCCAATGAGGTTACGTCTATGACACCGTGGGCGACATTGTATGTAAAGCCTTTTACTTTCTCTGAAAGGTTTTCCTCAGCGCCTGTAGTAACTATATTAGCAGAATCAGCATTCTTGTATAATAAAGGCACAGGTAATGTCACAGAGGAATGTGATTGGCAATTGCTGGGTTTGTTTATTAAAGATGATTCACCTAATGGTGCTGCTTTTGTCGTTGTAGTAATATTATCTTTGGCCTTTTTGTATGTTACTATATGATTATTTTTTTTAAAGTAAAACAATAAAAAAGGGGAAACAATAAATGTTAAGGTAAAACTGATATTGTGTAGCAAATACTGTACCACTTCCGCTGCAACGTATTCCTTTTGGACGCTGTTGAGTTCCGAATGGCGAGGAGCTTTCAGTAAAAGACAGACCACGCCAAAAAGTCTGTAATAAACCCACATGACTCCGCTGACTATCCCGAGTGCAATCGGCCGAAGACTTTTTAGACCTTTTAAAAAGGAGTTCTAAAACATGATCCAATTTGTTTTGGCCAAAACTAGCTCGTGGTGCCTTGGCAGGGTAGTTATCCAATGGAGCTGTTTCTGCTGCAGACTTTTTATCCTCTGATTGTGGTCTTGAAACTGTAGTAAACTCCGATCCTGCATTTCTCTCTGAAACCACTGAGACCTCAGTGAGGATGGTACTTTCGAAGTTAGCCTCACTCTTCCTTAAGGCAGCATCAAATTGGTCTGACATCAGACTCATATTGCATGTATTGCCAGATAGATTCGGTTTTAATGTCATTCGATTTACAGTCAGATTTTCCTTTGTATTATTGCTTACATGAAGCATCACCCCAGGACGAATTGGCCAGCGCGGTGGAGATTTTGGTGCGTTGCCACTGAAGCGCATTGAAGGTGGCTTTGCATATTTGTCCAGTATTGATAGGCTTTCAACCGCCTGCAATTTTTCCGGCTGACCAAATAGTACACTGGAGGTAAAGTGTGGGACCGGAGGACGAATGAAGGTAATGAGTTACGGATGAAAAGGCGAAACAGTTTATTTATATGAAAATAAAAAATGAAAATTAATGATCAAAAAAACTAGTTACACGCAAAATTGGGTTAAAACTATGTAATGGACAGCATGAACATTTTTATGTTTGTTGCGAGACAATTAAAGATTTGAACACGTATCTATCATGTGCCCAAATAAAATCAAGTTAAATTTGACGTGTTGACGTTTTGCTTACTTTTTTTTTTTGTGAATTTTTTTCAAAGATACAAATTAAAAAGATATATATATATATATATATATATATGGGGTATGTTTGTGTACAATCATGATTTTTTTTGAGTAAAAATACTAAAAACTGTAGAAGCTAGAGCACGATGAAATAGGGGATGTAATAAAAAAAATTCTCCGCTCATTTAGTAAATATTTTGAAAAATGTTGAATAATAAAGTTTTTACACGACTTTGAATTTATGATTCTAAAAAACACGTTTTTTTTCTATATTTTGTTGTGTATAAAAAAGCGACGTGACGTTTTTCAATTATGTTACTACGGGCGATAGACACAGGCTCCCAGATTTAAATGCTTTTTGATTTTTTTACTTCAGATCACCCGTTCAGCCGGAATCCTGTTCGCCAGAGGAGGATTTTTTTTTTTTGCATCCCCATCAACACGTTATGACGCCCATAAAGTAAAAACACTGTTTGTTTCCAATAAAAGAAGTTCAACCTTAGGGGGTTGTATGCAGTTAGAATTAAAAAATTTTTTTTTGTTAAAATATACATATATTTAAGAATGCACACTGATTGTTCCAGTAAAAATTATCGAAATTACATCCAAATTTGAAAAAAGCGTTTCAGAGTGCTTGCAAGTACACCTTCAAACTTTACAAGCGTTTTACTCAAAATGATGTTTTCAAAGTCGGTGACCAACATTTCTCAAATTGGCTAAGTTTCAAATTTCAACACGAGCTTCTCAAACATATTTTTTAGTAATTAATTAAAAATAATAAAAAAAAATAATCCAAATATTTTTTATAAGCAATTTAGGACCGAAATTTTGCTCAAACAACAATTCTCTTTTCTGAGAAACCGTCATTTTGTCAAAAAACTTTATTATGCCTATTCTTTCAATTATTTACTCGATTTCACAATACTTAAACGAAATCTGATTTTTAAATTTCAGAGGATCCAGGCCAAAGATTAGTGGTCACCGCAAAACGCCTTTTTGTAGAGGAGCTCCCGGAGATTAGCTGCAGTTCCTTTACAAATAAATATATTTTCCAATACTAAATCTTAAAATACACTTAAAATACATATAACATAATATGTGTACAAAATATCACAAATAAAATTAATTCTTTCCTCAGAAAATTTTTTTAAAAATTCGATTTTGTTCCGCTTTCTAACTGTATATAACCCTTTAAGTTGAGAATTTTACGGTTTTGAGGTTCTACTGTGATTATTGTTAGATATAAATAATAACTTAAATAAAAAAAATACAAACAATAAGAAAAATAGAGTTTAATCTAAATCAGTTAGAAACATTATTCTATAATTATACTTTAACGATTCAAAATTAAATTTCAAAATTAGTCATTTGCTCATCTTCATCTATGTGGTTATAATTACGGAAATAAAGGAAACATTGAAAAAATCTGGTAAAACCATTATATTTACATTTTTGCATATAACTTAAGAAACATTCAACTAATCAAAAAAAAATTCCAGAAAAAATTCTTAAGAAAAAATAGTTTTATGTAAATTATAAAAAAAAATGTGAGAAATAAAAAAATCGAAAGACATTCGATCCAAAAAAAAAAGAGTATCCACCGTGATAAATGAGTCTTCAACAATTTCATCAATCGTGAGCAAATGGCATTTCGGGGAGTTTGATTATGTCGAGAAGGACTAATTGTTGTAGTCGGCTATTGGTGTAATTCGGTGGAAAGGTCGTTCTCAGCACTAAACTACATCTGAAGCGCTTCTCCTCAACTGCAGAAAATATAAATGCTCAATTATGTGTTTAACTTAATTCTAAAGAAAAGGAACAATCAAACCGAGTACAGGGTGGACCACGAAAAAGTTGAGATTTAAAATGACTATACAATAACACAGGTGGTTATTTTTCAAATATTTTTTTTTTATTGAATAGCCACAAAATTGCGGTTTATTTATTAACTGATATGACTGCCTCGGAAGTTTTGCATTAGGTCATCCGATCGACACAATATTTCAGCACATTTTCGATCGTATGGCTCCCAATGACCTCAATGGTATGCATATCACTTATCCTTGACGCCACCCCAACTCCTGCGTTTTGTTGGATTTTTTCATGTAACTTGCAGGAGTTCGCCTGTAACGTTGGCTGTGTGGCTCCCATTCTGGAGAGGACCGCAATTGCGGTTACCATTGACGGTTACGACTGATGCTAATTCTTCGAAGAAAAACACACCAATGCTGCCGCCTTACCATATACCATACTGAAAGTCACTCGTTTTGGATGAATTGGCTTCTGCAAAACGACCGGTCACTTTTCAAATAATATATACGGTTTTCTAGACAAATACTAAACATGATCATATTTTCCTTTATTTATCTGAGACTGACAGGCTAGAAATAAATGATGATTTGGGACCTCTGGTAGCAAGCTAAAAATTTATTTAACAAAAATCGCGACGAAACGTGAACGTTGAGGCGGAGGTGTCAACTAAACGGAAGTTTATCCAAAAGTTATATCTTACCTTCTTTAAGTTCTTTATTTTATATATATATATACTCGTGTATATTATATATATAGACTCGTGATAAATCCATTTGAGGTTAACTACTTATTACTCGTTACTTCGAACCATTAAAAAGTTAAGAATTCCCGACTTACCTTTGGGAAGCTCCTATGGAAATTTCCGTGAGGTCTGTACATGTAGGTGTAGTAGAGTATGTGCGATGTTCATGGAATTGTTGTAGAAGCACAAAGGGAAATTCGTTTCATGCGATTTATTAGCGTTTATTACAGCGTGCAGTGATGTCGCACCAGGCAACGGCGAAGCAAAGCGTACACATGCAATAGATACATTCAAAAGTCAGGCAAGTATGTTAAATATGCAACCAAATAACTTGCGGATTTAAAACGAAGCTTGGAGTAAAATTGATGTTGCGCCAAGCCAGGACAAATTACCTAAAGCCCGCTACTTCCAAAGTTAATAACTAACTTAAGAGTGATTTATGGACATATTCAACAAATTAATATAACAATTTTAAAATTACTAATATAATGTATATGCACTCGCTGTAATCAATTTGCTTTATACCAAAAGTAAGATAAACATATAACTACTGAAATGAAGCCTAAAAACTAATTAATTGTCTCCCGCAAATAGATTCGTAATATACTCCATCAAATTATAAGTCATCGTTTGTGAAGCAATTATGACTTTGGCCATTTACCAAGCAAACCTGAGGTAAACTTATGTTTATATACATAAGTATGTACATGTGATTTTGAATTAAGCTAAATAAATAAATATTGATTTATAAAAAATGTAAAGTTTAATTTAAAACTTGATATGGTTTTTCCGTTTGGTTCGGCTTGCCGAAGTTTATAAACCATTGATATTGCAAAGATAAAAAATTTTGTAAGCCAACTTTATTGCGATTTGTATACGTAAGCGTTCAAAAACTGTAAAGCTATAATGATTTTCCCCTAAATTATTCGATCCTTCCTATTGTCCGGTTTTAATAAAACTATGAAATATTAAACCCTGACATTGAAGTATTTTCTAATCAATTAAAAAACATCGAAAGTAAAATTTGTATACCCTTGCAGAGGGTATTATAATTTCAGTCAGAAGTTTGCAACGCAGTGAAGGAGACATCTCCGACCCTATAAAGTATATATATTCTTGATCAGCATTACTAGGAGAGTCGATCTAGACATGTCCGTCTGTCCGTCTGTCCGTCCGTCCGTTTCTACGCAAACTAGTCTCTCAGTTTTAAAGCTATCTGCATGAAACTTTCCCAAAAGTTGTCCTTCTATTGCAGGTAGCATACAGCTCCCATAGGAACAATCGGAAAATTAAATTTAAAAAATTATAACTTTGGTGTTTTTTTTAATATTTTTTTTTAGTTCTTCGAGATATAGTAATGGTTAAATTTTTCAGAATAACGGTTTAAATTTCATAAAAATCGGACAACTATAGCATATAGCTCTCATAGGAACAATTTCATCAAAATCGGACGACTATAGCATATAGCTCCCATAGGAACAACCAGAAAAAAAAATACAAAAAAAATTATAACTTTGCTGCTTTTAAATTTTTCTATTAGTTCTTCGACATAGAGTAATGGTTAAATTTTTCAGAATTACGGTATAAATTTCATAAAAATCGGACGACATATAGTAATGATTAAATAATTCAGAATTACGGTTTAAATTTCAAGAAGATGTCTCCTTCACTGCGTTGCAAACTTCTGACTGAAATTATAATACCCTCTGCAAGGGTATAAAACAGCAAACTTATAATTTTTATACCCTTGCGGAGGGTATTATAATTTCAGTCCGAAGTTTACAACGCACGACGGACAGAAGGAGCACATAGCTCCCACAGGAACAATCGTAAAAAAAAAAAAAATTATAACTTCGCTGTTTTTTAATTTTTTTTTTAGTTCTTCGATATATAGTAATGCTTAAATATTGCAGAATTACGGTTTAAATTTCATCAAAATCGGAATACAATATCATATGGCTCCCATAGGAACAATCGGAAAATATATAAAAAAAATTGAAACTTTGCTGTTTGTAAATTTTTTGTTAGTTCTTCGACATATAGTAATGATTAAATATATCAGAATTACGGTTTAAGTTTCATCAAAATCGGACTACGTTTCATATAGTTAAAAAAATATTTTTTATATGTAACTTTTCTATTTTTTAATCATTTTCAAAATTCTTTTTGATTTATCTATAATTTAACAGTTCAGAAAAACGCTTTTAATTCTATTTAAATCGAAAAACGTCAATGCTTTTAAACAAATACGCATCAAATTATTATTTTAATGTTTTCAAGAATATTTAATTTTTGGAAAAGCTGCAAGGGTATGTGAACTTCGGCTAGCCGAAATTAGCTTCCTTTCTTCTTTTTATAATATTTTGGTTAATTTTTTTTAACTTTTTCAGTTGTAGCGATCTGGCTGTCTTGATTGAGACATGCAGCACTAAAAGCTTATGTTAAAACGCAAGCGACAGCAATAACAAGAAGATTTCACAGAACTGTCAAACAAATGAAGAAAATTTCGAACGCAAAATACATTTTGTGAACAACTTATTACGTAAACTATTTTGTTGTTCGCTTTAAGATTTGCAAACAGATTATGTTACGAATTTTTGTTCGTAGGAACCACATTTATTTAAATCGTGAAACTTACATTTATCCTGGCGACGACGACGACGGCAAATGCATATAATTATGCAACAAATAATAATAACGGTCAGCAACAAGCCCAATATAGCAGCAGTTACTATGATAAGTGTTGTCTTTTCCCAGAGTTGCCAAAATGCCAGTTGTTCTAGTTTTTAAAGAAATAATAATATTATGTTTATTGTTAATATTGAAAATAAATATTAAAAATTGACACTATACATTTTTTTATTTTGATGTGTATGCCTAAGCGAACATAGAAAAACATATTTTTACAGCTTTAGTTTTAAACATCGTTTTGGGCAGTTCATTTTAAACTATAAAATTATTGTTTAAAATTTTTTTTAATCTACATATTGTAAAAAAAAAAATTAGGAGCAATATTTGTGAAAGTTAGAAATAACAAAAGTGACAGCTATAGTCGAGTTCCTCAGCCATGGTATATTTCTCAACGCAAGAACTGCTCTCTTCTTCTTGAGTACCCTATACTTAGAAACTACTGACTTCCATCCGATTTGGAAGGAATCATTTGTTATTAATTTGTAAATCAGAT
The DNA here is from genome assembly GCF_018152505.1 of Drosophila elegans. Taxonomy (NCBI): domain Eukaryota; kingdom Metazoa; phylum Arthropoda; class Insecta; order Diptera; family Drosophilidae; genus Drosophila; species Drosophila elegans. The sequence goes on along the minus strand of NW_024545578.1, from coordinate 26,083,860 downwards.
ACTAAGAATTATAGAGGTATCTCCAAGTTGTCCGCTACCCCCAGGCTTTTCGAAAACGTTATTATCGCTCATTTGCATCATCTTTGTAGATCGATTATATCTCCATGTCACCTTTTGGAGCCAACTTCGTTCGTTATAAATGGCTTTAGAAATAACCTTCAGACTGACGTATTAAGCAAGGCCTTTGATTCCGTAAATCATTCGCTTCTTGTTTGGAAGTTCAAGGAGATGGGCTCACGAATCTTAGGTCTAGAACTCGGGGTACTTGATCTTCGCTCTAAACGGGATGAATTTGGTGAGCGGATCGACCAGCTGAATCAGAAGATGGCTGACTTGCAAATCGTTCGAAAGATTTTACGGCGCTGCACACACTGTGGTATCACTTTTAGGTGATATAAAATATACTTGGCCGTGTTTACATGCTTTTCGTCAAAAGAAATCCACATAGAAACAAATTTTCGATCTGTCTACTAATAATTTTATTCTTTGTTTAAAGAGCTTCGTCAGTCGCAGAGGCGTCCTACTACGCATCTATTGTGACAATGCAACTAATTTCGATCTCAGCTCGAGACCTTAAGCAGCAGCTGTTTGACGAAGCCAACACATTGAATGTGCAGCACTTCAGCAGCATCGTGGGATTGGAGTTTAAGTTCATCCCTCCGCGAGCTCCCCACTTTGGAGGCTTGTTGGAGGCCGCAGTGAAGTCCATGAAGACCTTGATGATCAAAAACTTGGGCAACACTTGACTAACGTACGAAGTTTTTGCAATCGAGGCGGAGGCAATCTTGAACTCAAGTCCAATGACAGCCCTTTCCGAAGACCCAAACGATGAAGAGGCACTTAGCCCAGCGCACCTGCTGATTGGGTCTCCTTTGAAGTCCGTACCGGAGCTTTCAATTGACGAGAGCAGACCATCCTATCTTACGCGGTGGCAGCGCGTAACGTACTTGAAGCAGTAGTTCTGGGAGCTATGGAGGCGTGATTATTTACACACACTTCAGGCGAGCTCCAAATGGCTCAAACCTGATGCCAACATTCAAATTGGCTAAATTGTAATAATTCACGAGGATAATACACCTCCCCAGGAGTGGATTCTGGGTCGCATCACCAACACGCATTTCGGAGCTGATGGACGAGTGAGAGTGGCCGAGGTCAAGGTGAAAAATGGAACCATTCGTAGACCCATCTGTAAGATAGCGCCCCTGCCTGAGCAAATTGGTGCTTGAATACTCCTTGGATCATTCAACGGGCGAAGAATGTTCGATGACATCATAACTGAATGCCAATTTGAATGTATTATTATTTGTTTATAAATAACTTTGTTTAAAAACAGTTGATTAATTTAAATTCTTTTCCAACTTGTAATACTTAATTACCCCTCACTGTAATTATATGTTTGTAAATCGAATACGCTTTTACACATACAGCTCACACATGTACATATCGCTCTTTGTAATCTCAAACTTGAACATTAAAATCAGTGCATATTAGAGATCGAAACAACTCGGACTTTGTTCTCTGATAACTCTGCATTTGGGCAGAGTCCGCAAAACCTCTATAATATTGAACATACGACTTTCCTCCCTTTTTATGGAGTGAATCAATAAGAGAATTTTTCCAGATAGTTGGAAAACATGATGTTGAGGTAGACAATTGAAACAGTTTAAGAATCGGTTTACAAATAGTTTAGGCACAAAACTTAAGCACGCGCCCAGGAGAACTTTCCGTTATTACAGTGAAATCAATACAATTTAGCCTGTTTGAATTTTAAGGGTAAAATGAATTTAGACAAGAGTCCGCACTATAGGTAGTTTGAAAGAACTTAGCAAATAAGTCAGCAATTTCGGAGTCAGTAGACGTTTCAGCTGACTTAAATCTTACCAAGAAAGAAAGGCCGAGATATTTCGCTCGATATTTACAAATTTATAAAATTGTTTCGGATTATTTTTTTACACCGGTTCAAATACATAGAATAGCATTGACTTCGAAAAATCAGATAGCTTGCCCGTCCTTCTGTACTTTTTGTAAGTGTTGATTTATAAATTTTTAAGTCTTTGAAGCTTTTGTGTACATCACGGAGGTCTGTTATATCTTGAAGGATTACTGTCAGGAACGCAAGCATTAAAAAACGTGTTTTAAACGCTATTAAATAATAATTCAGTGGCTCTTTCCATATCCGTGCACTTGTATAAGTTTTTCCAGTTCTATTCGAAATCAAGTAGTTTAGCTTATTAAAGTCGCATTTACGGAAGCGTTTCGTTTTAGTTTCACAAACTAAAAGGTAATAGGTATCAGAGCAGGGCAGGGAAATTGTCCTCTGGAACGACTAGAGGTTCAATTCTAGACACAACGACCTCAAACGAATCCAAAACAAATACAAGATCTACTTGCCTATTTAAAGAGTTACGGATGAAGCTAGTTTTTTATAATGATAGGTCTAAAAGTCCGTATTCATAGTCATGCTCTTGCTCTGAACAGAAAATATTGCTTGTCATTGATTTTGTTTTCAGTCGGGTGTTTTCGGTTGAGCTATTCGTTTTGCATCTCCTCTATAAACATTTGCAATTTCTCTTAAGCAATGTTAGAAATAATTATCATTAAATAACTACCTGCGTATAAAAACACCTATGGAAAAGTTTTATGCATATATCTTTAAAACTGAGAGACTTATTTGCGTAGAAAAGGACGGACAGACGCGTTGTCCAGACAACCACTCAGTGCCATAAGATAGTATGTGGTAGAATCGCGTGTGGCAAAAATTTTCCTGACGCGCTTCACGTCTAAACGGAGTTTCATCCTGCGTAAGCCTGTTTTTTTCTCCTGCAAGGAGTAAATAATGGAAGAGCTCGCAGATACAATAGTTACCAAAGGTGTAAACGCCTATCACTGTAACTAGCATACACTCGCAATAATGCAGTAAAATGGAATGAAATTCTGATCGCCGGGAACAATAGGGCACACAGATCGGCACTGGAGAATGTTTAACAGGTACTCATCGAGTATTTCTTTTCAACGATGTTAAAATCAGCCTATAAATTTCTCCATAACTGCAAGACATGTTCGAGGTTGGCAATACGACAGGCTTCCAAAAAACCCAGAAATCGGCAAGTTGCCGATCCTTTTAATTCAATGTTACATTTTGATATTTTTTCAACCTATTCTCTCAAGAACGCTTAAGGATCTAAAACGGGTCCTCCTTTAGCTCATGAATTATTTTCCAAATGGTAAATATGAAATTACAGAACCTTATGCTGGTTATAAAATCAACACTGTGAGTCCAAACATTTTAGACCACGAAGACTTTAAATCAATTTGACTTAACGAACCTACAAACACACCCATAAGGAACTCTTGTCCGTTTCGTTCGTAAAACTACTTATTTTTTAAATTTCCCAAGATATGGATAACATGTAAAAAGATCACAATTATTCCTGTCGCCAATGTTGTGGCGGAGTGTAACGCAATCCAAAACTGCATCGATTCACCAGGAGCCACATTCTGCTTTCTTAGATCAGAGGGCTCATGTGGCAAAGAACTGTACGCGTGTGGGATGTCGCACTTTGGAGCCATCTGCATCTAATTACTTGTGTAGATAAGTGGATCGGCATCATCAACGTCAGGTCAGAAAATATTCAAGACTGGATACACGGCACTCACCTCATAACCCTCGACCAGCAGGCGATGATAATTTACGATCTTTTTATCAACCAAGGGAAGATCAGAAGAGAACTTCAGGTGTGGAAATCTCCCCTGTATCGAACATTACCAACCAAGACGTTTTCAGCCTCCCTTATCATGACCGTTTGAGTACACAAAACTTGGAATTTATCCAGGAGTTAAGAGAAGAATTCAACACCAACCGGCTTTTTATTTCGCGTTTATTTGCATTGGTCTAACCTATCATCGATTCGCTAAGGCACAAAGATCTGAAATCCTTAGCGAGGTGATTGCTGAATTAGGGTCGGCAGAGGGTTGCCGGGGATGGTTTAGAGTGCCTCGAATTTATTGCTCCAGAGGCAATCATGGAGGCAATTCCCTCAATCGGAATTTGAGTGCTTATCCGCGACAGACTCTTCGTTTGAAGGAAAACAAAAGTATGAATATGTGACTTATTTTTTCTTAATTTCTTACTAACATCTATTATTTCTTATTCATAAATCTAACAGTTTGCTTAAGTACCGGATCCACAAAGAAAACTAATAATCTTCGTTGGTGCATTCTTCTCTACATCTAAAAGCAGATCGCTTTCAAACAAACAAAAAACTTAAACTTTACACTTTAACATAAAAAGCTCTATTGATGTTTCAAAAACCTAAAGTATATGGAACTTATTAAAAACATTTATAGCCCATCATGACTTCGAGTGCTAATCTTTGATTTATGTAAAAAAAATCTAAAAATTTAACATTTTTCTGGGAACTGCGATCTGCCATTGAGAACCGGATTTAATGAAAAATCAAGAATAGCGCGTTCTTAAAAACGAGAAAGATTTACTTTTGAAGAAGAGTTTTGTTTCAAAATATTTAACGTTACTTGACTAGAATCAAATACGATTTACTCTTGGAAACGATAACGCTTAGACTTGGATTCAAGAACTACTCATTCTTGAAGCCGAGAAGGCTTTCCCCATCCGACAAAATGTACTATCGATTTTAGTTATTTTGTTTACTGAAATCGTGACTGCTAAGAACGGGTTTTTTCTGAGTGTGTCAGTGAGCTAATTGATAGTGCGTGCTTTATTGTTTTTAATTCAATTTTAGTGGAAGGTGAGACTTGAAATCATGACATACATAAAAAAGGCGACCAAACATACATACGTGAGTTTTTTCTGTGTTTAGCTAAGCTCAGACAGAAATTTAACGAAAATTGTTAAGTCTAAGCACGGGAAGCGAAGAACTGACATTAAAAATAAAATTCCTATGTACTGACGAATTTCCGAAACGATTTTTAGAAACTAAGTTATGATATTTTTTTAAGTGGCAGGTAATTATAATTCATGAACAATGTAACCAATTAAATTATCATCCAGAAAGTATTCAAAACATTTAAATGGAGTGTTAAGGATTTTTATATCTTTTAGTTATGAGTCAGAAAATGCAATGACAGAGTTATCCTGCACCAAATTTTTTTTACAACATGAAATATATATATATATATAATGCAGATCCTGTAAACAACCGGTTTATCTAATAGTCCTTCCACCACGTTCAATATCATTCCGATCAAAAGGCGCAATACGTCAGCTTTTCGATAGACTTTAAAGTCTTCAAGTATGCAGATTCTGGCCACTGGCGGACCTACGCATTTTCCTTGGATTAAAACCCACCTTCCGACGACTTTTGATTTTGAAGTGTACGGAGGCATCCGTGTAGCTACCTTGCTATCTCAGATTGTCCGAACCTTTCCGCTGACCATATTCCACTTTTGATATATATCTGCGCTGCTGCCTATACGTTCGTTACCAAAATCAGGCTTCTACCTCGTGGTTCGGATAAAAGAAGTTTCGGCTCCCGACTTTCTGCCCTGATTCTCTTAAGTCGGGGCTGAGTTGAACAGATCCTATTCCTCCACCAACTTCATCGGCTTCGATGCCAGAAATTGCTGCCTTGGCCAGAAAAGGTCATGCACTCCGCCGCGTCTAGATGAGAACGCGGCATACCATCGGCATGGAAAGTTAGAAGGCTGCTAAGTCAGAACTAAAAAAAGTATGAATTCTTAATGGATAAGCTCAGTGTCAGGATTTGCGCTGTAGAAACTCACCTAATTGAACCTAAAAAAAACAGATGCTTCAGAAGTTCTCACTTAATCATAACGATGGCAGTTGGGCCCACAGTGATTTCGAGATTTTCATATGATTTCACTCCATTTGACTTTGCAACATGGCAAGATGTTCAAACTACGATCTCTAGATTTGGACTGTCTTTTAGCCCTCCTTTTGATGTGCGTTCAGTAGACGAGGACGAGGTTCGTGATCATATTAAGCGACTAGTTTCCACTAAGGCTACTGGCATGGACGCGATTGACGGAAAGGTAGCAAAGGCTCTGCCTAGCTCATTTACTACGCAACTCTGTCAAATCTTGAATGCTTTTCTAGACCTTGGTCATTTTCCAGCCCCTTTCAAACGTGCTCTAGTGACAATGGTACCAAAAAAAGGAAAACCCCGTGCTCCCCAGAACCCTATCGGCCGATTAGTCTCCTACCCACTTTTTCCAAGAGTTTTGAGCAGATCATGCTTGCTAGGCTCTTAGCAATAGCTGCGTTTGACGATACACTTCCAGACCACCAGTTTGTTTTCGTAGTCGTCATTGTGCTGTTGAGCAAGTTAGTTAAGTAGTTAATCATGTCATGGGTGCTTTAGAAGATCACAAATACTGCTCAGCTGTCTTTCTTGATGTTCGACAGGCCTTTGACAGGGTTTGGCACGAAGGTCTCTTCTACAAACTAATGCCACTGTTGCCTGAGCGACTATGGAAGCTATTTGTTCCATTATTGGATAAATGGGAGTTTCCTGTAGACAGCTGTGTACATCGTGCTGGACTACACCCTATGCTGGGGTCCTGCAAGGAAGCGTCCTTGGGCCGGTCCTGTAAACCGTCAAGTAGCCGTCTATTCCCTATGGCTAAGTTGCGACTTTTTTCCCGACGTTAAATTGGCCAACAACTTGCTGGGCACGGCTTGTGATTCATCTCTTAAAATGGTACAAACGTGCATATCAAAGGAGGCTGTCGAAAATCGCGGGTTGTTTTAGGACACGGAAGTGTCAACGGTAACGGAGACGATTTGTAGCTGTTCAAATCGACACAGAGATCGCTTGCTTGATCGCACAAACCGTCTGGCTAGACGTCTTGCTACACCATTGGGTCGAGGACGTCGCCGCAGACGGCGCCCGGCGGAACGGTGGATTATTGGCCGTGATAGACACGGTCGCCTCCCTAAAAATCAACAAAATACTTATAAATGACCACCCCTGCAAAAAGAGCACCTAATATCCGAATATTTGGTATCTTTAAAACATAAAACTTCATAGCATACACGAAAACAAGGAACATTCTTGTGTGGCGTGCTAAAATATATAAGTGTCTTCTGGGATTATTGTTATTAAAAAATATTTACGTTTTGTTATTTTTTTTTTTAGTTTTTTTTTTCCTTTGCTATTTTTGTTTGTTTTATACATGGATTAATATATTTGTATTTATTGATCCGCTAACAAAGCAAAGGTAAAAAAATATATATAATAAAACGATAATGGCAACCAGAGTTCTTAGTAAAAAATGCTTGGAAACCAAGCTAAAATTTTATCAAACTTAAACGACTTAAATATTGAGCATTATTTACTATAAAGTCAGTTTGACAAAAACGCGCGCAACTATACAATTTTATGCCGACTCAATTTTTTTTTTTAATTATATATATATGATAATACATATTTTAAAATGTCCTCTAAAAAAAGTTAAAAAAAAGTAAAAAAAAATAGAGAGTAAATAATGCATTCAAGCAGGAGTCGAATTCGGGCAACAAACTAACGCGATGCGCCACTAGCCACTTTCACTCTATGTATGTGCACAATGCACCTCTTAGTTTTATTCCTCGGTGTCAACATAATTCGAAAATCAAGTTGACAAAAATTTAAATCCAGAAGGCATTAACGTATGTAACGAGCTCATCGGACTTACAAAAAAGCCGCTGCAAAGAAACAAACTTTTGTTCCTCGTTACTCATCTTAGTGTTATAGTCTTTGTCTAGATCAACTATCCTGTCGTGTGTAATAATGGAACATTCTAAACTAAGACTGGTTTTGACTGACTTCAGAAATCACTTGCTAGAATGTCTTTTTGGTCAACTTAACACTAAGCTTTTTAGGTGAAGAAATTAACACACTTATTTTTCAAGAGGATGAAGAAGAAGTTGATGTTAATTATAAGTATTAATAAAATTATAATAATTTTGATATAAAACAATATATGACGATAATGATGATAAAAAAACGAAGCCGCACTTAGCTTTTGTAGGACTTTAAAATTAAGCTCAGAATTATTTAATCTATATGTCAGGGATGGAGTAAACAATTTGCAACAATACAGTATATAATAGTAGAAATTACTTACTTTTTGGGCGTACTTTTCGATTCAAGAATCATTAAGTTTGTTTGGCATGGAAAAATTAATAATTGAGGAACAATTTTGGAAAGGAACACATTAATAGCATAAATGATTGTTTCAAGTGAAGACAAGAACGCATTAGTACACAAGCTAGCGTTTATAGCTAGGCACAAGTAATGTAACTTATATTTAGTTATATTTCTCCGTCTGATATTAATCATTACAAAGTATTGGGCTGGGTTTTACCTTGCCACCAAATTACAAGCGTTGATGCAGCTGTCAAAATAAAAAATGCAAATCAAATAAAAACGTTCTATTTTAAGTTTACAGAATAAGAAAAATAAAGGTAAAGTTGAATTTATAAAAGGATAAAGAAAGAAGACAAGAAAAGAAGCAAACTTCGGCTAACCGAAGCTTATATACCGTTGCATATAGTGCAAAAATTAAACATGATTAAAACATCATATTTCGAATTATCTGAGTACCCATTAAAACCCATTGAAACTATATTGATTTTGGGTTCTTACTGAAATAACAATACGCTCCGCAGGGGTATAAAAATGGTACCATACATTACATTTTGAGTGTCATTTTCTGAATAAAGGAGTCCAACTGCACCTCAAAATCAAGGTTTGATCTTTGGAGGATTTCATCGACTTAAAATTGTTAGCCAGTGATTTCGAGGCACATGACTTCGTTACAAAGTAATGGTTTATTGTTTCAGAATTACGGTTCTTATTTTATTAAAATCGGATAAAGATATCATATCAGAATATTGTTGTTTTAAAAAAATATTTTATTTTTGGAATAGCGGCAAGGGTATATAAGCTTTTGCTTCCCGAACATGGCTTCATTTCTTGTCAGTTAAAATTTAAAGTCTTCCCAAAAATAATATTAGTATAGAATTACAAAAACATTTTTTATGCAAAAAAAAAGGGTAATAATATTATGGTATTTTGACTATTTTTAAATATTTGGAACTAGCTATCGACTAAATAAATACACTTATTAAATGTTCCCATTCAGCACGCTGAAATAAAAAACACCTGTGTAAGCAAAATACTTGGGTGAAACGGTCCGAATGGAAACATTTAAAAAGTTTATTTATTTAGTCGAATGCTTTTTCGTTTTGTGTTACAAAATATGTTATCAGATATTTGTATGTTGAAAGTGCGATCGTCTCGTCACTTTGTGGGGAACGTACATACATGTGCAGTGGCACAATAAAGAAATTTTTGGCTAAGAATTCTTTATTAGTTAAAAGACTTATCAGACATTGCCTGACTTATTGTATTACGTTGTATATATCTTACTAATAAGTTTTCAATCTGAGGGCAGTGCCTAATAATAAGCATTATTCTTCAGATGAATATAAACACGTACCAGCAACTTCAATTTCACAAAATGGTCCGGAACCAACCGTATTATTAGCCAAACATCTGTAGGTCCTAGAAATTGCATAATCCTTTTGTAATATGTAGAAGCTTTTATCGACGAAATTTTTTTTGTCTCCGCTACCCAAACTTTCAACCGTTTCATTTTCAGATTTAATTGACCAAGAAAAATCCGCCTGAAAGATAAGTACAAATAATGTGTTGTGGAATTATTAACATTTTTTTTTTGTAGTGTAAGCACTCTTTTGGATTTTGGCATATACGGTTTAATTTTGTAATTGAATTGTGTTTTTCTGACAAAGTAATAGAAAAAAATACTCAGACTATGTATTAATAAAATCCTTCATTTAATTAATTCCGCTTTTAGTTATTAAACCCTTGCAGATTCAGAAGTTTGCAACGCAGTGATGGAGACATTTCCGACCGTAAAAGTATATATATTCTTGATCAGCAACACCAGTAGTGTCGATCTAGTCATGTCCGTCTGTCCGTCCGTTTCTACGAAAATTTGTCTCTCAGTTTTAAAGCTATCTGCATGAAACTTTACAAAAAGTTGTCTTTTTATTTTCGGTAGTTCATAAGTCGGAACGAGCCGGGTCGGACGACTATAGCATATAGCTCCCATAGGAACAATCGGAAAAATAAATGAAAAAAAATTATAACTTTGCTGTTTTTTAATTTTTTGTTTAGTTCTTCGAGATATAGTAATTGTTTAATATTTCAGAATTATGGTTTAAATTTCATCAAAATCGGACGACTATATCATATAGCTCCCATAGGAACAATCGGAAAAATAAATGAAAAAAAATTATAACTTTTCTGTTTTTTAATTTTTTGTTTAGTTCTTCGACATATAGCAATGTTAAATTATTTCATAATTTAAATGTTTTCAAAAGTATTTAATTCATGCAATAGTTGCAAGGGTATATGAACTTCGGCTTGCCGAAGTTTGCTTTCTTTCTTGTTTTTTTGTACTTTTTTTCTGATTGTTCCTATGGGAGCTATATGATTAGTCCTCCGATTTTGATGAAATTTAAACCGTAATTCTGAAGTAGTCGAAGAACTAATAGAAAAATTTAAAAACAGCAAAGTTATAATTTTTTTTCATTTATTTTTCCGATTGTTCCTATGGGAGCTATATGCTATAGTCGTCCGATCCGGCTCGTTCCGACTTATATACTACCTGCAGTAGAAAGACAACTTTTGGGAAAGTTTCATGCAGATAGCTTTAAAACTGAGAGACTAGTTTGCGTAGAAACGGACGGACAGACGGACAGATGGACAGACGGACTGACGGACATGGTTAGATCGACTCGCCTAGTGATGCTGAACAAGAATATATATACTTTATAGGGTCGGAGATGTCTCCTTCACTGCGTTGCAAACTTCTGACTGAAATTATAATACCCTCTGCAAGGCTATAAAAACTATTTTGTTTAAAAATAAAACTTTCCTAATTTGTAATTTTTTTTAATTCTTTTAGACTTTGTATTAATTTGATAGTTCAGAATAACTCTTTTAATTTTTTAAAATCGGAAGACGATATTATATAGCTGCCTAGGAATTATCGTTTAATTAAGCTGTAAATCATCATAGCTTGAAATAAAGGTTCTTATTTTAGAAATACGGTTTTAGTTTTATTTATATCTTCCGACTATATTATATAGTAATCGGAAAAATATATGAACAAAAATATATAACAATATTATAGCCGTTTTTCATTTGATTTAAATATACTTCGAATTGCGGCTTTAATTTTATTATAATCGGAAAACGATGTCGTAAAGCTTCCATAGAAACGATCGATTATTTTAGCAGAAAATCATCAAACTTCAACTGGTATTAAACATATATCCACATAAATATATAGTTTTTAAATTAGCTGCAAGGGTATAAACTTGGCGAAGACTGCTTCCTTTCTTGTTATATAGTAAACTTACCTCCGAAGGATCTCCAATAGCAGTACAAATAAGAGTATCCTGATCGTCAATTTCCCGTCTTTCGATTTCGCATCGTGGCTTAACTATAAAATAATGTTTGAATATTAATAAGAAATGTTGACGTATGTCACTACCCTTACTTACAATGAACTTTGATAACGGTTTCAGCAGTGCTGCTACCATGCTTGTTATAGGCAAGACAGGTATAGGTGCCATTATCAGTACGTTTCATAGCATTATTAATAATTAATGCATTTCCATTAGCTATAGTTTCGTTTTTGAAAAACCACTTATATGAAGGTTCTATAAATATGGGACTTGACGGTAAACGAATATAGTTAAATGGTTTAAATAACTAACCTGGATTAGCTCGGGATTTGCATATCACAGGGCCTGGTATTCTATCTTCTTGCACATAAACAATATTCTCCGAGACGGTTGTATTGTCCGGTGCGTCTGTTGCAAAAGGCATGGGTTTTATATAGCTAAGCATAATTATGTTACTCACATTCAATGCCGAAATAAGTGCGACTCCTGATGCTAGGTCCCACTGTGTTGCCCGTCGAGACACAAGTGTAGTTCGCATTATCTGCCTCGATATCGAACTTGGCAAGAGGCCAATTTGATATATTAAAGTGCTGAAATTACATTGAGATTCTTAATAAAAACTTTTTAAGTTAAATTTTAATTACAAATATAATTTTGGTGAACACCTTAACAACCTACAATGCCAGAACATGCTTTGGGAAAACAGAACAAGAGAAACTCAGCGAAACCGGGGCAGAGGTAAAATTTTATGTGAAATCGCCAGTATTTATTTTTGTATGTAGAAATCTAGCCCTGTCCAGATGTTATCTCCACACAAAGGATGTAACAGCTTCTTACTATTTACTAAGGGTATAAATTTGCGGACATTTAAAACTTTCAAATTAAAATTACTTTTGATTACAAGCCAAGTTCAAGTCACCTATCATTTTGATCAATGTATTTTTTTTTTTAATATTAAAAAAAAGGAAGCAAACTTCGGCTTATCGAATTTGATTTTATTTAAATAAAATGAAAAGCTTAATTCTGAATAATTAAACCATTCATAAGTCCAATACAATGTAAAAAAAGTTTAAATTTAGAAGTGTTCAAATTTTTTTTTTTTTTCATTACTTTTTTTAATTTTCCGATTGTTTCTATGGGACCTATATAATCAGTCGTCCGACTTTGATCAAATTTAAATCGCAGCTCCAAAAAATAAGTAATAAAAACAAGAGAGAACGCTATGGATCGTTCCGGCTTATATACTACCTGCAACAAGAAGACAACTTTTGAAATGCTGATATATATATATATACTGAGAGACTAATTTGCGTAGAAACGGACGGAACATGGATAGATCGCCTTTCCTAGTGATCCTGATCTTATGGGTCGGAAATGTCTCTTTCCCTGCGTTGCAAACTTCTGACTGTATTTATCCAGCACCAGAACCAGCTCTAAATCAGCAAATTATTGTTGGAGCGGATAATTAACGCTGCCGAAGACACGGTGTGTAATCGCTGGATAACAAAAGTTTCCGGGATTTCGACGTTCATACCGACGGACAGACAAACAGACAGACAGACGTACTAACAGTCGGACATGGCTAAATCGACTCGGAAAAAAAATCTTTTAGAAAGAGCTCATGCCTAGGTCCACCCTAAAGTTACTAAGTGACTCAAGCAACTTTATAGTTTTGTATGGGTATGTACAACCCCTATTCCATAATTGATTTTAAGTCACTCCCAAATCAACCGTGTTCATTGCTTAGCAATTTTAAAACCCACACCATAGGTTACGACAACGGAATGCTTAACTTTTCACCCATGTATAGGGGAAAAGTAGTTCAGTAGTTCAGACGGACTGACAGTCGGACATGGCTAGATCGACTCGGTTATTGATCCTGATCAAGAATTTATATACCTGTTACATAATTTTTAACAGTTACAATATACGAGTATAAACAATATTTTGAAATGGGAATAAAAAAGTAAGGATGAACAAATTGAATTGCTGAAATGGGGTCGGTTGTTACGTATGAGTAATAAACAATAATCAGCCAAGATATTAATTCATTTTTAAATGCAAATAAATAAACAAATATGCGCAAAACATTCTGACTGTATTTATCCAGCACCAAAACCAGCTCTAAATCAGCAAACTTATCGTTGGAGCGGATAATTAACGCTGCCGAAGACATGGTAGGGTAACCGTAAAACAACCATCGTATAACTTCTTCAATACTACTAAAAATGTTCGTCCTTCAACAATCTGACCTTGGAAGCTTGTCTTTTTCGTTGACAATATATCATGGATTCTAATGCTCCAGTTTGAGATACAAACACAATACGATTAAAATAATAATAACAATCCGCCAAAGCCACTAAAAACCACAATAAAAAAAAATAAACCAATAACAATAATGAGCAAATATATGAGTAGAACATGAGTAGAGTCGTATATTTTCAAATCTCTAAGGTTAAGAAAATGACATAGACGGAAAACCGTGAGACTATGTATGGCATCGTATTGCGCGGCCCGCGACGATCCATTTGCACACGAGCAAGTGTGACGAGGAGGGTGTGTGGCCGAAACACAGCCCGATCGTATTAAGCTCAAGTGACAGCTAAGCTGGTTGAGCAATTTAGACTGATAACAAACTGACTTTTACATTGATTGAGTTTTAGTACGCACGTTTAAGATTAAGCCTTGTTATGTTGGAGAGGGAAAAGCTATCAGGAACCACACCCAAATCCGGCTGCTTTACCAACGGACGCTTTTACCTTGGCCCAAGTGCTTTGAGGTCAAGGGCATTAATATGTCCACGTTACACGGTATAAGGAGCAAAACAAATGTTATTTAAAGAATGGTGCTTTACTGGCACTTGTGAGCCACTGAGCCATTTAAACCTACCCCAAAAATAAAAACAAAAAGAATTTTATTCACACTACGCTGATAATCTCAGTGGGTTTCACGCCGGAAACTTAGTAAAATACAATCAGGTTATCAGTTATTAAACTATTATTCGCTTATTAAAAAATGCAGAAGAGTTTCTTTTGACCGTCCTTAGAATTCTGGTCTTTAGACAACTCTAGTTTTCCTTCACCAATGGTAAGTGATGGTAAGGACAACACCCCAATGTCTGTGTCATTACCAGAGCTATCAGGTTGACAATAGTTAGTTACATCTAACTATTACAAGCTGGTAGCGTTTTAAATTCGCTTGAAATCCAACCTTTGCACAAACATAAGTAAATCTCAAGATTGAAAGTCAATAAATTATAACTTGTGAAAATCAAAGCATACTCTATGTTATTTATCACAAGTGAAAAACCCTTTAGCAGACTTCTAAACATCTTTGACGACCACTTTCAGATCTGCCACAACAAGGGAATATGATAGTTGTTGAAAAGTATGTAACAGACAGAAGGAAGCGTTTCCAACCATATAAAGTATATGTGTGCTTGATCAGGATCAAAAGCCGAGTCAACCTAGCCATGTCCGTCTGTCTGTCATTCTGTCCGTCCGTATGAACGACGAGATCTCGAAAACTAAAAAAGCTATAGATTTGGGATTTGAAATACAGATTCTAGCAATTCTTCCGCAGCGCAAGTTAATTTCAAAACGGACTCACTCTAAGGCCCACAAATGGCAAAAATCTCACGTCACTCTGAGACATGTAGACCTTAGCTTTTGAACTCGATCTGTGCTTTTCGGTCATATCGATCGGTAGACAATTTTCGAACTCGAGCTATTATTTTAGACGTTATAAAGTCTTCTTCCGCCGCTCTGCCGCCGCTCTGCCGCCGCTTTGCCACTAATCGACCGCTACTCTTCCGGTGGTTCCAGATGTAGAGAGTCAGAACGAAGGAACGAAAGGTGGGGGTGCTGCACGCTCTTAGCTTCTAGTGTTGGCCATGCAGTTCGACAGATGGCGATTGATTTGTGTGGGAATATTTTGAATGAAATTTGTTGGCTGAGTAACGGAAATCAAATAGTCGGCGACCTCGTTTGTTGTAGATCTTCTTTTATTTTATTTTATTTCGTAGCACACGAGTTCTTCCTCTCTATTTCCTAGTATCGATCCTAATAGTAGTGTTTTGTAATCTCAACGCTGATAGCGATAGACTTAAACATAACATATAAATTATTTAGAGATTAAAATTAACTTGATATTTAAAAAAAAATTATTTGTTAATATAATGTTTTGCCGTCTCGAGGTCGTGTTTTTTTTTTTTTTTTGGTAAAATATATAAAAACAAGTCCCGATCAATTATAAATAACAATTAAATAAGCTTTAAGTTAATATCTGCCTATTTTCGTAATCTACTAGCTTCAAATGGTATTTGTGTAATTTTGGAATTCTCTATGTCCGAAACCACGTCTATGTCGTTTAGAAGACTTTTCCGAATTCTATATGGGCCTCTTTATTTTGGTATGATTTTTATACCCATGCAGAGGGTATTATAATTTCAGTCAGAAGTTTGCAACGCAGTGAAGGAGACATTTACGACCCTATAAAGAATATATATTCTTGATCAGCATCACTAGGCCAGTCGATTTAGCCATGTCCGTTTGTCCGTCTGTCCGTCCGTTTCTACGCAAACTAGTCTCTCAGTTTTAAAGCTATCTGCATGAAACTTTCCCAAATGTTGTCCAATAGCTCCCATAGGAACAATCGAAAAAATAAACAAACAAAAAAATAATAACTTTGCTGTTTTTTAATTTTTTGTTTAGTTCTTCGACATATAGTAATGGTTAAATATTTCATAATTACGGTTTAAATTTCATTAAAATCGGGCGACTATAGCATATAGCTCCCATAGGAATTTATAATTTTTATCCTTTAGAACTTAAATTAGTTTGTCTGTACTTCTTATAGCCAGTAACTGAAACTTTAAGCTATCCTCATCTGATAATTAAACTTATTGTTCGTGAGAATTTGTTTCTTGTATGCTTATAATCGTTTGAAGGCAAAGTATCTACATGAGCCTTATAGTTTTCGCTTCAATGCTGAATAACATAATTATAATTTTCCAATTCAAGGGCCCGCCCTTTGATTCTGGCATTCAAGGTTCTTCGATTAAGCGTTAAGGTCGATGTATTGCAGTCATTTAATATTTTAAAAGTAATACCCTCCAAGTATATAGTTAATTTACTAAGCTAATATATTAATAGCAAGTGTTTCTAATTCGAAAAATGATAGGTTGTCTCGGCCGGTGTTCCGCCTTGAGAAAAATAAGCAATAGGGTGAAACTTTGTATTGTGAGGAGTCTTAAAACTCCCCACAAACCTCGGTGCAGGTGAGCTGCATAGCAACAGCGAAGGAGGTCAAACAGTAAACATCGGACCTAGGTCCCCAGCAAAGCGGAGACAGCGTGACCTAACGGTACCGAGTTGGACATTGGACCCTTAAAAGGAAAGTTCGAACGGCAAAAAGTTCGAACGGTAAAAAGGCGGACTTCAGACCCACAAAAAGAGGACACACCGTAAACTAACGGTGCGACAGTGGACCTTTGACCCGATCACGTGAGGTGGAGAAGAGGAATAACGGGACCATCACAGGCAATAAATTATATATTTAAAAAATCGATGTAGTGTCCTTAATGCGGTCATTTCTACCCTTCCTTCTGATAAGGTTGTTCCTAACGTCAGCGATACAGTTGTTTTCGACTCTGTCCGCATTTCTTAAAATGATGCCAATTTTTACATTTCTTCCTCATGCATAGCACCACGATGTGACATTACGTTAGGTGGTTGTGAGTTGACTAGAATGAGATATATTAATGACCTTGGCGTACTTTTGGATCCAAAACTTATATTTTCTAAGCATATTTCATCCATCCAAAACTTACATTTCCTGGCCATATTACATCCATGGTGAATAAAGCCAGCGGAATGCTTGGATTTATAAAAAGGTGGTCTAAGAAATTTGATGATTCATATGTCCCAAAAACATTGTTCATTTCATTAGTTCGTCCAATTCTGCAATTCTGCTCACCTGTTTGGAAAACCCAATATAGTGTAAAAATTGACCGGATAGAATCTGTGCAAAAGAACTTTTTACTATTTGTTCTACGAGGCCTTAATTGGGATGCAAACCTTATCTTACCATCTTACCCTAATAGACTTCTTCTAATTAGTTTACCTACTTAAGCTTATCGTAGAAAGATGCTTGGTATTTTTTTATTCGTAAAATTATTCACGGAGAAGTGGAGAGTCCCGAGATACAGGGTCGCCTACAGTTTTCTGTGCCTAATAGAATTACTAGGAACTATATTCCTTTTATCTTAAGCCATTGTCGATCGAACTATGATATGCATGAGCCTTTTAGAGTACTATGTAATGACTATAACAATTAATTTTGAAAGCACTAATCTTATTTTACTTAGCACGAAATTATTATGTAGTATTTTGTTTCGTATGTATTTTGAACTTGTCCGTCCGTTCCTTTTCTTGTAAGTCTTCTTTCACCTCTCGCGATCTCA
Source organism: Drosophila elegans (assembly GCF_018152505.1). Lineage (NCBI taxonomy): Eukaryota > Metazoa > Arthropoda > Insecta > Diptera > Drosophilidae > Drosophila > Drosophila elegans. The sequence goes on along the minus strand of NW_024545578.1, from coordinate 26,065,915 downwards.
TTTTGATCAACCTTCTGGGGTCCGCGCGTTACAAGCGCGTTCGTAAGGCCACTTGTTTGTACTGATCATAGTGCATAAACATCCAAATTAGTGCTTGCAAGCAACATTTATCGGATATCCAAAACTATTGTTTTATGGAATTTTAATATTTCCTGCCTTGTTTACATGCTTTTAAGGGATTAAAATTCATTCATCCGGGCAAGTGCATATGAGTATATTTAAAGGAGACCAAAAAACCCAATTAATTAAGTGAAGCGGAAGTGAGTGCGCGTGTTTCGCGCGAGCTCCGGTAAAAGTATAAGAAAGGGAATGTTTTAAAGACAAAGGTCTTCTCATACGCCGATGCCTTTCAATTAGAAACGGAAAACCCACTGCAGTCTTATCTAGGAAACTTTCAGCAGGTCCCAGGACAGTCAGCACGCTGGAATCAATAATTGTTACCATACTACTAGTAGAGACGCAAGCAAATACAACTTCCAAATAAGAGGCCATACCTTCTACCGCACAGATCATCTTGATCACGGCGCATCAAGCACCATTTTCAACAAAGCCAGTTAACCTTTCTGTAGCCGCTGTATATTGCCTGCTCCGCCTTACAATTTCTGAAGGAGAATTCCTGGTTTTTTACAACTTACTTGGAGATGGCTTCATAGCTGCAGGAGACTATAATGCTAAACATACGCACTGTGGATCACGACTCGTGACTCCCAATTGTATACAGCAATCATAAACCTGAGCAACTTATTGGACTGTGTTTCTCTGGTAGCCCCACATACCCCAAATAAGATTAATAGATTTTGCGGTGACTAGAAACATTCCTCGCAACATAATAAGCGGGACCTCGGCATTCTTGCAGTAAAATATGAAATAAACAAACAAAAAGCGACTTACAATAAAAACTCTCTGTTCACACAAATCATCTCGCAAGAGGCTTGACTCGGGTTTCCAGCAGAACCCGCTTTCAACGCAACGACCTCCCAACCCAGAAATAATTTTCATGGCCCCAATACTCAGTCCTACCTTATTACCCTAAGATTTGATATACTCATTGTTAGTATCCGTAAGGAAAAGTTTTAATAAATAAATAGCAAAGCAAATAAAAAAAATAATAAATAAAATAAAAATAAATAAAATAAAAATAAATTAAATAGCCCTTGCGTTATCTTTTGTTCAAAGGCAATCACCCAATATTAATTTTGCTGGAACGATCCCACAACCTCTCTGAGCAAGATATAAGAAATCGGGTCGTTACAGTATTGTCTTATTTTTGGAAAAGTATTACTCCGAAACCTTGAGTACTGACATCGCGATGCAATTTTGTTTCCCTTCCCGGATTGTATTACGCGAAATATTTCTAACGATAAATTTTTACAAAAAACTTTAAACATTCGAATGAAAAAGAAGTTATAAAACGATCGAAGGATAACAAAAAGTTCGAAGCATTTATCAGAAGTGGTAAGTAACGAATTGTTGAGTGTGCTGGTAATTTGGTTGCATCCCTCTATTGATAACTGTAGGAATAGATTTTTGGAGGAATTCTTGAGACCAAAAGGCATTTTTAAATATTCGTACTGTCCAGATGGGGCTACGAACACACCTGCTGTGCCACTAAATGTTCTTTTCAGAAAAAAATTACATCGCTTTAGCCTGTTGCCTTTTGCGTTATGCCCAAATTGCTGACCAAAGTGTAGACATTTGGAAATGTAGATAAATTTATTTATGCATCAAACATATTATATCTAGAATTTAAGGATCTGCATACAAACTTTAACGAAATTCAAACTTAGTTAACGACCGGAATCCGGGCCTAATCAACGCATTGCTACTGCTGACATCGACGTAACTAAGAGCACACGGTCTTTGAATTCCAAACCATTATAGTCGAGTAATGTGCAAGCGACAGTACCACTATCCATTTCGGTAGTGACACCTTAAAAGCCCAAAGCAATTTTTGGTATTGCTCGACTTTAAACCTTGTTTATCTCACGCTTAAGTCCGGGTGTTACTACTGATATTTTATACCCTTGCAGAGGGTATTATAATTTCAGTCAGAAGTTTGCAACTCAGTGAAGGAGACATCTCCGACCCTATAAAGTATATATATTCTTGATCAGGATCACTAGAGTCGATCTAGCCATGTCCGTCTGTCCGTCCGTCTGTCCGTCCCTTTCTATGCAAACTAGTCTCTCAGTCTTAAAGCTATCTGCTTGAATTTTCCCAAAATTTGTCTTTCTATTGCAGGTAGTATATAAGTCGGAACGAGCCGGATCGGACAACTATAGCATATAGCTCCCATAGGAACAAACGAAAAAAAAAAAAAAATTATAACTTTGTTGTTTTTTAATTTTTTTTTATTTCATCTACATATAGTAATGGTTAAATATTTCAGAATTATGGTTTAAATTTCATCAAAATCGGACGACTATATCTTATAGCTCCCATAGGAACAATCGAAAAAAAATAAAAAAAAATTAGAACTTTTTTAATTTTTTTTTTATTTCTTCTACATATAGTAATGGTTAAATATTTCATAATTACGGTTTAAATTTCATCAAAATCGTACGACTATAGCATATAGCTCCCATAGGAACAATCATAAAAAAAAAATAAAAAAAACTATAACTTTGGTGTTTTTTAATTTTTTTTTAGTTCTTCGACATATAGTAATGGTTAAATATTTCAGAATTACGGTTTAAATTTCATCAAAATCGGACGACTATAGCATATAGCTCCCATAGAAATAATATAAATATATAAAATTACTATCTAATAATTGAGCTGCAAATCATCATAGCTTCAATGTTTTTAAACATGCACGCAAGTAAATCTTAATTTTAATGTTTTCAAAAATATTTAATTCTTGCAATAGCTGCAAGGGTATATGAACTTCGGCTTGCCGAAGTTTGCTTCCTTTCTTGTTTAAGCTCACTTAAGTAAATAATAATTTAATAAACCTAAAACACGAGATCAAATAATTAAACCAGGCTCCTCCAACCACTCAAAATTAACTCCGAGCTTCCCCATTCACTATCAACTATTTTTATAATCGGTGTGGTGCCCTCATTGCGGTCAATTCAACCATCTTTCTCAAAAGATCGTTCTTAACGTCAGCGATAATTTTGTGTTCTGTCTCTGTCTAAAAAAGAAGGCATGTGTTTATATTTTTTGCTCATACACAGCACCACGATGTGACATTAGTGCTTGCAAGCAACATTTATCGGCTACCCAAACTATTCAGTCTTATCTTAGGAATAATGATCATCTAATTCTTTTAGGGACTTTTAATATTTCCTGTTAATAGCCGCTAGTATTCATACGGACGAACATTTAGAAACTTTAAAATGAGTATTTAAAAGTTTACAAGATTAGTTGATAACAAGCTAGAATTACGAATGAACAAATGCGAGTGTTAAATATTTCGGATTTATGTTCCTATTTTAGACGATTTATAACGGTTCTACAATAGCTAAACCCCTATTCGATCTGCGGAGGAAAGACAGGTCATTCCTCTTTGGGTAATTGGAGTTAAAAGGTTTTTTAACGCTTAAGGAAAAACTAATTAAGTCTTCTGTACTTGCTATCTACAAAATTCAACTGCATTGTGATGCAGTGTTTTGGGATTTGGGGCTGTTTTGCTTCAAAAGAAAGATTATGGCCAGTTGCATCCAACAGTTCTCTAAACGGACAACTGAAACAGAATCTAAGTATCATATAATTTTGACACTAACTATAAGTTTACGAATCCTTACATTAACATTTAACTAACAGTATACTAAGACTGCATTCTGGTTGCGCGTTCCTTAAGTAGGTCGCTGGGTGGGTAAATCATTACGACAGATCTCTTGGGTGCAAAGATAGCTTAATGAAGTACATAACATACGATGTATGTTTTCGTTGCGAACTTACTACGGTGCCCCGGTGATTGTTCTCAAGATCTTCGACTGAACTCGCTGGACTATGTCAATATTGCTATTGCAAGCATTCCCCCATAACTGGGAGCCGTACATCCATATAGGTTTTAGTACCGATTAATAAAGCAGGACTTTATATATAAGGCCGAGACCGAGCGTTGATAAGCCAATGAAGGTTGCTGGCTTTTAGCTTTAGATGTGTTATATGGCTTCAATGTGCCGGCGCCATGTGAGTCTTCTGTCGAGATGTACTCCTAGATACGTCACTTCGTTTGCTTGCGGGAGTAGAGTGTTGTTTAACGAGAGCGGCGGGCAGTGATAACACTGCATAAATTCATTTTCAGCTATAGTGCAGCGAGGGGGCAGTATACGGCGCCTAGGGTACGTTGGTTGCCAGTATTTAGTTGTATATTTATAGATGTTGCCTGTTGGTAGTTTTGAGCAAATTTGTTATGATAGTGGTGCTTCAAAAGTGCTTTTTGGCCGCTCCGGCGGTTGATTCTGCTGAGCCTTGTTCGGTTCTTAATTGCAGAAATGAACTTTTTGAGTCAGGGGGAGCCAGTCCTGATTATAAAGCGCTTGCTAATGTCACATTTTTGTCAGAGTTTATGGGTCCAAGTGAGGACCTGGCTGCAGTCGAGAAAAAGACTTCATCTTCAAGCTGTCAACTGTTTATTTTGGGTGGCAGTATTTCCACTCAAATGGGTGCGTCTTTTTAGCTCCTTATAAACTGTAGCTAGCAGTGCGATTGCCACCGCAATTGCCGCACTTTTATAAGTTGCAGTCATCTTTGCTTGCTGGGCAGTGTGCGGTTTCATGAAGCTCTCCACAAACTGCACAAACCGGACGCAGTTTACAGTATGAATTTGTATGGCCATATTCTTGGCAGTCCGCACATTGTTCCGGGCCATTGTGTTTGTGCGGTTCCCCAACTGCAATTCTGCGGGGCAGAAGGAACTGAAGATTGCTTATATGATGCACTTCGTGATGCTAATTAGGGCTAACTTTCTGGTGCGAGCTGTACCTTAAAGAGTGGCTGCGGCTTTCTATTCCTGTTAAGGATATTGAAGACGGCCTTAGCGTTAAATCCCTTCTCTTGTAGCGCCTTTGTTATCTCTGCAGGCGTTACGTCGGACTCTATGCCCTTAAATACGATTTGCAGGTTCTTTATTTTTATTCTCGGTAAAAAATTTCGATAATACTCTATAATTATCTTCAGACTTCATTTGAACTTGTTTCTTGAACGTTTCGCTTTAGAAGCGGTATTATGTGGAAGTTATGCTTTTAAAAAGCTCGATAATTTTGTTGACAGGACATTGGAACTTTTTTCTCGAATATAAATAGGCGGAGGCTTTAGTTTCCTTTTCTCGGATTTCAGTAGATTCGGCCGCTTCAACGCCAGAGGCGTCTGCCAAGATCTTAAAACGGTTTGTATTCATGGGCGTTTCTATTGCAGCTAGGCTAACATTACCACGAGTTATTTTGCGTTGAGAATTTAGAGGGCTCAGCTTCCTTTTGATTTGGATGTAACGATCCATACCAGACTGAACAGTCTTAACAAAGAGTATTCAATGTTTTTGTTCTGATTTTAGGGCAGCTCAGCGGCAGACGTATTAATATTTGCGCTGCTAGGTCTTATTGACAAAGTTGCTGTGATACAGTTGCAGTTGACGTAGTTAAAGAAATTGCGGTGCTAGTTACTGCTGATGAGCGTAGGTCATTGCATACCTACATTGGAGCACATTCAGCGCTCTTTTGTTACAGAGACATCGATGGTAGCCAGGGAGAGCAAGAACGCGCCTTATCGCTCGCTACGTTTAAGAATTCAGTCAAGTTGGAGGGAATTGACCGCGCTTGATCAGAGCTTTCATTATTTTCGGTTATTTTAAAAGAGATGTACGCGTTATTTCTTTGTACTGAGAGCCGTCTTTCATCTTACACACGATGACGTTCGTTTTGACTCATTGTAATATGGGTTAACTCAAATTTTTAAGTGTTAAGTTTTATATTGATTTATTGACCAATCAATATAAACATTGTCTCTTCGCGTAATGGTAGATTTATTAAGCTCAGAGCACAATAAATACACGTCTGAACGCGAGGACGGTTCATGACTAACTATCATAGCTTCGAATTAGAAACATTTGCAATTGTAAATGCCTTGCGCAGATTTCGAATTTATTTGCAAGAAAAACGTTTTAAGATCGTGACAGACCCCAAAGTTTGGAAAAGCAGAAGGCTTTTTTCTTAGCATACTTAAAGGAGATAAACCGTTCGATATGATACACATTGATCATTATGGTCCCGTTGCCTCACGAAAAAAAAAATTAACACATATATATTTCGCACATTATGATAAACTTACATTTTTCTGTAAAGAAAACATGACTCTGTAAATAAAAGCAAGCGGTGGGCAGTTTGTGTAAGAGGGGACATAAGAGGGACATCAGACGCTCATTTAAATTTGAAAATTGTCCAACGGGATCAAGAGTCTTGACTACTTCCGAAGCCTGGCAAAGATCATTCGTACAAATTCGTACAGACCAATTACTGTCTTGCCTCTCAAAACTATTCCAAATATGCCTTCTGACACGCATAATCCCATACTTGAAAGCACACAATGTTATCCCGGCTTTCGAGAAAGTCATGTAACCAAGGAGCAAGTCAACAAAATAGCATCAGACATACGGACAGTATTTGGGTAGCGGGAACACTGCATTGAAATATTCCTTGACATCATGCTTCCGACTTGATGGTCTAATGTATTAAATTGAAACGATATTATTGTAAACCCACAAGCTACTTGAGTCGTACCTTTCAATAGATTCTTCTAAGTAAGATGCAACGATACAATATATAACGACTACTTAATAGAAGTTGGAGTTCCTCAAGGTAGCGTCATTGGTACAATTCTTTCCATCACAGCGGATATTCCCACGAACGAGCGTCTAACAACATCTTAATTTGCAATACCGCGATCATTAGTCAGTACAGATAGTCAACTCAAGCAACAGCAAATATAGCTGATCACCTCGTGGTATTGGAGTAGTGGTTGACAGACTGGCGTATAAAAAAAAATGAGCAAAAGTACAAACATACAATGTTCACTCTCAACAGACAAACGTGTCCCTCACTATTTCGCCGACGATATAACAAATCTCGGCGTCCACCTTGACAGGCAACTTACTTGGCGGATACACATCGAAGCTAAAATACTACATCTTAAACTAAAAGCTAATAGGCTTCACTGGATTTTAAACGCCCGTTCCCTGCCTGGACAACAAGGTCCTGGTCTACAACTCTACACTTAAGCCAGTCTGCTGTGGGGGAACGCGAGCTGTAGCAACATCGACATTATCCAGCGCGCTCAGTCCAAAATCCTGATAACTAATAAATTGAATATAAACTAATGCTGTTATGGCTGCTGTTGCTACAGCATTAGTTATAATGATAAGGACAATATTATTGTCAATTTTTAAATTAGTTTGCCATTTTTATCAAGATGTAGGCTTTGACTTTCCACTCCTCTTTGACCGCGTTATTTTCACTTTGTTTCGGATTAGTGAGATTCGAAATAGCGCCATGACTTTTAACGTAATAGATTAATAAATGCTTCTAATTTGTTAAGAAAGATTTAGTGCACTTTTGGCGTTTTAAATCTATTTTTGCAAAAGACCCAAAGTAAAGACTCACGTTTAAAGTTTTTTGTTTTGGGAGCAATGTTGCCAGCCTGAATATCAAGCCTTACCAAAAATCCATAAAAAATCCCTTAAGACTCCTATCAACATCAATAAACACCATGCTATTAGTTAGCGAAATCACTAGGATTTCGACAAATATAACATAGACAGAGCCACTCACCTAATAGCGTCTGCACACTGCCGCAAAAAAAAAGAAGCAACCTTTTTACACAGGCTTATCGGCCTTCGAGAAATAAACGAAGAAAAAAAATAAGAGAACACAAAATTGAATTTTCCCTTCAATAAAATGGATATCAACGTAAAACTAAATACAATTTTGACATTCGTGAAAAGATGTGTCTCAGCAAATAGCTTATCAACTGATGTTGACCTATGATGGATGATATGGTGGTTGTAACTCCCTGATCTTTTTATTCCTGCTAGACTTCCCCATTAATATGAGTGTCATTCCGCGCTCCTTGTAGGTTGTCAAGCTCTTTGCCCCACAAGTCAAATGAAAGTCTATTCCTTCCTAATCTTTCATGTAATCATTGTTTGTTCATTTAATAACATTAAAGCCTTTGCCTCTTAACAGCTGACATCGTTCAAAATGCATGTCCATTTCTAATAAATCCCAAAATTGAAAAGAAAAGTTTACACAAATCTTAAAAATACTATGTACATGAACGGCAACACTCTCCTTCTAACTCATGTACCTCTTATGGAAGAAAAAGCCGCTGTTACAGTCTTTATATTCCGAGATACCCATTACTATAGGAACTATTCAAATCAATCAATAATAGACATAAATATTTCCCTCGCCTGTTATAAACATTTCCCTTATTAAAAACATTTCACACGCCTTTACCGACAACAGCAGACATCAAGAAAACATAAAAGACTTAAAAAAATTACTTTGTGAATATATAAATTTATTGGTTTCTGCAAAACGAACTTTACTAAAATTTTTGTGAAAATAAAAAAAAAACATTGGTTAAATCACGAATGAGAATTTCTAATGTCTAACCAGAGATAATGATATAGTAACTGATATATTTCGTATTATAATTTCAGTCAGAAGTTTGCAACGCAGTGAAGGAGACATCTCCGACCCTATAAAGTATATATATTCTTGATCAGCATCACTAGGCGAGTCAATCTAGCCATGTCCGTCTGTCCGTCTTTCAATCCGTTTCTACGCAAACTAGTCTCTCAGTTTTAAAGCTATCTGCATGAAACTTTCCCAAAAGTTGTCTTTCTATTGCAGGTAGTATATAAATCGGAACGAGCCGGATCGGACATATAGCTCCCATAGGAGCAATCGAAAAAATAAATAAAAAAAATTATAACTTTCCTGTTTTTAAATTTTTTTTTTAGTTCTTCGACATATAGTAATGGTTAAATATTTCAGAAGTACGATTTGAATTTCATCAATATCGGACGACTGTATCATATAGCTAACATAGGAACAATCGGAAAAAAAATTTTAAAAAAATTATAATTTTGCTGTTTTTTAATTTTTTTCTTAGTTCTTCGACATATAGTATTGGGTAATTATTTCCGAATTACGTTTTAAATTTCATCAAAATCGGACGACTATATCTTATAGCTCCCATAGGTACAATAGGAAAAAAATACAAAAAAAAATTGTATCCTTGCTGTTTAATTTTTTTTTTAGTTCTTCGACATATAGTAATGGTTAAATATTTCAGAAATTCGGGTTCAATCTCATCAAAATCGGACGACTATATCATATAGCTCCCATACAAATAATAAAAATATATAAATTAACTATATATAAAAATTGAGCTGCAAATCTTCATAGCTTCAATGTTTTTAGACATATACGCAAGTAAATCATAATTTTAATTTTAATTTTAAAATATTTAATTTTTGCAATAGCTGCAAGGGTATATGAACTTCGCTTCCTTTCTTGTTTAAAATATATTATGTTTAGGAAGCACGCTGCCCAGGCTGTGGGATTGTTTAAAAATATACCTTTAAATACTCGCTGGTATACGTTCAAAACTGTCATAATAAGGGGAAAATCCATATTTTAGTTAATTGAAAAGCTTAAGCTGAAATACCAACACAAGACCCAATAATCAGTCAGACAATAATCAAGGAGGTTGATTCCAAAATAATAATTACCAAAATCGATAAACAACAATCAAAAGAGACAGAACAAGTTCGACTCTAATAAAAACTGGGGTAATAATAGCAGTTATAATAATGATTCGTCAAGTAAACAATATTATCCTAGATCCTCTCAAAAAAACCAAGTGTAAAATACCCAGAGTACTAATATTCTCCAAAAAACTGATCGAACTGCTCAGATCCAGAACGACGTAAGTCTGAGCCAATGAACACATTTGAAAGTTTTCAGACAACAGCCTCGAAAGAAACTTTTTAAAACATCCAGCTAAAAGTAAGTCGATAAATGTCCAAACGATAGGAGAATCAGTAACTTTAAATTAATATATCGGATTTAAAATTCCAATATTATTTTCATCTAAGCTTTTCAAATCATTGTGATTTTCCTAAAGGAATAAAACTTCTAATAGAAACCTAAGCCAAAATTGATTCCTCAAAACTTCAAAATCTTTTTACTGTATTAAACAGTTCGAGCTGAAGAACGTTTGTTTTACCACTTTTTGGAAACCCCGCTAGCTTAGCTAGAAAACGGCTGAAAAACCTATCACACGCCCACAAACGACTAGAGCTACGGATTTTTTGAAAACGCCACTAACGATTTATTTTTATTTTTGCGTCCTTATAGCTCTTGAGATTACGCAACTTTTAATATATAATGAACGAGCAGAAACCTATGCAAGGGCAGTTCAATTATGACAAAAATCTTATTTGAGCTTTTAACAATTAAAAATAATTTTAATTTTATATATACAAAAACAAGCCTGTGTAGATAAAAATCTTTGTTGGACGAATAAAAAAATTTTAAAATGTAAATTTATTATTTTCGTCACAAAATTTATTAACAGAAAATTTGTGCGTCGACAGTTTAATCGTCATGTTTTTTTTCTACCTCGCTAAGAGGGGTTTTTGTTTGATAAAGCCATTAACGAAAAACTTTGAATCATAAATACAGATAAATAAGATCTCAGATGCTGAAGACAAATTAATGAATATATAAAAAGCAACGTATCTTTACAATCATGAAAAAACCCATGATGCCATGGTAAAACTCCTGCTCAAATCTTTCTTTATGGTATGGTATATGCAAATACCAAAAAAAACATGAAAGAGATAAAATTAACAAAAACCGCAAAGAACATGAAGTAGATCTTAAATATACCAAAGTTGAGAAATTAATAAAACGTAAAGCCATTCAAAAAGACAAAAACATTAGAACAGAAAGACGAAAAGCATTGGCAAGTATTAAAACACATAGGTAAATTAAAAAAAATCTAAAGCGCAAAATCTCTTTACCTTTAGAGGGAAAACTGACCATACTGATGTGGACGAACATAATATTGACAACAGCTCAACAAATAAGTAACACACCTATCACTTCAAATAAGGGCTATTTACGAACATCATAGAAACATTAACAGAAGATGATAAAAAAGGTTTGGAAGATTTATTAGAAAATTTACGAGATCAATTAAACGAATATAAAGATTTTAAAGAAATAGTTGCAATTATAACTAGACAATCCAAAGGCATAAACGATTAAGTAGAAATTGATGCAATACACATTTTTAGATATTCATTACACATTTTCCGTGAGTATATCAAAGATTTACAAATGGATTACAATTAACAAGAGAGGGAAAATTTTATTCTTAAATACTAAAACATGAAGAGTTGAGACATAGATGAAGAAAAACTAAGGACTAATCCACACTTTTATTTTAGGTCATATACCAACTTCATTTAACGCAAAAGTATAGAAATTTAAAATACCCATGATAAATTTAAATATTTTTTAAATGATAAAAACAATGTTTTTTTTTTTTAGTTTGGATAATACACCAAGCTTAACTGTAACTGCAAATATATTAGACCAAAAATTTGAAATCACTAATCAATGTATCTCTCAAATTCTTACTAATCAATAAGCGAGTCTATAAAATATATTAAGCCTAACATCTTTGCAACATATAATTTAAGCAAAACACAAATTAAACAAACTTGCGAAATGTTCAACAAAACAATACAAGGAAACAACAATATATATATGCACTTTAGAAATAAGAATCTTAAAATTTCCGACTTCAATGATTATTTATGTTTTTTTTTTGTTTATTCCGTATTTTATTTATCGAATCTTATCTCTTAGAGACTAACGACAAGTAGACAATTCTTAATCTAGTTTATTTATTTAATTAATTACAATTATTATTATTTAAAAAGCGGCCCTACTATTATTGGTGGGTGGGGCGGTCTCTTCGGCGGATTCGTGTATGGCTAGAGCTCTAGATTAAAGAATACGCAAGTCTATTAGAATGGGCCAGAAGCTAGGGCGTTTACTTGGCCTTCACCTTCCCGATTTCGCCTTTTACAGATCCCACATTTAAATCTTTTTGGCTATACATCGATACATCGAGTGGAACAAACAAGTCTGGTGCATACTCGACGGAATCTGAGAGGATGTTTTGCAGAGCCGGCCAAACAAAGTCAGACAGAAGGGCCTTCTTGAAGCGAGAGTATTTAATGCTAAACCAAAATCAATGGCTGCTGGACTAGACTAAACATAAACTTACATATGGTAAAAATGTTATGTAACTTTACTTTCCAAACAATGGATCTAATTTTTGTTTGGCTCATTGTCTACTGAACTGAATTTATTTTTATTTTGTTACTAACATTCCGTAAGTTTCCAAAGAACGGATTTCATTGTTTTGTTTGAATTCATAATAATATTGATTTCAACAAATTGAAACTGTAATACTGAAACTGAAATACCAACAATAAAGCTAAACGTTTTTTGGGCAAGTGTATCGATGTTATCGATTGTCTAAAGCTATCACAATCAAAAACGTCGAGTGGGGGCACTATCGCGGTTTTTACAGCTCTAGATAGAACTCTTTTGATTATTTTTAAGTTACGTATATGGGTATGACATTACACCCGGCGACGGGATTGATGGTATATACGGTATGTTTTGTCGGCTGACTGGGTTTCGTGGTAAAGTAATTTGTTGGGTTCGTCGTGTTTTTGGCTCTTTATAGACAGGGCAGATTGTGATGTTGGCAGTGTGGTTTCCCCCCCAGTTGCTACATTTTTTGGCAGAATGGTCTTCCTTATTTACAAAGCAGGCCTCCCACAGACAACGCAGACGGCGCGCAGGATGCAGTACGTTCTCGTATGTCCGTATTCCTGAAAATTTGTGGACTGGACGTGTTCGTTCCGTTTGTGAGGTTCCTTAATGGTGATTCTGCGGTGCAGTAGTTATTGAAGTTTGTAAATTGGGTAAACTTCATTTGTTCTCAAGTGCATATTTTCAGACTCCAGTTCTACCTTGAACAATGTCTGGGGAATTTTTTTTCTATTTATTATATTCATGGCCATTCTGACGTTAAATCCTTTTCATCGACCGGAACTGTTGGTTCGATTCACTTGTAGTCCTTTGCTATTAATATTAATTTTTTTTTTTATTAATTTTTTCTCCCGTTTTCCAAAAATTCAGCCACTGTTTGATGGTCCTGTTCGTCATTTACATAAATCTTTGTTTCAATAATATTGCTCCTTTTAATTACGGCAATTTTATCAGTTATTTTTGTATCCAGTTCTACACAATTTTCCTGGCGAACATATAGGGGTGGCGGACTTAATGGCTTGGACTTAGGTGTGTGGTGTTGTCAGCCTATTTCTTGGAGTAGTTATTTCGGTAGTTTTGTTTACTTTCGATTTGTTTGCGCACTCAGCGCTTGTATGTAAATCACTAGTTGTAGGGCGAGAGCGGGAGCCAATAAAGCTTTCGTCTGTTCGCTCTTGCGAATTCGCCCCGTCTCTCGCCACCGTAGCATAAGTTAGGTTCTAAGAGAAATTATTGAAATATAATTGTTAGTGATCCATCGAACACCATCGTAGCCACTCCTTTTCGTCGCGCTTTCGATATAGTTTTACAATTTTTCGCAAATTAAAATCGCCAGAACTACTGCGTTCACAAAGTTTTTTCGCGTTGTTAATACAAAATAGTATTAAATTTTCATGGTGACCCCGACGTGATCAGCAGTAGAGTTCGCGAGTTTAATTTTTTTGTCGGTGAAAACTATAAACAATACCAACAACAACCAATTTATTCGTGTCGGTTCGGCCAATAAATTAATTTAAATAATTTCGTCGCTGGAAATTTTCTGCCGTTCTTGAAGTTGCGCCTGACGTTTCGGCAATTTTAATTGCTCAATTTGCTGCTGCCGCCAAATGGAAGACAAAAAGGAAGTTGCAATTATCAAGTCGGCCATCCAGGTATAGAGTGCCAAAAGTTGAAAGTTAATCTGTGGCGTTTTGTCAATTGTGTTTTGGCCCATCTTTCAACTTTTTGCATTCGTGTAAAAATCGGTAGATAGTGAGCATTCTAACCAAGAAATAAAAATTTGCATGTACTAACAACCAAAATTCTACAATAAATTTCGAATTATATGTGAATCGCTTTGGCCAAAGAACAAGCAATAAAATACTCGTCGTCGACCCAATTAGTGCGAACTTAATTCCCCCAACTTTCGTCGTAGTGAGCACCAATTTAGGGTATAAATAAAAATAGCTGGAAAAAAGTGCAAATTGTGAAAATTGTAGCTCTCAGAAAATTAGCGGCAATAACTTTCGCTGCAGTTTGTCCGAACATTTCCAGCGCTTTTCAGAATTTTCCCGCGCTTTTCCAATTTTTCCGCGCTTTTCATAATTTTGCGCGCATTTTGGCGTCAGGCTTATATATTCGTTGCCCTTAGTTATCGGTCAGTGTATCATTCTCCGTTAGCATCTGCATAGGAAGAGCCGCTAGCCGCGTACACATACACACGCACACCGACACCGCTGCCGCTATTTCGAGTTATCTTTTGTCGTTTTCGTTCTCGATCGCTGCAGCAGTGCAATTTTCGGTCTGCCTAAACGTTTGTTCGTTGTTTCGGTACGCTTGAGCTTGAGCGGTAGCTCCCCTACAGTGCGTGCGTGCGGCATATACTGTCGCAGGGTTTATATAAAAATATAAAAACCCTATTTAGATTTTTTTTGTAATTCTCTCGGCACTTAGCTCCCTTACACCGTGTGCGATCGGTATAGTACTCGTTGATTTTTTATTTTATTATTTAACAAAAAAAAAAAAAAATAATTTAATAAAAATAAATATTTAACACTTCTTCGATACCAACCAAATAAATACAAATAAACGCAATGGCAACTAAGGATATCGAAGAGCTTAAACATCAACGAGATGTCTGCATGAAAAGTATTAACCGAACTTATCGCCACTTAAAAGAAGCTAAATTATCTATAAATCCGGTCGAGCTTAAGTGTCGATTAGAGATTCTAAATACGCACATTGAAAATGCTTCACTTTTGCAAAACCAAATAGAAGTGAAAGATACAAAAGATGTATACCGCGAAGAGTTGGAAGAGAGGGCCGTAATGACAAAGTCATTGCTGATTTCAATTTTAAATAAGTCCAAACAAAATAATATCGAGAAATCCGCTCCGCCAGCAAATCGCCCGCCTCAATGCCGTCTGCCGAGCGTTGCTCTCCCAACTTTTAGCGGAAAACACTCCGAATTTAAAAATTTTATAAGCCTTTTCGAAACTTTCGTTGACAAAGATGACACTTTACACGATATTGAAAAATTCAATCATTTAATTTCGTGTTTAGCTGGAGACGCTTTAGGAACAGTTAGGGCCTTCCAAGTCACTGCGGAAAATTATCCCAAAGCCCTTGCTAGCCTGAAGCGGGTGTACGATAATGATTGTCTTATTTTTTTGACAACATATCGACACTTTTTAATTTGCAAAAAATTTCCCAGCCTTCAGCTACAGCCTTGAGAACCCTCATCGACACGGTCACAGCCTTGTATGACTCATTGCTGTCTATTGGGGATGATAGACGCATTACTAATGCCATTTTAATACATCTGGTAATGAGCAAGGTCGATGCAGGAACTAAAAGAAAATGGGAAGAACAGTTAGATTATACTTCGCTTCCACTTTGGAGCGAATGTGAGGCGGACCTCAACAGGCGTTACCAACACATGGTAGCAGAAGAGGCTTCCAAGCCTAAAACTGTTCCGCAGGCCCAATCTAACCCTAAGAAGAATGGAAATAGGAGTTTTTCGTTTGTCGCTGCCAGGAATGACTCTGTTCAATGCATGTATTGCAACTCAGCTGAACATCAGATTGGAAACTGCGCTTCCTTCGCAGCCCTGACAGTTCAGCAAAGATTCGATTTCGCTAAAAGAGCACCCTTATGCATTAACTGTTTAAGAAAGGGTCACACTGTCAAAAAATGCAAATCGAACAGATGTAGAGTGTGCAATTCCTCACATCACACTTTGCTACATATATATGCCCCAAACACAAATCTCGCGTTGCCACCTCCTTCTCAGCCCACGCTCATGCAGGAGTCTCCATCCACTTCGCATGTTTTGCATGCGAATGCATCGGATCGAGTCATTCTTGCAACTGCTGTTGTGAGCGTCCAAACAAAAAGCGGCGAGTTTGTATTAGCTCGAGCGTTGCTCGACTCTGGTTCACAATTAAACTTTGTAACCGACGAGCTCGCTCAGAGGCTCAAAATTACAAGAGAGGACGTGTGCATGAGCTTGCGAGGCATTGGTGGAACTAATGCCCAAGCCACAAAAAAAATACACACGATTGTGAAGTCGCGAGTAGGGAACAGCCAATTGTCGTCCGATTTTTGGATTATGAAAAATATTTCTGGTTATCATCCGGATCAAGCGGTGAACACCAGCGGGTGGAGGGTGCCTGAAAATATTCAGTTGGCAGATCCATTCTTCTTCAAGCCCCAAAAAATAGATATGCTTATCGGCGCTGAAACATTCTTTGAACTTTTATCGATTGGCCAGATAAAGCAGGGCCCTGAATTCCCCCATCCTACAAAAGACAGTTCTCGGCTGGATAGTGTCAGGCAGATGTGCCTCTGAAAATAATAAAAACGCTGAAAAAATGGTACATCTCAGCTGCCAGGAGGAAGCGTTGGAGTCAAATGACACAACCCTGCAGAAATTTTGGTCTGTGGAGGACTTGCCGCCCAAGGCTAAAGTCCATACTCCTGAGCAACAACTCTGTCAACAACACTTTGAGAAAAATACTCAAAGATTGTCGTCCGGTAGATTTTCGGTTCGTTTACCGTTTAAATCTGACCCAAATACTCTTGGTTCGTCATACGAAGTTGCGAAACGTAGATTTTTGTCGCTAGAAAGGAAATTGTCAAAGGACCCTTCGCTGAAGAAGATGTATATTGAATTCATGGAGGAATATGTTTCACTGGGCCACATGTCCTCCACCAATGACAAAATTCCGAATACTCCGCACTATTTCATTCCGCACCAATGCGTTTTACGGCCACAAAGTACTTCAACTAAGTTGAGAGTAGTTTTCGATGCATCGAGCCGTACTTCTACGCAGGTAGCGTTGAATGACATCTTGATGGTAGGCCCAACTATTCAAGAGGAGCTGTACTCGACTCTGCTTCGGTTTAGATTGCATAAGTTTGCCCTTGCGACCGACGTCAAAAAGATGTATCGCCAAGTGATGGTGGACGAAGCTGATCGTAACTTCCAGCTCATAGTATGGAGACGAGATCCTTCTGAGTCCCTGAAAATCTTTAAGTTGAACACCGTTACATATGGAACTTCGCCAGCAGCCTTTTTGGCGATTCGGTGTTTAATGCGGCTAGGAGAGATGGCGCAAGCAACTCATCCAAAAGCCGCAAATGTTATTCAGAATGATTATTATGTTGACGATTTGTTGACTGGCGCCGGATGCGCTGAGGACCTGCAAAGCCTTCGAGACGAAGTTTCTCAGGTCTTGCAAGAGGCAGGCTTTGAATTGGCAAAGTGGTTTTCAAACTGCCCAGAGTTATCCGCATCTGATAGCGCTGTAATGCCACTTATGGCAGACTCAGACGTAACCAAGACCCTTGTCGTGGTTTGGTTACCGGTTAAAGATTACTTTCAATTTCTGTTGGATGACTCTTTCCTGGATCTTCGCGCGACAAAACGAAATATTTTGTCGGTGACTGCTCGACTTTTCGACCCACTTGGTCTCTTGTGTCCTTTGGTCACAAAGGCAAAGATGTTGTTGCAGGAACTGTGGCTTCGAAAATTAGATTGGGACGAGTCGCTACCGATGCAGTTGCTCACGTCGTGGGAGACGTTTAAAGCAACGCTTCTGCAGCTGCCTAAAATTAAGGTATCGCGATTCGTCAACACAGATCCACAAGCCCCGATTCAAATACATGGTTTCGCTGACGCTTCCATGCGAGCGTATGGAGCGTGCATCTACGTTCGGACTCAAACTGCTGAAGGTTTGAAAGTGTCTTTGTTGACCGCCAAATCGAAAGTAGCTCCCCTCAAGACGAAAACTTTGCCTCGCCTTGAGCTGTGTGCAGCTCACCTTTTAGCAGATCTCTATAATCGTGTCAGGCCATTGCTAAATTCTCCCATTGAGAATGTTTTCCTGTGGACAGACTCCGAGATCACTTTACACTGGATTAAAACCCAACCCTCGTCGTTGTCGGTTTTTGTTTCGAACCGGGTTGCAGAAATTCAGGAGTGGTCGGAGAAAGCAATTTGGAGACACGTTCCCACGAAAGTCAACCCAGCAGATATAGTGTCCCGAGGATGTGACGTAGAGGAGCTTACAACGTCCATTTGGTTCGGTGGGCCTTCGTTCTTGCTAGACTCAGAAAATAATTGGCCTGTAAATAAACATTTCGAACTGCCGGCTGATGTAATGTCGATGGAGCTACGCAAATCGGCAATAGCTCTCGTAGTCAGCCCAGAGCCAAATTATGTGCTTCAGAAAATAGAGTCCTTTTCGTCGCACCTGAAGCTTCTGAGAGTTTTCGTGTGGGTTTTTCGTTTTATTCAAAGGTGCAGAAAGGTGTCGAAGCCCTTTGAAAAAAGTATTTCGCCAAGAGAACTGGATTTCGCTTTTGATCAAATTGTCGAAGTTGTCCAATTTCACGAGTTCAGGGACGACATAAGTAAAATTCGGAAGAATAAACCGGTAGCAACGAATATTCAAAAGTTAAACCCTTTTCTTCAGGAAAATAAATTGGATTGGTGCTCCTCGACATTGCTACGAGTTGGGGGTCGGTTATTGAATGCTCCTATCCCGTACGAAGCCAAATTCCCGTTGTTGCTGTCTAAAAGCTCACAGTTCGTCAGATCCTATGTGTCATACCTGCACGTTACGAACTGTCACGCTGGCCCACGAGCTCTCGTAAGTCGTCTGCGCGAGAAAATCTGGCTAGTTAATGCTCAAGAAGTCTGCCGACGAACAGTTCGGTCGTGCATGCGCTGCTTTCGCTGTAAGCCGCAACTTTTGACGCAAATTATGGGAAACTTGCCAGCAGATAGACTTCGAGCTCTCCGCCCGTTCAATATTTGTGGCGTTGATTTTTGTGGTCCCTTCAGCACAACGTATCGTATCCGTGGTAAGCCACCGTACAAGTCGTACGTGGCCTTGTTCGTCTGTTTTGCGTCCAAAGCGGTCCACTTAGAATTAGTGTCTGACCTAACCACTGATGCGTTCTTGTTGGCATTTCAAAGGTTCGTGAGTCGTCGCGGGATTCCGGAGAAGGTGTGGTGCGACAACGCCACCAATTTCGTCGGCGCAGATCGCCACATGAGAGAGTTCCGAGCCCGTCTGGAGGAGCAGGGGGGCGGTATCGAAACATTCGCATCAAAAAAAGGATGCGAGTTTGCGTTCATACCGCCCAGAGCACCGCACTTCGGCGGACTATGGGAGGCAGGTGTGAAGTCTGCAAAGCACCTGTTCCTTCGGACGGTAGGCCAAGACCTCTTGACCGCGGAGGAGCTCGGAACTCTGCTCACCAGCGTGGAGGCCGTGCTCAACTCCAGGCCCCTCGGCGCTCTAAGCAGCGAGGCCCTGACCCCCGGGCACCTGCTCATCGGCGGCCCTTCCAGCTCATAGTATGGAGACGAGATCCTTCTGAGTCCCTGAAAATCTTTAAGTTGAACACCGTTACATATGGAACTTCGCCAGCAGCCTTTTTGGCGATTCGGTGTTTAATGCGGCTAGGAGAGATGGCGCAAGCAACTCATCCAAAAGTCGCAAAAAGCCTCTTCTGGCCCCACCATCAGCGGCGCTCCCGGACCAGATCAGCCTGACCTGCTTGCGACGATGGCGAGGTGTCTCGTCTCTCAGGCACAGGTTTTGGCAGCGATGGTCCCGGGAGTACATCTCCAGCCTCCAACAGCGGTCCAAGTGGCACCAGGGGGAGCCCAACCTCGTCGTGGGAGCGCTCGTCGTCGTCGCAGAAGACAATCTTCCGCCCCAGCAGTGGAGGATCGGACGAGTGGTAGCGGTGCACGCCGGCGCCGATAGCAAGGTTCGCGTGGCGGACGTCAGGACGCAGGACGGCGAATATCGGCGAGCTGTTCACCGACTGGCCCTGTTGCCCGTTCTGGGCTGAAGGACGTCGTCCCTTCAGAGGGGGCGGTGTTTGCGCACTCAGCGCTTGTATGTAAATCACTAGTTGTAGGGCGAGAGCGGGAGCCAATAAAGCTTTCGTCTGTTCGCTCTTGCGAATTCGCCCCGTCTCTCGCCACCGTAGCATAAGTTAGGTTCTAAGAGAAATTATTGAAATATAATTGTTAGTGATCCATCGAACGTCATCATAGCCACTCCTTTTCGTCGCGCTTTCGACATAGTTTTCACAAGTTTCGCAATTAAAATCGTCTCGAACTACTGCGTTTACAAGTTTTCGCGTTGTTAATACAAAATATTATTAAATTTTCAGTTTAAATAAATTGACTGTAGCGCGACAGGTTTAGCATTGAAAAATATCTTAAAAGCAAGAAAAACACATATTTGTGGATACTTTTGAAAAGGCGTTTGGTGCTGTTGCCTATATAAGTACCATTTATAAGAATAGACAAACGACTGAGCCCTTATTATGCGCTAAATCGAACATCATCGTAGCCACTCCCTTTCGTCGCGCTTTCGACATAGTTTCACAATTTTCGCAAATTAAAATCGCCAGAACTACTGCGTTCACAAAGTTTTTCGCGTTGTTAATACAAAATAGTATTAAATTTTCACGATTCATAATATTTCTTTTTCGATTGTGGGCTTAGTTTCCTATTCAACTGCACATTGCGATCGATTCCAGTTTTTAGTAACGCTTCGTTTGCATTTTTGTCACCTTTTGTTTGGGTAGATTTGAGCTGTTATTAAATTTGTTGTCGTTAGGGTCGATGTCACAGTTTAAAAGATAGCGCATTGTGCTGGTAGTTGTTGTAATTAACAAATTGTTGATAAGGTTGTACGGATCGGGGGACGGGCATTGGTAACTCCATGGCTCATTTTGTATCTGGCCGGTTGGGCAGCTCACTCCGTGACCGCTTGCACTGTTGCAGATTTTTTTGGTGCTGATAACTGATCCCCTCTTATAACTGATCCCTTGTTATAGAGAAGCTAGCGTTATTTCTGAATGACGAGAGCCTACGTTCGTCTTGTTGCTGTTGCCGGGCGTTGCAAAATTTTTTAACTATGTTTTTAGAGTTTGCGCTCTGACATGAAGAAAAAATGGAAAATTATCACGGGCGACACGAGCACACGTACTCATGCCTACCCTGAGCGTCTTTTCGCGAATTAAACTTCGGTTATTTTCACTATATTTTTTAATCACACGGCGGAGGTTACAAAATACATTCGTTGTCGTTAACGGTCGACATATTTATTCAAAGATTATAAACGAATATAAAATTATGTTCTCTAGCACAAACGTAACATTATACGAACCAATACCGTATCAGACCGGAAAAGGTTCCTTCAAACTGTTTTGATCAGCCATTTGGTTAACCGGGAGGTGTGTTCACCTGTCAACCATTTCAAATGGTCAAAGAAAAAACTGATCGACTACTTTGAGTATGAGTCGGCAGCAAACGCATTCAAAAGTTTCAGTTTTGCTTCATATGCTCTTTTTTTTAAATGAGAAGCGCAGAAAACTTGAAATCTTTACTAATGCTAATTGTTAAACTAAGTTATGAATAAAAATATATCCAAACTGTTTTGATGTGAGCACTAATCAAAAAAGTCTCACGAAGTTGTTATTATAAGACATATTTATTTTTTTTTTTGAGCCGAACATCGGATCGAATCCGGATCAGAGAGAGAGAGAACCTGTATTTTAGTTATTGTTTTGTTAGTGTGCACACTGCATTGAAAAAATCGGATGTGCCGGACAAAATCGCTGGTGACCAGGGAAAAATACTTCCTGTACAACATAGTGTCTAGTGACGAAACGTGAAGTTTACCAAGTTTAAAACAAAACTTAATTTTGCATCTTTCTTCGATGATAATTTCTATACCGACGACGCAAACATACTGTTATTTTTGGCGCAGTAGCTTTTAGTAAATCAAATGTCATGCAATTTTTACTGTAAGTGTAAAACGATATAGCTTTCCAACAAATCTACTACTATCTTCTGGTAGTGCTACCAGGAATCTCCCTATAGGAAAAGTCCTGTTTACTTTGGGACAGCCTGTGTAGATAGCTTTAAAGCTGAGAAACTAGTTTGCTCAAAAAAAAAAAAGACAGGCGGTCGGACATTGTTAGACCGACTGTCTTAGTGACCCTGATCATGAATAAATAAAATATGTACTTTATATCGACGGAAATGTCTAACGCAGTGATTACAATAAATATTGTATTCATTTTATGAATATACAAAATTGGGACTAGGAATTTAAAATGTTTGGTTTTCAAATAAAAATGTATCGTACTCACCAAAACTGATAACATGCTTTCAAAGTCGCCTGTGGCTGGCGATGATTCCATGTATTTTTCCTTAACAAAATAGCGAGTATCGTTTTTCGGTATCGGCTCTCCATCCTTTAGCCAAGATATTTCACAGCGCGGAACGCACTCAATGCGACAGGTCAAACTGGCATTGGCCGTGGTGTGCAGTATTCCCGTATAAGGTGGCAAGTTCTTGATAAAAAACGGTGGTGCGTGTACCTCCAAGTTGACTGTAGCCATTTCGCCTTTGCCCCCCTCGTTGAATGCGTAGCAAGAATAATTGGTCCGACTATCTAGGCCGACCGGCTCCACCGTCCAGTCCTTCGTCACAATGTCCTGGAGAGGACCTCGACCGCCGCGTAGCCAACGAAATCTGTTGGGTTTCGAAACTATTTGAGCAACAAACGACAATTTTCCCATTTTTCGGTAAAGGGCATAGGACGATGCGGAAGCGTACGAATCGGATTCTAGCTGTACCCCCGTGTAAAGAGTTAAAATTTGCGGTTGTGGCATGTGTGAGGTAATCGTGAGTAATGTACAAGGAAATTGGTTTAAATGTAAATCAATCAGAGCATGAGTTTCTTTAATTTCGTGAGCTGGGTGGGATGCGTTGGCCTTTAATGTTCGTGATGATATTTGTGACGAAGCACCGTACTGAAGTAGTTCTTGATGTTTATGCAGCAGCAGCTTTTCGAAAGCAATGTCAGCTTCGTGCTGTTGCAGTGCTTGGACGGTATAGAAATTAATAAGTGGTGCGTTGTGTGGTTTCGTAATTTTGTGATTCTGGTTGACTTGCTGTGTTACAAACCTATTTGAGTTTGGGTAGCCGGGATCATCTACGGAGCACGTGAATGTCACGCTCTTTTTCTTTACGGCGACTAGGGGAAAAAGAGTAAGTGCAGCAGATCCGGGCTCGTAATGCACCTGTTTAAAAGTACGTTGGAAAAAAATGTAGTTTACAATAACTTAACTAAAAACAACTTTTACCAACCATCAATTCTTTGTCTTCGCTGCGTGGACCCCAGCCAGCAGAATTAAAGCCCTCACAAGAATAATTGTAGAAGAAGCCACGTCCAATACTTTCCAATAACAGTTTACTTGGGTCTATGTGGCAAAGATCCTCCTAAAAATAAATACAGTAAAGTAAAAAAGTTATTTTTTTAATGTACACAAAGAATGTATGTCCCCATATTTCTTTAAATTTAAAACCAATTTTCTAAAATTTGTAAGGATGCTCTCTGGCCGGGGTACAGATCTCAGTCAGATCCAGGAGTCCTTTACAAGAAATTTGTAAATCACCGAAACACCGGACTAGAGAGTATCATTCAACGAGTGAATGAGTCGTTTGGGGAGTCACACCGAAGGTTCTCATAGACGCCAGGAGAGAGAGAGTTGGTGTCGGAGTTGGTCACGCCGTACCTTGCTCCTGGGTTAAAAATTCCACGGGCTGGACCTTAGGGCGAGGCCAAGCCAGGCGAACAGTTTTCGCGAGTATGGGGACGCCGGATGGTCCCGCTGATCACTTCCGCGATTGGGACACGTAAGTCGCTTTCCGCGTGTCGCAGGCCAAAAATTCACCGGGCTGGACCTTGGGGCGAGGCCAAGCCAGACGAACGGTTTCGCGAGTATGGGGATGCCGGGTGGGGTTGCGTCGCGCGCAAATCGTTCTCGATGTATCGGATGCCAAAAATCCACCGGGCTGGACCTTCGGGCGAGGCCAAGCCGGATAGGATTTGTCGGACACGAGGGGGGATTGGAGGAGAAAGGATGGCGGTACGATTGACCAGTCGGGAATGATGTCCGCGCGCAGGTCACATGCACTATGAAGAGGAAAGCTATTGTACTAGACCAGACGGGCCGGGTGTCCACGTGCCGGTCGCATGCGCTACGAGGAGGAAAACTAGGGTACTAGACCAGACGGGCCGGGTGTCCACGTACGGGTCACATGCACTACGAGGAGGGGGATCTAAGGTACTAGACCGAACGGGATGGGTGTCCACGTCGGGTCTCAAATGCTACGATATGGGGAACCAAGATACTGGACCAGACGGGCCGGGTGTCCACGTACAGGTCCCAAATACTACGGGGAGTGAGGTTAAGATACTGGACCGGACGGGACGGATGTCCACGTACAGGCCCCATGCACTACGAGGGAGGGGGGAATCTAAGATACTAGACCGAACGGGATGGGTGTCCACGTCGGGTCTCAAATGCTACGATGTGGGGAACCAAGATACTGGACCAGACGGGCCGGGTGTCCACGTACAGGTCCCAAATACTACGGGGAGTGAGGTTAGAATACCAGACCGGACGGGGCGGATGTCCACGTACAGGTCACATGCACTACGAGGAAGGGAGCTAGGCTACTATAAATAAAAAGAATCACGATCATGGAATTTACTTTGTTTTATTATTATTATTATTATCTTTCCATTTATCTACTGTCTTCCTATGAGTCCGCTACACCGTCTTTGCCTGACGGATAGGAATTTTGCATACACTAACCTCAAACACACTCACAAGTTCACTTCTTCATTAACCGCGTGCCTTCGCGCGGTCGAGGCGTTACTCGAATTATCCGTCAAGCGAGTTAAGGGAGGCGCGTCCGCTCCGTTCTACTTTTCCGGCACGAGAGACCGCCTGCTCGATCGGTGTGAGACCACCTACCCCACGTTCCCTTTTTCCCACTTTCGGGATTTCTAGCATATTCCTTAATTTCTAGTATTTTTCCTTACCCACTAAAATCTGCTGGCGTTGCCACTCGGGTTCGGAACTTAGCTTAATATTCAGTTTCAACTTAAAATTTATTATTCATTATGGATCACTTACACCTATAACTTACATACTACTAACTTAATATTTAATATTCACGGTCTGACGCTTATACCTATAACCTAACATATTATTATTCAAAAATTGTATCGTACGCCTAAGTGTGTACGTTACACCCCCCCCTTTCTTCCCGCGGCGCGATAAAGAGGCGCCCGTCGCTCTTGATGGTGACGATGAAGCGGAGTCCGTCGCCTCCTATGGCTATGCGGACTCGGCGTCCGCGGCCGGCCCGGGTCGCTACCTTCCTCTGGATTTCCTGGACGATACGTCTGGGTAGGTAACGTAAACCGCTACCACCAATCCAGCCCTCCGGCAAGGGGCAGAGGTCGTCCTCCCTTCCTGCGGGTTCCGTCAACTCCAGTGCGGAATCCGACACGGCTTCTACGCCGTCCGTCGTCGTGGCATTCGGTGGGGTATCCCTAGCGGCGGATTCGGTCGAATCGATCTCCGAAATATCCATTAGGACCTGGTCCAACAAGCGATCTTCCCACTCGGTCAGCTGGTCGATTGGATGAGCACAGCTGGGGAAGTGCTGGGGATCTACGGCCCCGTTCCACCGCTGTCCAGCGTCGCCTCGATAGGGATAATCTGGCCGAGATCTGGCCGAGGTGTCCACGCCCCGCAGATCCTGCTGCGGCGACGTCTGGAAACACCGGCGGAATAATGGCCTTTCCCCTTCGTCGTCCTCGCTGTCAGAGATCAGTTCGAATCCCGCCAGGTATACGGGATCCGGGGAGTCTGATGTTATGACCCTAGGTTCGGGGAGTCCCGCTTCCTGTACGGGTTCTACCTCCTGTACCCGATCTTGGTTAGCCGGAGAGGTCTGGGTACTCTGGCTAGACATTTTCGTCTCCTTGACCCGCTCCACGACTGGGGATGTCTGAACCCCTAGAGACACCGACACGGGGGGCACTACCGTACGTCGGGGCGGGGTCCTCGGTTGTCCTATCCTCTCGCCGACTGCCTTCTCGACGTCAACGTCGGGGTCTGTCGCTCTGTTGTTTTCCAACGCCGGGGGCAGAGGCGGGGATGGCGGTTCGTCGACGTAGGGTCCCTCTGCAGGCAACCCCGGGACTTTGACTACTACCGAGCGGACGTCGATGCGCATGAACGAGACGTGTCCCGCATACCGGCAGACCTGGTCTTCGGACGTATGATGGTACGAATGTTCCACGTCTGGGAATCGTGGAGGACTGGGCCTTGGGTAACCCGGATGGCCTGACCGAGGGTCGCGTCGGGTCCACGGGTACTGCTCCTCCGAGGTGGGCCGTCGGGACTCCGTATAGTACGGCTCCCCTGGTCGTCGTCCGTTGGGGTAACCGCTGGACCCACCTGGTGAGCTTTCCCTGGAACGTGGGGGCCTGCTGAACATCTCCGAATCCCGGTCACTGGCGTCGTCTTCGTCGTCTTCCAGGCGGTAGGGAGCAGACTGGGGCGACGTCGGATGATGATATTGTCGCGACCCGTCGGGTCGGGGGCTCCACAAGCCTCCGCGGAGTCCTGCGAACCGGGATCCTTCCGGAGCCTGGGAACAGTCGTCTGTCTCCACCGAGCTACCGTCTGTTTCGCCGTCCGACGTGAGGAACTCCCTTTCCATCGCTTCGTCGCCTCCGTCATGATGACTCGTCTCCATGTGGAAGACCTCCGTGTCGTTGGAGTCGTCCGACAACACAATTACTTCATCCATCTGAAATGGTAAACTTAACTTATTGATATTGCCCCACCTCTTCGAACTCCCTACCTGACGGTGTAGCTAACAAAGGACTCGGCCTTAATCTGTTATAATGGTTATACAATAGTTACTCTACTGGTTACACAATGGTTATTCGGTGGTTATACAGAGGTTATACAGTGGTTATACAATGTTTACTAGACTAGTTGTTATACTATTCTGCGGCTGTATGCCGCTTACTGCATCGGGTCGTTCGATCCGACAATACTATCGTCGATCCTATCCGGAGGGGCTTCTGCGTAGTACGGTTTGAGCTGGGATATGTTGGCGATGCGTCGCCGTCGATCTCCGGGACGTTGCAGGCGTACCAAGTTCGGAGATGTGAATTTTGTAACGGTATAAGGGCCGTCATACTTGGGAGCAAGTTTGGCGGCGAATCCCTCGGCTGCTTTCGATAAGGGATGCTGACGCAGCCAAACTTGACCGCCGAGCGTGGGTCTCCATTCTCGCCTTCGTAGGTTATAGTGTCTCGCCTGGTCTTGAGACGCTCGCTGAAGATTCGCTCGTACGATGTCGAAGATGCCTTTGAGGTGAGACGCCTTGTCTTCAGGACCTGTATGCACGACCGCCGATCCGGGGGTCAGTTCATCATACAGCATCGCAGGCAAGCGTGGTTCCCGTCCTTGAGTTAGGAACGCGGGACTATACCCCGTCGAATCCGATACACTGCTATTGATCGCGAGGGATATCTCTGGCAGCATACTATCCCACGAACTCTGGTCGCCTTCCGACAGCTGGGATATCAGCGTCTTCACAGTGCGGTTGGTCCTTTCTGTGGGATTCTCTTGTGGACAATATGGAGCCGTGTACTGGACTTCTACGCCGAGCTGGGTGAAATAGTCTTTCAGGACCCGGCTTGTGAACTGGGTTCCATTGTCGCACACGAACTTCCGGGGAATGCCCACTCGCGCAAGTATACGTTCCCGAAACGCTTTCTGCACTTGAGCTGCGGTAGCTTTCCGGAGTGGTATCAGTTCTACCCATTTCGAAAATACGTCGTGAAACACCAGAAGCATGGTATTACCTTGTTTTGACCGGGGTAGCGGGCCTACAAAATCCGCGCAGAGAATGTCGAAAGGTTCGCTGACAACCCGGGTTAGCATCTTACCTGCCGCTTTGGTTTGTTCCGTCTTAAACCTTTGACAAGATTCACAATGGCGAACATGGCGTTTCGCGTCGCGATACATACCGGGCCAGAAATACCTCTGGGTCAGACGCGTAATTGTTTTTCGGACTCCCAAGTGTCCTGCGGTCGGGGAATCGTGACATTCACGTAAGACGCGGTTTCTACGGGAAGTTGGCACGCAAAGCTTCCACGGGAAGTAGTCCTCATCGTCAGCTCGGTAACCCATGTTCCTGTAGAGCTGGTCGTTTTCGATCATGTAGTCAGCGAATTTCTCGGGTTCCTCCTGTATTTGCTCCTTCATCTTTTTGATCCAGTCGCAGTGGTCCTCGAGTTCGACAGCACCCTGCAGTATCTCACAAGGCTGTCGCGAAAGTGCGTCGGCCACGACGTTCAATTTACCTCGTCGATAGCGTACGTCGAATTGGAATTGCTGCAATTCTAGCGCCCAACGCGCTATTCGGCCAGAAGGGCTCTCAATAGAATTTAGCCACTTGAGAGCTAGATGGTCAGTGACGACCTCGAATCGGTACCCTTCCAGGTAGCACCGCATCTTCCTGATTGCCCAGATTATGGCCAGACACTCTTTCTCCGTGGTAGTGTAATTTTGTTCCGCGGGGGTTAATCGGCGGCTAGCGTATGCGATGACCTTCTCTTGACTTTCGGAGCCCTGTGATAAAACTACGCCCAAGCCGACGTCACTCGCGTCTGTTTGCAAAATGAACTTCTGGTCGAAATCCGGACAGCCTAATACGGGAGCAGTAGTCAGACATCTTTTAATTTCTTCCAAGGCGGCTTGCTGTTCTGGTCCCCAGGTCCACTTCCGTCCTTTCTTTAGTAGCGCGGTCATCGGTTGCACGATAGTCGCGAAGCTAGGGACAAATCGCCGATACCACGAGGCCATCCCGATCCATTGGCGGAGTTCCTTTAAGTTGGAGGGGGCCTTCAACCCGTTGATCGCAGACACCTTCTCGGGATCAGTCTGAATTCCGTCACTGCTGATGACGTGGCCGAGGTAGACGAGTTTCTGCTTGAAGAAGCAACACTTCTTTGGATTTATTCTTAAATTCGCGGCCCGCAATCTGCGGAAAACTTCCGAGAGATGAGTAAAGTGCTGGTCTTCTGTCGCGCTTATGATAATAATATCATCTAGGTAAGCGAAGGCGACCGGTTCCATTTCCACGCCGATTACACTATCCAGAGCGCGTTGAAACGTGGCGCTGGCAGAATGCAACCCGAAGGGCATGACCTTCCATTGATACAATCCTCTCCCAGGGACCGTAAACGCTGTATATTGGCGACTATCCCTAGCCATGGGAATTTGCCAATAGCCATGCTTCAAGTCCAACGTGGAGATATATCGGGCGTGGCGTAATTTCTCCAGAATGTGATTGATTCTCGGGACTGGGTAGGCGTCGGGCACTGAGTGTGCGTTTAGCTGACGGTAATCTATACACATGCGCCAATCGCCAGTTTTCTTCTTGACCAATACGATGGGAGCGCTGTGTGGGCTTCTGGAGGGTTCGATGGCCCCGTCACGGAGCAGTTCGTCTACTTGGGCATCGATGGCATGTTGCATCGCGGGGTTCCGGGGATAATATCTTTGTTTTACGGGCTTGTCGTCGCGCATGACGATGGTGTGCTCGGCGACGTGAGACACCCCGTGCAGTTTCTCGAATAGGGCCAGTTCCCGATCGATGAAGCTTTGTTGCGCCGGACTCAATAATGTGCTCTGTCGCTGTTCTTCGTCTTCTACCGCCCCCGTCCTAGTGGGCGCACCGGCATTGATGTTCGGGGTTATAGTTCGCGTGGGAATAGGACTGGGTATCTCTGCTTCTTCTGGCCTGGCAGTTCCCAAATGGGCACCAACCGCAACAGGGTGTACCGTTTTCTCCTGGTTGCCCCGCGCCTTTATAAGTACTGGCTGTAAGAAAGGGTCTCCAGCCGCTTGGGCTTCGTTTTGCAAGTCGAGTGTAGCTCGACCACATCGCACCTGAGTTCCCGCTACTTTGAGGAAGTCCATTCCAAGTATTACACGATCTAACATGGTGGGCATTACTAACATGGGTAAGAGCACCGTAGTGCCGGCTAACGTAACCGAGGTTCGCCAGAGCTTTGTCACATCCAGACATGACCGATCGGCCAACGCTATTCTAGTGACAACATCCTGTAACTCGTCTGCACGCGCGGCCAGTCGAGTAAAACTTTCACTGACGAAACTCCTCGATGCCCCTGTATCAATGGTGGCGTCCACACGTTGTCCTCCGACTTCTATCGCTGCTGTGATGAGCCCGCCGTGTAATCTCAACGGGGGTTTTACTGGGGTCGGGTTGCTGCTCCGTTCGTCTCCGCCGCACCCGGGTTCCGGCGGAGACGTTCTCCGTTTCCCGACGCATTTCGACGGCAACATTCTATCGTTAAAACTCCTGGTCGCCCACAGTCCCAACAGAAATCCCGACGTGGGTTGGGGCAGTTCCTTTGGAGATGTCCGTTCTCTCCACAACGATTA
Source organism: Drosophila elegans (assembly GCF_018152505.1). Classification (NCBI taxonomy): domain Eukaryota; kingdom Metazoa; phylum Arthropoda; class Insecta; order Diptera; family Drosophilidae; genus Drosophila; species Drosophila elegans. Next base: position 26,035,166 of record NW_024545578.1, on the reverse strand, counting down.
CAAGCCCGTCTTATATCTAGTCGAGAGGTTCCTTGACCGATCATCTGATGGGTCACATGTCCTGTCTGCGTTGAATTCACCGGATTCCGGAATGGGTTCGGCGATCGGCGAAGTTGAGGTTCTTCTTGCTTCCTGTCCATAGTTGTTTTTGGCTCTCGTCGAGTCGTCTCGAGTTGTTTGACACTCTCATATTCTGTGGCCATATGAGTCAATTGTGTCAAAGTCGCGAATTCACTGCGTTTAATATACAGTCGGTATTCCGGAGCCATGTTTTCATATGCTCGGTACAATTCTTCCTCTTCTCGATAACCGGCTTGCTGCATCTTGGTTCTGAGCTCGATCAAGTAGGTCTTGAAAGGCTCTCCTCTCCGCTGCACGTGGGTCCGTATCTCATCTTCCAACCGCTCGAAATATCGAGGTGGTAGGAAGAAGTCGAGGAATTCCCTCCTGAAAGTTCCCCATGAGGCCGACTGTAGGTGGCTCGTGCGAAACCATCGTGCCGCTGGGCCCTCCAAGATCTCGGACATAACGCGGGGCACCTCCTCTGGATTTATCCTGTAAGTCGTCATCTTTTCCTCGAGCGCGGCGATGAGAGTCAACGGATCTGAACTCCCATCGAACCGTAAATTCCATTTGTGCATCTTCTCGGGGAGCAGATGTTGAGTTGGAGCCGTGCTGCTCCGTGTGTCTTGTCCTTGTAGATCGGCGGGTAAGCGGGCGTCTACCGGTGGCATCCAGCTACCGTGCGTCGATCCTGGGTGGATCCCTCGATGGCGGGCTGGTGTCCCGATCGATGTGGCTCCGGCCGTCATGGGAATGGTGAGGGATTCTGCGAACTGTCCCGTCTCACCGTTCCTGCCTGGAGGGTTCGGACTTGGGGCCCGGCTACTATATTGCACCTGCAACTGAGCCAGTCGGTCCCACACACTTTGTGGGAACGACCCTGTGTTGACGAGGTTGGCGAATGCCTTCCTGGTCTCCTCGACGGTTCCGTCGGCTTTAAAACCAAACTCCAGGGCGAGAGCGCTGAGTTCGTCTTTTCGACGAGCGTATATCCAGCGGACTCCTATACCTGGATTCTTAACAAAATCGGCTTCTTCGTACTCACCGTCAGATTCCTTAGGGTTACTCATCATTGGTTATCCTCTTCGATTTAGTTTGGCGTGAACTTCCTTCTCAAGTCTTCTAGATCCTTCCGGAGATCGGTTCGGGTGACTCTACCCTTCCTTTTCTTCAGTGGGTCTTTAAGCCACTTGGGTGATTCTCTAGCTAGTCTCGGTGTCCCTGCTCGGGCGCCACTTGTAAGGATGCTCTCTGGCCGGGGTACAGATCTCAGTCAGATCCAGGAGTCCTTTACAAGAAATTTGTAAATCACCGAAACACCGGACTAGAGAGTATCATTCAACGAGTGAATGAGTCGTTTGGGGAGTCACACCGAAGGTTCTCATAGACGCCAGGAGAGAGAGAGTTGGTGTCGGAGTTGGTCACGCCGTACCTTGCTCCTGGGTTAAAAATTCCACGGGCTGGACCTTAGGGCGAGGCCAAGCCAGGCGAACAGTTTTCGCGAGTATGGGGACGCCGGATGGTCCCGCTGATCACTTCCGCGATTGGGACACGTAAGTCGCTTTCCGCGTGTCGCAGGCCAAAAATTCACCGGGCTGGACCTTGGGGCGAGGCCAAGCCAGACGAACGGTTTCGCGAGTATGGGGATGCCGGGTGGGGTTGCGTCGCGCGCAAATCGTTCTCGATGTATCGGATGCCAAAAATCCACCGGGCTGGACCTTCGGGCGAGGCCAAGCCGGATAGGATTTGTCGGACACGAGGGGGGATTGGAGGAGAAAGGATGGCGGTACGATTGACCAGTCGGGAATGATGTCCGCGCGCAGGTCACATGCACTATGAAGAGGAAAGCTATTGTACTAGACCAGACGGGCCGGGTGTCCACGTGCCGGTCGCATGCGCTACGAGGAGGAAAACTAGGGTACTAGACCAGACGGGCCGGGTGTCCACGTACGGGTCACATGCACTACGAGGAGGGGGGATCTAAGATACTAGACCGAACGGGATGGGTGTCCACGTCGGGTCTCAAATGCTACGATGTGGGGAACCAAGATACTGGACCAGACGGGCCGGGTGTCCACGTACAGGTCCCAAATACTACGGGGAGTGAGGTTAAGATACTGGACCGGACGGGACGGATGTCCACGTACAGGCCCCATGCACTACGAGGGAGGGGGGAATCTAAGATACTAGACCGAACGGGATGGGTGTCCACGTCGGGTCTCAAATGCTACGATGTGGGGAACCAAGATACTGGACCAGACGGGCCGGGTGTCCACGTACAGGTCACATGCACTACGAGGAAGGGAGCTAGGCTACTATAAATAAAAAGAATCACGATCATGGAATTTACTTTGTTTTATTATTATTATTATTATCTTTCCATTTATCTACTGTCTTCCTATGAGTCCGCTACACCGTCTTTGCCTGACGGATAGGAATTTTGCATACACTAACCTCAAACACACTCACAAGTTCACTTCTTCATTAACCGCGTGCCTTCGCGCGGTCGAGGCGTTACTCGAATTATCCGTCAAGCGAGTTAAGGGAGGCGCGTCCGCTCCGTTCTACTTTTCCGGCACGAGAGACCGCCTGCTCGATCGGTGTGAGACCACCTACCCCACGTTCCCTTTTTCCCACTTTCGGGATTTCTAGCATATTCCTTAATTTCTAGTATTTTTCCTTACCCACTAAAATCTGCTGGCGTTGCCACTCGGGTTCGGAACTTAGCTTAATATTCAGTTTCAACTTAAAATTTATTATTCATTATGGATCACTTACACCTATAACTTACATACTACTAACTTAATATTTAATATTCACGGTCTGACGCTTATACCTATAACCTAACATATTATTATTCAAAAATTGTATCGTACGCCTAAGTGTGTACGTTACAAATTAAAAAAAAAACTTTATTTAAAACAAGAAGTAACTCTCTGGTCGAGTTCCCCTACATTTGTTTACCCTTTACTATCGAAATCAATTTCAAATTACCTAGCAAACAGCCTGGAATTCCATCAGGCTTTACTCGCTAAAAATCAAAAAAACAAGAAAGCAAGCAAACTTCGGCAAGTCAAAGTTTATACAATATACCCGTGCAGTTATTGGAAAAATGAAATATTCTTTATAACATCTTAATTTTTTATGCGTAAACAGTGAAGCTATGATAATTTTTGTCTCGATTATTTGATCGTTCCAGCTTATGAAATGGTTTGCCGATTTGGATAAAAACTTTTTTTTTTATCGACCACATGCCTTTATCTATCTGTAAATAATTCGTGAAAGAAAAAAATTTGCCACTACTTTTTTTAAATATCAATTTGATATCAAGTTAGCACAAAACCCTACAAAAATTGAACTTCTCGAACATTTTTTTAACTGGGAGTTTATCGTTATTTATCTGTAAATTATTCGTTCAAGAAAAAAAATGCGGCTCGCATTTTTGTTATAATTATAGCTAATCTACTAATATTGAACGAATACAAAGTATGTTTGACTAAAAATTTGTCTTTTGTTATCCGTAAAATTTTTTTTTTTAAAAGAACTTTTTTGTCTGCTAACTAGTTTCCCGGCTCAGCCAACCCGTTACTCAGCCAACCAACTTCAAACTAAGTATTTCTCGTGCAAAACAATCGAAGTTTAGGTGGCGCCAACTAGCGAACTGCATAGACAACACTAGAAGCTAAGTGAGTGCAGCTCCCCCCTTCACCCGCTTACAGTTCTTTCGTTCTGTCTCTCTATATCAGCGACTTCTGGCATAGCAGGGGCCGAGGGCCGACAGAGCGGCAGCAAAGGACTTTACAACCCTATAACTTCTAAAATGATAGCTCGATTTTTGAAATTTTGTGTCTACCTATAGATATGATAAAAACACACACACAGAGTATATCAACTAATGTATAATATGACTCAGAATTAAGTGACAGACGTGCTTAGTGTTTCGTTAGAGTGGACGTGGCTCCGTTTTGAAATAAGCTAGAGCTGCGTAAGAATTACTAGTAATCAAAAAAATTGTGTATCGAAAAATATGGAAATGAAATGAAATGGACCTGATAGTGTCAGAAAAACCTATAAATGGAAGCGCACTGATCATAGCACTGAGTAAATCCCTGGAGGGTAGCGCTTTCAATTGGCTATCCCAAATTAGTTATTCTGGAATGACCTGGAACCAGTTCAAAGAACTCTTTCTGCAACAATTCGAAGGCAACGAAACTACAGCGGCTACAGTGTTCAACGTTTTTAACGGTCGCCCAAAAGCCGGCGAATGTTTATCCCTTTATGGAAGCCGTCAATTAACCACTCTGATGGCCAAGTGGAAATCAATGACGACAGAACAAATAGCCTTGTCAGTTGTTCTAGCGCGTACCGCCCAAATAGACTCTAGATTGCTACGTATATTCTTTACGACCGACATTAAAACACGAGCAGAGTTGCAGAACGAGTTTAAGGCATTCGCATTCGTCAATAAGGGAAACTATATTGCTTTGGAGAATCCTGTGGCCAAAAAGCCGCGCCTGACAACACCACTTAAATATCACTTCTGCGGGAAAATCGGTCATAAGATCGTCGACTGCCACGCAAGAAAAAGCAGCTCAAAAAACCAACCCGGAGCCCATACAATTTCCAGCCGACCGATCGACGCTAACAGGGGAACCATTACGTGCTACCGGTGTGGGAATCCAGGACATATTGCATCGGCTTGCCCAGGACGTCTATCTTCACAAATCCAGGGCAAATCAGAAGAAAAGCGTATTAACTTGTGTAACGTATCAGGACCAATAAGCACTTTGACATCATCCGGTGAGTCGTATCCATTTTGCTTTGATTCTGGAGCAGAGTGCTCCCTCGTAAAAGAATCGGTATCCCAATACCTGTCCGGCACACGAACCAATAATGTTGTTTGCTTAAGAGGGATAGGAAATAATACGGTAACTAGTACGTTACAAATATTATCTAATGTCATTATTAGCGAGTACACGCTTGAAGTTAGTCTGTATGTTGTTCAAGATAGTTATATTAATTATAGTATAATAATTGGCCGCGAAATTCTAAGTCAGGGCTTTGGCGTATAAATAACGATCGATAAATTTAAACTGTTTGAAACTGTATCTATAAATACCTGTTCTGCTTTGATTAATAGTTTTAATTTTTCAAATGTCAATACTGGTTGGATGGTGTAAATATGGCAAGCTTATTGTGCATTTTGAATGAATTCTCGGACGCATTTATAGATGGATTCCCCAAAAGTCGAGTGACAACCACAGAGTTTCATATTCGATTAATTAATCCAAATAAGACCGTCCAAAGGCGGCCATACAGACTCAGTATCGAGGAAAAAGAAGTAGTGAGAAAAAGAATAAATGAATTACTACAAGCTAATATCATCCGTCCTAGCTCTTCTCCATTTGCTAGTCCGATGCTTCTGGTAAAAAAGAAAGACAGATCTGACCGACTCTGTGTAGACTACCGCGAGTTAAATCGAACACAGTGGCAGAAAAGTTTCCCTTGCCTCTTATTAATGATCAGATCGCTAGATTAGGTGGGGTAAAGTATTTTACGTGTTTGGATATGGCAAGCGGTTACCACCAGATTCCGATTCATCCAAACTCAGTTGAACGTACAGCATTCGTTACACCAGAGGGTCAATTTGAGTTCTTAACAATGCCTTTCGGACTTAAGAATGCGGCACCTGTGTTTCAAAGGGCGGTAATTAAGGCGTTAGGTGAGCTGGCATATTCATATGTCATAGTTTATATGGATGATATCTTAATAACCTCTAGTACAGAAGAAGAAGCATTTGAAAGATTAAGAACAGTTCTAAGCTTATTATCTCAAGCTGGTTTTTCATTTAATATCGCGATATGTTCCTTTTTAAAAACAAGCGTGGGTTAATTAGGTTTTCAAATCAAAGATGGCGAAGTTAGACCCAATCCACGAAAGGTACATGCTTTGGTCAATCTACCCCGTCCGCAGTCAGTTACACAAGTAAGGCAGTTTATCGCTTTGGCGTCCTACTTTCGACAGTTCGTCGGTGCTTTTAATTTTTGAACTGCACACTGACGCGAGCATGGATGGCTACGGTGCAATACTACTTCATAAAATCGACAATAAACCTAGGGTCATTGAATATTTCAGTAAACAAACATCTGCAACTGAATCACGTTACCACTCTTACGAGTTAGAAACACTAGCCGTGTTTAACGCTATGAAACATTTCCGACACTACACGGCCGGCATTTTGTTGTATCTATTGTAATTCTCTGCAAGCTACGCGAAATAAAATAAGCCTTACACCAAGAGTGCAACGGTGGTGGGCTTATATGCAAATGTTTGATTTCGATATAAAATATGTACCTGGTGCACAAATGGCCCACGTAGATTTTTTTCACGCAACCCGTTGCCACCGAAGGTAACTACTAAATTGTATCCCAGTCCTGAAAACAAATGTGTTTCGTTGGCCGAAATATCGGACAATTGGTTGCTGGCTGAGCAGCAACGAGGTGAAGAAACTTTATCCATTATTTCAAGAATTCAAATGAAGAACTGGGAGAAGATTTGGACAAAACAATGAATTACTTTTCCGCATAATTCAAAGAAATGGTAGGACGCGCAGCCTTCCAGTAGTGCCCAGATCATTTAGGTGGTCGGTAGTAAACCACGTCCATGAGGCAATAGTTCATCTAGGGTGGGAAAAGACATTGGATAAGATGCATGAGGTCTACTGGTTCGACAATAATAAGTAAGTAATTGTATCACCTGTAAATTAACAAAACCACCCTCAGGTAAATTACCAATTGAACTTCACCCTATACCAAAAGTAGATATTCCATAGCACACTATTCACATAGATATAACAGGAAAATTAAGTGGCAAAGGGGATCAAAAGAAGTATATTATAGTTCAGATTGACGCCATTACTAAATTTGTTTATTTGCACCATACCATAAATATTACCAGTGAAAGTTGTGCCGAAGCAGTCAAATCGTCCATATCTATGTTTGGCATTCCAGCAAGAATCATAGCAGATCAGGGAAGGAGTTTTACCGGAGCAGTCTTCGGAGACTTTTGTAACATGCAAAAAATACAATTACATTTAATTGCAACGGGAACCAGCCGTGCAAACGGCCAAGTAGAACGAGTAATGAGCACCCTGAAAGGTATGCTGACTGCCGTAGAAAGTAGTCAGCGTACTTGGCAGGACGCTTTAGGCGAGATATAATTGGCCATAAACTGTACTGTAAATCGAATTACGAAAGCATGCCCTCTAGAACTATCAATTGGAAAAGAAGCGAGACCTTTTAATATGTTACCCCTCTGTGAAGAAAATAACAAAGTAGATTTAAGCACTGTAAGAAAAAAAGCCATGAAAATATTGAAAGTAATGCTAAATATGAAAAGAAAAGATTTGATAAAAACAAATGTAAAGTTAAAAGTTTTAAAATTGGTGATTATGTTTTGCTTAAAAACGAAGACAGGCATCAGACCAAATAAGATAATAAGTTTAAAGGCCCATTCTTAGTGTCAGAGTTACTTGAAGGCGACCGCTATGTTCTAAAATCACCAACTAATAAACGAACGTATAAATACGCGCACGAAGCTTTAAGAAAAATGCCTATTGAAGAGATTCCCAGAGAGTTAGATGTACATATGTAATGAGAGAATAGAAAATGATGATAGCTTATTGGTGGATTCCAATGAAGCAAGCGACGTGGAAGGCGACGTCGAGAGTCCGTTAGAGGATTCTAACTAAGATGTGGCATTGATGGACTTCAATGCGAAATTCTGTACAATCATACACCTAGATCAACTCTAGCCACTAGGTTGCCGTAGGTACATACATGGTCATGTATTCACCTGGCTATGGTGAGGCGCCTAATTAGTGGTGGAAACCTGAGTGATGTGTTTGTTGTAGATGGTATTCAAATCTTTAGGAATCGATTTCTAGTAAAGGCTCTTCGCAAACGAATAATCTAATTAACTAGTAAATATTGGAAAAAGTAATAACGAGCGACGTATTAATACGTTATATTATTTTTATGATCGTTTCAGATTGAACGGTACCTTCTAATTACTCTTAGTATTTTCTTTAAAATTTGTAACACACTAGGACACTAGGAATATCAGGATGGCCGTGTCGGATCTTTAGTTTTGTTTTCGTGGTATTACGCTATTAAAAAAAGAATTAACATAAAAAGCTGACTAACTTGGAATTACATTTTTACTTAGAATTAAAGCTTATGTTATGAATGCCACTCGTTGCTTTTTATTCCTCCCTTCGCATTCCTTTCTTTATATGAGCTTCTGTGTGTTAGTGTTGCGTTGAGCCTAACGGAGGTCCGTTATGTGCAGTCTCGCTGTGACATGGTGCGAGTAAAAAAGACGGCCATATGGTATTTGGTTAAGTGTGTGAACAAGAGGATGTTGACCAATTAGGGCTGTATAAAAGGGAGCTCTGATTGATAGATCAGGCAGTCTCGATCGAGGTGCGGTACTGAAAGGTTACGAAATGTCACAGCCGAGAAAGCGCACGGCTTGCAACACTCCAGAAATCATTGAGGAACTCGATGTTCCGACATATACATTTAAGCCTAGCTTTTTCATTTCGTTTTGTCTTCAACTCCAATGAATGAGCAAAATTTTACTTTTTAAATACAATTTTGCTCATTGATGTATTGGTGCATGCCCGGTGGTATTTTATCTAATTTTTTTTTTTTTCCAATTCCGTCTAGTATTTTTTTGAAATCGTTATACTGTTGTCTTGCTCGCACTTAAATAAAATCGTGTAATTATAAAATAAATGAGCAATGAATAAGGCCAACAATGTAGTGTCATAAGCCAATAACTGAGCCAGAACTAACCCTAACCCTAACGTAATTTAGCATCGACACGATCGACAATTTTATTCTTTGATAAAAAATATACGGACACAAATAATTTAGCTAAAAACAAGTTAAGTTAAAACAAGTTAAGAAGGGTGTTTTGCTAACTTGATTTAAGCTTAGCAGAACAACTTCTTTATTTTATATAACCTCTGCAAGAGGGTATTCTAATTTCAGTCAGAAGTTTGCGACGCAGTGAAGGAGACATCTCTGACCCTATAAAGTATATATTCTTGATCAGCATCACTAGGAGAGTCGATCTAGCCATGTCCGTCTGTCCGTCCGTTTCTACGCAAACTAGTCCCTCAGTTTTATAGCTATCTGCATGAAACTTTTCCAAAACTTGTCTTTCTATTGCAGGTAGTACATAAGTCGGAACGAGCCGGATCGGACGACGGTAGCATATAGCTCCTATAGGAAAAATCGGAAAAATAAATAAAAAAAAATTATAACTTTGCATTTTAATTTTTATTTTAGTTCTTCGACATATAGTAATGGTTAAATATTTCAGAATTACGGATTAAATTTTATCAAAATCGGACGACTATAGCATATAGCTCCCATAGGAACAAGCGGAAAATTAAATGAAAAAAAATTATACATTTGCTGTTTTTTAATTTTTTGATAGTTCTTCGACATAAGGCAACGGTTAAATATTTCAGAATTGTGGTTTAAATTTCATAAAAATCGGACTTCGTTGTCATATAGCTCCCTTCGGGACAATTAAAATATTAAACAAATTTTTTTTTTAAAATTTACTTTTTTATTTTGTTACTTTTTTTTAGAAATTCTTTTTGATTAATTAATAATTTAACTGTTCAAAATTACGCTTTTAATTTTATTAAACTCATAGGAACTATCAAATAATTGAGCTGCAAATCATCACAGCTTCAAGTAAATCATAATTTTAATGTTTTCATGAATAGCTGCAAGGGTACATGAACTTCGGAACTTCTTTTTTTTTTCTTTCCCGTTACGATTTTCAAACCTCTCCAACCGCATGCATATCAGCCGAGTCTGGCCTACCGATCATTCAGGCTCGCAGAGAAGGAATGACAATGCGGCTCATTCCCAAAACACATTCATAATATATTTTAAACAAGAAAGGAAGCGAACTTCGGAAGGCCGAAGTTCATATACCCTTGCAGCTTTTTCAAAAACTAAATACTCTTGAAAACGTTTAAACATTGAAGCTATGATGATATGCAGCTCAATTATTAGGTTATTTTATACATTTTAAATATTTCTATGGGAGCTATATGATAAAGTCGTCCGATTTTGGTGAAATTTAAATCGTAGTTCTGAAATATTTAACCATTACTATATCTCGAAGAATTAAAAAAAATTAAAAAAAACACCAAAGTTATAATTTTTGTTATTTATTTTTCCGATTGTTCCTATGGAGTTATATGCTATGGTCGTCCGATCCGGCTCGATCCGACTTATATACTACCTGCAATAGAAAGTCAACTTTTGGGAAAGTTTCATGCAGATAGCTTTAAAACTGAGACAGACAGACGGGCGGACAGACGGACAGACGTACATGGCTAGATCGACTCTCCTAGTGATGCTGATCAAGAATATATGTACTTTATAGGGTCGGAGATGTCTCCTTCACTGCGTTGCAAACTTCGGATGAAATTATAATGCCCTCTGCAAGAATATCAAAAAAAAATTTTATAAATTTGTATTGTTTCCATGGGAGCTATATGATATAGCCGTCCGATTTTGATGATATTTAAACCGTAATTCTGATATATTTTGCCATTACTAAATGTTTAAGAACTGAATTAAATAACAGCAAAATTATAATTTTTTTAAATTTATTTATCCGATTGTTCCTATGGAAACAATATGCTATAGTTGTCCGATCCGGCTCGTTCCGACTTATATACTACCTGCAATAGAACGACAGCTTTTGTGAAAGTTTCATGCAGATAGCTTTAAAACTGAGAGACTAGTTTACGTAGAAACGGACGGACAGTCGGACAGACGGGCGGACAGACGGACATGGCTGGTTCGACTCTCCCAGTGATGCTGATCAAGAATATATATACTTTATAGGATCGGTAATGTCTCATTCACTGCGTTGCAAACTTCTGACTGAAATTATAATACCCTCTGCAAGGGTATAAAAAGTTAAGATTACAAAAGTTTTTCTGCTTACTTGATGCACATCAAGATTTGGAAACTTCCAAATAGTTGGCCAATGCAATCGCCAAAAGAAATGCGAAAACGAATATGAAACAAAAAGCAACGAATATGAAACTACAGAAAGACACCAAAACCAAGTCACCAATAACTGAAAACCGCAATGTATAAAAATCAAAGCAAAAAATATTCAAATTGAGTACAAAATATTTAGATTTGCTACGTTTTTTCCACCAGTGTAAAGCAAAGTTTGTTTTCATAGCCGAAGTGCTCTTAAACCTATTGTGCCTAAGAATGCTAACACCGTACTAAAGATCTGAGCTAAATCGCTGAGAACATGCAGTTGACTGAGTCATTTCCCAATACTGAAAAAAAAAAACAAAAATTAATAGTGCAAAAAAACGTTTACCTCATAACCAAACGTCAAGCAAAACAAGACAATTAAATTAAACCCGTGACCACCTGCCAAAAACCAACAATACGATTTCAAAACCTGTGGTCTTCACACATAAAATAACTTGTCAATGAGTGTAGGCCGATTGCATCGATTAAATTTAATGGCAATTTGATTTTTGGTGTAAAGACATTTTTAAAAACTACATACTCTTGTTTCCTCACAGTCCGGAAGCTCCTTTAGCAGCGTAGAGTTAGCGTACCACCTCACTTTATTGAGAACAGGAGGATTTGCGTCCAAAATGTTGCAAAATAAGGTGACATTCGACTCATCGCTTTCTTTTACAGGACCCTCTGGTATCATTAAAATCTCTACACTCGGGACATCTACAATTAAAAAATAAATGTAAATATTGTAATTAAAATATACGATTACCTTACATTGCACGTCAAGATTTATTTTCTGATCAGAAATTCCTTTGCCAATGTTATTGGATAATTGACATGAATAATTTCCAATGTCTTTTTTTTCTGTAGATTTAATTACGAGGGCAACATTCTCTGAATTACCGCCTTTATAATGATCGGTGTCATTAATATTTACCAGTTCATCATTGCGATACCTGAAAATAAAACACTTTACTAAATCAGATAACTCCAATTTTTAACGACCGGCATTTCTTAAAACCCTTTGGCTTTACAGGAACAAAAAAGAAATTTCGAACGGTTTCAAAGATTTACGAAACTAACAAGATATACAACAATACATTTTTGGCAAGTTTTTAAAAAAGTTGTTTCTACACCTAAAAATAACTTAAATCGAAAAAAAAAACTTAACAAATAGTAAAAGTTGCACTTAAGATAAGTTGGCTTACTTTAATCTTAAATTGAATTCTCTACAGCCATAAAAATTATAATGACCAGTTTAAAAATCGTGGCTCAAAATTACGACTTGGACGACAAAGAAGACCACCACAGTTACCAAAAAAGGGACAGGGATCACCGTTTACGTCGGAGTTTTTTCGTGCCAGATATCCAGGAGCAATGCACGGAGGTACTGCGACCAGGATTTTCTGCGCTTCAGTAATTTTTATGCAAAATTGATTTTTTATTCAAATTAAAAATTGCACCATTACTGCTGGATCTCTGGCCGGAAATAACTCTCACATACATCATTTATTTTTCCGAATGTTCCTATGGGAGCTATATGCTTTAGTCGACCGATTTTGATGAAATTTAAACCGTATATCGGAAATATTTTACCATTACAAAATGTCGAATAACTAAGCAAAAAATTAATAAACAGCAAAGATATAATTTTTTTCATTTATTTTTCCGATTGTTCCTTTGGGAGCTATATGCTATAGTCGTCCGATCCGGCTCGTTCCGACTTATATACTACCTGCAATAGAAAGACAACTTTTGGGAAAGTTTCATGCAGTTAGCTTTAAAGCTGAGAGACTAGTTTGCATATAAACGGACGGACGGACAGACGGATATGGCTAGATCGACTCTACTAGTGATGCTGATCAAGAATATATATACTTTATAGGGTCGGAAACGTCTCCTTCACTGCGTTGCAAACTTCTGACTGAAATTATAATACCCTCTGCAAGGGTATAAAAACTACGAATCAGGCAGAAAAAAGCGTTTCCGACCCTATAAAATATATATTTTCTTGATCGGTCTATATGTCCGCATGAACGTTAAAAAGCTATAAAAGCTACAGATTATGAATTTAAAATGTTGGTTCTGCCGACTTGTTTCCCTGCTGTGAAACCAGGATATTTCGAACTTGAAAAAGCGTTACCACATTTTAGAGCTTTTTGCGATATCGTGTTTGTTTGAATCCCTTTTTGCAAGTCTGACGATGCAGGTATCTGTTTATTGTAAAGATTTCTTCTTTCGTCCTTGTTATTCAAAAACTTTGGATTTAATGCATCATGAACCAAATTCACCAAGCGTACAAGACTTTCCACAATTTCCGAAGACTTTTTCCATAACTTTGAAGATTTACAGCAATATTCGTTTCTTCAAGGGTGCAATGCGTATTTCGGCCGGTCTTAATAATTTTTTTAACTCGAATATATTTTAATAGCAAGTTTTAGGTTAAGTCTTTTAAAATTTAGTGTACTTATTATTTTGACCAGAGCAAAATCGGCCATCCATATTTGTATTTGCGCTAGTCACTAAGAGTTTGCAAATATTTAATTGTTACAATATACTTAAAACTAATTTTCATAAAAACTAACGTAATAGTGTTTTTAAGGTGCGTGAATAATTTTATTTTGAATTGCGTGGCACTGCTAATATTTTTAAGATGGTTTGGGAGCTGATTCCATGATCGAATAGCATTAATTAAAAATTGTCTTTCGGATGTCAAAGATCTAGGTCTTATGAAAGTAAAATTTTTTGCTCTTCTAGAGGATGTAAATTGAAGTTTTTCGAAAAGATACGAAGGTTCTTTTTGGAAAATAATTTTTGGCAGAAAAATTAAGTTTCGCATCTTTATCCATTCATTTAGCGAGATATCGAATATTTTCAGCGAAATTCGGATACGTGATCTCTATGTGGTTGGTTGAATATATACCTGGCTATGCAATTAAATAGAACTTTAATTTTGTTCTTACTGGTAGTGTCACAGTTTGAAACCACTTCTACTCCATAAAATAGCGATGGAACGATGCAGGTTTTAGCAATTAGTAAACGTATATGGGTGGGCAGGCAATTTTTAGTTACGGATAATTTTCCCTACAGACTTTGTAATATGATCATTCCAGGTAAGAGTTCTGTTGAATGTAAAACCTAAGTTTACAGCTGTATCAACGTACTCAAGTGGCGTGCTATTCATACTCAGTGGCTGCAAATTGTTAAAAATTATCTTTCTTTTACTTATGACAAGACATTTTGATTTTGATGCGTTGATCCCATGTCCATAGTTGCCATTTACACGTTCAAGTTCTCTGTTACAAACATCTATACATTCATTTATTCTGTTTAAAGGACGACTCACATATATTTGGACATCATCAGCATACAAGTGTACATTACATTCAGATAACGCATTGGGAAGGTCATTAACATATAAGGTAAACAATAAGGGACCAAGCACAGACCCTTGGGGTACAACACAATTAACATTTTCATATGAAGACGAAACGCTAGACAGTACAACAGATTGACGACGATTTTGTAGGTAGAAGTTTTAGAAAACATAAGCATATAACTTAGTTTTGCACAAAGGACATTATGGTTTACTGTATCGAAGGCCTTACTATGGTCCAGTAAAACTAAGAGTGTGACATTGTTTTCGTCTATTTGTTCCCTTATATCGTCTGCAATTTTTAAAATCGCTGAGGTACAGCTTCTGTTTTTCCTAAAACCAGACTGATTATTAGTAAGCATTGCATTGTCGGACATAAATTTATTAATTTGATCAGCCATGAGATTCTCAAATACCTTTGATAGGTATGGTAACGCTTTCCAACAGTCCGGATAAGTACATTTTTTCAGTACAGTATTAAAGGTATAGGTTATGTATGGCAGGATTTTTGGCAGCAGAATTTTTATGAATTTAGGGTTTATATTGTCAGACCCAGTGGCGTCACTCTTAATTCTTAGTATACTTTGAAGGTCATCACACTGATTAACACACAAAAACCTAAATCTAATATCACAGACAGTTTCAGGTACAAATCGTGGGTTCAGATATTTATTTTCAGTGATTTCAGGTACTTTGCAGCTTAAGAACTTTTTATTAAGTTCATTTACATTCATGTCTTTTTTAAGTCTTGGCTTAACTTTGCATATTCCCAGGTTTTTAATTATTTTCCATGTCTATGCAGTGGAAGATGCGTTGTTGAATTTATGGGAATAGAAATTTTTCCTGGCGTTTTCAGTAAGTTTGATCACTTTTTTTCTCAACGACTTGAACACTGCGTAAGCTTGAGGTGTCCTGTACCTTATCCACTTATTGTACGCCCCGTCACGCTGTAATATTGCGTCTTTGATGTTTCTTTGGAACCATGGTTTTTCAGAAAAACGAATAACTGTGCTACGAACAGGTACGAGACAGTTATATAAATAACAAATATTGTTTTGTAAAAGGTTAACTTGTTCGTCTACTTCGGAAAGGGAATATATGTCATTCCAATTTCACAAATTAAAAGTGTAGTCCAAAACGTCATAGTTGATATTTCTTAAGTCCCTAAAAACTATTGGATGGTCAAGGTATTGTAGATCAAGTGCGTAAGACAAGTATATGAGGTCGAGTTTTGAAAACGATGGGACAATTAGACACAAAAAATAAGTCTAAAAGCGAGTTGCGGGTTTGGTAAAATGCGTAGGGGATTTCATGTCCTCTGCAAGGTGGGATTCCCTTAAAATATCGCTATTAAAATCGCCTGTTATAATGACGTCTGAATAATTAATTGACACGTCAGGAATGATGTTTAAAAATTGTTCATAGTCAATCCGGCAGTTAGGTCGGTATATACACCCAATTAGAACTTTTTGTCAGCATATCTTTGGCATCTAATTTCTATAAATAGGTAAGTATTCAATTGCACTACTGGTTGAGTGTTTACATATAAACGTGGAACATAACTTGTTATACCCTTGCAGAGGGTATTATAATTTCAGTCAGAAGTTTGCAACGCAGTGAAGGAGACGTTTCCGACCCTATAAAGTATATATATTCTTGATCAGCATCACTAGTAGAGTCGATCTAGCCATGTCCATCTGTCCGTCTGTCAGTCTGTCAGTCTGTCAGTCTGTCCGTCCGTTTATATGCAAACTAGTCTCTCAGTTTTAAAGGTATCTCCATGAAATTTTCCCAAAAGTTGTTTTTCTATTGCAGGTAGTATATAAGTCGGAACGAGCCGGATCGGACGACTATAGCATATAGCTCCCATAGGAACAATCGGAAAAATAAATGAAAAAAAATTATAGCTTTGATGTTTTTTAATTTTTTGTTTAGTTCTTCGACATTTAATAATGGTTAAATATTTCCGATTTACGGTTAAAATTTCATCAAAATCGGACGACTATAGCATATAGCTCCCATAGGAACAATCGGAAAAATAAATGAAAAAAAATTATAACTTTTCTGTTTTTTAATTTTTTGTTTAGTTCTTCGACATATAGCAATGGTTAAACATTTCAGAATTATGGTTTAAATTTTATCAAAATCGGACGACTATATCATATAGCTCCCATAGAAATAATAAAAATATATAAAATAACTATCAAATAATTAAGCTGCAAATCGTCATAGCTTCAATGTTTTTAAACATATACGCAAGTAAATCATAATTTTAATGTTTTCAAAAATGTTAAATTCTTGCAATAGCTGCAAGGGTATATGAACTTCGGCTTGCCGAAGTTTGCTATCTTTCTTGTTACTAACATATATTGTAACCTCACCCCCATGACTATCACGATCAGAGCGATGCAAATTATAGCCATCACATTCAACATACATCACATAAATTAGGAACAAACCAAGTTTCAGAAACACATATAACATCTACGCTCGAATTGATAAGAGGTATCTAAATTCTTCAATTTTTCGTGTGAGGCTTTGAGCATTTATATGACACACATTAAGTCCAGCTCTCTTCTTTCCGAGAACCCTTAGAAGCGCATGGCTATTTGATCGATTTGGATATATGTTTATGTTATTGTTGTTGCTGTCACCTATTTTAAAATATTTAATAGTAATATTAGCTGCGCTCGCAGTCTATAAATATTTATGACATAAACCCACACCACACCACGAAAAAAAAAAATTAAAATTAACGCTACTGATACTTTTGTATTTAAATATATTTCATCACAATAACTATTCGAAATATAATCGATTTGCAGAGCTGTATTCCATAAGATTCGAACTTAGTCATAATAATGGAAATGATACCTAAGTACTTTTTATTTGGCCAGTAGTGTATATGCATGCGTAAATAACTTTAGAATGATACACACGTGTTTTTATGGACATGTTGGGTATTCTCAAAACGTCTGAATCTCTGAATTGCTGAATATTCAGTAGAAATATACAATACTAGATTAGAAAGAAAAGCATGCAGCGTTAAACATTTTTGGTAATGTAGATTTCACTTCTAAGCCAAAACTGTGCCCTAAGTTACCTGAAACTTATTAAAATTATCCCTGAAAAAATTAGCAATATATTTCTAAAAAATCTATAAATATTAAATAATAAGAGAACGTGCCTAATATTTAATATTCATGTAAATATTAATATTTCTGTAAAAGTTAAAATTTTTCAATTCCGGTGTAATTTGTTATTGTTTGGTATATAACTAGAGAATAACTAGTACGATATAACATTCAAAAAACTTTGGTATGTTCCAAAATGGTGTAGAGCTTAAACTTATAATTATCAAATGCTTTAGGCCGTGTCCTCTACTCACCATTCAACTTGCGTTAGAGAAGCAGGATTCGCAACATATTCACAATTAAGAAGAACGATTTCACTTGTATTGGCAATAATGTCAGATGGACTAACTTTTACAACGGGGGGATCTGTTGAAGAATAAAAATATATTGTTATTATATTGATGTGTTGATAAAAGGGAAGCCAAAAAACTCTTTCAGTGTATTACTGTCTGGGCCACTTCACTGGTAAAAAGATGCTACTTAGTTTAATTGTTTTTTATCAGCTTAAAAAGCTTAAAATGGTATTCTTTATTGGTAAAGATCTATACCAATACCACACAAACAGATGGACAGACGGACATGGCTAGATCGGAGATGTCTCCTTCACTGCGTTGCAAATTTCTGACTGAAATTATAATACCCTCTGCAAGGGTATAAAAATATTATAACTTTGCTGTTTTTTAATTTTTTTTTAGTTCTTCGACATATAGTAATGGTTAAATATTTCAGCATTACGGTTTTAATTTCATCAAAATCGGACGACTATATCATATAGCTCCCATAGAAGTAACAAAAATATATAAACCATTTTTTAGGCAAGCCGAAGTTCATTTACCTCTGCAGCTATTGCAAAAATTAAATATTCTTGAAAACATTAAAATTATGATTTACTTGCGTGTATGCTTACATTGAAGCTATGATGATTTTGTATTTATTTTTTTATAAATTATGTTTGATTAATTAATAATTTGATAGTTCAGAATTAAGCTTTTAATTTTATTAAAATCGGAAAACGATATAGCTGCCATTGGAACTATGTGCGATATGCAATAAATACAGTGGCTAACAAAAGACAGTGCATATTCACGAAACTGACTTTCGTAGCCCATAAATAACTTACGGTTCAAGATAATCAAACAAATTAAATTGTTTTATATACATAATTTAATTTGTAACATGTATGAATAAGATATTCAAAAAAACCCGCATAATTAAATAAATATTAATATTTTGTCCACAGACCCTTTTAGCAATAACTTGATTTTTGAAGTTTGGCATGTTCTCTACCAAATTTTCAACAATATCCTTTGCAATTCGATTCCATTCCGCTTTAACACAGTCCAAAAGGTTGGCCATGTTTGTTGAGGCTGCTTCGTTCCTTGTACGGGCATGACATTAGACAGAGACAACTATTAGGATACTGCTTGAGATTTCTTTGGTAATAAGTTAACGTTAAATTTAAACTTTATAGTTTTGTTAATAATATTTTAACGTTTAAAGGTTTTCAGATGTTACCTTTAAATGGTAAAAAATATTTATTATACATTTAAGCCTCGCTTTTTTATTCCGTTTTGTCGTCAACTCCAGTGACTGAGCAAAATTGTACTTTTTAAATTTGCTCATTGATGTATGGGCCCCGGTTGTTTTTTATCGAATGTTATTTTTTTTTACACAATTCCGTCTAGTATTTTACTACCGGGTATCAGGTTCTGTCAATTTTCTGCATTCAATTCTCATTGGAATCGTCATACGTTTGTCTTGCTCGCACTAACGTAAAATCGTATAGTTAATAAATAATACAAATATTTGAGCAATGAATGAGGCAAACAATGTAGTGTCATAAGCCCATTAGCAATTTTTGTTGTGTGCTTTGGATCACCATAAAATTGGGGAGATAAGTATTACAATTTGTAGATAGTCCACTTTTCGCATCTTCGACTAAATGCATGCCTCCATGTGAAGCTTCCCCAAACCATTATGTTTCCGACGCCATATTTAACGGTTTGCCTTACATGATGCCTTCTCCATGCAGCATTGCTTCCCATCTGACTGGAAACGGTTAAATTTGGATTCATCAGACCAGATATCACGTTTCCAATCATCAATGGTCCCATTTTTGTTGGTTTTAACGTTCTTATTGAACATAGCAGGCTTGTTTTTTTTAACATTTGAAACATAACCTATGATACGCAGACCTCTTCTGGCAATTATTTTTGCTGTTAATGGCCAAAGAAGCACCCCTCGGTGTTAGCAGCTTGTTTTTTCTCATCTGAGTCCATCAATAGTTTTTTGCGGCCATTGACTAGCGACTTTTACTCCTTATCAGCTGAGATCAACGCAGATTGGCTTATACGAAGCCTCTCGGAAATATTATGTAACGAATAACCCCTTCTGAGTTAGGCAAACTTATTTTTCTCATATTAAGGCAAAAAAAAAAAACACATTTTTTTTAACAGTACAGTAATTGAAAAAAAAACAAGAAAAAGAGCAAACTTCGTCAAGCCGAAGTTCATATACCCTTGCAGTTATTAAATAATCTTGAAGGCATTAAAGTTATGGTTTACTTGCGTGTATGTTTAAAAGCATTGAAGCTATGATGATTTGCAGCTCAATTATTTGAGTTCCTATGGCAGCTATATGATATCGTTTCCGATTTTAATAAAATTAATTCTGAACTGTCAAATAGTTAAATAATCAAAAAAAAATTCTAAAAAAAAATTACAAATTAAAAAAGTAAAATTTTTTTTAATTTTTTTTCTTTTAATTTTTGTTGTTCCCATGGGAGCTTTATGTTTTAGTCGGCCGATTGTTATGAAAATTAAACCGTAATTCTGAAATATTTAACCATAATTTTTTAAAATTGTTCCTATGGGAGCTGTGTGCTATAGTCGTCCGATCCGTCTCGTTCCGACTTATATACTACCTGCAATAGAGAAACAACTTTTGGTAAAGTTTCATGCAGATAGCTTTAAATCTGAGGGACTAGTTTGCGTAGAAACGGACGGACAGACTGACAGACGGACAGACGGAGGGACAGACGGACATGGCTAGATCGACTCTCCTAGTGGAATCTCCTAGTGATGCTGATGCTGATATATATAATTTATAGAGTCGGAGATGTCTCCTTCACTGCGTTGCAAACTTCTGACTGAAATTATAATACCCTCTGCAAGGGTATAATGAGAACGAGTTTCCAAGCTATTGGATACCTGTTACTTGGCCAAAAAACGTCAAAATATGTACTCCATCTATAAAAAAACGACTGCATAAACAACACTAGAAGCTAAGTGCGTGCAGCATCCCCACCCCCGCTTACAGTTCTTTCGTTTTGTCTCTCTCCTGCAGCGATTACCGGCAAGCTGAGGCCGAACAGCGCCCGAGCAGCGACAGAGGAGCGGCAGAGCGGCGGCAGAGGACTTCAAAACCCCATAACTTCTAAAATATTAGCTCGACACACTCACAGAGAATGGTGTGAGAGCGAAAATAGCAGTAAGGAACAAAAAGTGCAAAAGTAAGTTATTCTGATTTTTTTTCTTTCTATCTTTTTGATTAAAAATGTTATATTTTCTTATTTATCATTTTTGCAAATAAAATTATGTATATAAAAACATTTCATTTGTTTGATTATCTTGAACCGTTAGATTTTAATGTTCAGCTTCATTAACATGCAGTCAATATTGCTCGCCACTGTATATGTAGGCAAAATTAAACATTTGTTTAAACAAAAATCGCACGATTTTCCGCTTCCACGTCCGCCGTTAGTGCCGTTGTCCTCTTGGCATTCCTTTTTAACCCTTTGAATCGCAGCATAGAAGTCAACGTGGAAAGAGCTATTGCAGCTGGCGAAGTTCAATTTGAAAAGGGAAGAGGCATCGCAAGTGAACGGCACATTGAAAACTCCCAATCGTACACCAGTGAACAAAATAAATAGTTCACTGTCGATTTTCGTTTAATTAAAATGAGTTTATAAATAATAACAGTCGTGAACATAAAAACTGTGCAATATTGATTTTGTTATTTTTATTAAATTCAATTTAAATTTTAAAATTTAAAATAAATGACAGCAATGCAACTGAGGCCGGCGCACCTGGTATAATCCCAGTAACGCCAGCAGCGCAAGGACAAAGGAGATATTTTTGAAAATTCTCGGCTACCTTTTACAGCGGAATTTCTTATACTCAAGTCCAGTGCCAGGTTCACATAGAACAGCTGCGAGCGATGAATGAGTATGATTAAAAGGTTCATCTGCAATCTCTCAACAAATTGAAGTCTAGTTTTGACATCGCCCAATCTAGTTTTGAAGAGCAGGATTTTAATTCTATAGAGAGCGATTTTTTTTTTAATTGCTTTGCCATTTACTTATTAAATCTTATTTTTCGGATACAAACAACCAGTGTATCAAATCTTATGGTAATAAACTAACTAACGGTATGCCTGTGTTATGGAGCCCTACAAATTATTGCTGGGTTCTGCTGGAAGCCCGGTTCAAGCCTCTTGCGAGATGATTTGGGTGGACAGAGAGTTTTTCATTGAAGGTCGCTTTTTTTTGTTCTATTTCATCTTTTACTGCAAGAATGCCGAGGTTCCTCCGGATGTTTTGGATGTTTTTGAAAATACCATGGTGCCCCAGTGATAGTTCTCAGGATTTTTGATTGTGCGCGCTGTATGATGTCTATATTGCTGCTGCTCGCGTTCCTCCATAGCTGGGAGCCATATGTCCAGATGGGCTTGAGAGTGGAATTGTACAGCAGGACCTTGTAGTCCAGACGCAGGTGCGATCGAGCGTTAAAGATCCAGTGGAAGCTGCTGGCTTTTAGTTTTAAATGTAGTTTCTTGCATTCGATGTGTCTTCTCCAGGTTAGTCGTCTGTCTTGGTGAACGCTACTTTACATCGTTGACTGGGGGAATCTGCGTACTACATATGATAGTGGAGGGCATGTTTGCCTGTTCAGAGTAAACGTAATGTGTTTAAAATGTTGTTCATTTGTTTATTTTAATACGCCAGTCAGATAGTCACCTCTCTACTAGGATAAGGTGTTTAACTAGTTGTGTGAGATTGGGCACTAAGAGCGACTTATAATTGAAGTATCGTCAGCAAACGTAAATGTAGTTAGCTGCTCGTTCGTTGGAATATCCGCTGTATATAGGACGAGCAGACTAGGTCCAAGTGCGCTTCCTTGCGGGGCTCCAGCTTCGATAATGAAGTCGTCAGATGTTGTAGTGTTGCACCCTACTGCGAAGACTCTGTCGTAGAGATACGACTCAAGTAGCTATGAGTGTATTTAGGCAAATTAGATTTGATTTTATACATGTGGCCATCGATCCAGACTCGATCGAAAGCTGTAGATACATCGGGGAATACTGCGATGCAGTATTCTCGATGCTAGAAGGCTGTGAGAATTTCTGATGTTATTCTGTTAGCTTGTTTAATTGTTCCGTTGCATTGGCGGAAGCCAAATTGATGTGCCTGGATGACATTGTGTGGTATGGTATTATGAGTGTTAAAAGGCATTTTTTCAACAGTTTAGACACACACGATAACAAAGTAATTGGTCTGTAGGATGACGCAATTGTGTGTTTTTTCCGTGTTTTGGTATCATTATGATAGTACATTTTTCCATTTAGGATAGTAGCCGACAGGTATTATCACATTGAAGAGTTTAAAAGTAACCTCGATAGCAGAGTTAGAAAGTTCACTTATAATTTTAGGGTGATAAGGTCACCTTAAGGTGACCGAAGCCATTTTCGGTTTCAGTTCGACTTTCACGAATTCTCACAAAAGGACCAGTGGCAGAGGTCGGTTGGAAGACTCTTCATACCTGATGAATTTTCTTATCGGAGTGACTGTTTCGATTGGGCTCGGTTTAATGTCGCGTGGCTTCCCTAAGACGTTATTTTGAGGATGGCGATCTGTTGGCCTGCCCTTGTGGTGTCGAAATAGTGGCTGCTGCCACGAGTATATCTTCAAGAGCATCTGTAGAGCAGTCGATGTCTGCTTCGATGTTGAGCTGAGGGGTTAGTTCAATGTGGGAACTTAAATACTTTTTATATTTTAACCAGTCTGTTCTGTGCGATGTTATCCTGTGGGGGTGGTCTATGGTTTCTGGGCTTTGAAGAAGAGTTTTAAGCACTGGCGAATGTTCAGATGAAAGGGCAGAAAGCGCTTTTGCGCTAATTATGTTGTGTAGAATGTTTTTTTGTCACCGCAAATTCTATTAAGTCAATAACTTTTCTGGAGTCTGATGGTCAGTATATGGGCCTACTAGGGGAAACATAGTCCAATTCGATGCTCAGTTTTATGATTGCCTTTCTTTGGGAGTCACGAGTCACGATCCCCAGTGTGTATGTTTAGCATTATATTCTCCTGCAGCTATGAATCGATCTCCATGTAAGTTGTAAATCCATGAATTGTCCTTCAGAAATTGTAAAGCGAGACGGGCAGTATACAGTGGCTATAGAATAGTTTCCGTTACCTGGCTGCACCATGGTATACGTGGCCTGCAAGTTGTTAGTTGAAAACCTTTGCTGAAAATGGTCGTGGGCTTTACCATCTGGATGACCTGTGCGGAAGGTGTAGCCTCTCATTTGGAAGTTGTATTTGCTTGCGAGGCTCATTGCTACCAGTAGCATAATGTCGATATGATTTATATTATAGAATTGTGTCACTTCAAGTTTGTGCCTGGAAACGCTATCACGTTCCTCATGGTTATTCGAAGATTTGCCATTAATTATTTGGACTGCTTAGCTGCAAGCACCTGTAACACCATGCTCTGGTTTTGAACCAGTGTTTGTATGGTCGTTCTCATAAATTCAATTATTGCATGGTAACCATCTTTGTGGCTTTGTGACTGACATGGGAATGCTGACGGTTTCCTGGATTGTTGTTCTCACTCGTCACATGCGGTTTTTCAACTCCTTGTAGTCCCTGTTGTTATCCGTGTGATTTCCTCCGCAGTTTCCACCTTTCTTCTTTTGGGGCAGGGCAGTTTGCGGAATTGACTAATCGAAGTATGCAGTATGTCCTGTTGTGTCCATACTCCTGACAGTTTGTGCATTGCACAGGGTCGTTCCTTTAATGTGGCTCTTCCACCGTAATGCTTCGGTGCAATAGTTTTGCAGGTAATAGATGAAATGCACTTCATTTTTCTTTAAGACTCTGCTATCTGTCCCCTGCTCTACCTTGAAGAGTGTTTGCAACTTTTTGTTCTTGTTAATAATGTTACTAACGTTCTTTGCAGAAATACCGTTTTCTTTGAGGGCATCAATAACTTCATAAGGTTTTACATCGGACTCGATTCCATTTAATACAACCTGCAAGTCCCTGCTGCTTTTTAGTTAATACGAAGTAGTTTTTCTTAGCTTCCTCAAAGTATTTTGACACAACTCGGAAATGTTCTTCAGATTTGGTCTGAAGTTTAATTTCGTGAATATTTCTTTTAGTGAGCGGAACAACATAAAAATTTCCGTCCCCGGCCAGCGGGGACCAGGGCGTTCGCACTTTTCTCCCTAATTGGTAAATTGGTGGTGGCTTAAGTTTCGATTGGGTCCCTTGACCCAGTTCTGGTTGAATTTCAGCTAGGAGGGCAAATTTGTTCGTTTTCTCGTTAAACACGGTTTATTTTTGGTTTGTTACCAACCACGGTGGTAACCATGTCGGATTGTCGTTGTTTTTTGTTGCCGTTGTATTTGGCGCTGGGATCGACGACATTGGGAGCCAATGCTGTTTACACTTAGTCAACTATGGTTTTGGCCAATAGATCCCGTTTGTCTCAACTGGAACTGGAGGATTTGCGCTCAGGTTTATCTGGCATTGCCTTGGAGACCGTAAGTTCATTGGAAATAAATGACGCTAACAACCTTGTTGCATTGGATATTTAAAAAAGCGATTCTATAATAAACGTCTCATTCTACAGATTCATATTCGAGACAT
The DNA here is from genome assembly GCF_018152505.1 of Drosophila elegans. NCBI lineage: Eukaryota > Metazoa > Arthropoda > Insecta > Diptera > Drosophilidae > Drosophila > Drosophila elegans. The sequence goes on along the minus strand of NW_024545578.1, from coordinate 26,009,573 downwards.
ATTTGGGTTCGAGCGAGCTACTCTTCGGTTGCGAAGATGTGGGCTTACACGGATCACATAACCTCACATCTTTGAGCAATGGATTCACTTGCTACTAAGCAAGAAATTTCTGGATGTGTACTGGTACACGCCTAAGCATCGGCAAGCCAGACAAGTATAAACTCGAGTGTTCAAACACACTGAGCACTCCAATTTAGACTTGTTTGGCTTGCCGCCCAAAAGGTTAATATTAGCGTTTTAGTTAGAACAATCAAGTGAATATGCGTCTCTATTGCAGTAGGCTAAAGAAGTCACAGGAGAGTGTGTCCAGAACGGCCAGTGACGCAGTCGAGCTTGTGGGGCTCTAAGACTGGTTGGCCGAGACGAGAAACTTCTGCACGACACCTCTTCGCAGCTTGCCAGGTGTGGTCTAGCCGTCATTGTATCTATAGGGAGCCGACCCAGCGATTCACGAGCTTGCAATTCCTGCAGCCTGTTGCAGGACGCGATCACTGCACCGTAGCCAAGCCACGTGCGGACACCCTGAGTGGACCTCGCAACCATTTGGAAGATTATCGAGCCAATGTCAAAGCAGCAGTTCTGACTGAGACTCGATCTTCTCACCAGCACGCGCCACGTGCGGCTTAGAAAATCTTCGATCTCAGGCTATATCCACATGCACGGCGCCGACTTCTAAACCAGGCGTAGCCACATGCACTGAGCCAACTCGAACGCCACGACCGGCCACACTGGGTGAATCTGAACACCCTTTGGTAGACTTTAAAGCATTTTTTGTGAATAATTCTCATTAAGAAGGATTTTGAGTATTTAATTTAATTTTGCATACATTTGTAGTAGTATAACTATGGTGTTAAGCCAATCATGCCAGTCACACAAGCTCAGCCCGTCAGAAAATCAACTTTCTTAATACCCTTTATATAAAATAATTTGCTAAAGCATCATCGATGTGCCCAACGAACCTGCGTCTACGGAATTGTACGTAAGTTAATGAAAGCCTTATATTGTATTTTCTGACTG